>NC_138058.1:74832891-75454557 GCF_964194185.1 Rhinolophus hipposideros | reverse complement strand
ATGTGAGGGTTATGGGCGCCCACCCTTGCACAGTCGAAACTCGTGTGTGTAACTGTCCCTTCCACAAAACTAACTACTGATGGTCTACTGTTGACCAGAAGCCTTACCAATCACATAAACAGTCGATGCACACATACTTTGCATGTTATATGTATTATACCCTCTATTCTTACAATGCAGTAAGCTAAAGGAAAGAAAATGTTGTTAAGAAAATAATGAGGAAGAGAAAATGCATTACAGTATTTACTGAAAAACATCCACGTAGGAGTGGACCTGAGCAGTTCACACGCGTGTTGCGCGGGGTTGGCTGGAGTTGGCAGCACACAGCATGCAGCCTTTTCACATCAGCTTCTTTCTCTCAGTCATACGCAATCGAGTTTCCTCCATGTCTTCTGATGCTTGAGAGCGCATTGCTTCTTAGCGCGGAGTAACATTCCTTTGCCTGGATGTGCTTATCTACGATAGTCAGCATCTTCTTTCAGTTCTGCTGTGTGTCTAAGCAGAAAGTACCTCATTTAACACCCACCCCTATGCTCTTCCTTTTGCTCAGAAAACCTTCCATGACTTCTGTAGTAGATGCAATCTGTTGCCCACCCGATAGCATTCTCCTCTTTTTCCTGTTAAGAGAACGTGGTTTTGTGCAGGGACAATGTGTTCAGGGCTGTGTGCCTCCCCTGTCACTGAGGAAGACGTCAATGACCATGGAAGCCGAGTGTACTGAAGCCATCCCTGTAGTGACCAGCTAATGGGTGGGGGACTTGAGTCACTTCCAGTCACGGGGACATGGACAAAGTGTGTCAGGGTGGACTCTGGAAAGGACTTCTTTCCCTAAAACTCAGATCAAGTCGGATAGACAGTTTTCTCCTTCACTGCCACGACCAGCATGACTGTCTTGCCTATGAAAAGTGTCAAGGATTAAAAAAGCCAGCACACAGCAGGTGTCAGCGTGGGAAGGAGAGAGGCTCTGGGTCCTGATGCTGCTGCCCCCATCCTAGAGGTGACCACCTCAGAGCTCTTCATGTGTGCTGAGAATAAACTCCTGTTTTGGGTGGTGTGTGGTGTATGTGTATGTATGTGGTGTATGTGTGTGTTTGTGGTATGTGTCTGTATGTGGTGTGTGTGGTGTGTGTCTATATGGTGTGTGTGTATGTGTGTGGTATATGTGTGTGTGTGTGGTGTGTGTGTATGTGTGTGTGGTGTGTGCGGTGTGTGTATGTGTGTGTATGTGTATGTGGTGTGTATGTGGTGTTGTGTGTGTATGTGGTGTGTGTGGTGTGTGTGATGTGTGGTGTGTGTGTGGTGTGTGTGTGGTGTGTGTGTGTGATGTGTGGTGTGTGTGTGGTGTGTGTGTGTGATGTGTGGTGTGTGTGTGGTGTGTGGTGTGTGTGTGGTGTGTGTGTGGTGTGTGTGTATGTGTGTGTGTGGTGTGTGTGGTGTGTGTGGTATATGTGGTGTGTGTATGTGTGTGTATGTGTGTGTGGTGTTGTGTGTGTGTATGTGGTGTGTATGTGGTGTGTGTGTGATGTGTGGTGTGTGTGTGGTGTGTGTGTGTGATGTGTGGTGTGTGTGTGGTGTGTGGTGTGTGTGTGGTGTGTGTGTGGTGTGTGTGTGTGATGTGTGGTGTGTGTGTGGTGTGTGTATGTGTGTGTGGTGTGTGTGTGGTGTATGTGTGTGTGTGTGTGTGTGTGGTGTGTGTATGTGTGTGTGTGTGGTGTGTGGTGTGTGTGTGTGTAGTAGCAGTTGAACCGCCCTAACTGGAGTTTCCTGTCACTCAGAAGGAATGTATCGGTCTCTTACTCTGTCCACCAGCTGCGTCCAGTTCCTTGTGCTGGCTGTGGCCTGTGTCACTGCCTTGTACACCTGAATCTCCCCCACTGAGGACCTTTGTTATGTATAAATCACACAGAGCTCTCTAATGTCGCCATCCTGGCAGCTACCTTCTCTCCTATCTGGAACTCGTGAATTCCCTTATGTTCCTTTAATGTGGCACAGTTCCCTTCATTGTCCTGACAACCACTAACCTGCTTTCCAAAAATACACAGAGAGACACACAGACTCATGGGGCATGGAGCATTAGGGACCTGACTGCCTAAAAGTCACAAGTATTTCTACAGTCAGGAATCACATAAACTCTGATAGCTCCACGTCTTGTTGAAATGTAGATCGAATAACCCCCAGACCTAGTTCTGGGACAAGTATTTGTAGCATTGCCTGAGTCGAACACATTTGACATGCAGAACTGTTTTGTTTCCTCTGCCTGCTTGTCCTCCCTCTGTAGTTTACTTTTCTGTACGATTTCGGTATGAGCCCCCAGGGGAACCGCCCCCTCGCCTCCATTCTTGTCCAAGCTGTGACCATCTCTCTCCTGTGCTTGCGATGGCCGCCTGATCTTCTCTTCTGGGCACTTCTCACAGCATCCAGACAGTTTTTATCGGGACATGGCTGCCATGACGCTCTTCCTCTTTCCAAACCCCCTGGTGGCTTCCCATCAGACTTGGAATTCAATGTAGCCTCTTTGCAGTGATGGACGAGCCTGGCAGCATCTGCCCTGTCAACCTCTTCAAAGCCACCTTTAACCTGCCCTTTGCCGCACTTCTCCAGCCCAGCTGGACTTCTCAGAGATCTGGGAACACACCAAACTCGGCTCTGCCTCAGGGACTTGGCATGAGCTGCCCATGCACTTTGTTCAGGTCCCCTGAGCTGTCGCCGCCTCAGAGTGACCCTGATAGCCACTCTACCTAAAATGTCAGCGCAGCCTGACACACCGCCCTCTCACCCATCACACCCTGTCCCTCTGGGACCTGTGGTCAGCTTTACTTCTCCTCCAAGCCCTTCCCACCGACCGCGTGCCATGACGTGTTCATTTGCTTATTGTCAGCTGCCTCCCTGGAATGCGAGTGCCTAGGGAGAGTGGGGACTTCTCTGTTTTGTTCAAAGTGACAGCCCTCAGGTCTGGCAGAGAGTATATGCTCAGTAAACATTTTCCAGTGAGTAAATAAGTTAAACCTTGCAGAAAATTAGAGTAGTATATTTTTTAATGCAATTCAATATAAACATTTTAAGCATATGAGATCTATCGGTCAATCAATCTCTATATAATATTCTTTAATGGGAAGAGCTCCTCCTGAATCTGGTCCTAGGAATTTAATGAACAGAATAACATCTCTGGAGGAGGGCAGCAATGGGAAGGTCTTAGTAGGCCGATAAATTTTACACCAGCATTCATTCTATAAATGTTTGCAGAGAATCTGCAATATGATGGACATTTCTTCAAGTCTCTGCAGATATAAATGTGAATTAGATGCTTTCTCTAATGGGATTTAGAAACAAACAAATGGTGATAAATACGATTGGTTGTGTTATAATGCACACTGTTAGTTCAAAGCATATTTAATGGCTCCTTTTTAGGAAGAACAGTTGATGACATGCTCAGCTTTTAATAAATAACAAATGAAAACTGAAAATAATCTAAAGTCTGTTCACTTTAAAACACTGTTGTTTAATCGTTAGGTAGATGTTTGATGAACAGCTTATTGTAAGTTAGAAAAAATAAAACCATGCAAAACACGACCCTTCCCTCCCTTTCACTCTTCTAATGAACGCAGCATTTCTAAGGGACCAAGAGAAATAATGAGACACATAATAGACCCCCGACCTTACTATGAACAATAAACATCTTCCAGTAGTGTTAAGTGGATGCTAAATATGTAAAGCTAATTATTTTGTGGACTGGTGTCCTTCAGAGATTAAATTGTAGTTTATCTCCTGCCCACTCTGTTATGGCAAAAATTCTCCAAGCAACTGGGTCTAAAAGCAACAAGGTCTACAGAGAGTATTCCTGTGATGTTATTGGGGGCTTAGATTGTGTTGCTAATTATTTCAAGTACCCACTTTCCCAGGCTTGCGTCGGCCTGATTGTGTGGTTTTCCCCTCTCACATCTCCACAGAGGTCTTTCAGAGCACGGAACACTCCCGTGGAATTGTCTGTACCAGACTCAGGGCTGACATGTTTATGCCATCCCAGGGATAGTCATGAAAGCTTCCCAGGCCCAGAGCGCTGCCTGATCTGGGTTTCCTTGTACTCAGGCTCATTTCCTGGCACTGCTGTCTGGTGTGGGACCCGGACCAGAGTAATTAAAGCCCATTTTGGATCTCGGTCTGGGAACCACTAGATTGCCTCTCAGAGTCTGATGACTATCAAGAGGGAGAGTAAAACACAAAGAGAGGAAATTAATTCACACGCTAATGAATTTTTTAATTAGTATTTAAAAATCCAAACTTCAGCAGTATATTTCCCTGTAGGGAATGGTATAGAATGATCCAGGTAATTAGGGGGAGTGAAGACATTAAAACAAACTTATGGATGTAACGCAGTAAGAAGGTGTTTGAAGGTCAGTGGAGGGACTCGAAATCAAGACGTGAAGCTCGTAAGAGAAAGTATAGGTTGCTGTTTTTCTCTGAAATCCCTAGATTTAAAACAAAGGATTATATGAAAGAACACATATCCCTGAAAGGGCATTAAGTGCTCTTTGAGTATAAATTGGCCATTATTAATATTTTTAATTTGCTGTGTATTATACATCTTACTTTTATTGTATAATTCCCCAGTAAAGCTGAAAAGTTAAGCTAATGTTTTAAGGGTAATTATTGGTCTTTTCCAGGTATGATGAGGGCGACATACATAACAGAGCTTTAAAGAAATAATAAAGCCATGGTGTTGTCACTCATCCATCTTTTATAGCTATGCCTATAAATGCCCAGCATACCAAAAAGAGGAATGCAATTCTAAATATATGCATCATAATAACAATTTTGAATATTTTCTTTAGGAAGACTTATTTTTTAAATCTAGAAATGGAAATGCATTCCAGACCCAGCTATCAAGAGTTAAAAATAAAGCATTCAGAAAATATATTTTACACACAGAGGAGACAACACAACCATTTTGGGATCCTGCTTCAGCTCCAATTACAAAGGGTTCCTGAGGCCGAGGGCGGGACTATGGTTTTAACTGGGGTGACCGCTGGTCACAGTTGACCACTGACGTGAGAGACAAGTCCTCCAACAGGCCCCCCAACTGTTTTTGTTGTGCTCACATCACCACTGTGGATTCCCTTCAAACCTCAGTGAAGAGACTTTGTGCTATCCTGGCTTTAGCTTTTCCGTTCTGGAGTCTGCCCTACATCCTGTGACCAACTTGATCTTTACAATACCCTTTAAATGATGGTACTTTGCTGCTGAAAAGAAAGCCCCATTCGCCTATGGGGCATGTCTTGACATTTCCTTGCCCCTTGTTTTCGTTTCCTTGGGCACTGTAACCAAGTACCACAGACTGGGGGCTCAAACAAGTTTGTTTCCTCAGGTCTGGAGGCCGGAAGTCCAAGGTGAGTGTGTTGGCAGGTGCAGTTTCTTCGGAAGCCTCTCTCTGGCTTGCAGATGGCCATCTTCCTCCTGTGTGCTCACACGGTCCACCCCATGTGCGTGCTGTGTCCTGGTCACCTCTTTTTATAAGGATGCCAGTTCTATTGGATTAGGGTCCACCCATATGACCTCACTGAACCTTAATTATCTTTTAAAGGCCTTTTCTCCAAATAGAGTCACATTCTAAGGTATTGGAGGTTAGGGTATCAACCTAGAAATTTGGGGGACACAGTTCAGGCCATACTACTCTCCACCCAAGCCTTCAACAACCAGACAACAACTGGAATTTCTAATGTAAATTACTCCCTCATTGTGACAGTTGAAAGCAAACTGGAGCCGAGTGTCTGAGCCCTGCGCCACTGCTTAGTTGTGTGCACGAGGGCCTCTACGTGGGCAGCCAGAGTGTCATCTGCCCCTGCACCCCTCAGGTGCGGGTCACGGTGCCAGCTGCCCAGCGTGCCCCTTCCACTCTCCTTGCAGGCTGCGCCCCTTTATACTTCCTGACCCTCTTGTGCGACTCTCTTGAAATAGTCAACACTGCTGCATATCGTCCACGTTTGTATTTTTATATCACTAAGCGTCCTACGCCCTTTGATGAGAAGGGTTTTCTCTTGCATTTGTTTGCTGCTAAATCACATGGAGCATAAAGACTTAGGCTGAAGTTATTGATCAACTGAAATGAAATCAGATCAATTATTCAGTGTTGAGTTTTTTTGTGGGACCTGGGGATTTGTGTGGAAGAGCTTTGTAACCTTTCCCCACATCCTCTAACAGTGAAGTGTCCGTTGTAAGAAAGGGCATCATTTGTTTGCAGTGGAATCATAGCACCTGTTCAGTTTCTCCAGGAAAAAAATTACGTATTGAGAGCTGAGAATGCTGTTTCCTAAGGAACTCACAGGGAGCATTTCTCGGCTCCTGTGCTCTGTGGGCCTTTCTAACCAGCGGTCTCTGCTGTCGCCACTGCCTCTTTCTCCTGTTGGTGGAAGAATTAAACAGCCACCGTGTTTTAGGCTCAATCTCAGAACACATGGCTCCACTGGTTCCTGAGTGTAATCACCGGAACGTCCTCAGAGCGAGAGCATGCCCTGGGGGAACAGTCTCCATGGAATCCACGGTGGTCAGACAGTCCAGGTCACCAATGCAG
Organism: Rhinolophus hipposideros; assembly: GCF_964194185.1. Lineage (NCBI taxonomy): Eukaryota > Metazoa > Chordata > Mammalia > Chiroptera > Rhinolophidae > Rhinolophus > Rhinolophus hipposideros. Next base: position 75,447,992 of record NC_138058.1, on the reverse strand, counting down.
CAGAGTGCACTCTTTCAGTTCAGTGTCTTATCTCTCACCCACACTGTGCAGCACACGCACACACACACGTGTGCACACATGCCCATACACACACTGCACACACGCACACATGCGCACAACACACGCGTGTGCACAATGCACACAATGCACAATGCACGCACACACATGCACACACATGCACAATGCACACATGCACATGGTGCACAGCACACACACATGCACATAGGTGCAACACACATGCACAATGCACACATGTGCACACATGCACAACACATATACATATATGCACACGCACAATGCACACATACATGCACATACATGCACAATGCAAACATACATGCACAATGCATGCATACACGTGCACATACACATGCACTTCACTTTCTCTGCAAATGAGTTCACTCCTCTTCCTGCAATGTCTCTCATCACTCACTTGCTCACCACCACTCTCAGCTGCTTTGAAAGTAGCACTGCTCTTGGTCACCATTACGGGAACCCATGGGAAGAGGGAGGACCCACCGAAGAGGCACACCTGTCCTCTGGAGAACACTGAGGGGCGAGGCACGTGCCCTGCAAGGGCTCACACCCCATGGGGGGAGCCCAGGCTGTAAGCTAGGGGCTCTTTGTCTTCCTCAGGCAAACAGTTGATTTGCGTGGGCAGTGAGCGGTTGGTGCCAGTTTGTTTTCTATCCTCAAGTACGTGTGTGTACTCCTTCCTCATGCAGAACTCCCTTGATTCATGCTAAGGGACCCCACTCAAGGTCCCATCCAGCTGCTGGACCTGAAGGAGGGTGCAGACTACGTGCGCCGGCCCGTCTTCCCCCTTAGGCCCCAGTGGGACTCCCTGAAGTCCAGCAACCTGTAAACCTGAGAGACCAGTTACCTGCCCTCCTTGGGGTCCTGGATACAGCTTGTGTTCTTTCCTCTTGGAGTGTGGGGGACACACAGGGCAGAAGCCGTTCTCTCTGCAGCAGTGTGGCAGGTGTCCCTGCCACACCTGCCTCAGGAGCCATGACACTTGCAGTGTCCAGCAGTTCTGGCCTCTGGCCACCAGGTGCCATTCAGACCTTCAGAGCCTCAGCTGAATCCATAAACCCTAAGTCGAGGGTCACGACTCCCTGGCCTTGGCATTTCTTCAGACTTTTCAGTTGCTACGTAAGCACCAAATCACTCTTGTTTGTTTTCTGCTCGCGATGCCTGGAATGGTCCTCCCTCCTGACTGCGTCCTGGCTGGCACTGTTGGGCAATACTTTCACATGAGCCCTGTGAGCTGGGTACCCCTCTCCCCTTCTAGTGGTGGCCATGCTCGTCCTCGGCACATTAGACCATACTCCTGTGTGCACTGTAAGTTCTAGAAGACAGAGCCTCCTTCTTTTATCAGTGTAGTTCCTGTGCCTGACATAGGCCCTCAAAATAACTCACTCGTGGTCACATGGTTTATACATGGCCAACAAAATGCGAATTCAGATCTCCCTGGCCATAAAATTATTCATATCCCAATGACACTATGTTCCATTAAAAATTAATTGTAAGGTTTTATTTAAGGATGAGTCAGCAAAAGAGATAACTATTCTCTGAATCCTGACACAACTTGTAGGATAATGCAAATTACAAAGGAGTTTGATAATATCCTGGACAGAAGAATACACAGGACAAATGCGATGCCGATGGGAATAATGTGGATTCTCCCGTTGTTTCCTTAAACGCCTGTCTCCTAGGATGACATCACTTCAGTTTAACAACCTCTCCTTAGGACGGTGTTTTATCTCTTGAATATGCAGTGTCAGACCCCTTCCTGGGCTTTCAGGGCAAGACTGTGTTCTCTAAGACAAGAAGGGGAAGCCTGCCTTCCCCTCCTTCATGTTTGTGGGACAGAGGGGGAGCAAGGGGCCACTTACCCTGAGGGTCTTCTCTGGAGCAAATCTGTAGGGAAAGCCTTTCTCGGCATGACCCCCCAAGGGCCCGCGTGTTGCACACACACTGGCTCACGTGAGCCCCACAACACCGGAGCTCAGTTTAGAAGGGAAAGCTGCCACATCACTTACGTTTCACTTCCTTAACCTGCTGAAATGTTCTAGACCTCATACGTCTTGATCTTTGTATGTTTTTCATTTCTTTCATGATGAGTATAGGAAATCTCTCTTCAGTAAATTTGAGTTGGATAATTTAACTCAATGACACTTAATCCATGTTTTAAAGGAATTAGAGCAAGGAAAGGGAGTGGAGAAGCACACCTTCCAGTGCACATCAAAAGCGAATCTTCACTTTGTAGCTGAAGAAGGGAAATCACCACTAAAATAGACTAGGCTTGAGGCCAGGACAAATCTTCCCTGCTGACACCACTTCCCACCCATTAAAATATTATCTTCAATTATTTATCCGGTTGTCCTTTTGGAAATTAATTTACAAGAAAGCTTTTAAAACCCAAACAGCCCACAAAGAAATACATAAGGATATTATAAATAGTTCGGAACATTACTGAATATTTACTATATCTTTATATCACTGTAGACACCACTAATTCTTCCATTAAAAATACTTTTATTTGAATTATCCTATTACGACATGGGAAATTCAATGAACGAAAGTTGTTTGGAGTAAAGAATTTGAGTAATTAGCAAAAATCTTCAAATCAAAAATGAACACAGTGAAAGTATTTCCTTTCTGTCCCTCCATGAAATAATTCTGTTCGTTACACACGTTACTGCCAGAGCAATACTTCTGTACTGTGCCCGCCACCTGTTCTAAAACCTCAGGTGACTCCATTTTTCTTGCTATGTCATTGTGAGTTCCTTTTCTCACTACTCGGATTTTTCATAAACTGACAGTGTCCCACGAGGACAGGCGTCTGTCCTGCGGTGTCTAACTCATGACTGCCCTCTTGCTAATGTGCTGTCCTCACACTCCCTTTCTGTCCTGCTCAGACCTCTTCCCTTGTGACATCTGTCTTCTGTTCCGTTTAGGAAGGCTGTGCTCTCCAAAGCGCCTCCCGAAAGCTGCAGTCCGGCCCTCAGAATGATTTATTTTGACTTAGATATGCGTTTTGTTTTGTTTCATTGAATTTGAGGATCTCTGCTCTGGAAAGCTCTTTCTGGGACCACATAAGCTCCCTCCTCAATACTCGCGATTCCACAAACAATGTTTGTATGATTGGTCCTTTGAAAGTATTTGCTTTTGAGTCTTGATCTGTATTCCAGGGAACTTCTTAGGCTCAGACACAGACTACCTCCCAGGAGGCTTTTTTTTTGATCCTTCCGACTCTTCACTCTTTCTCATCCCCCTTTCTTCACACCTCCATGCATGTTCTGTTTTGTTATGTGTTCTATAATTTTATTCTTGCTGATTGTGTCTGCAGTGAGAATTTTCTTTTCATTTAGGCCTACATTCTACATCCTTGTAGCCATGACAGATGCTGTGTCTTTATCTGAGGGATGTTGATATCCTAACAGTGGGCTTTCAACAGGAAGTGGAAATCAGTACCAGGCAGAAGTGCCGCAGGCCAGGCGTCCAGTCACAAGTCAGGCTTCCGCCCCAAGGTGTGGCCTGGTCTCAGCCAGTATCGAAGGCCTTGCGGGTTCAAGGACAAAGTGACCTTGTGTGAGAGACTGATGAACAGGCACGTTACCTGGGTCCTCTGGGGTTGATCCATAGTCAGGTGGAGGCAGAGCTGTGGTTACAGCATGTCATTCTGTGTAGAACAAAATCACCAGGAGAATGTGGGGAGATGAATACAATTTGCCCCAAACCCCAAGCAGAGGGGTCTGGCATGAGCTCCCCACGCTGAGACCTCACTTAGCCTTTAGCCCAGTGAAATGAGTCTGACAATTCTCGGACATGTGGATGTGGGTCTGGACATACACCTGTGGGCACCTGGCCCCAGGGCTCGGTCAGAAGCTACCTGCCACAATTGTCTGGCCATCAGAGTCGATGAGAACCACCAGCACGTGGGGAGTGCCCGGGGCCTCTGTCAGCCTGGCTGGTCTAAGTGAGGGGGCAGCTTGGCAGACACTACAGATTGTAGAGAGATTGCAGGTTCGGTGGCTTGGCTGTTGTGGCTTCTAAGAGACTGCAAATGATAGGAACTGAAAAGTTCACAGTTTACCAACCTGTATGAGCACGTGGTTAGAGCTAAAGCAGCATTTATTAACTGAACGCTGTAATTTTCTCCATTGAAATAATTAATTGAATGCTTTAAGTTCCGAGACAAAGAGTCTGAAAAACAAAACAGAGAAATTTTGAACATCCAAAACTTAGGATGGGAGAGGAGACAGAGAAAAATAGTAAAGTCACAGATGGTGCGTTGAGTCACTGCTGAGAAGGAGGGTTTCCCTCGTTGCATGTATGTGTGTGCATGTGTGTATGTGTGCACGCACAAGTGTGTGTGTGTCGGGCGGTGGGTACCTATCAGTGCATATGTGTGTCGTGGGAGAGATGTCCTGCAGATGAAGGCGGGTGGCAATGTCTGCACTGGACTTGGCAGTATAAATAATCGTAGGACAGACAGACAGCCAAGGGCAGCAGGCGTCATGTACTGATGCAGGAGGTCAGTGTAGATGAGGCACAGAAGCCGTGAGAGGGAAGCCGAGTCCTGCTGTGAGGGCACAGCCGGTGGTCCCAGAGGTACCTGGAGGCCCTGCAAGATAGGGCCTTGCTCACTCCTGGATTCCAGGAAGAGAGTGCTGGTGGCAGGGTGAAGGTTCCCAGCCTCAGCCGTTGGAAACACGTGACACTGAGAGCTTAGTGCTCATGGCGTTCAACCCTAGAGTCCGGGGAGGGGACGGTGGTGATGGCCGTGGGTGGCACCTCCACCCAGGGATGTGGATGTCTACTTGCAAATGTGAAGGAGGGGAGGCCTGAGGCCAGGGCTTGTCTTGGTCCCGCATCTGGCAGAACATATTCAGAGCAGAGCCCAGAATGGCCCTGCGTCTTTTCACCAATAAGCACTCACAGGGGAATTAGGTGGGGAGAGAAAGGCAGGGGACACTCAGCAGCTCGAGTGTCCCCGAGCCTCACTTCCACATGTAGAAAAGCAGCGTGATGGGATTTCCTTTGAGCATCTTACAGCCTGGTACTTAAACTCAATCAGGTCGCACTCTTGACCTTCAAACAGCCCTGTGAAGCAGCCTGGGACTGGTTAATCCCTGTTTCAAAAAGGAGTAGTTAAAATCCAGAGACCTCATAAGGGAACTGGCCAAAGAAAGCCCCTCCGCTATGGAGGCGGATTTATACCAAGTCTCTGAAACTCGTTGCGGTTTTGTTCAATCCACGTCTACATGAGTGGGCTTCCCATGGAATGACGTGAGCAGAGGGGACTCTCGTCTTTCTTTCCAGCTGCCCCTTCTCATAGCTTCACCCTCTTCGCCAATCATTACAGATGAACAGCTGCAAAGGGTGTGGGGAGGGAGGAGCAGGCCCTGGGGAGAAAGCCACCTCCTGGTGGAATAGCCCAACCTCCCACCCTGCCTTCCATGACAGCCTGGGGAATGTGGGGGGGATAGGGCCACCCATCCTGTTCAGAGCGTACAGAACATACAGTCCTCGTGCTCCTAGCTGGCAGTGGTGCCCTGTTGCTGGGTCAGCGGCCATTATGAGTAGGACATACAATTTTTCCAATTTCAAAAGATGGAACACCATTCCTTTCAAGCCAAAATGGTTTCTCCTTCTTGTGTAATGGAATAAAATTGGCAAAATATTATTTAATGCGTCAAAGCCCATTATAACTCTTTGAGGAAATACTGTCAGAGAGAAGTGACCTGAATTGTGCCTGAAGTGAATGATGGCATTTCTGGGGAACGGGCATTCTAGATCTCTAGGTGAGCCCTTCCCCTGCTCATTTTGAGCAATTACTGCAATATTTTGGACCCAATTAAAAAAAAATTCTTCAGCATGTGCTGTTATTTCATAAGATGACAAGGTGGCCAGTAAAATGAGAACGGAGATTCACTGTCTCATTGTGTTTCTGAAGGTGCAAAAAGTGCTTTTGAAAATATGAATACTGGGGCCGGCCCGGTGGCCCAGGCGGTTAGAGCTCCATGCTCCTAACTCCGAAGCCTGCGGGTTCGATTCCCACATGGGCCAGTGGGCTCTCAACAAAAAATTAAAAAAAAAAAAAGCCAAAAAAAAAAAAAGAAAATATGAATACTAACAATTGTCATCCCAATAAACTTCAATTAAAAAAAACAGGAAAAAAATGAGTGCATATCGTGACACGTCTATCAGTCAGTTCTGTGACGTCCTGCAGACTGCTCAGGCCTTTTCTCGAAGAATACACATAATTCTCAAATTTTGAAGTACGCATAAGATGAAATGAGGGAAGACTGAAACCACAACTTTTGTGCCTTGATATTTTTTCAAAGCTCTTGTCCCTAGTTTTCTTAGATTTTAAACTTTATTCATAGAAGCTCCCCATTTCTTATTTCTGTGTCCATGCAATAAAGATACACAGGCCTACTATTTCCTCTCCTGGCCTTCTCACGGGATGGCTTATTGCACGTTACCAGTTCTATGTCCTTAAAAAGCCATCTATTTTTGCTGAGATATATAATTCTGAGTCTGGTTTCTAATTTATTATATTCTTTAACTGGTAAATGCTAAGCAATAAATGAAAGAAAGGAAGGAAAGTAGGAAAGAAGGATAAGAGGAAGACAAGTTGCTGCTGGTTAACAAATATAATAATTTGAAAATGGAATTTGAAATTGAAAGCCATAAATGAAAAGTACTCACTAAACACTTTTAAAGTTTTGCCTCAGACTTACCTTTAAGGTCCATGGCTCCCCCTTTCGGGTGAGGGAGGAAGGGTCTGGCTTCCTTCACTGGAGTAATTATGTGGACCTGCGCTCCTGTTGCTGCCAATACCATTCCTCCCCACTCATTCATTACCGAGTAGGACTGTGTGTGGATGTCCTGCCCCTTGTTCTCCTCTGGGTCTTTGATGGACATCTCGGTGGTTTACAGCTTTGGGCTGTTACAAATAAAGCTGCTACGCATGTGATGTACATGTTTTGGGCGGGTACATGCCTTCCTTTATCTTAGGTAAAAGCAAACAAACACAAAAAGAATAGAACGACTGTTTTCCCTGGTAGGTGCGTGTTTACCTAAGAAAGTGCCCGTTGTTTTTCATACTCCCACCAGCACCGTGGAACACTTCCTTCCCGTGGTTCTGCTCTCTCGGAGTATTCGGTGTTGTCCCGTTCTTTTTTTTTTTCCTTCTAATTTTAGCCTTTCTGATAGCTGGATAGTTCCATCATACTAGTTTTTAATTTGTGATTTCTTAGTGACAAATGATGTTGAACATCTTTTCATGTGCCTATTTGTAATCAGCATATCTTCTTTTGTGAAGTGTGTGTGCAAGTATGTTGCTTATTTTTTCATTGACATTTTGTTCCTGAGTTTTGGGAATTCTCTGTATATGATGGATGCCTGTCCTTTGTCAGAGACATGTGATTTACAAACATTTTCTAAGAGTCTGAGGCTTGATTTTCATTCACTTAACAGTATCTTTCAAAGAACAGATGTTTTTAATTTGTATGAGGTCCACAGCATGGTAGGAGCTGACTGAAAATAAATCCAAAATGGAAACCACAGAGTTCAGACATAAAAAAATGGACCTATTCTACTTCACAGCTGGGGTCAACTGTACTTAAAAGCTGTCAGACTCAGGCTGATAGCCAAAAAGTTGTTCATTTCTTCCATAATACTTATCTCAAATGGGCCATGTGACTCACAGCTCCAAAGGAATTCTGTGGTTTATGATTTTGGAACTAAATTTAGGACACTCCGCTGTACAATCATCTTGGAATTATTATTAGAAAACAGGAGACAATGCGATTATTCTAATGTCACGTCATAGGCAAATGTACTGAGATTGGGTGAAAATGCCGGGAAACAAGTCATGTAGATAGGCAATGTTGTGGAAGTAAACTATATTAAGAAAATAAAAAAATATATGAAATAATCCACAGGAGATATGCTCAGTATTCATGGACTCTGAATCTTTTTACTAAATTAGAATTCTGTTTGTGTGACAAGAGGATTTCGATGCCACATCAAGTTAGAAAGACAAGTTTTAGCCCTGTCTGCGTAGACACCATCCCATGGGAACAGAGAAACCTGGGGTCTTGTGATAAAGAAGTCATAACAAATTATTTCAAAAATATTTCAAGAGATTTCTACAAGCTATTTGTTTCTGGAAACTTGGGAAATTACACACAAGTACTTTTTCAGGGTCTTGAAAAAAGGACTGGCCATTTGAGGAATCACATTAAAGGGGCCAGAATTATAAATGAGAGAGAAAAAGGGAAGAAGGGAGGGAGAAGGACAGGGAAAGTAATGAGGAAGCGTTTAAATTCAGAAATGAAAATTCTTCCCAACTCACCCATTTGGATTTCTAGGGCCCAAGTTAAAAAATTTTCCCGACAGTTTATTTTAAATATGGCAGAATAGGCAATAAACGAGACTACCATGGAGAGATCACACAAAGAGTGGGGCTTCCGGATAGGGCTTACAGATGGCCCCAAGGTTGCTGGTTTTAAACTAAAAGGTTACACAGTGGCTGCTGGCTCTCATGTGCTCTTCCCCTCAACACTGTTTCTCTGACCTAAGACACTGCTCAGAGATGGAGGTGAAATTAACAGCTGATGGTGAACATTTTGCTTAGTACTAGTTAAGTCTCCAGTTCCGAAGCTCGAAGGTGTGTGACAGGACCATGATGTCATCAGCCAGGACAGCCTGCTGGCATCTCCAGAACTGCTTAAGTGGAACGATCACAGGATTGCATATCCTGTGGGAGGAAGGAGTACATAGTGTGAGTCGAGGGTATCTTCAGTTTGTATGTCACAAAGGCATTGTGAGTAATGTAGGGTGGGCGCAAAATCATGAAATTTCACCTTCTTCCTCCTCTCTTCAGGAAAGGAAGTTGCGGTTTTGCCCATTCAGTATGTTTTCTTTATTCAAAAGTGTTTTTTTTTTTTTCTTCTCAAACTAGTGTCTGGGTTTTTGTGACACAGACTCTGAGAATAAAAAAAGAAAAGAAAAGAAAGAGAAAAGAAACAGGAATAGAAATGCAGAGGGACAGGGTTGAAGGACCAGAGGGACATGGGCTCAAGTGACAGAACTGGACAGGAGGCCAGAGAAACTGCAGGACATGCAGTATACTGAAGGAGCAAACACAGGATTTAGGAGCGGGATTTTCATTTCTTGGTGGCATTTCCCCGATGTAGACCCCATCTAACATGGCGGCTTTGCTGATACTCCTTAAGTAACAGTCCTTCTGTTCTCTGGCCTGCCATGACTTGCCGTGTTCAAGGACATTTCTCTGAGGGCTTTAGAGCAGCTTACCAAATGTGCATGTTCACAGATTCTGGAAGATAGTCTGTCAAAAACATAGAAAAGGGTGTTAGGAAAATGTCCGAATCAGAGGAAAATTAAATCCTTAAGGTTTGAAGAGTTGGTATTAGAGTTCGAAGAGCAGTCTGGAATAAAGCTGTGGAAATCTTCCAGAATACAGGGAGACAAGAGAAACAAAGATAAGCATTCAGGTGATATCAGAGGGAAGGTGAAGCTTAGAGCTTTAGTCTGTTTCACCTTTCAGGAAGACAGAACAAAGGAGAGGTGAAAAGTTCAAACAGAAGAGTTTTGTCTCAGAGAAAAGGGTGCTGAGACTTCTCCTCTTTCTCACAGCGCTGTGCCACTTCTGGGCATCTGCCTCAGGTCTCCTGGGATGACCATGCTCTCTTGGCCCATCGGGGGACAGACCACAGCATGGGGTGTAGTGAGTGGTCTGTGGGGAGGAGCTCTAGTCATGTGCAAACCCAGGACTTAAGTGCCAGGGTGCTTCTCCGGGTTCTGCCTCCACCTGCCTCAGACACATGCTGCGATGATGGTCTCTGGATCTTTGAGGGACATTAACTAAATTAAAAAAAAAAAAAGTCCTTATGTTATGCTGCTGAGATATGGGTGGTGTTTGTTACTGGGGCATGAGATGTCCTTCTCTTGATAATGTAGTTATCTCGATTTTGATGTTTTATATGTAATTTCTGTGATGTTTTATTACATAATTTCTCTGTCATTTAGCAGAAAGAAAAACTATACGGTAAAAATAGCGTCTTGCTTACATGACAAGAAATGCCCTTCAATCCCCCGTTCACATATATGACAATTGTTCCTTGCCCAGGTGGATTCTTTAACACTGGAGTTTTGAAGTGTCTCCAGTGGGAAGGTTCTGGTGCACCCCAGCTGGGGCGTGCCGACTCCCATGGGCTCCTGGTGGCGCCTGTGTGTGTCCCCAGCCCCACATTCAGCCATGCCACCTTGGCGTGTAGCATTGTGTGTGCGGTGGTTGTCTTGAGAAACACTACAAGCACGTGTTGTTTTTCCAGAGAGCCCGTGCATTGCCGGACACTTAATGCCTCCACGGCCCCTCTGGTCTTGCATGCCGGCCCTCACTCTGTAGCCGCATGGTACAAACACCCGAGGGCACCCTTCACAGTGGCTCCTGCAGTACCTCTCGAATTGATTGTGAAAACGCAGGTCCCGGGCCCTCACCCCAGAGTTCTGAGAACCAGAACCTCTGGCCCCTGGGGACAAGGGGCAGTGTGTGTAACAAGCTCCCCAGGTGACTTGTGCATACTGGAAAGTTTCAGGAACACTCCCTCAGACTTTCTTGTCCAATGTGTCCTTTTGAGGGCTAGTCCCGTGAATGCATAATGTTCTGGGATGGGGGATGCTAGCTGTTTCATGATTTGTCATATTCTTATTTGCATTACAATATAGTTAATTTTTAGATTAACATGTGCAGCCAAACATTTTCCTAGCAACGGGATAGATGTAGTAATCTGTCAGAAGACAGAGAGGAACTCGTCCTGCAGGGGGTGCATGGCCTGAACCATTCTTTCTTCTGTTATGATAATCAACCTGCTATTTGCAAATGTGGTACTAAGGTTAAGTCTAGAAATTCTGGAGGTTAAATCATTGCATTAAAGTGCCACGATTACACGTTTTATTTGGTAAGCTAACACATTTGTTTACTGTAATTCTAGAAAATATTAATAACAGCACATTTATGAAGAACATGGTGATCATTTATAACAAGGCCCTAAGGAGTGTGTGTGTGTGTGTGCGTGCGTGTGTGTGTGTGTGTGTGTGTGTGTGTGTGTGTGAGAGTGAGATTAACCCAGAGGTAGATTAAAGCACATACAGTGAACTTAAAAGAGAACTCCTCAGGCTCTCGCTTTGTGTCTTTTACTTTATTTTGCAGCTTGTTTGAGCTGGTTGCCAGCTAAGCAGACTGGCAACAACAACAAAAATAATTGTAAGAACAGGAGATTGGCAACTAGTGGCAGTTGCTACTGATTAAAGGTATATGGCTGAGAATGGAAAGAGGAAGGAAAGATAGAGGCAAACCAGAAAACAAGAATAAATTAGGAAAAATGAATTATACATCAGAAAAGAAAACGTTTTCCTTCCGGTCCCACCTACCTCCACAGACAAATAGAACAATCCTCTGTAGTTCTGAATGATCTGAGGGGGTGCCCATGTAACTGGTAATAAAGACAAAGAGGATTGAGTTTCTTTTTTTCAGAGAGGAACATAATTTGAAATTCCAGAGCACTGGGGAGCACATAGGAAGTAAGAGAAAAGGGGCAATAAGACCGGTGGTTTTGAGGGAAGGGCTGGTGCAACACAATCCTTGTTCTTTGTTCAGGAATTTGAATCATTGTCTATTTCTTTATGAAATTTGGGGGAAAATCTATATTGCTTGTTGGGAGGTGATTTGTGGGGACACTGAAGTGGCAATGACTGAAATAGTATTCAAGGACTCAGGATGTGGAAAGGAGACCATCAGAAAGGAAGTTTTGGGGAAATTTTCAGCTCTGTTGGGGACAGGTAATTTAAAACTATGAAATTGGAAGTTCATTGTATTATACTATCTCCATGTTGGGGTGGTGTTTACTTTGGAGGTAGCAATTACATTCATTGTGAGAAAATTAGAACCGTTCATTATTTAGTAGAAAATTTATGTCCCAAATTTAAATGGTTCAATGCCTCATTTCCAATTATTTTCTGAATGACTACCAAGCACCAGTACTGAGCACCAGTACCTTGCAGAACATATTTGTGAGCAGGGAAGCAGGCTCAGTTCACATCTAGGTCCTGAAAGATGCGTTAGTGTCGCCAAGGGGACAGTCAGGGTGAGGGAGGGCCCGGACGGGGGGGACCCGAGCCCATGTGTTCCAGCGTGGGAGAGCACTGTGCATTTCAGAGACAGCACTAACTTCAGTAAAGCTGGAGAGAGCGGCAGCAGTTGAGACAGCACAGGCAGGATCACAGCAGTCTAATGTGTTGTTTAGGTGTTTCGACACTAAACTGTAGGTGATAAGGAATTTAACATGGTCCGATTTGCATTAGGAAAACCATTCCAGTAGAGGGTGGGAAAGCTGTTGATTACGCAGAGATTGACAACAATCTGTTTTCCAAAGCTGAGTGTTCAAGAAACCCATTCCCCGCTGCTTGTACACCATGAATCTCTACTGCACTAGGACTTCCTCTGGTCCTCTCCCTGGGGTGGTGTTTTCAGTCTGCTGCTCTCAGGGACTGGACACCACTGAGGAGAATAACTGGACTGCCAGCCGTGATCAGAAAGCCCGTTCCTCTGAGTTGCATCTTATTTCTCACAATGCTCAGGGATCGAGCAGGTGGAGTGGCAGACCCGTAGGAAATGCACGGCGTTTTTCGATGAAGACAAAGGGGCTTGTTTTGGAATGCCACTCTCTCCAGCCTTCTCACTCTTTCCCTGTTGATATGTACGCGTACATGTATGAGTATACTTACAAACGCATTTCACAACTGAGTGTCTTTAAATTATGAGACACGTCGGGACAGTGTTTCAGTCTGCACGGCACACAGCCATCACTGGGAGAGCTATGTTTCTTCCTGAGGTAGGTTGCTGGATTGTCAGAACAAGTATCCCGATTATTACTAACGAGCAAGATGAATATTGGGAGGCTATGGAGCAGAGTGGAATGAATAAAGGTTTGGGTGTGAAAGGAACCGTAAAGGATTAGTCAGAACTCGATAGACACATGGTGTGTCTCTAGGGCGATGACCTTGTTTCTCTGAGACTGTAACGCAGAACCTATGTGATATAATAAAGATGAACTAGGACTTAAGAGCCTGATCAGGTGCAGGGGTCTGTGGGAGGAGCTGGGCTTGTAGAAAGAAGTTCATGAGCACACCTAGTCGAGTGGTTCTCACTTCCTGTTTTCCTGCCTTAAATACCCTCCATCTTGGCACACAAGCCAGAATGTCCACGTGGCTTGCCGTGTCTGCACATGCTGGTTTGCAGTCTTTTTCCTTTTCCCAAATAAATCCTTTTTGATGACAGAATACCTAGTCAATATTATTTTTCAGTTGACAGTTAAATGGGAAAGATAGTGGCTGTTTCAAAGGGCAGTTAAGTGTTAATGTGTAGCTGTGCAGGTGTACTGTCTGGCGTATAGATAATAACCAGAAAGGGGTGATGATGGAGCCTTCATGGCTAAGCACTTTCTATAAGGACTTCAGATACATTAATCAATTAGGAATAAGAAGTAATACATTTTAAAGAGAGAGAGAGAAAAGACAATTTGCAGGAGTTGGCTGACTTTGTAGGATTTTCTCAGCACCCAAGGAGGTACTCAGCCGTTATGTCTGTTTTGTCCCCCATATCATTGGTACCCATTACCACTGCTCTGTACATACACAGCCTAACATTTCCCTGAGGAGCAGGGAACTCAAGAGGGTTAAATTCCTTAATACACTTTGAAATGCCTCTGTTATAAGGAAGTAGCTGGTTGCTGTTAAGGGGTCTGGAGGATTTGGAGAATACTTCCCACAATTGATGCAAAATCGCGGGAATTTATATTTCATCAGCCTCTAACTACCAAACAGTATTTCTTTTTCAAACAGACAGAAGTTCTGTTAACAGATTATGTAACAAAATATCAATGATTCATGTACATATTTTTATTCTTTTGCAAATGATTACATTTTTTTCTAAGAGATTAATTTGAAACTCTTGTTTGGAACATCATGTACAGTCTCACATCCTAACATTTGTTAAGATGTTCTGTCTTTATACAGATGATAACATTTGAGTTGCTTCTCCTAGTTTCAGGGAGAAACAGTCTTTTAGAATCTAGTTATGTCATGCAAGACTCACAAATCTCAGTAGAGAATCAAAAGTTTGCTCACTCAGGTACAATTTGCAATATTTTTAAAATTTCCAAGTTTATAAAAAATTATACCATATACAAAATAAGTGTACACACACATTAATTTATACATATGTGGTCAGTCTCTGTGGGAGCATATTCATTTAAGGTCATTTTGTTGTAAAGCATTTAATCAGTTAAAGCAAGTTCTCCCCTCCCCCATATGCCTTAGGCTATAGCAACATTGCAAAAGAGCTACCAAAAGGTGAATGGCCTTGCAGATCTCCTGTGGGGTTCATTAGCACCACTGGATTTTTATCTGAAAGTTGCTGATGCTACTTGAATAAAATGTACCTAGATCCTAACAAGGATTGACGTGGGAATTTGTAAACTTGGTTTTGGGTTTTAGGGGGTGATGACCCTAACTGTCAAACCAAGGGGTGCTAATGAATGATGTATTCAGTTCACTCAAATACCCCGGCAAGTCTCTGAGCTGGTGAGCGCCACAAAAAAGCAGAAATGATGCAGGCAGTGGGTGGGTGGCCCACGTGTGCCTACGCCAGAGTCTCTGAACATCCCCACAAAAGTAGAATGGTCACTTTAAATGCAACAGGCATTAACTCAGAGATTGTGTCTTTGGATCATCTGCTGCTATTTTTACAGGCTGGCAGAACAGTTTTAAAAGACCACTACGTAGAACACAGATGCTGCAAGAACCGTTTTTGTAATGAATGGCAGTGTGATTCACGTAATGTTCTGAAGCTGACAATTCTCAACCTCGGAACACGTATCTACAGTTTAGCTAGAATCAATGGAGACGTGATTTGACGTGGAATTTCCATCACTCACAGCTCTTCTTCCTCGTCCACACAAAACTTGAAAATTTTGGAAAAAACACAAAGACCTTTCTTTCAAGAGTTAAGTGATAAGTCTAGAAATTCCAGGGGTGTATCCATTAGTGAAATATGTAATACTGCAGCATGACCTGTTGAGCTAAATTATGCATGCAAAGTCAAGGGTGATTCATGTGAAGTTTGTGGCAGAGTGAAGGACTCCAGGTGTGTGGGTCGATCTAGGAGCTGATCTCCTACAGAAGGAACTCAGAATTTCCATCCTCACTGCTGATGCCCGTGGTGACCCCTCTTTACGTGTGGTGGCAAATTCCTTTGAAAGTCATATGATTATCTTGCATCGAGCCCTAATAAATTTGACTTGACAGACTTCATTATAAGAATAAGCATTTCTTTTAATACATTTACAAACCCTCGCTCCAGATTTCTAAAAACATACTTTCGCCACTTAATAGCTTTCAGAAAAGACATCTGATTCCACTTTCACCCATCACTGGGCTTCTAATTACTTTGATATAATAGCTGTGGGATTTTATTTTTTTACTGATCAGACAGATTCCTCACTAATATGTAGCAGAAAAGAAACATTAAAATTCTGTTCTATTTGACAAAGCTATAGTTAAAGTCAGTTGGATCCAATTTATTTTCTCTGGTTCTATCATATCGAAAATATCTTTGATGTTCCTTTAGCCGTATTTACCCAATGAACCTAAATATTTGGTGCGCAATGAAACCAAGAAAAAAAAATAATGAATTTGACCTCAATTCATGTGTTTCTATACAAAGTTGTACACTCTTAGACTGAAACAAGCTTAGTCTCATGCCAACTTAATTGATTTATTTATGATATCAGTTCAATTTTTTTCTATGACACCAGAGAGTACATTTGGTTTAATATGTATATTACAATGAAAACAGTTTATATGTAAATTAGTGCTATAGCAATAATATATTAGTAAAATATATAGAAATTGCATTATGTTAATTTTTGTTGTATTATAATCTTACTAGACTTTTAATATATTTTTATATTACATATTGTATTATATATGTTATATTATATCATGATAACATCATATTACATAAATTATAATATATTAAATTATCAATATTAATATATTATATTACTATTATATATATTAATATAATACACATTAAATTATAAATATTAAAACAGGCTAAAAAGTTAGGGACCTGAATTTTGACTCTTCACTGTTATAAGCAATAATCTAGCCTAGTCATACATTATCTGACTTTAATATTGTTGATTGAAGTAAATACTAATTGGCTTACAGGGCTGCTTTGAAGCTGAAAAGACAGCTCACTTTCTGAAAGAATTTCTAAGTAAACAAGGGCTATACAAATACCATTTGGGTTTACTATGTGCTGCCTCAAAACTAGTTACATAGCAATCTGTCATGTTGATACATTTCATTCAAGAAACAGAAGCAGTTTGTATATGAAGGTATAATATGAACCTAAATTAAATATATTGTAATTGAATAAATAATGATCTATTTCTAAAATCCACAGAAAGGACAGTGACCAAATTTCTAGTTCAGTTATTTCAGATGGTTTTCTGGGATTGACCACTGCTTATTAAATTATGTCTTGACTGTAGCCAGCAGTAAAGATACATATTATATAAAACCCAGTTGCCATGCAAGATACATACAGAATTATTTATTCATAGGAGTGGAATAAAATTTTTATCTTAAAAATTATTGTATTTGCCAATCATTGTTCTCTGATGTTAACATGAGTAAATGCTTAGATGATCTACTTAATATATACACCATTAAGACCATACATATGTATACACACACACACACATATGTGCCATAAAGACATACTATATATGTATGTACACACATATATACACCATAAAGGCCCTACACATATATATAAACACACATGTACACCATAAAGACCATACATATATAGACATACATATACCATATATATACACACATATGTATACCATCAAGACCATATATGTATACACACAGCATAATGAACATATATACATATGTGTGTGTATACTTGTGGCCTGACAAAAGATACAGCCCTGTTTACTAACAAAATGCTTTCAGAAAGCATAAATGTCACCACATTCACATTCCCATCTAGTGAAGTGCCTGATTTGTACTTGGCAATTGATAAAAAGGTACGTTTTTAAATTACTTCACTTTCTTCCCTTTTGCAGAAAACAATTGTCATTAATACAAACATACTTCATGCGTAGCTTTGCAAGTGAACTGCTTTCAAACACAGTATCCTGTGTTTCTGAAGCATTTACTGGTATCATGCCTGCAAACTGGGAGGAAAGTAGCAGGGGATAGAGGTCAGGGCAGATTGTTCTGGAAAGATAACAGATATTCTACAAAAGTGAGGCAAGACAGAGAGATGTCTATTGAAATCATAACAGAGGGTACCCATCGTGACAAAAACAGACGGACAAAGATCCTGGCCTAAAGGGCGGTGGTGGAGGTTGTTCAATGACCAGCTCAGTTTTATTTACTTTCCTGGTATATAATTTTCCCTGTTTTTTTTTTTTTTTTTTTTTAACATTTTACTCATTGTTCCAGAAATTTTGATTACCTATTCAAATGCTTTGCCTGCCATTCCCTTATATTTTGCCAGAGGAGCCTCAAAAAACAAAAACAAAAACACACCATCAGCTTTGGAGTGCCAGTTATGGTGGTTCCTTCTTGCCAATCCTTGGCTGAGGCAAAAGCTTGTGATAATTCTGATGCAGGAGGAGACAACTCCTAGGGTCACTTCTGAGGGAAGCTTTCTTCATCCTTATGGAGTCACGTGAAGGGAATTTTCCTTTGGTGAACACATATATATGGCTGTATGATGAGAGCCATGGTGGCTGCCAGCAAACGAAGCCATGGACCAAGACCAGTGTGTGGAAAACGGGGCTGTGGGAAGAAGGAAACGTCCCTGACCCCTGCTGATGCTGAATGCCACTGGCTTAACCAGCTCTGGAACCCTGGTGCCTCTGGGCTTCTTGTTAGGAGGGAATAAAAGGCAATATGTTTAACCAACTGACCTGGATTTCTGTTGCCTGCAGCTAAATTTGCACTAAATTATACTGTTTCTATAGGAGCATGCCAGAAAATTTTGTAAACACAGTGGGAAATTTAATTTGAATCCCTTATAAATAGTTGCCAATGCTGACAAGTTTTTAAAAGAATACAGTCAAATATTTGAAAGGGAATTCTGTAAACTTAAAGTTTATAAAATGTAAATTAATATTTCCTGTATTCACTAATTCATTTATCAATGTGGTGAAATTTTAGTATCTATTTTATATCTGAATTAGATCCGTTTAAAGAGCAAAAAAGTTTCCATTGTGCACAAAGCAAACATAGACATTTTTTTCATTTCTACCCATTGTTCCACCAAGTGAAACCCTTTTAAACAGAAAAGTTATAAGTACAAATAACTTAAAAAAAGTATTTGAGGAGAAATTGTTGACACAATGCTTCATTACTCCAGGATACGTTAGTATAGTTTCCGTACAAAGTAGCATTATTTTCCTACATGACCAGGACACAATCACCAGCATCAGAGAACTTGTAAAGCCAACGAAGCTTCTTTAGTTGTTGCAAATGTCCTTTAGATAAGGACCTATTTCAGACTTGCATGTTGCTATTCGTGGCAACCTTCTTCATTTCCTACAACCTGGAATACCCCTGTCTTTCTGTGACCCTAATACAGGGCACTTCTAACGATGATAGGTTTGTCATTCTGTAGAATGTCCTCAATTTGGAATTGTCTGATGTTTGCTCACGATGACATCCAGCCCACCTCTGGCTGGGTGACCACAGAAGTGGCGCTGTGTCTTTACTGCATCCTAAACAGCAGCATGTGGCTTTGATTTGTCTCATTGCTCAGGACGATGACTGAGCCCTCTCGATGAAGATGGTATCTCTTGGGCTTCTCCAGTTTCAGCTCACTCTTTCACATTTTGTAATTGACAAGTACTTTGTAAGTTCCTCATTTATTTATACCACATGGACTTGGGTTTTCCTGTTTTATCCAGTGTGTTATGATCCATTAGCCACAGATTTTATTTTGGTGCCCAAATTGTCCCAGATGTTGCCAGTAGAGGATATCAGCATCCTGATCGAGAAGAGGGCTCTGCAGAGACTGGCTAGAGCTTGGTCAAGGAGAGAGTCTGTCCTTCTTGTCGCACAGTTTCAACTCTTAATGTTACTTTCTGCTCGCAGAAATCATTTGGCACCTTACAGTAAAGAACATCTGAGAATTCAGGATCATTCAGCAGACCACATTTCTTGGAATGCTCAGACTGTTCCCCTCATGGCACCCATGTGAAATGACATATCTGGGGATACTTCAAGGACTCCATTCCCGTCAGCTGTGTCTTTGGGTACAGACTGAGCTTAGAAATGACACTGGGGTCTGCATGCAAGACTGTGAGTTAGTTTCAGAGCCCACATACACGTCCTCCCAATGGTTTGAAGGACATTTATGGATGGAACCTGCCATCTGGGGCTGTGAAGGCGCCATTGCGTTTCCCCGTTGTATGAGAATGCCCCCAGGTTCTCTGCGAGGTCTTCTCTCTGCACTGGTTGGTGAGATGCGACTCTTCCGTGCTTAGAAACGTGGCTTTTCCCTATGAGATCTGACAATTAAGTTTGTGGACTTGTTGCAACGGTGTTGCTGACCTTTTTTGATATCAGAGGGACTATTCATCATGAATTTGTACCAACTGGACAAACAGTGAACCAAGTTTACTATTTGGGAGTGCTGAAAAGCCTGAGTGAAAAAGTTAGACGACCTGAACTTTTCGCCAACAATTCATGGCTCTTGCCTCATGACAATGCACCAGCTCACACAGCACTGTCTGTGAGGGAGTTTTTAGCCAGTAAACAAATAACTATATTGGAAAACACTCCTTACTCACCTGATCTGGCCCCTAATGACTTCTTTCTTTACCCCAAATTAAAGGAAATATTGAAAGGAAGACATTTTGATGACATTCAGGACATCAAAGGTAATATGATGACAGCTCTGATGGCCCTTCCAGAAAAAGAGTTCCAAAATTTCTTTGAAGGGTGGACTAGGCGCTGGCATTGGTGCATAGCTTCTCAAAAGGAGGACTTCAAAGGTGACCGTAGCGATATTCAGCAATGAGGTATGTAGCACTTTTTCTAGAATGAGTTCGCAAACTGAATTGTCTGACCTCGTATGTTAGAAACTGAGTCCTCTCATTGCTCAGATAAACGAGGGCAACTACCAGTGAGGCACTTCTGCGAGCTGTCCGACTTCATGTGTGGGCCTTTCTGGTGAAGCCCCCGAGTGTCTCATTCTGTTTCTCATTTTGTTCTCCTATGTCACTGAGAATGGTGAACTCACTGCCTAGACGACCCTCTGCTGTATTAGTTCCAAACTCTATGAGCTGCTGGTATCATCTAGGGCTTTGTGGTCTCCTGCTCAGTGGATGGTCACCAGTCCTCATCCAGGAGCTCCCCAGCGGTTCTCTCTGAACCATTGAAATGCTCTTTGAGAAAATTCCTTGTCTGTCATGCACTCTGTCTTTTTTTGTTGTTGTTACGTCAGCTTATCTTTTTATTTTTTATTTTTATTACATTGCAAGCTATAGGGAAAAGTTAAATGATTACTAACATATATGCTGTTAGAAATGCTGCCCAAATGAGCAAACCATTCCACCACTCCTGGTAATGCGTTTAGCCTATTGCCCTTCTTATTTTGCTTTTAAAATGATCACTGCCTACCATTTTTCTTATTATCAATGGTCCATTTGTCTTCATTCATACCATATCCCTAATGATGGTGATGCTATTAAGAATGTGATAGGTTATTTTGTAAGGTAGAATTTTACGGTAAAGTCTCTTGTGATGTTCTGTAAGGCCTTATGTGATGTGCTATCTTTAATCCCTCCCACCCCCACCGCCCTGCAGCCCCTGCAGCTCCCCGTTCAGCTCAGCAGTCGCTCTGCACCCCTCCAGTTGTCACGGGCCTCCAGTGGCAGTTTCATTGCCCACTGTCCTGGTCACCATGAGACCCAGTTATATTTCTAAACACATTTGTTGGTTCAATGAACCGCCAGGTCTGACTGTAGGTATTGCCAATATGCCCCATCTCTTAAATATATTTATAATAACATGAAGACTATTATTTTGAAGAGAACCCTCAAGTAGCACAGCCTAATTAAAGTGATACTGAATATCAGTTTTCAGTCAGTTTCTGTCCAGTGTTTATGGTATGATAATTACCTGAATACCCTCTTCACATAATCAAAGTAGAAACCCTTCAGACACGTGCCGACTGGCTCTCACGAAAGATACTTACAGAATTGCTGAGATAGGGCTCACAGCACAAAGGGAGAAAGTCAAATACCGATTGAGAAAATGCTTCTAACGAATGACATAAAACTGGATTGAAATTAATCAACAAATTAATCTGGTATCTATTATGTGAACTCTCCTGTACTGAGTTCTGTACAAAAAATATAGAGATGTGGGAGACAGCTAGAAGGATACTCTCACATGGAAAAGAACTGAGGATATTAATTGAAAACATAAATTCTGCAAAATGCACTTTAAGACAGAAGTCAAAATCAAGAGTAACAAGCAGGAGTGCTTGCCAATGAGGCCAGCGAGATTTGGTTAAATAGGATTATATACTTTCAGGACCAAAAGTCCTGAATGAAAACCTAGTTTGACTCCTTCCACGATTTACTAGCATAAAATTTTAGTGTTTATTCTTTATAAAGTGGGGGATAGTATAGCAGCCTTGCTGTTTGACGTGCAAATTAAATAAACAGTGTTACACATATGCACACACACAGAGTTTTTACTATTTCAGGTACTCAATAAATTCCAATTCTCATGTTGGGAAATGGTGAACACTATTTTAACTTGATTATTTACACACTTATCCACAAGCATTTGTTCAACACCTAGAGCCCCTGAAAGGCTATGGGGTTTGGGGTTTACGAAGTATCATGCGCTGGGTCATTTGAAAGGTGAGGGGCCCTGCGTGGACATGGCGTTAAAACATATCTCTGTGCCTACGGGAGCTCCAGAGTTTGCAGAGTTTCCAATAGCTCAAAAGCAAAAGGAAAACCACCAACAACTGGAGACCTGTCGCCAGAGCAAACAGATATCTAATAGGTAGGGAGGGACCCAGCCCTTCAGAAACACGAGGACGCTTTAGTATGCCCAGATTGCTCCTGCTGCTCAGAGTAAATGCAAGCTCTTCCTGCAGCGAGAAGGCTCCTGGGGACATCCCTCCACCCTCCGTCTCTGGACGAGTTCCCCACGGTGACCCTCCTCGCCTGGCTGTCCATCACATGGAGCAGAAAGGTATGCCATTCTGCAGCCTGCAGATTTCTGCCCCAGACCCTCAGGTTTCATACTCATGCCCTTGAAGTCTATGCTGAAGTTGACTTCTCAAAGCAGCGCGCCTTAAATGCCCACTTAGGAGGGCAGACACCCCTGCCCTGCCATCCCCCTCAACTGTTCCGCTTTCCCATAGCCCCTACCTTTCCATGTAACTCCGAGTGCTCAGTTTCTGTTTGTCTTTTCTGCCCATTAACCTCCCAATAAATGCCCACTCCAGATGGGCAGCAGTCCAGGACTAGAATCATGTGGCCACGTGACAGACACGCACGACACATGTAGTTAATGAATGGATGAAGAAATAGTTCCATACAGCTGATTTGGAAATGAAGGAACTCATTAGATAATGTCCCCAGCTCCCACAACTGTAAGGAATAGAAGTTTATATTCCAGGCCCACATATGTTTTCCCCACACATGTATGATATCATTAAATCTTTTGTGCAGTTCCAGGCAAACAATAGAAATGGTGTATCGTGATTAATGCTGGGAACGTGAGTCAGTGGAAAACTGGGAGACCGATGAAATGTACCCCGTTCACTTGATAGTGATGAAGATGCCATCACCTGTGTAGGCACCTCGATGGCTCCCAGAATGCACCCTAGCTCACCACCAGACCCAGCGAGGAGATGGTCTCTGGCACAAAACTGGTAAAGGCCCCACGGTATTCAAAGACTTAAACACCGGGAGGAAAAGTGAGCTCTATGATAACTGATAGAGCTTACCTTCTTGTATTAATCCGTTTTTGTTTCTTAGACTCTCCCCGTTTTTCCTTTTTACCACAAATTTATTAAACGCCTTCAATGTACCTGGCACAGTGCGAGGCATTGAGGACAGAGTTGGGAAGGCCCACAATGCAACGGGAGAAGCAAACAAACAGGAACTTTCTATATATCTGTCTACATATATTGGGGTGTCAAAAAATGTACACAAGTGGACACTTTGGTCAACGTGGCTCAAGAAGTAGTTCACAATAATCAGACGTGTCTGGACACTGATGGGAACCACTTTGAGCATCTCTTGTAATTACAGAAGTCAAACGTGACTTGTATTCATCTTTTGTTATTGGTTTACATTATTACAATTTTAATACAGTCTTCCTTTTTTAAAATGTATATACATTTTTTTGGCACCCTCTGTATATCACTTTGCTAGGTGAAATAAAAAATGCTAGCTCAGGTAAAACAACTACTTAGGGAACTTAGTAGAAGATTTACTTATGCTTCACTTTTTCAGTATTTCACAGACCACGTCTATAAAACGCACACAACATAAACCAGAAGAGAGTTTGCCTGTTAGTCATGCAAAGAGCCATGTGTCAAGTACACCGCTGCTCCCAGACCAGATGGCCTCTGAGAGCAGGGAACCAGGTGCCTCCAGGTGGAGCCAGCCGTGGTTTGTCTAGAAAGGTAAACAGCCCCTCACAGGGGCAGTTCAAATATGATTCTCCCCAATAGCCCTTTGTCGAACTTGTAGGTCCATAGGCCTCAGGCCACGGAGTGGGCGGGTTTATGACTTGTTTGAGAGTATAGTGGCTGTTCTTGTGTAGGAGATGACAGAAAAACAACCTCTGCAAAGGAACACACATGTTTCTGGGAGGGTGGAGGCCCGCAGGGAACTGTATGGCCCAGAGGAGCCTGAGAGGTGGGGTGACATCTTCAGGATTCATGTCCCATAACGCTGGGTGGAACCATCCCTGTGGGTTCCTGTATCTTCTTCTTCATGTAAATTTCTTCTTCAGTCTGGAGCAGAAAACTCACTGGTGCCGAGGCTGTGAAGGGTGGGCTCCCCTTACTGACAGCGAGGGTGCCGGTGGGCCGTGGACCTGCCTGACCTGGCACCGGGCCCCAGTCTGCTCTGTAGACATTAGGAAGCTGTGGCAGTCTAGGTCGTAACCTGATTTTTAGCAAGAAGCACTTGACTGCCATCTTTGGTAGGATTTTCTCTCCTCTCTGCTCTACCCCTTCCTATTGGAGAAAGAACAGTCCAGAGCCCCTGTACTTGCCCTCATCTAGGAAGCAAATGAAGTTTGCTCTTATTTCCTCCCCCAAGTTTCCTCTCCAAGTTTTTCCTCTGAAAATATTGCCTAGCTGGACAATCAGCTCTAATGTGTCTTTTGGAGCAAAAATTAATATAAGACCCGGTCTTATTTTACTATAATATAAGACTGGGTCTTACCTAACATAATATAAGACCGGGTCTTATATTAATTTTTGCTCCAAAAGATGCACTAGAGCTGATGACCTGGGTAGTTCTTATTTTTGGGGAAATAAAGTACAGACGGTTTTGCTAGACTCTGCCATGCTACTCACCAGCCCAGTTCTGGTAACCATATCTGTTTCATGAGGAGCAAAGCTTTTGCCTTTACAACAACAAACTTAGAGAATGTCCTCAAAGCCCACAGGTCTTACTCTCTGCTTTCATCTCCGGGGACCCACAGAAGCAACCAGGGAACTCAGTGACAATGCTCTGTTTGTCTTTCTAAGCATATTTTTGCTGTTCATTTGGTGCTTTCCAGGATTTGGGCAAAGAACAGTTATTCTACTGTCACTAAGAACAGGTATCTATTGTAATGCAGAAATCCAAGGACGCCTAGGAACTCACCTCTGAGGAAGAAAGTTTGCCTAGGAATTCTCTGCATGGCCTCTCAGATGTCACTGCTGAAGAGCTGACATGAAAATAGGGGCCCAAGGAAGGCGGGACATCCTGACGGTGCCCTGTGCCTTGAAGTAGACTTGGCACCCAAGCAACTGTCCCTCTTAAGGGGGAGGGGCCAGGGATTCACTGAATTTGTCACCTCTCCTCTGTCAATTACTGTATTTCTTTATGACCTATTTAATTTTCACAACAACACTGTTGTGTAGATTTTATTATTTTCATTATACAGGTGAGGAATTGAGGTTTATGAAAGTTAAAATGATTCTGAAAAGATCAATTGTAACATTTACAGTATGTCATAATGCCTTCCTAGAAAGCTCCCAGAACAATCCTACCTGAGCTAACATGCATGTCCCACTCCAACCCTGACCTTGTTAATTTACAGCGATGATGAAATCTCTTAGCACAATTGGATGGGTTTGCCACTTTATAGACAACAAAATTCTAGGCCAGAAGGAACAATGTTTCTGTCTATGGACAATGATAGAGCAATTTCCATCTATATCTAATTCTAGAGTTTCCCTTTTTACCACCCAGCCGTGCTTTTAGGACAGCTGCTCTGTGTCCTGACTTCAGCCATCCTCTGGCACTTTGGCTTGGATGCAAGTTGCTCTTCACACAGTCTGTGGGAGAAAATCAGAAATAAACCCCTGCCTAGAATCTGAATTTGGGGTCAAGACAGCTCTGCTAGTCCCATATTCTTTGCTCTTAGTCCCATATTCTATATTTATGACCAGTCTACCTAATCATAAAGTGTATGCTTCTAACTATATTGTTATAGAAAATGTTATGTGCTTCAGTTTTTACTAAATAATTTGAAAGCCAATGACTTATTCTGCTACTAGGTTTCCAAAATGCAATCTGGGTTTCTAAAACTCTATGTAGGAAATAAGTAACCAATGTGAATAATAACAGTGAAGCAGCTAAAGAAACTAACAGTTGTTGAAATTTAAAATAATAATAACAACAATAATAAGAAACTACAGCTCTGATAAAAACATTATGTTGCTTTTCATGGAAAAAAAAATTGTTAAGAAACAGCTTAAAATTAGATTTACATTCTGGAGGGAGAGGTTCATTTTCATTGTGTTGTTTTTTACATGTGTTTTTGACATCATTTCTATTTTAGTAGTGAAATTTAATAGAACATGGGATTTGTATAAAGGATTAGTTCCCAAATGAATCCCTGATATACCTGATTGTGTTAATTACAATAGAACCCATTATTAAAATAGCAGTACAAGTTGAAACTATGGAAGACAACTTTGAATGGCGACAATTCAGTTGGAAGAGTAGAAAAGGAAAACAGATTTATATTTGATATTTCCATTTTTCCATGTACGAATTCTGCTCATTAATACATTGTCCACCTATTTGTCAGTGTCATTTGGCAAGGAGATCAATTATAGGCATGAAGTGTTTACATAATGAAAATTTAAGTGTTTGAAAACTTTGAACAATTCTTCTGAAGATAGTCCCAAAGTCTGTCACACAATAGCTACCCTTTGTGACGAGTCCGAGGCACTGTTTTTAAGTGGAGCTCTGTCGGTGACCACCTTCGCTGCCTGGCTGTGAGGGGCAGATGGAGATGGCACGACTGCCTTGGGGCAGGGGACATGGGACCAGTCAGGCTGTGGGTTCTCCAGGGTGCTCTGTCCTCCCAAACCTTGGGGAGCTGAGAAACACCGTTATGATTGTTGACGCCTGGGAGGTACATGGTGGAAGGAAATGGGAATTTTTGAAAATGGTGAGATAATAGTTTGAACTTAAAGAATGAACATTACTGTCAATGAAATCATCTCACAACTGTGTGATGAGACAAGCTTTCCTGGCAGGCCACACTTCTGAGTTAGGAGGCGGTGGGGGAAAGTGGCCGAAATCACTGTGTGTCTCTCGTGCAGCGTCCCAAGGCCAGACTGGCTCTCCCGCTTGTGTGCTGCTGGGTGACCTGCCTTGCCTGGGAGCTGGGCAAGACCACCACTTCCTCGTCTGTGAAATGGAAGTAATAATACTTCAGGGTCACTGTGTGGTCATTGCCCCCAAAGCATGAAAACTCTGCCTGCCATGTAGTGATGGCTTAATGTAGTCTTGGAATTTGTACTATTTTTGTTAATATTAGTCTTAGAAATGCAAGATATAGCAATGTCTGTACCAATTCCAAATAGTAGTAATCACTGAAAAATTGTGGGTTTTCCCTTTAGATATGATACAACAAAGTGGCCAATTTTGTTAAATTTCAGGGGAATTTTTCCCCCCATTGTTTTATCAGTTTATTTATACTGTATATTCTTCAATATGCCTTGTGATTAGAGTTGAGAGAGGTGTGCCAAAACATTCTGAAATGTTAAAATCTGCCTAAGAGAGGAAGCCACTCACCCCTGAACTGCCTAGTCAGGACTTAGTTCCCCTCTGATTTACGCGGCCTCTGTGGCTGCTGTTTTGCCGACATCTGACTCTACTCGTCAGTGCAGGTTATTTACAATGCACAGCACAGGTAATAGAATTTCCAGCCTGTTATGGGAGTTTTAGGGAGTTAAATAGACTAGAGTCCCAAACGAAAGAATTCTACACTAAATTTACAGGGAAAATATTATAACATCTGGGGGTTGTCCATGGAAACACAGCCAATTTCTATAGGTTGCTACCAAAAAGTCAGCACACGGCTTCTAAAAATCTAATTTCTCGATATAATTCATTTCCTACATGAAATAGGCAGAAATAAAGCTCATTGTAACCTGCAGAACACACAGAATTCTCTATCAAACTCTCTAGTTGAAGCCCTCTATCTGAAGTATGGATTTTCCAATCCCCCAGCCAACTGATAGCTCCCAGTGAGAATAACATCTGATTCCACTTTCACCCATCACTGGACTTCTAATTACTTTGATTTAATGACTGTGGGATTTTATTTTTACTGTTTGGATGGATTCCTCACTAATACTTAACAGGCAAGAAACATTAAAATCCTGTTTGGTTTGACAGGAGCAGAGTTTAATGTCAGCTAGACTGACTTTATTTTCCCAAGTTTTTTTTTCTCAAAAATATCTTTGATGTTTTCTTTAACCAGATTTGTTTAGGAAACACACTATATGACATGCAGGGGACCCAAATGCATGTGCGATTCAATCACAGTATCAGTATTTTGTGTACCACTCAGTTTATGGTCAACATTTCTCATTAGACTTCCACCCAAACAGACAGTGGAATTCAAGAACAAGCTACAACATCAGTCAGCGTCCATTGCTATTTGGATGAAGTTACAGCAAGAAAAAGCACATACTCAGTCGTCGGGATGTATATTTTTACCCAATGCACCTATCCAGGAAAGTTTTTCTGTTTTTTATTGGATCCTTATCTGTTCTCTCATAGCTCCCTATACTTCCAATGCTGGACCTACCTCAGAAAGTGGGATTATTTTAGCATGTTATAGCCTGAGGGCTCTGAGAAGCCAGTGTGTTTGTCCCATAGCAGAGAACCTGGTCCGTTGGCAGGCAACTGGGACTATATTTTGACTGGAACTGCATTTTATTTACTTGTGTACTTGTTATATGCATATACCAGGGTAGAAAAAATAATCTTTGCATTGTAAAATATTGTTAGTAAATGTCGTTTCATTATCTATAAAAGTGTGTAGTAACTTGGACCTAGGAATAATTGGCAATGAGAGACAAACATTTCCCCTTAAGGACGGAGTGGTTTGTAGCTGGTACTTTCATTAGTGTGATCTCCAAGGACAGAGATGAATGAGAAAGTAGGATCCCACTTGTATCAGCTCACACAATTTCAGACCCCAAGCCCAGCTTTTGTGAAAGACCATGTATTTATTCCTGTGGCTGGGAAGAATGCTACACGTGACAGAGAATATTGTTGCTAAGCAGTTATTGGTCTCCTTCTTTCTTGATCATTAAAACATTTCCACACATAGTTGAGCAGCCTTTGATGTCATGCTATGTGTCCACAGTCTCTCTTTGCAGGGCGTGTAACTCAGCTCTGACTCGTGACCTAGGAAAGGAAGTCTAGTGGCTTAATTCTGGGAAAGAATTTCCTTTTGACAACACAGGGCAGGTGAGAAGAAAGTCTGAGTCCCGTTGAAGGCCTTTGATCACAGTTCTTAGCAGTAGTGAAACTGCCAATCCATGTCCACAGAATATCTACTTATTCAGATTCCTCGCTTCCTTCATTAGTTATTATAG
This sequence comes from Rhinolophus hipposideros, assembly GCF_964194185.1. Classification (NCBI taxonomy): domain Eukaryota; kingdom Metazoa; phylum Chordata; class Mammalia; order Chiroptera; family Rhinolophidae; genus Rhinolophus; species Rhinolophus hipposideros. The sequence goes on along the minus strand of NC_138058.1, from coordinate 75,418,702 downwards.
TTTTATCCATGTGGATCCTACAAATATTCTGAGATGTTATAGCTAAGTATTTCATGCTTTGGTGCTATTGTAAATCGTATGGATTTTCAAATTTCAGATTCAAATGGTTCTGATATACAGGAAAGCAATTGCCTTTTCTTTTTAAATTGAAGTTTACCGGGTGATAGTTGTTAGTCAAGTTGCATAGATTTTAGGTGTATAATTCTGCAATACATCGTCTATATAGCACATTGCGTGTTTTGTATATTGACAAGTCTTAGGGCTGAGACAGGCCATTCTTTCCTTATTCCAGATCTGAAGGGAGAGTACCCAGTCCCTCCCCATTCAGGATGGGAACGCTAGGGTTTTGTAAGTGTTTTGTATCAAGTCGAAGACGTTCTCTTCTATTCTTAATTTGCTGAGAGTTTTTATAATAATTTGGTGTTGGATTTTTTCAAACACTTTTTCTCCATCAATTGAAATGCTCTTACAGTTTTTCTTCTTTAGCCTGTTGATGTGGTGGGTTACATCAACTGATATATATATATATATATATATATATATATATATATATATATATATATATTTTTTTTTTTTTTTTTAATGTTGAGCCAGGCTTGCACACCTGGAATAAATCTCACTTGCTGGGGTGTGTATTTTACATGTTGTTGGATTTAATTTAATTATATCTTGTTCAAGAGTTTTGTATCAATATCCATAAAACTTATTGGACTGTAATTTTCTTTTCTTGTAATGTCTTTATCTGGTTTTGGTATTAGGATAAAGTGACATCATAGAATGAGTGAAGAAGTGTTGCCTCTACCTTTACTTCCTGGAGGAGATGATTGAGTACTGGTAAAAGATTAAAGAGAGACTTGTTTCATAATTTAAGAAAATTGGATAGACCTCCACCCGAGCTCTAGTTCTCCACCCTAGCTCTATTGTGAATTATTTGGGGAGTTTTTAAAATTATCCCAATTCCAGGCTGTACCCCAAACAGATAAATCCTACTTTAAAACTTCCCAGTGAGGAATGTGCAGGACATCAGGGTCAAGCAAATGGTTAGTGATGTGTCTCCACGGAGGAGACTATCTTTTGTATTTTCCATCTATACTTTGACCTGAGCATATATTTTATGCAACACGCTTTCTTCTCTAGGCGGGGTTTCACTCTGGAATTTAAAAAGTCCTTTATAGATTGTATTCTCACGTGTCCCAGAGAGGGTTGGGGGGGAAAGAGAGACAGAAATAAAATGCCCTTTAACAGGCAACTCTGTGCAGCCTCACGGGCTCTTTCCTGCTGAGCCAAACGGGGGGGGGGGATGTTCTGGGGGGGTTGGGGGGGTTGGGGGGTGGGGGGTGGGCAGGAGGAAGGCAAAGTCATCGCAGCTCCCTGGAGGTCACTCATCCGGTGCTGTGTGGAGGGTGGTCCCCCACGGGCGCGCCGAGCGAGGGAGGCATCCGTGGGCCCAGGCACCTGTTGGCGGTCACTGTCGGGACCCACTAACTCTGTTCTCATGGCATCAGATCTCAAATGTCTATTTCTATCTGTCCCTTGTCCCTGACACTTCTCCCACGTATTCACAAGGCATATTCTCTGCAGAGTGACAGGCGGTGCCCCACATTTCCAGCCTCCAGACGAGCTGCAGTGGGAAGGGCCTTTTGCCTGCCTGCCGTTGCTCATCCAGATAAATGGAGCAAATGTTCAGCTCTGTGGGGATTGCTCTAGAAGTTGCATTTGGAAAAATTAATGGTAGGTTAAAACATTTTGAGGGACAGTCATATTTGTCTTTTATTATTGCATTCTTCTTATAATTATTCTTTCATTATTATTTCTTTGGTTGGAGTTTTTTTCCGGTTGTGTCATAAACATCAAAGTCTTGTATGCATTAAGTGCATAGGAACCCTGTTTAAACATAGGCAAATATATTCCATCAGAAAGAAGGCTGCAGTTTCCTGTTAAAAGGCATCACTAATAGTCCAGTGGAAATACAGCCGCCTCGGGCAGCTGATCAACCTGGGAGGAACTGGATCAAGAGTTATTTTAGCATAGAAACTGAGTTATGCCATAAATAATTGCATTGGCCAGTCACTGGATTGAGAATGGAATCATCAGATACCTAGACTCTTAGCAAACATCGAGTAGCAAGGATAACTGCCTTCCCCAAAACCCCTTCTTTCTTCATCTTTCCTGCCCTGTTCCCTATCTCCTCCACCACTCACCTCCACATTTCTTTTTCCTTCCTTCTTACTTTACTCAGCTGTGAATGAGACCGTGGACTGCTGGTGTTTTGTCCCCTGATCCTGTGCAATGGCGGTTATTAGGCATCGTGCTTGCCCCTGTGAAGACACTCACTGCCAATGCTAGTGGTCAGTTCTGGGCAGCCAATGCCATCTGCGCTTGTTTTGTGAAGAAAAGCACAGCGACCATGCATGTGACTTTATTTAGATACAGGTTCCTTGCAGATGCAATTAATAAAGATGAAGTCATTAGGGTGGGTGACCTGAGGAAAAGGAGACATTGTGAACACAGAGACACACGCAAGAGAATGCCCTGTGAACATGGTGAGTTCATAAACCAAGAACCATGATTGTCAATAAACCACCAGGAGGCAGGAGAGCTTCAGAGGGAACACAGCCTGCTGACACCATGACCTTGGCCTCTGGCCTCCAGACTGGGAGACAACACGGTTCCGTTGGGTAAGCCCCTCACTCTGTGGTACTTGGTCACAGCTGCCCTAGTGGATTCATACAGTAGCCCGGTCTGAGGTCCTGTGACTCCATGATAAGGCATCTGTGTCAGGGTAGAAAATATTTTCAAAACATGTTCAGAAAAGAAATGTGGACCATTTATTGATCTAACTCAGTCTGGATGTAAAAACTGTTTTATTTAGGGTATGAAATTCATTTTATTTGTTTTTGAATACCAAACATCTACTATTTGTCTATATGAATAATAAAGGGCTTATATCCAAAATATGTAAATAGCTTGTAGAAATCAATAATAAAATAGTACATTCCAATAAATGAATGAACATACATTTCCTACGTGTTCACAGAGAAGACCTGCAAACAACCAGTAAGCTTATGAAAAGGCATTCCACATCATTATTCATCGGGGGAAATAAATTGAAAGTGCAGGATAGCACTATGTAGCCACCAGGGTTCTTTAAATTAATGGCTGCAAGGCTATGGACCAACCAAACTCCCACATATTGTTGGTGAGAGTATCCAGTATACAGCCATTTTAGAAAAATACCTGGAGCTTTCTTAGAAAAATAAACATGCACTTGTACCATGGTCTAGCCATTCTATACTCAGAGAGCTCCTCAAAAGCAATGGAGCATATATTCACAAACTGACTTGTACAGAAATGTTCAAAGCAGCTTCATTCGGAACAGCTAACTCCTGGAAATAACCCAAGTGTCAATCAACAGGAGAATGGACGCACAAACTACGAAGTGCTCCCGTAATGGAATACCATACAGCGATGAAGAGCGAGTGAGCACCGGTGTACAACGCAAAAGGGGGTGCAGCTGGGAAGCCATATCCTGAGCAAAAGGAATCAGACACCAAGGGGCATCTGCTGCATAATTGCAATGAGAGAAAGTGCTAGGAGAGGCTAAAGTAGTCTGTGATCAAAAGGTCTGTGATCTAAGGTCAAAACTGGGCAGCTGAGCAAGGATTGACTCTGAGGCACGTGGAGACTTTCTCAGGTGGCAGCTGTGCTCTGCATCTTGGAGTAAGTTACACAGGATGTGCATCTGCTGACATTGAGTGAAGGTACATTTAAGTTTTGTGCATTCATCTCACTGGATGTAAATTTTACCTAATAAAATAAATAAGCATAATGTATTTCATTGTAGTTAATCATACAGAGTTTGAAGGGTTTAGGGGTGACATGTACAGATCTATGCAACATATTTGGAAATGATGCATCAAAAATAAAATAGATGAATGGATTATAGAGGGGTGCTTATTGAGCAGGGATGGTAAGTGTAGGATTCAGGCAGTATGGATATGGGGGTTCAGTGTATTGTTCTTCCAACTTTTCTGTATGATGGAAAATTTTCATAATAAAATATTGGTAAAACACCCCAATTTTGAGACATTAATGTGCTTCCATAATTCTTCCCTGATGCTGAACCCCATTGTAAGCGGAAACAGTCATGTCATCCATTCTGGCCAAATAGATGTAAGCAGATGTCATGAGGTGTGGCTTCTAAGATAAGTTTTTCGAAAACAACAGTCTCAATTGACTTGTTCTTGAGTTTGTCGTTTCTTTCTTCATCTTTTTCCTCAGAACAGAGATCTGATGCCATGAAATGCTGTAAGCTCGCATTTGCGTGGAGAAAAGTCACAGTGGAAGTGGAGCAGAAGGGAAGGTGGAAGGGGTATAGTCTTAGCTGGCACCAGGAGATACGTTTTTAGACCCACTGTCCAGCTCCATTCTTCTTGGTGTATGAGACAAAAACCAGTCTTACCTTTATAAGCCCACTTCATCTAATCAAAGTGAGGACTGAAAATAGTAAGCCTCAAGTTTAGAATTGGCAGAGGAGAGGAAACTGGGATGAGCTTTGAGGATGCCATCATTGCAGCCTAGAAACTTCTGGGGAACTGGCCTGTGGTGCTCTGGGCACACACAGCCAAGTGCCACCAACTGTGGGATAAGGTGCAGCAGCAGGGAGGACTCAGAATGCATGGCTGTGCTGATCACTTCGTGTTATCTGCAGTGACGTCCTCCCAGTGCAGAATCAAATTGACCTTGCGCTCTCAGTCTTCAAGGAGACACAGGGAAGAAAACCTTTCTAGAAGAGGAATTCTACCCGCAGTCTACATGCTGTGTTAACTGAGACTGATTTTCTGTGTATACATCTTTTTAACTCAGTAAATTACAAGCATCAAATTAGGAAGAGAGAATTCATTTGTTGTAGGTGTATATCCTTGCCACAAAACTCAGATGTGCCCCAAATCACAACTGCTAGAATCTACTTACGGAAAAAATATACAAGATTTTAGTGTAATATTTCTCTACTCATTCCCAAATACACACATTTCTTATATTTCTTATCTTTCAAGCCTAAGCCAGATGGCAAATTTCTTCTGAATACTTCTGATTTCTTCTGAGTCTCAAGGAATACTCAAAGTTTCCAGGTCTTTCTGTTTCCACTCAGTTGCTTTTGACTGGTTTAGCAATTGGGAGGCTCAAAGATTAGAGCGGGGAAGAAGGAAGAGGTCAGAGTATTTCCTTCTCTCTTCTTGCCTTGGGGCATCTCCGGAAGGGGCAGTGTATTTTCCTAGGCCCTGGTCAGGCCAGACAGAAGCACCATGGCTGCTGTCCCATCAGGTTCCGTCACCTTCCCTTTGTTCTTCTAGCCTGGAGGGTAGCAGATTCTTTTCTCGTTTTCTTTTTGTTGCTTGATCAGGCATGTTTGACTTCTTTGTCTTTCCACACCAGTGCAATGCTTTCTTGGTATTAATTTTTCTCTGTTAAAATGGAGTGTCTTCTACTTTTCTGATTGGACGTGAATCATGGATGTTCTAATACCAAACAAGGTATTAGACTCCACAGGGGTCAGGCCTCTCCTAGTTGGTGTGGGGAAGAGAGGATGGAGGAGACAGACATGAGAGGGTAGTTTAGTGGGTAAATGGACCCCATGGAGGGGCCCAAACTGCCTCTGATATGCAGCCTAACTGCCTTTTCCCAGTCTCACCAATAAGGTAAGCCATTTCCTTTTCCAAGGAGAGCGGTTAGAATATTGAGAAGTCACGTCTTTTCTCCCTAGTAGCTCTGAGGGAACCAGAGTTTCTATTTTGGGCTGAGGCAGGAATGTGAGCTGATAGCATTTTCTGCAGGAGTGGAGCTCAGGATTTGGGCGTGTGGACACAGTGAGAGTACCTAAATTGTGCTGTGATCAAAGAAGAGGGAGGCCTTCAGACTGGGGCAGAAGAGGTGGTACTGTGGTACCTAACCAAGTGGTACTTGGTGGTCCTAACCAAGTGCGTTTAAAAAACCCAGGGCATTCAGATATTTTTACTACAGAAGAATTAAAAGTTAGCATCGTACTTTCATAACAAAGAACTTAGTGACGTTGAAATATTGTATTTGGTCTGTGAGAGGCAATGGTGTGTGCCTTTTCAAGTAAATTTTTTATCCTCTCTGCTGTCAAAAGTAGAAGTTCAGAATAGGTGGACCCTAACTAACCATGGCAGCCGCTATGCCCCCTACGCCCCACACTGCAGAAATTGGCAATAAAGCAAAACAAACATCCAAACAAATAAAAACATCCTCCAAATAACCTTAGAACTTTGTCTGATTTTGCCTTGTCTTCTCATTTCCCGGAGTCTTTGGAAAGAATAAACATTCAGCAAATATGAGCTAGGTTTTTGCTTTTTATAATTCACTTCCCATTTTTTGCTTCCAGTCTAACAGGTAGTTAGTTTCACTGCAGCTCACAAGGGTCATTCTTTTAGTTCAGTTAAGTTTGGGGATCGAGCCTAATGCTTGGTCAGCCAACAGCGTATTCAGTGGCTCACAGGAAAAGAAAGGGTCACTAGGGAGACATGCAGCCTTGACAAGAAATAAAACCATCATTTCCTCAGAAGACTTCTCTTATGAAAGAGGAAATAAGAGCTTAATTGGCATCCAAACTAACACCAGAAGAAAACTGTACAGCCTGAGTGCAATTATACCTCAGACCCAGGTAACTGTCCCTTGGCTGCACACGTGGAGGCCACAGGTGTCCCAGAATTCCTCCTGGGTGTCTACTGCCTTGTTAACATCCCCAGCTTGCTGCAGAGGTGAGAGGGGATTCGATTTCCCTGCCAACTCTCTCTTGCTGTGTAGATGTTTCAGAATCCAATTATGCTGGGTTCCCGGGACACAGCCTAAGCTATAAACTTGAGTGTCCTCAGGCCCCATCGGGGTGTCTGATTCCTCCAACGCAGCCCTCCATGGATGTGAGTTCACTAGGATACTAATCATGGTATAGAATTAACATTCTATTCAGGTCTCTGTCCTGAATAGACTTTGGCAGGTATTAGAATTCACAGAAGCTGCTTATGATGACCATTAAGAGGAAAAACATGATGCTGGGAAGTTCATATAGAAGATAACGTAGGCTGTGGTAACGACCACAGAGACTGTCGTTTAGGCTACAACAAGAAATGGGACGTGTCCATTGGAATCGTTGTGGGATAAAGGCTTCTGGATGGGTGCATATGGGTTCCTGAAGTGGGTTAAGTCCGCTGATGTTATGGCCAACATCCGGCAGACAGAACCCAGAGGGTTGTTGTAAGACTTAAGGGAGTTAATGTATGAAAATTACCCGGCACAAAATCTGGCAGGAAGTGCTCTGTAAGTGTCACCTCTTTTGCCCTAAGTTACGCAGACAGCACCTCAGTGATGGTTCGTTTCCTGAAGATGTGGTGGCGCAGCATGTCCTCTGTGAAGCCTGAGCTATAGACCTTTGGATGACCAGGACAGGAGCAAGGAAAGAGTGATTGCTCTGTGAACAATCCGTAGCGACCTTTCGGGTGTTAACAGTACGGACCCGCCCTTCTTCAGCTGCTGCGTGGAAGTTAGAGGTCCACTCCGTGACGGACCAGGTTCGGGCTTGGTTCCTGTGCCTTTGGCTGGAAGGAGTATGTCAGAGGAGTTGGCCACCTCATTCATTGTGACGTACATAGGCTCTCCTCCCGATCTCCTTCCAGCCCCCTTGGACTGTGCAACAGAATCCGACCCCCGGCTGGGTGGAGAGAACAGCTTCCTTGAGGTACTTCCTGCTTCCATGCTGAGCCTGTCTCTCTGTGACATTCACTGGGGGGCCAGAGGTGCTTGGTGGCTTGGGCATCTGTTATCGGGTGTTCTGACTGATACTCACTCTGTGGTGGGTCTTCCTGGATGGCAACCATGGGCTCTGCCTGGATGTACGCAGTCCCGGTGTCAGGCCCTGTCCACCTCTGAGGCTGGTTGAGTGGGATTTAGTCAGTGCGGCTTCAGGAGGCAAGGGAGGCCTCCTTCCTGACTGTGAAGCCCAGCGCTCCTCCCCAGAGACTGGCAGCCATGCTATGTGACTGACTACTTGAATGGGCTTCCTTTTAAAAGGGGCGCAGAGGAGAACAAAGGTCTTGTAATGAGCATCGGCCCACACCAACTCCAGCATCTTGTCACTCAGGCCACAACCCTAGTTTCATCCTTGACTCTTCTTTTTCCTTCACTCTATGTATCCCGTCCATTAGCTGCTCCTGTTGGACCTACTTCAGAATGTGCTGAGACTGTGGCCCTTTCTCTTGACTTCCCATGTTTCTTATTACTTGCCCAAAGCCAACATCTCCTCTTACTTGGATCATTGCAATGCTGCACTACACGGTCTCCTCCCAATGCTGAAATCCCCTCTGCACATTGAGAGAAGTTTTGTTACTCCTATACTCCAATGATGCGATGAGTTCCATTTTACGTGGAGAAAAAGTCACAGTCATTAGCAAGGCCTAGAATGCCCCTGGCAAGTTTTCTCTGCCCCCCCCCTTCCCCACCCTCCCCTATTACTCTCCAGCTCCACTGACTCGTAGCTGTACTTGGAGAGCAGGAATGTCCTCTTTGCCTTGGCTTTTTTCTCCTTCTGGAAGGCTTGTCTCCAGGATGATCTGCTGGTTAATTCTCTGGCTTCCTTCTGATCTCCCGTTCGTAACGATGCCTCTCCCAAGCGTTGTATTGGATGCTGCGTCCATCTCATGGCCACAGTGACAGGCGGCAAGAGTGTGTGGGCAGTGAGGACTTGTTCAGTTAGGAGCCCATTGTGTCTGTCGCATGTAGGTGTCCAGCGAGGGACATGGACCAGCACTTAGTCTGCTAAGTCCTCAGGCTGAACTTCCAATGGCTTCTAGTTTGAACCCTGTGAAATTGGTACTTTATTTGGCAGATGAAGAAACTGAAGCCCAGAGAGGTCGAGTAACTGACTAAAGGTCACATGGCAAGTAGGAGAGCCGAGGCGGGGCGCAAGGGGTCTGGCCTGAGCTTGTGTGCTTGGTCAGCTCCCATCGTCCTTGCCCACAGCCACTGCACTTGGTACCCAGTGTCGTCATATTGTGGACACTGGGCAGTGATGACATCACCAGGGTATCTTCTCAGTAATCCTGTAAGGCAAACGTGACAAGGAGTATAGCTTTAGGGAGGAAAAACATGAGACAAAAGTTGTGAGACAAAAATTAAATTAAAGGAATTGAGGTTAAAAGCCAAAGGTCCCAGCATTCACTGATAGCAAAGCTGAGGTTAGTTTCCTGACGCCCAGCCCCAATATTTTACACGCTGTATGACACTCCTCCACGTGTGGCTCGGGGGACTGGCTGTGGGGAGCCCGGTGATGGTCTCTGTGGCCTCCATCAGCCCAGCGACCCGCTCCAAGAGGGAACACAAGGCTTGTGTGGTGAGGTGGACGATGCCACAGGTTTCCAACTTGGGGTCATTCCTGAAGGTGGCTGAAAGGGGCCCCTGGGATAAGGACAAGATGCTGACTTCCATGGAAGGGAAGGAAGGTGGTGCTTCTATTTTCAAAAAGCAGGCAACCTCCTACAGTCCTCCTATAGTGTCACATAATTTTGCCACCCAGAGATCTGGCAAAAGGCCCCTTCTGGTGTGACTTTGTCACAAGTAAAACGAGCACTCGTCACTCAGGAAGCTTTGTTAGTGGCCGTCCTAACCTCAGCCAGCTGAAACGTGTGCTCCCAAAGGAGTGGGTCCTGCATGACGCAGGAACAGAAGAGCAGAGCGATGCTGATGCTTCTCCCCACACTGCCCTGCATGCTCTGAGCTTCCCAACCTTCATTTGCAGCAAGAATTGTTCTTTTTGCCCATCCTTGTTGATTGTGAGGCCTGATGGGCTTCCAGGCTCATTTAAGCTCCCTGTGTGAGGTCTGCTTAACGAGAGCTCTCGCGGTTTTGACTTCACCTGCTGAGATGCCTGGCTGCTCAGTGAGACCTGGCAGAGTGTAGACGCCGCTTGTCCTAGGGCAAGGTCATGTGTTGCAAATTCTCCCTGGTAAAGATGCCATCAGACATCTCCGGATGGGATGACCAGAGTGGTGATTTGAAATGCCTTTCTGGGAGGCAAGAATACAAATCTCATTATTTATAGAAGTTTCGTTATTACTTCTTCATACTGAAAATTTGGCCTCCAGTATTATTTTTTAATGTTAGAAAAATTTCAACAAAAACGTATCAACCTTTCATAAAAGCAAAACCAAACAAAACAGAAAAACCCACTGAAAAATGTCTGTTCTCATTGAGGCATAATTTGTCGTATAAAGTCAGTATGAATTTAGGGAAAAAAGTGAAATTGCTCCAACCCATAAATGTGTGCATGTGAGTGCACGCGCGCTCGCGCACACACACACACACACCACCATCACCACCAACAACAACACATATAAAGGCTCTTAACATGTCTTTTAGTCTTTGACGTCTGTATGCCAAGTGAACACGCGTATTTCTCAGATGCTTCCATATGTCCCAAAATATGTGCCTTCTTTATTTCATTATGGCAGGTTAATAGATATGGCGGGTTAGATTAATTATGGCTTAAAACTTGGCATTCCATGGAGTGAAAATACAACTTCAAATATAATACTTCTAACAATATGACTGATTTTCTTGAAACAGAAAAAACATAACCTGTCAAAACATGACATGTCAGATTCAGTTTCCTTCCACCAACATTTCACAATCTGTTTTGATGGAGAAAGGATATATTTTAATTATTTGTTTTTAATCTGACTCCAGACTTGACATATGGCACTTCATTAAGTTCCCTCTACATATTCTGGTAAAAACAAAAACAAGCTGTACAAAGTTATTCAACTTCTGGCATGAAAGTTATTTTTAAGAACTTCTGTTGCTTCTGATGAGGTTAAATGATTCCAAGAAAATAAAAACCCTTCCGAAGATTAGAGTGTCATCCGTTTTGAAAGATTTGCCAGGAATCAATCACAGTAGACATTAGCCGTTGGCGAAATGCATTTCCTGGACGAGGAGGGGTGTGTACAAAGATAAATGGTAATTGGTCTTTCTGTAACGTTTTCCTCCCTGAAATTCCCATATTTCGAGCAAATTGAGAGAACACGCACATCCTAGCAGTGTTGTCAAACTGTGGACGAAGCCCTTTCTGCCTCAACCCAGCCTTGGAAGAGGAAGACAACAGACCATTGTTTTTTTTAGATTTATGCAACATGGTTTATTTGTGTGCTTTCTGAAATGCTACAAGGAAGCAGTTCTCACTAATTTATTTTTTCTGTTATCTGGAGACTAATATAACAAGAACTCTCGATTAACCAGAATTAATTTTTTTTAATCTTATGGCCTACATTTAAAAATATTAAATACTTCTTTTGGGATTTTGTTTAAATGTTTAAAAACATTCCTTCAAACAAACAAACAAACAAAAACACAAATAGCACTCAGAGGACACGCTGATGTCAATACAGATTCAAGCTAGTAATTTAGATGAGAATTATCTATGTATTGGAAATGATCAATAATGTTCAGTGTATTCATTCATTTATTTACCTACTGGTCCTTACAACGAACAGACTTAGTGTACAGATTAAATACTAAGCACTTTGTACTGAGCTAAAGGACTGTAGGAACTAGGGATAAGAAACAAGCCTCCTCTGACGCCATTCACAGTGTTAAAGAGAAGGATCTTGAGGACCACAAGGGAAGAGAATGAAAACATCAAGATGCGGCCAGAATCCTCTGGAACAAAGATGGGACAGACAGCATTCAGGGCTCTAGGCTTTAGAATCAACTCTAAGGTGACAGGCTCCTGGGCTCACAAGGTTTTCATATTTAGTTAATGTGTATGAAATGTCTATGAAAATATTCCTAATGCTATACTCCACTTCTTGTAACCATATATATATACACACATATATATATACACACACACACACACACACACACACATATATATATATATATATATATATATATATATATATATATATATATATAAACTTGTAGTTGACATTCATTATTGTTCAGCTTCTCCATCACGTGTACAGTGCAGTGAGCAGACATCTACATCATCCCTGACAAAAAAAAGAAAATATTTCAGCTAGTCTAGTAACGTTATCTGTTAGAATTAATTTCTAACATCAATTTGCTAATTAACAAGCCACTATTTTCACTGATGAAAAAATCTTGCACTTATATACGAAGTAGTAAAGCCTTTGGTGTTGATGAGAGATACACAATTTTGAAAGAATTTTTAACAGCTTTCTCTGATATTTGGAATTTTAGAGTCAGTGCCAGCGCACCACCAGTTAGTACGCTGGGTTATGAATCACTGGCACACAGACTTAGCTGACCCACTGTGAAGGTGCACACACAGACACACTGAAATATTATACAACATTACAGATCTCATAACATGTCCCTCCAGTAGGTGAGATTTAGCTGAGTGAAGACTTGTCTGTTGGGTTCATTGGGGTTCCTACACTGCATGCAGCCATGTCCAGTGCATAGTGGACACTCAACAAATAACCCTGTTGGAATGCAGTAGAATGCCAAGAACGTTGTGGGCTTGCTTTTCCACTCACACACACATTCACAGTGACAAGAATGGCTCCACTGAGGCTCTTTCCTGAACCCATCAATGTGGAGGAGTCAGGAGAGAATGGAGACCCCCCAGGACAACACCATTTTGGGAGCGGGAGCCTCACTGGTTGGCAGAATTTCCCTTGAGAGTTTCCGCCCAATGTGCAGTGATGGCGGGAGCAGGTGCCTTCTAGACACCGGTGTGGCATTCTCTCCACCTTGGACCACAACGCTCCCAGAGGAAGAGATGTGAGCTGTGCAGTACTATCTATTGCGCAGGCCTCTTCGTTGGATCTTGACCCAAGAAGGCAGATACAGCCCTCAAAAGTAGCCATGACACTTCCTTCGTGTCCAAGAGGCTCTGTTCCGATGGTGACAAAAAAGGAAAAGGACAACGCCAAAAAGGGCAGCCCCTTTCAGGCATGTTAGTTAGGATTCTCTGTGTTTCCTCCTGTACCGGTAAGCTCGGACTAAAGAAGGTTTTATTTTTAATATGGTGCTTTTTCTAGAATGAAGTAAGAACAAGAGAAGGAAAAAAAAACCCAAGTATCAGCACGACGGTGAAATACTCTGATGCTTGCTGATGAAACCACCAATGCGACTGTCTGAAAGGACACTTTTTACAAAAAGATCAAGTTTTCAGTGTGCACAGCTCCCAAACAGTGTGCACAGCGGGTTGCAAGGTCCTGGCACCTTTGGCACAAGGACATGGAATTCTAGGGCTTAGCCAACAAGATTACAATTGGATGTAACAATATGTTTAATACTCTTATAATCAGATTCTGAAAGCAAGAAATCCATGAGAGATGACTTGAAATAAAACCTCAGAGACTTTAATTCTCCATTTGGCAAGAAAATATTCTGGAAATTCAAAGTGAAATAATGGACATGTTTTGCTAATTGTTAGATGCCAAAATTGGAAACCATGGAGGTCGTGGTCAGGGACATACTAGAACAGACTATAAATCTTGAAATGTGGTGCATTGCGTCCCGCAGTAGTGGTGATGGTGATGGCGGAGGGCAGGGTTTCAAATCTCAAAACATTTTATTTTTCCTTCATTGTTAGTTTCTAATTTATCTGCACACACAGCAATTGTAGCATATGTCTGAGCTGTGCCTGTGACGTTGAGGGTTCTGTCTCAATATACGTGGGCCTTACAGATTTTGAATAGACATAAATCCATTTTGAAAAGGACCTGACTTGCCAAGGCCAACGCTTACAGCCTAGTACACGAATAAACAGTGTGAACAAGCAACTGAAATGCAGCGAGCACTTGAGGTTAGAGACCCCGCCTTTTTGAGACAGCAGAGGCTTGGGTGCAGATTGCAAGAAAAAACGTGCATGTTGAAAAGGCTCTCTTCCACATACCATGTCACAGCCTTGGAATGCCTTCCCCCCAGCAGAGTAAGGGGTGGGAAAACATGTTTTTTTAAAGATAGCAGTTTATGAATAGAAGTGATGATGGCACAGCAAAGATAGTGAGCACCGAGCAGAGGTGTTTTGCAGCTGGAAGACACATAGATGTGGGGAACGGAGCCCTGACTCCTGTAGACCAGGGAGAGATGGGTACCACAGTGGGTTAGCGGCGAAGGGCCACATCCCAGCTCACCATTTACGAGCTGTGTGACCTCCACCACGTTCTTCGCTCTCTGTCCCTCAGTTTTTTGAGGTGTAATGGGGACCATCATGGGGTCTGTCCCACAAGGACAGTGTGAGGGTGCCAAGAGTTTAAACAAGAGCATGGGAAGGGCTTAGAACAGGGTATGGCACAAAGCAAACACTAAGACTAACGAGAAGCAATCCTTAAAACGACTGCGGTGGTGGGAAGGTGCGCGTGAAAGTGGAGGGAAAACGTATGTGAGGATGGGAGCCACACATCAATATTTAAAAAAAAAAAATCCCAGATAATTTCCATAAAAAGGGCACATGTGGTAGGATGTATTTGCTGATCTAACAAACTCTTACACACATGGGATGAGATCCCCGTCAGAGCACTGTCAGTGTAAGAGAAATGATACGAGTAATGCCAAGAGTAAGAGTACACATCGCAGCACATGGAATGTGTACGACATGTATCAGCTCTTTTCCACAAACTATCACTACCCCCCACAAAAGACATTAAAAAGAAAAAACAATCACCCAAAAAACAAAACCCAACTCATGAAACAGCCTGAGGAAGCTGACATATTTACTCCAAGGATGAGACAGAGCCTCTTTAGCAGTAACTGCAGGAAGAATCGTTCAGGTCTTCATGACAGAAATAGTCTTGCTCCATCTTCCTGAGCAGCTAATTTATCTTTTGTCTCACATTCCAAGAAGCTCAGAACCACACTTACCAAGTGCCCAGGATTTCAGAACATTTATTTTGTACAAAAATTCTTTATCTGCTTTATCTTATTTTTGTTTTCTAATTCTTGCCTTTCACAAGTACCTTACTTATGCTTGTCTTGTTCTGTTAAATCAGTTTGGAGAATAAAGCAGGGACATAAATCAATAGATCAATAGATGATAAGCTAGATAGATGAGAGAGAGGAAGAGAGAGAAAGACACACACACACAGAGAATCCCCAACTGACCAAGATGGAAAGTGTGTCTCATAATGGTTATGAAATGTATGAGAACAGACAGACTTACTAATTGACAAATTACGGGTTTCTTGTAGCACTACCTGAAGCCGTCAGTGTCCTAATGGCACTGCCTCCTCTTTTAAAGACACTCGATTGTTTCAGGTGTTGCTCCGTGAGGGCGGGTCCTGAGACATTAACACCCATGCCAGGCTGCCAACGCCCCCATTAACCACCTGCTCTGAGACTGGTGGGGCTGACCGGATGGGCGGGGTGGGGGCAGCGACCTCCAGGCCCCTCACTACTTGGTTTTGCAGACCTTGCAGTGAGACAATGTCACTGCAATTATTGAAATGGGGTGACACATAACTTAGTTTTTCACAAGCCTCACTAATTTTATTGTTACTGAAGAAACTCTCTTTGTTTAGGATGATTCCTGTGTAGGGCTTTCTGATATACAGTATATCTGATATAGGGCTCTGGAGAAGTTTCTGGAAGCAGCCTAAGAAAGCAGAGAGAGGAACAGTGTGCTATATTAAGACAAAATAAATTGGTGACAGTTGTTGTCTTGACAATGACTGCAAAAGGACTTAGTTCAGAGCAATCCAAGGATATAATTTATTTCACAACAGGGAGAGGAGCCAAAGGAGAGGTAGAGAAAGAGATAATCTGGAAGGCGTCTCAGAACTTCAGAGCCTGTGTGTGTGTGTGTGTGTGTGTGTGTGTGTGTATGTGTGTGTGATTTACCTGCGGTTAGAACTTGGGCTGTGGAGGCAGATTGAGCCCTGGGATGCCCCTGGACCTGGCAACCACGTGAGTTTCCTGAGGGAGACAGAGCTCCTCACCACGCCCTGCGATGTGACTATCCTCGGGCTGGAGGGCTCCATACCTCACACTGCAGGGAGTTTTCCACGTGGGCCAGGTCACTTCCTCTGGTGGGAAATTGGCTTCCGTGTGTGATTTGAGTCTTTATGGTTAAATGTGTTACACTAGATTTTGGAGACTAAGAGAAAAAGTATGACATCTGACGTTTACTGAGAGCTCCTTGGCAGGTAAATATCTGAAAAGTGGGTCCCGTCATTTGCATGTGACCCGAAGTTCTGAATGTTCTGTGGTTGTACCATTTACAGTTACATGTGGCAAATTATCTTCATTTTAACAGGTAAGAACCCTGGAGCCTGGTCCAAGCTCCATTCCTGATGTGAAAGCCAGAGCACTCTCCAGAATCTCCAATATCTGAGGGCACCAAGCATGTCTCCTGGCCCACGCTTCTTCCCTGAACCCCTCTCCCCTTGGTCACTTCAAGTCTTGGCAGGTATGACTGTTTTATTCTCTTTGACCCTGAACAATGCAAATGTGGGATGTAACTCTGTTTTGTTTTGTTTTTCCTTAAGTTTTCTTTGCATTACTATTAACACGAGGAAGTGTGTCACACTTCTACTGTAATACCGAGGGTCAGGGAATGACTGACATCACATATCACAAGATAATCAACTTAAACTAAATAGTAACTGTGCTTATTTTTACGCTCCTGTCACCTTTCTTGCAAACAGAATTCAGAAGCTCCCGTCTGTGCAGTCCCCCGTCCATCCCACCCTCTTCTACCTTCTCATTTCTTCCTCATCTTCTAAAGCCGTCCTTATGTGACATAGTGATTAATATGTTAATACCAAGTTCTGAACGGGCTCCTGGAGGAAAAACAGCACAAAACGAAACTGAAGTGCAAAAGACATAAACATACTCGACAAACATACTCGACATTTTAGTGCATGTGGTCCAAGGTCAGGCTGCTTGATGCAGGTGCTGCTTGAGGAACTTTCCAGGCGTCACGCCACTGTCTCAGTGATCTGTGAACAAGTGACACTCCAGTGCAGCGGCTTACACCACAAACATCTGTGGTCTCGCAGCTTCGGTAGGTCAGGAATTTGACAGGTTCTTAGCTGGATGGGTTGGCTGAGCACCTCCCACGACGTTGTGGCCAGGCGTGACAGTTATCTGAAGGACACTCTTCACTGGCCTCTCACTCACATGGCTGCTGGCAGGCGGCCTCAGTTTGTCACAGGAGCCTCCCTAAAGGATAGCTGGAGTGTCCTTAGGGAATGATAGCTGGCTTCTCCCAGAAGACATAAACCAGGAGAGAGTTAGGAGGAAGGCTCAACGCCTTTCCTGACCCAGGCTCCAAAGGTGCACGCCATCATCTCAGCCATGTTAATTGGGCGATGAAAGCCCACCCCATTCATTTCAGGGGTGGGAGGCCACTTTGGGGTGTACACCCCAGGAGACAGGGATTGTTGGTGTGATGTTGGAAGCTTGCTAACATGGCTACACTTATAAAGAAAATGTTATGGCCTGTGGGTTTCAAGGAGGGCTTCACAAAAGATAGAATATTTAAAGTGGCCTGGAAAGAATAATAGAATTTTAACATGCAGAGACCTGAGAATGAAAATACGTGGGAGGATGAAATATAACTGAATATCAATGTGAATTGTAATATCATTCTGAACAACAGGAAACAGAATAATATGATTGGAGTTATTGATGAAGAGAGAGGAGGAGTGAGCCATGAGAAAATGATGCCAGAAAGATAAGGTCAAGATGCATCCTAAATATTACATGAGGGAAGAAATTTGACCCGGTGAGAAGTGGAAACTATGACATATGTTTAAATAAGAAAGTAAAAACCCCAAATCCATTTTAATAAGATTGACAGAGTACAGTGATCAAAGGGGACCTCTGCTGGCTTTCTGGCAGTGGTGTCTCCTTTCCATAGGTGCCCGCGCCCCTGTGCACAGTGGTCTCTTTGCTCTGGGGAGGTTAGACATGACCAGCAGGCACTAACTGCTCTGAGGCCACAATTGGGCTCAGGAGTGGATGTCTGGCCTGAGGCATCTCAACATGAAGGCTTGTGAAGGCGACTGAATATAATGGTGGGTCATCCTAGGATGAGTGGTGTGGGCAGAGGCCGGGCACCGATGCAGCCAGCAGTGTTCTGACAGTGAGATGAGAGCAGGCTGATGCTGACCCAGCAGGGTCATCAGGGGCCAGAGAGTCACAGAGAACGGTCTGAGCCTTACGTCACTGGGAATCTGTGTGAAAAAGAACACACCTAAACCCTGCATGTTAGCTGGTCTCCCCCAGTTTGGTTTTGGTTTTAGCTAGCTTCGTCATATTTTGGTCCCTTTTACTTGAAAACTTGGTACCTGATGTAATGTCATGATAAATATGATTTTCAAATGTCATTGTGGAAGATTCTGCCCATCAGTGTCCTCCCAAGTTGCCATCTCTACTAGGTTTGGTGACTGAGTAAAGGTACATGAGCTCCCAGAAGGGTACATGTGACTGACTGTACATAATATATATTTCTTGCCATAGTTACATGTGTTACTGGGATTTCCATTTATTACTATAATATTATTTCTGTGTTATATATGACTACATTTCCATTAGAAGAACAGGCTGGCTCCTTGTCTCTTGTGCTTTTCCTGCTGCTTGTGCAAAAGGGTATATGAGAGAGAGAGAGAGAGAGAGAGAGAGAGAGAGAGAGAGAGAGAGAGAGAGAGAGAGAGAGAAAGAGAGAGAGAGAGAGAAGCTGGTTGCATATGGCAGATGCTTATCTACCTGTATCTGAATATATTTATTTTGAAAACTGCATCTGGAGAGGGGTCATGTGCTTTGAAATCAGATGACTCTGGTATTAATCTGATACTTTTAAAATATTTCATTCAATCATTTATTTATTCCCACATTTAATCAGTCATGATTTAACATATCTTTATTGAACAGTGATAATATGCAATATATAATTACTGAGACCTAAGAGGGCACGATAGGTAAGTTAGACAGATAAGAGATAGATAGATGATTGATAGATAGATAGATAGACAGACAGATTATATATGTGTCTATATATAATCAGATTACATACATATATTATATGTATATATATTATATATATATAATGTACACACACACATATAGACATACTAGGCTGGTAACAATGCATTTTGATTAAAAGTTGAACAGCATTACAATAAGTCTTTCCATTTGGTTTTTATCATCATGAAGCATATGTCTGTGTTTATTTGTCTTCTTGATTCATATAAGTACTTTCATAAAGTGTGTGATTTCCCTTTTCACAGGTCTTTCACACACAAGTTGGGGGGGTGATGTTGAACTAAATGAGTAAGCGGTGTGGAAGGGTTTCTATAAGCGGCTGGATTTAACCTACACCTACCCCTGCTCCTGTCGACCTGCCTACGATTTGGGATAAAGATACTTCCTGCATTTCACCATCCTATGATAGTTCTTCGTAAATGAGGTTTAGTTAAGAATCTGTCCTGATTGTGTGTATTTTTGGTTTAACACTCATGATTGACAGGTCCTCAGCCACACACTTGGCATTCAGTGATACATCCTATTAAAAATAGTTTATGAACTACGTGTGAGTTAACAGAATATTACCCATAATGTGATTTATAGTTGTAGTCCATGTTCAAAGAATTATGATTGTTAATAATTGAACTTAAGAGAGTGTTGTCGTCCCCACCCCTGAGTTATAGATATTTTTAACAATCATTTGATGTTTTCTTCTCATTTCTTACTGTATCTCTGAAAGTTATTTTTATATTGGCATTTACATGTTTCCTATTAGAACCAACGTTCGTCACCAGGAGGCCGAGCACTTTTAAATGTGTACCAACCGTTACACAATCAACAAATTCATTTTTTGTATCAACCATTATATGAATTTAGATCCCACTGACCACTGTCTTGGTTTTGCACTTTTACTTTATGCTGTAACAGGTAGAATTTCATTGCTACTAGGGTGACTATATATTGTAGAAAATTTGGGTTTCAACCCTTAACTGTTTTAATAAAAATGTAATCGCCAGTGAAATTGCAGTGCGGTGTTCTTTCTTATTGTGTTTTTCCAGGTGAAAATAGCCATTCCAGTATGTCAATTCACAGGAAGGCTGTTTTCAGGCCCAGTGCCCGAGAAAGAGCTTACCCAACACAGGGTGAGGGCTGGGGAACCCTGTGCTGAGCAGCCCCTCTGGGCACCAGGACTGGGGGTGGGGGACTCTGTAACCTGCTGTCAGCAGCTGTGATGCTCTAAGGACATTCTTGGTGACACTTCCTCAACATAATAATCTTTTTTTAATGTATATCTGCCTTTGTACTGAATTTGTTGACTGTCTGAATATTCTCTCCGTCAACTCGGTCCTCAGTCACTGTGATGTCTGCAAACTGGATGTCACCAGCGTTTGGATGGACATGGAGTTGAACTGGGGAATTGGGTTCAAGCATTAGCCGCAAAGCCTTCGTTGGCTCCTGAGATCTGCAACCCTGAACTTGATTGCGGTGTGTGTCATTTCACTCTCAGTCCCCCAGACTTGGCAGCACGGTTTCCACCAGGCTGATGCTCGCCCAGCCCAGGGTCCTGCACGGGCATCCTCAGAGGATAACCATGAACTTCGGCACAACACACAGTCATGATGACGTGTTGTGCTCGTGGTTAAGTGGGGTGGGGGGGGGGATTACTGAAATATGTAACCCATGTCACTGTGGCAAGTAACAGGCACCCCCAGGCCACAGAAGAGGCCCCAAAGGGAGAACTTGCTCTGCCGGACTGTGTTAGGAAAGTTTCCTGGAGGATGAATAGGTCACTTGAAATTAGCAACATTCTGGAAAATAGGAGGAAGTTACCACGTGTGTGTCTGAGTTGTTGCAGAGTTTAAAGTGAATTCTAGGTGAAGGGAATATCCCCGAAGTAATGCATATGATACCGAGAATAAAGTCATTAAATGTAATATTACAAGCTCTTATCATTAGAGCATTTAAAGGTGTCACACAGGAAATGTGGTGGTGCTGTGCAACAGGGAGTCAGTTTTATATTGAGACACTCAGCTGAAATGCCTCTTGCCTCTGAAGTGACTTTAACACCCCTCCCCTCATCAAAGCGTTCAGGAAATGAAGCCATCCAGAGCCCCACAGAGAACAGCGTAACACACAGACAGGCTCAGATTGGAGCCAGAAAGTTACAGCTTTACCAGATATTACTGCAAGTAAACATAAGAGACGAAGTAGTCACGCATTATAAGGCAATGTAGGTTTAAACTAAGAAAGGAGTGCTGTTTGGTCAATAATACACACTCAGAAGAACAACACAGACCTGGGGACACCAGACCATGGGGTGTGAGGACCTCCGAGACACTGAGAACAGAATCTAGATTGAACAGCATGGACAGGCCTCCTTCCATCACCTTAGTTATGGGTCCTGATGCTTCTTAGTGGGCGGATCAGAAATTGGATCTCACTCCCTACCACTGTGTGCAACTGGAGGAAACCATCTGTTTTCCAGTCCTTACTGCTTGTGACCTGAAAATGGGGCTGCTCATAAGAATTAAATCCAGAATACACTGAAGAACCAATCGCAATTCTACAGCAGTGACTGGCAACCTCGTATATTTCTGACATGAGGTCTGGAGTAGGAAGAGGCATGTTACCCCAGTATTGTGATGACGTGGATATTAAGAGATGGCTCAATTTGTGGTGGAGATCTGAACTCCATAATGAAATCAAAGACTCTTGGCCAGTGGGTGCTGGCATCGAGGGAGAGAGAAGAAAAGGATGCTCACAATGTCAGAAGCCAATCTGAGGACAGAATGTGGCTACTGGGAAATTCTTGAAGATGGGGAATCAGTTCCTTTTAATTATAATGATACTTTGCAGATGAAAAGAAAGATCAGAGTAAGTATATGCTAACAATAATAAAAATAACACAATATTTGAATGATTCCTGTATTCCAGGAATTTCCAGATTATTAATTTAATCCGATAACAGCACTAAAGATCAGATAAAGATCTTGATTACAAGTGACAGAGACCGTTTCAATTGGTTTAAACAACTACCACTAATAAGAGCATAATGATAACTAAGATATACAAGCACATAGTGTATGCCAGATACCATTCTAAGTTTCCACATCTATTAGCTTGTTTATTTTTTACAGCTGTCCTGTGAGGTGGGTACAGGTGAAGAAACTAGGCACAGAGGGGTTAGTGGTTTGCTCATGATCACACACCTGAGGTAAGTCTGAGTTTTGAATCCAGGCAGTTTGGCACCAATGTTTGGGTTTTTAACCCCTATGCTAAAGGGAAATGGAAACTCTGTGACACCAGTCACACACCTGTCACAAAGTTTGATGGTTTGAGCCCACATGGTAGCTATCACCAGGACTGAACCCATGACAACCCCTGGAACATAAGGGATGGAGTTGGCCCCAACAAAACCACATGGGTTGCAGACAGGGGCCAGTGGTTCACCAAAGGAGAAACTGGGGTGCTGCTACTAGGAAAATTAATAGTGGGTGCAGGGCAAGGAAAAACAGTAGATAATCACCAACCCAAAATTTATACGAGAAAGGGAGGTCAGTCCAGGCAATAAGACTTGAAGGTTGACCCTCTAAAGCAAATTCAAATAATTTATTTGCACTTAGTCTGTAATCCATTTCCATTGGTAGACAACATTTATCGTCCAATGTCTGCTACAACCGCACTCTTTCGTTAGTCTTACCGTGTTTCCCCGAAAATAAAACCTAGCTGGACAATCGGCTCTAATGCAGCTTTTGGAGCAAAAATTAATATAAGACCTGGTATATATTATATTATATTATATTATATTATATTATATTATATTATATTATATTATATTATATTATACTATATTATAAAGACCCGGTCTTATAGTAAAATAAGACCATATTATATTATTATTATAAGAGGTTCTGGGGGTTAGGACGCCCACATACAAACTTCAGGGGAACATAATTCAACCCATCACAGACTCTGTTCTGTAAGATTGATGTTACTGACCAGGTATAGAAATCAAATGAATAAATATTTAATAAACAAAAGAGAGAGGTGGTCAGTATATTGGTGAACAGCACACAGATGGAAACCTCACATCTGTCACTTATTGGCTGTATGACTCGTATTAATTTTTGCTCCAAAAGACGCATTAGAGCTGATTGTCTGGCTAGGTCTTATTTTCGGGGAAACGTGGTATTTAGATAATTCACAGACTCAGATGGTGTGGAGAGAAGATAAAGCTTGCAGTTGTGAGGAGCTACCCCTCTAGGAAGTAACTCAGGCAAGCATAAGCTAGTCCTCTGTCCCACTTATACTGAGAAATTGCCAGAATTGTTGAAGGAGTGAGGCACTGGTGCAGCATGCAGGAAGGAGACCCAAGGGATAGCATTTGGAGAAGACGGAAAGGGTAGCCCCAGGACACCACAGACCCTGAGGTCACTGGATTACACTTTCTCGGGAGCCCATAGCATTCTCCATGCAGAGGGCAGTGTTTTTACACGATAAGCAAATCTCTATACCATCTTTCAAAGGTACTATATATTACCATATACAAATACTTAAACTGATTGAACAATTTTGGTGTTCTCAAGTATTAGAAGCAGTTTCTTAAAAACTTTTATAAAAAATTACTATAGAAAATTTTGATTATGTTTCCAGGAAAAAATTATACCAAACTTTAAATGTTATATTAATTTTATTTGGATATTTCTTTACTTATAGAAACTGAAGTTTTACATTTAATAAAAAGAGTGGCTAAATGTCTTTCATGATAGTTAAAATAACTCAGATTTCTAAGACAAGTAGTTTGGCAACCACAGAATGTCAACTAAACAAAACCAATTAATAAGCTAATCAAAACTTTTAAGTATTTAGTCTCTGCTTAACCCTTAGAAATATAGCCAGTGAAACAAAGAGCATATTTAATTAGAAAAAAAGAAAAAAAAGTCAAATGCACGATTGTATTGGTATGCGTGAACATATATTAATAAAATTCCATGGCACTTATTGAGTGCTGGCTGTGTGCTAGGTACCCTGGAAAACATTTCACATATTTTATTGCATGAAATCTCTCCATTTGTAGAGAGAAGTATCAAGGTTCGGGGAGTCACACAGCCAATAAGTGACAGGTGTGAGGTTTCCATCTGTGTGCTGTTCACCAATATACTGACCACCTCTCTCTTTTGTTTATTAAATATTTATTCATTTGATTTTTGTACCTGGTCAGTAACATCAATCTTACAGAACACAGTCTGTAACGGGTTGAACTGTGACCTCCTGAAATTTGTATGTGGGCATTCTGACCCCCAGCACCTTAGAAATGTGACCTTACTTAGAAATGGGATCAGTGCAGATGACGTTAGTTTGGACGAGGTCATACAGGAGTAGGGAGGACCCTTAATTCATTGTGACAGATGTTGTGGGGACAGAGCTCCAGAGAGCAGTTTCCAGGCTCTCGGCCTCATGTGGAAAGGTGCTGGCTCAGGTAGTAAATGGCCATCAACTGTGATTGGATGGCCATCAGCTGTGGCTAGTTGGCCGTCAGCTGTAACCAGTGAACCATTGGCCACTAATATAACTGCTGTGGCTACGCTAGCAGAAAATGGGGGCTAGCAAGAAGATGGTGGCTGGCGAGCGTGGATTGCAGTTAGCAGGGCGGATTGCAAGTGAGGTTGGTTGGCAGAGACAAGTGGACAGTGGGTTGCGGATTGTGTTGCTCCTGGTTCCTGTGTCTCCAACACAGCCGCCAGCAAGAATATAGTGGTGTAACTTCCCTACATCTGGCTCCGTGGGTGTTCCTTTTTGGCCTCACCATATCCTGCATTCTTGTGTAGGGAGCGGGACCAGAGACCCTGCGTGACTCCCTGCGTGACACATGGTGCAGCGAGCAGGGTCCCCTGCATGACAGATGTCCTCCTAAATAGGAGGAATCTGAACATGGACACACAGGGAGTGCAGCATGCGACGATGAGGACAGAGCAGCATGTGAAGATGGGGCTGCTTCTACATGCCGAGAAACACCAAAGATGGCAGCAAGCCACCGGGAGCGGTGGAGGAGTCCGGGGAGTCTCCCTGACAGCCCCAGGAAGGACCAACCTGTTCACACTGTAATTTTGGACTTATGTCCTCTAAAGCTCTGAGACAGTAAATGTCCTGGGTTGAAGCCCCCCACTTTGTGCTGCTATGTGACAATGCAGAAGTTACCATGCTGTCTCTACCCAAACAGACAGAGGTGTCGTAACAGTCAACAACATAAAAAGCTTTAGCTATTAAAGGGCAGGTCTCTTATTAAATCCAGGCTTTTCTGGATCCAAAGCCCACACTCTTTGAAGAACCGAGGGCCATGCCAAGGAGAAAGCAATACCAACCCTGTCCTGGACATGGAGAGTTCTGCGCACGTCACAATTAATGCTCACAGTAAACAATATGCTGCCTGATACACATTCTTGGTGATAAAATTCTCTTTTGATCATACAGTATAAGAAAAGAGTGCTCTTTTCAAAAGAAGTGTTAATTATTTACAAGTTCAAAAATTATTTACAAGTTCAAAGAAAGGTTTCGCCTTTCTTTGTAATTATTCTGTACCATGGGCAAGTACCACAGGGAAAATCTGTACCTTGCCTATTGAAATGTACTTTAATTGAGAGTTATGTCCCATTTCATACAAGAATTGGGGCGAATGCGTGTCATCAGCTAGTGTAAGAGTTACTGAGTTATCGGTTTATGATTGTTAAATGTTAAAAACAATGGTGATGAGTAGAATCATTTATTCATCCTGGTTAAAAGTTTGTCCAGATCGCCTCATTATAACGTTGACAGAATAAACGATTCCTGAGAACACAGAACTTCTGTACATGTGACTCTTAGGGAAATGCCTGCTTACTCCAGGCATTCACATATCTGTTTCCTTTATTCCTTTAGAAGATTTAAAAAAATAAATTTTTCCTTCCCTCAACTCCAGTAATGAAAAGCAAGAAAACTGATGATAAAAGTCATTAATGTTGCATTTTTGGTTACATGAAAAATCCTAATAAAAATGATTTGAAAAACCCTAGGCTACAATCTCAGCTGGTTCCGTGTGCAGGCAATTTCCATATCTATAAAATGCATTTATTCTAAAGTGTTTGGTGACATTCGTATTTCAGAACAAAGTTAATGGCGGTGCACTGAGTAGAAATGGAGAATTTTTTTCCAAAAATCGTTATTAGCTGCAAAACAGTATGAAGATTAAACTGATGTAAATATCAGTGACATTTGGGTAATATTATGAATGGGTGATGTTTAGAGAGATGGTTACGTCAACATAGAATGCTGTTGGACTATTTTCACAAGTGTACCACTGTAATAAGTGTTATTTCAATATTTGAAGTATGTCTAGAGGGTAGTTTACGTATCCTGGGGACTAGAAATATGAGCACTTTTAAGAATCCATTAAAACCATCTCTACCCAAATACAGCCAAAGCCAATTTCTTTAAAATACCAAGAATGGGGGCCGGGCAGAGAGAATAGAAAGGGAGGGAGATGGAAACACTTAAGTAGCTTGGAGAATGGGAAATCTTGCTAACCTGTGAGAAAACTATTTAAACTCAGGATTAAAAAATATATATTTTTATTATTATATTATTATATATAATGTATCATATATAATATATTATATTATATTATGTTATGTTATATTACATTATTATATATTTATTATTATTATTATTATTATTGTTTTTTGGTGTCACCATTATGCTTAAATACATTATCTGAGAAGCAATAAAAATGCAACTTTTATTCCAGTGGTAGGTTTTCTAAATGAATGGCAATTTTCTTTTTAGTTTTAGGTTAGATGTCAAAATGTCTTCTGTAATAAAAACATTCTAAAAAGTATGTTAACCTTTAAATAAAAAAATATGCAATTTGTCATTGTGTAATATCAGATTTTTCCAAGAAAATTTTATAGATGTTCCTTGGAAAACTGTTATATGCATGAGTATGCTTTGGAAAAGTTAACACTTTTAATTTTATAAGATGTTGACATAGACAATATCATTTAATTTTTTTAAAGTCAAATATTTTATGAAGTTACTTTCTGTCCTATGAAAATGAAGATATTTTTAGTTGTTTATTTTCCTTTCTCAGTTTTCCAGTGAAGAGGTCACATAAATTGAGACCATTATGATGAATTGGAGGCGTAATTGCATAATTGAACATAAGCAGGCTTTTATTATGAAGTCCCCCTAAAAAAAATTAACTGCTGCAATTTCGAAATGATCTGTTCCATAGAATGGGAAAGACTTGTAGTGAACTTTTTCAAAACTCAAGATGGCTTTGAAAAATCACATGTGATGTTCAAGATTGGGTTATCTTGTCCCATTACCTAAATGGCTATTTGTGCCAGTTAGTTCATTTCTCGTTATTAAGTTAATCCTAGTGGATTTGGTGGATAATTTCCATTTTCATTAAGTCCTGGGGGTGAAAAATGATTCACAGTCCTAAGGCCTTGAAAGATAAACATTTGCAGACAAATATCTTTTCTTATTCAGCCAAAACATCTGTTTTATTTTCATACCAATTTGACCACCTTTTCTGCAGACAAAGCAATAAAATTGGAAAGAGTGTTTTTAAAGAGGAAACACTGGATTAAGTAGATTCGGAGGAAATACCGTTCTTAAGAGAATTAAGCATGAAGGTTAGAGAGCTAGTCTTATCGTGTTCTTGGAATTTACTCTTTCAAATCATTTGTATTTGAAAAATCAGTAATCTCTTGTGCCAGTTAAAATGAGGAGAAGTAGATATTCCCGATGAGAAGCTCATTAAACAAAACTGTTCCCCAAAGTCAGTTGAATTATCCTTTAATTGAACACTTCACCTGAACGGTCATGTAGCTTGAGGTGAATATACACACAAACAACGGTCAGGCCATATTAGACAAGCGAGCTCAGATCCCAGACTCTGCAGGAATCCCTCCAGGACGCCAAACCACAACTCTTCAGCCATTATCAGCCCACAGGTCTGGATTTTGTCCATGACGGCCAACATTTTTTTTTTTTAAACTCTGCTTTTAGCTCAGCACCAACTACAGGAAGTCAATAATGTTCCCCAAGTCAATCACATAAGATGCCTCTCTCCTCTGGTTAGTCCACCTCCAACTTTCTCGTGCCCCAGAGCTCTAATGGACGCACACCGGAAGCCTTCCTTCTTCTTTTACTTTCACCACGAAGCTCTCTGCCTCCTCTGGTTGACCACTGTCTGCCAAAAGAAAGCGCTGGTGGCTGACTTCCTACTACAGCAAGCTCTGAATAAATAGCCTCTGTTTTTGTTCTCTTCTGGGGAATCTTTATTTCCACAGGCTTCACAAAAGCATCGTCCCTAGTTAATTTGGAAAGTCTTGTTTGCTAAAACACTCATTGGTCACAGAGCAGATATAAGGGGTCTTATTTATGCAGCAGTGGGCTTTGGGCCGATGAGAGTGGGGTATAAATGGCAGTTAGAGCTCGCCTCATGCGTCTTTCCTCCTCACCTCTTCTTAACCCGCCACATCCAACCACTGACTGCTGGTGCCTGTAGAATGCCTCTCTCACATGTCTCTCTGCCATTCTTTCCCAATTGGTACCCAGGTTATGATCTTGACTATCTCTTACTAATCAGTTTTAAAACCTCTTCTCTTCATTTGGACCTTATGAAATAGTCTGTCTCAGTCTTGCCTTCCTCCCTACAATTCAGCCATGCCAGTCAAACCATGTCAATCTGAAATATTGACAAGAGCATACTTTTCTCAAAAAAATTGGTTTATCCTTGAAACACAGAGCAGACTTTCTTTTTTACATTTCAGATTTCTTCTTGGAATCCTAAAATATCCTCTTTCCTTTTGCCTTAACCAAAAAACTTACTACTTACAAACTATGTATTGTATCTCTTATTTTAATCCTGAAAATGCAAACCTAAAATGACCCTGTCATGCAGGGTGATGGGCGGGGTCTCTTCTGGGGCCTCTAGTCCTGCTCCCCACATAAGAACGCAGGACATAGTGAGGACAAAAAGGAACACCCACGGAGCCATAGATAGGGGAGTTGCTATATTCTCACTGGTGGCTGGGTTGGAGACATAGGAAGCAGTAACCACACTATCCGCACCTGCCGTCCACTTCTCTCTGCCAACCAACCTCACTTGCTAACTGCAATCCTCTGTGCTAACTGCAATCTGTGCTTGCTACCTCAGCCACCATCTTCTTGCTAGCCCCAATTCTCTTCTGCTAGCGTAGCCAAGGCAGTTATATTAGTGGCCAGTGGCTCACTGGTTACAGCTGACAGCCAACGAGCCACAGCTGATGGCCATCTGATCACAGTTGACGGCCATTTACTACCTGAGCCAGCACCCTTCCATGTGAGACTGAGAGCCTGGAAACTGCACCCCTGGCTCTGTCCCCACAGACCCTTATACAAGTACACTTTCATTAAGATAACTAATAGGTTTTAGCCTCTCTGCCAACTCATGTAATTTGGTGATGGTCAACTGGACTGCTGAGTTGAGACTCTTCTAAAGCACTATGGTTTCATGTTCTGTGAAGGAAGAGAGATTTAGTCATCCTTTACTCCACTGAGATGTACAAAAAGCAGGAAAAAAATTATCCTGCGCTTCCTTGGATCGTTTTTAAAGATCATGTTTAATTAAGAGATAATTTTCCTCTCTCAAATTAATACAAATAGAAAGGAAAGGATGAGAAAGCGGATAAGCATACTCTTTTTAAATCCAATATATTTTCCACAAATGTTTAAATACTTACCAGGGACTGGGCATTAAACAATGCTTATACTGTACAAGCAATTATCTTCTTTATCTAGCAACTTACAATGTAGGTGGGAAGTAATGCATCCTAATAGTAACAATACTAGTGACATTATTAACAAAGGAAGGTATGGCTGCCACGACTCGTAGCACAGCTCCCGTTTGTACAGTAGTGTGGCCATTGATGGTGATGTGTAAACGCTAATTCTCACAAAAACCTCTGTGCTCGGTACTCAAATGCCTGAGAATATCGGCATTTGGAGACTCGTCTCACTGTGGGTTTTCTGCAGAGGTCTGCCCAAGGATTACTGTCTGAGGAATAGACAATAAATTTAGAGGACTGCCAAGACGTCCTGTGACAGAAGTGAAGATGATCATGTCTACCTTGGAGAGTTGTTGAAAGGATGACCTGAGACAGTACACCAAGGTACAGTCACTCATGAGCGGTCAGTGCCCCTCGTTCTCCCTCCTCTTCTGCCTGCAGGTAATTTGTGTCTGTGATCAGGTTCGCCACCAACACCCTTGTTACCACAGGCCTTGGACATCGTGCTTTGTCTCAACCCTACAGCCACTATTGTTACATTTAGGAAAGCAAGGTGATGAAAATATTTTTCAATGTTTAAAATACATACTCCATAATAAAAATTAAGGAAATGGAATCAAATCACCCTACATGTTGCTTTAGACACAATAGAGACATTTCAGACCAGAGGGAGCAAATGGGACCCTCAAAATCACATCATATCATTCTCTGGCTTATTAGCTCAGTCATGCCTCATAGATTGTCCCCAGAGATTTCTGAATTCCTGAATATTTTAGAAATAGTTTCTACTCATAGGGTTACTATAAAGATCACAAAGAAAAAGGGCCCAAACTATCTTTAAACTGTGTTTCGTCTTCAATCTTTTTACCCTATAAAAATGGGTATTTCCAAGGAATTTATTATGTGTTTTGTGCATTTTATGAAGTGTCATCCTTACTGGGCCTGGAGCAATGCTACTATTTATAAAATGAGTGAAATACTGTGGTTATTAGATAAAACAAGGCGTAATGCCATTCCTTTGGATGGTTTGTCTTGAGTGGATATGAACAGAGTTAGAACTCCAGAGATGCTTCAAGTGAATTTTATTACTGGTTGAAAGGAGCCGTTGACAAACCCGTTTCATTGAATTTACTCTGAGTGACATTTAATGCTCTCCCTGACGGCACATGTCCTGCCTCACCATCCAACATGAAAAAAAAGTGTCCAACCTTGAACTCCCAAATGCTGACATTTGAATAATTTGATACATGTTTTTGATGTTTGGGTGTTTCGTGTTTACTAATCTGAAGAAGGTCATCGGGCATTTCACTGGTTCCTTCCTCAGTGACATCTCGAGGTCAGTCGCCATGAGAGTGCTTTTCTGCGGGATTGCTGGGGACGACAGCAGTTGGGTTAAACCCTAGTTCATTATAATGTGCTCCATCATATGGTCCAAAACGCTTTATCCGTGACAATCCAGGCATAGATTCTCCGTGTCCCAGGGTGGCTAAGTATGACTCTTGTCTGACTGAGAAGAGTAGTGAAGGATGAGATAACCCATCACAATGACAACTAGAATGCCACATGCTGTGCTTCGCTGGACACTGAATCTGGGAGTGAAGAAAGACTCGTAGTGACAGGAAATGAGAGGAACCTTTATGGAGGGGGTACAAGGTGTTGGATAGGGTTATACCAGGGGTGCCAAAAAAAATGTCTACAAGTGGACACTTTGGTCAACGTGGCTCAAGCAGTAGTTCACCATAATCAGAAGTGTCTGGATGCTGATTGGAACCACTTTGAGCACCTCTTGTAATTGCAGAAGTCAAACGTGATTTGTATTCATCTTTTCTTATCAGTATACATTGAGTATTACAATTTTAAT
Source organism: Rhinolophus hipposideros (assembly GCF_964194185.1). Classification (NCBI taxonomy): domain Eukaryota; kingdom Metazoa; phylum Chordata; class Mammalia; order Chiroptera; family Rhinolophidae; genus Rhinolophus; species Rhinolophus hipposideros. The sequence continues at coordinate 75,387,019 of NC_138058.1, read as the reverse complement.
ACAATTTTCCTTTCTTAAAATGTGCATACTTTTTTTGGCACCCTGTGAATAGCTACCATGTCACCTAATTCTCATAGCTATGAGATAAGCGCCAGAGCGTTTGCATAACCTGCTCAGGCCACAGGATTAGGAAATGATTTGTCCCCTTTCGGAACCCGACTTCACAGGGCCTCTGGCAAACACAATTCACTTGTTTAGCAACAGTTTGGTGAGTACTGCATGCTAGGTACTGCTTTCGGCACACAACACATGCAAGCAAGTTAGAATTCCCCTCATGGAATTTAAAATAGATGTAATAAAAAAAGGTAAATTTTATGTGGGCAGGAAGGTGCTAAGTGCTATGAAAAAGTAAACGGTAAAGCAGAGTAAGGGAGAAAGAGAACACGAAGGATAGGTGATGGCGGCCCATCACAGTTTTACAGTTGTCAGGGTCAGACTCGGAGAGTGTAGCACAGAGCTATAAACATTCAGGGGATAGGAGGAACTGATTTCATGGAAAAGTGACAACTCAGCTAGGTCTTAAATCATAAATAGAAATTTACTAGGTAGAAAAAGGGACTAGTAATCCTAGGGAAGGTCAAAGTAGTGAGGTTAGAATGTCAAAAAACATTTGTTGTCATGTTGTGTATGTGGGTGCTTGGATGTGGTAGACAGAGACACAGAGGGTGTTGAGAGAGAGCAAACCAAAATAATTTTAGGTCATTGTCTGTTTAAAATAGTCGGCTCCTTATTTCTGCCCCATGAGTGTAGCTAATTTGGAGGATTTTAACCGATGTGACATCATCGGAACTCCTGGTCAGTTTTTAACAACCACTCTCCATAAAGAAATACTTTCTGTTGTCTCAGTCTCCAGTTTCCATGGTGTAAAGGCTCTAACCACAGCCAGCTTGAAGCTACCAACAAGAAATTGCTGAATAAAAAGTGGGAAGAGATGTGCAGGATTACATAGTATTTCTGCCCCAACAGACACCAACTACACAAGCAACCCACAAAGCAGAGAAAATATTAAGATGCATTAAAACAATTACAGGAGGTGCATTTTCAGAAGATATTGCCTATGTTTGTTTTTTTTTTAAACTTTAATCAAGATTGATTTTTTTTTTTTAAGATTTTATTGGGGAAGGGGAACAAGACTTTATTTGGAAACAGAAGTCAAACGTGATTTCCAGGACTTTGAGGAACAGTGGTGTGTTTTTCCCAGGACTCGTCAGCTCCATCCAGGTCAAGTTGTTGTCCTTTCAGTCTTAGTTGTGGAGGGCGCAGCTCAGCTCCAGGTCCAGTCGCCGTTGTTGTTAGTCGTTGTTAGTTGCAGGGGGCGCAGCCCACCATCCCCTGTGGGAGCCGAACCGGCAACCTTGTGGTTGAGAGGACTCGCTCCAACCAACTGAGCCATCTGGCCACCCAGGAGCTCAGCGGCAGCTCATTGACTTCATTTTAGTTGCGGAGGGCACAGCTCACTGGCCCATGTGGAAATCGAACTGGCAGCCCCATTGCCCAAAGCTCGTTCTTTAACCATCTGAGCTACCCGTCCGCCCTGCCTATGTTTTTAACATGGTTTATGTAATGGAAGTTCATAAAACTTAATTTTCAATAATTAGTGTGTTTAGCAACTGATTTATAAAATTCTTGAAAATGGAAAAAACTGGCTCTAATGAGCTGGTATGAGCTGGTTTCAGCATCTCACTGGATGGCATAGAAATACAGGGAATTCTGTGTTTTCTCTAAGTTAGATCCTTAACATTTTTGGCCTATATAAATTCCTTATTTCAGGGAAGCATGACACTCAGCGTAGCTTTCCCTTTGTGGCGAGATGCTTTTCCCTGACGTGTCAGAGCCTGGTGGTTGGGTCACACAGTTGCCAGCTTTGATGGAGCCCCACTTGTTGATTTTTGCTTCTGTTGCTTATGCTTTTGGTGTCATAGCAAAAAAAAAAAAAAAAAAAAAAAAAGAAAGAAAAAGAATCACTGCCAACATCAGGAGGTGTTCTTTCCGATGTTTTCTTCTAGGAGTTTCATGGTATCATATCTTACCTTTAAGTCCTTCATCCATTTCGCGTTAATATTTGTGAGTGGTGTGAGATAGGGGTCCAGTTTCACGTTCCACATGTGGTTATCCAAATTTCCACCATTTGTTGAAGAAACTGCTGTGGGGACAAAGCCCCAAAAAAGCAGTTTCCAGGCTCTCGGCCTCACATAGAAAGGTGCTGGCTTGGGTAGTAAATGGCCATTAACTGTGATCAGATGGCCATCAGCTGTGGCTAGCTCGCCATCAGCTGTAACCCGTAAGCCATTGGCCACTAATATAACTGCTGTGGCTACGCTAGCAGAGAGAGAATGGGGGCTAGCAAGAAGATGGTGGCTGGCAAGTGCAGACTGCTGTTAGGCAGATTATGTATATCCTGCTTCCTGTGTCTCCAGCCCAGCCACCAGCGAGAATATGTTGGTTTGACTTCCCTACTTATGGCTTCATGGGTGTTCCTGTTTGGCCTTACCGTGTCCTGCGTTCTTATGTGAGGAGCGGGACCAGAGACCCCGCAGGCCGTCCCGCCGGACACCCCGCACGACAACTGCTTTCCCCGTTGAGTGTCCTTGGCTCCCATGTCAAACATCCTCTGTCCATATATTCAGGGGGTTATCTCTGGGCTCTGGGTTCTGTTCCCTTGAAGAGCACTGCCAGCTGAGTGGCCGCACCGGCTTGAGTGGGGCCCACAACCCCCATCGAGGGCAAGCATGACGCCAGCAGGTCTAGGGAAGAATCTTTTGATACGTCCTTTTGAACTACTTCTATGTGTTGACTTTGAGGGTAGAAAAAAGACAGCTGCAGAGGCTGTGACTTTTAATCTCCTGGAAGAGAAATAGGCCACTAATGAGTAGAAAATGGTGATTTCCCCAGTGATCTTTCCTATGTTTGCACACGTCCTCCTCCATGAGCCACTGCCCAGAGTGTCTCTCATCCTAACGCTCTTAAGCTCCTTAGTAAAGGTACAAGGAGGGCGGATTCATTCTTCTACCTGGTCACAAAAACACAGTATTATCAACTGCAATGTGGAGACCAGGTGAAAGAAAATAAAATGATGCTCTCTTGCCCATTTCACCACGAAAAGAGGGTTCTCTTCTGCCTGCTGACTCACCCAAAATGTCTAAGGGGAAACCATTAATGGGAGCAGCAGCAACTAACAAGAGCCATGTTTCTCAGATGAGCTGATGATTTCAAAGATTCTTGCTTGGGCTTTGTTTCGCTGGTGCTGTTCTTCCCATTCGTGCCGTGTCACAAGACCATCTTCTGTCACTGAAAGTGTGGAAGCACCACGCTGCACCGATTTTCCCAAAGCCTCTTACTAGGAAGAGCACACGTATGCATGATGACCTGGTAATCTCTCTCTGATAAATAATGTGGTGTAGGTGACAGAAACCATCTGTATGGCTTACTGAGCTCCGTGAACTGTTTTAAAGGTTGACTTTTTAACAATCAAGACGAATTGTGGGACAGAAGGTGCAGTCCACGAAAGGAGGGACGTGGCCGACTTTTCTGCAGTTGTAGAAGCTTAGCGCATACTGGTCGCAGGAGTGACTGAATCCCGATTTACAGCTGAGGAAAGACTCAGGGAACTCCGTTACCTTGCTCAGCACTGGCCAGTTCGTGAGTGACAGCACCTGACGTCAGTCTAGCATTTTCTGGTTTCAAAGTTCTTTCTTTCCCCAAATCACTGTGGTGTCCCCTGGTGCCCATCTGGGAGACAAGGTGGTGTCCGGAGCTGTGAGCTTAGAGTCTGATGTCTGGGGTCCTGGGCTCAATTGCTGGTCCACAGATGAGAAGCTCTGTGACCTTCTCAGCTCCTCTGGGCTCATTTTCTGACTGTCCTGCACATCCTGCCGAAGTCCTAAGGCATTAGGCACTCCATGATATTTAAACACAATGCCAAGCTGAGATACTGTTTCTAATCAAATGCTGCAGAAATGCTCTTGTTCTGTCCTTCCCAGCATGGAAACAGGAACGCAGACATGTCGACGTGCCGCGAGCACGATTCTGGTCTTCACGCTGCCATTCACCGTGCAGTGGCGCACACACACACTTCTTTAGGCCACGCGTTACACAAATGCAGAGGGTCTCACGACCTCGTTTTGCTTCCAGGGCGTGTCCTGGCGTGGTGTTTGCTAGGGGAGAGCTGTAGGAACCCGCAGCAGAAGCACCCAGGAGCACACTGAGGACAGACCCTGAAGATGCCTCCCCGCGTGACCGGCCAGCCCCACGACTCTCCCCAGTGAACTGGGGATGATGAAGTTCCACACTCACTGAATGGGGCACCACAGAATTTTTATGGAATTCAAATTTAACAGGGTGGCCCCTATTTCGTCAGTGTGCTTCCCTATTTAATCTCTAAAGAGAACCAATGAGGAACCAGAACACACAGATGATGCCACCCCCTCAGCCACCCCCATCCATGGCTGTGACCCTGCGACCAGGAGGGACCTGCTTATTGGATTTATAAGGTTTCCATGGTATGAAAAGGTTTGGCACTGGTGCAAACCTGCCCACAGCAAATAGTGGGTCCCGGCCCCTGACTTCAGATCAGTGGCAGAGACGTGCCCTCGGGGCTCCTCCCAGGCCCTTGGTCCTCCTCCCAGGCCATCGGACCTACTCCAAGGCCCTCACCACTCCTCCCAGGCCCTTGGCCCCATTCTGAGGCCCTCGGCCCCATTCCCAGACCTAGGCCATCCTCCTAGGCACTCAGGCCCCCTCTCAGGCCCTCGGACCTCCTCCCAGGTACTCGGCCATGCTGCCAGGCACTTGCCCCTCCTCTCAGGCCCATGGCTCTATTCCTAGGCCCTGGGTCGTCCTCCCAGGCCCTCTTCCTTCCTCCCCCACACTCGGCCCTCCTCCCTGGCCCTCAGCCCTACGCCTAGGACCTCGGCCCTTCTCTCAGGCCCTCACTCCTTCTCCCAGACCCTCACGGATCCGCTCCCAGGCCCCCGGCCCTGTTCCCAGGCCCTGGGACATCCTCCCAGACCCTATGCCTCTTGCCTGGCTCTCGATCCTCCCCCAGTCCCTTGGCCCTCCCCCCAGGCTCTCCGCCTCCTCCTCATCCTGAGGAGCTGCTCCAGGTCTCAGCAGGAAGCAGAGGCCCTTATCCCAAGTGAACATTTCCTGAGTCAAAGGCTAGGTCAAATATCCAAATCGACGTCTGGGAGAAAGTGGCAGAGAAGAGAGAGGTGGGGCAGGGCTGAGGCTGACTTGAGAATTTAACTGAACTGCGGGCTGCAGGACCGGGGGAGCTTCTCTCAGGGATCCAGAGCAAGACTTCATGGATCCAGGAAGAGAATTTTCAATTTTCAGACCATTCAGTTAGACGGTATTATAATATAGCATATAGCATAGAATGGTATCTTTACATAACATGGAATATAGAATAATTTAAAAATAACATCAGTTCTACAGATACCCAATTTTATTGTTTCCATTAAACTTACTCTTTTGTGAATTCTGCATATAGTTTTTGAAAAAGAAACAAAGAAAGAAAAAAACAGACACACACTCACACGCAGAAAGAAACAAGAAATTACCTGGAGTATAGGTACCTAGATGTAACTCGGTATAACTTTTGCTGCATAGCTTTCTAATGCTTCTTAGTATCCATATATTTCTTAATATCCAGATAAAGGAATAAAATGGGAGATGAACCCCAACATAGTTTCATAGCCTACTTTTCTCTTTAAGTTATATTTTGAATGTTTACATGCCAGTACATTTTCTTCAATAACTTATATTTAAGTGACTTCAGATTTCATGATTTTTTTGGTTAAGTCCCTATTTTGAGAATATTCTGGTTATTTTCATTTCATTGTTCCTATTGTAGTAAGGATGTGAAGGATACTCTTATCTAAATCTGTATATACTCATGAATATTTGTTTAGTATCAATTTATTATTAAAAATGTAATCACAGTCAAAATATGTTTAAAGAATTTTTGTGCTTCCAAATGTCTAGCCCCACATTTTTACTGGTTTTACAATCGTAACCAATATAAGTGACTGTCCCCAGTGGGCAGGGGCCATCACCGTCTGGCGTTTGTGGGGGACAGAGTCATGTGCTGCCCAGACCTACTGATTGTGTCTGCATTTTAGTGAGATCTTCGGAAGATGTATGTGCAAAATTTGGAAACCACCGAATTCCACTGCAACGTCAGCAGCATTAAGACATTTTCTAACAATGATTTTCCCTTGTTGCTGGAGGGGAAGATAAACAGGATATGGAGATGCCGAAAGTTCCACTGCAGGCCCAGGAAGGTGAGTGCGGATCTGAGGCCCGGTAAGGGAAGTGCCCTCATGGAGCCAGAATTCCTCCGAGTGTTACAAGAGTCATGCTTCCCGGATAGAAAGGAGGCCTGTGGGGGAGCTGAGGTAAGTGCAGAGAGGGGCAGCCAGGCGGTGGTCAGGCCACACCTCCCCTAATTCCAGCACAGCACGTCTGTCACCGGAGGAAGTCCAAGAACAGCGGTGACTCAGATGGCAGGCCTGGGAGATGGCAGTGGAGGCAGCTAGCCTTCCTCCTACGCTTTCCGTTTTAGATTTTGTGAATGACTGTGGGTGGTTCCACCAATCATGTCACCATAGACACGGACTCACGTTAGCAATCTCTACTTTAAAACAATCATGGTTCACCCCAGAATCATTCCGTGTATACATGAGTGTGACGTCATGCATGTTTCTGTATGACAACCATGACCCTTTGACCATATCATCACATGCCTAGAAAGGTCCACTTAATTGGCAGACCAGGTGTATCAGACTGATGCCCTTGGAGGCAATGTGATATAATAGAGATCAGGGTTTCCCGGCTCTGAAGGGCTGCGGGATGACCTGGGGGTCCTGTTAGAATGCAGACTCTGACTCAGTGGCCCCGGGTGAGGCCTGGGAGTCTGCATTTCTACCAAGGGTTGCTGTGCTTGCTGGTCTGAGCACCATACACACCTTGAGGAGCAAGGAAAGGACAGTGAAGGCCCAGGATGGAACGAAGCACAGGGTGTTCCATCACCCTACAGGTTCCTTTGTGTTTCCCGTCTGTTGTCAGCCGCCGTCCTCTCCCCAAACCAAGACAGTCACTGTCTGCCTTCTTGCAGTTTCATCTTTCCCAGGACATTGCACAAATGTCTGCATTCATACATTCAGCAAACAATGTAAAATTCATCCATGTTGTTGCATGAATTAGTAACTTCTATTTTTTGTCTCTCGATAATATTCTATTATATGTATATATCATTGTTTTTTTAATTAGCTCATTGATAGCATCTTGATTTCTTCCAATTTTTGATAATTATAAATAAAGCTACTATATTGTATATAAGTTTTTGCATGAACATAATTTTTTTTGTTAAGACTTTTTTTTAGAGAGAAGTTTGAGGATCACAGCAAACTTGAGAGAAAGGTAGAGACTCACCCTACGGCCCTTGCTGAGACCACGTGTCCCAAGCCCCACCCAGAGGTACAGATTTTCCTTCTATTTCCTTCTTCCCTCTGCAGTGGAGTCCCACAGTTCTCTCAGGAGGCAGATTTTGTTCCTCTTTCCATGAAGATGAAAGTTCTTGTTTCTTAGGGGAGATAAGGCAGATGGGCCTGGGAAGAGAGCTGGATGTGACGACTGCTACCTTCAGTCAGCAACATGAAAATTTCTTAAATGTCCCCCAGTCTCCCACATGAGTGCCTGCTTGTGTCAGGTAGAAGTTAGAAAATGGAGGAGGAGGACAACTGGTGAGGCGGTCCATAGTTCCTACAGAAAAATCTCAAAACTAACTTTGATTAACTGCCTCCAGCCACGTATCTGTTTTTACAAATGACTGAGAGATGGTCTGGAGCAAGATAAGGATCTGAGTCAACAGGCTTCCACCCATCTTAGGAGGCCACATCCTCCCGTGGAAGAGCATGCACCACCTTTCCCGCCAAATCAGTATGTAGCTCCCTCACCCCACCTGGCAAACTAAGTCCTCGGGGCAAGGGCTCTCTCACCCCCCCTTTTTTTGCACCCGCTCTCTCTGGCCCTCGAGCTCCCCCCTTTCTCTCTCTCTATCTCTGTCTCTCTCTCCCTCTCCCCCACCTCAGCGAGGCCCGTTCTCGTCCCTGAGAGCGTATCACTCACTAATAAATCCTGCTTGCATATTAATCATCTTGCTGACTGATTCTTCACTGTGTTGGCAAGAAGAACTGAGACTCCTGTAACATTTGGATTCATGTGGGAGAAGCCTGCACATGGGAGAAAGCACCCCATGGGAGCTCCAGACCACCTCTTATCTCCTCTCGTGGGAGCCCACACTCTACCTTAAGACATATAGATGATGTAATACAGAATTGTACACCTGAAACCCATGTAACTTTACTGACAATTATCATCCCAATAAACTTTAATTAAAAAATATATTTGTTAAACATCTAGCTGACTTTTGACTGGCTTATATGTTGTCTGGAGTGTCTCCCCTAGGTTTGCAGGCACTGGGGACTTGTTTCTCACTACAGTCAACGACTCTCCCCTCATGAGCTGCTTTTCCTGTGATATCAGTTCCATGACGAATTCAAGAGAAGTCATTAATTTGCATTTTCCCGCCTTTTTCCTGTTGTAGGGGGAAGGTGACACACATTGCAGTCTCTGCATCTCTTAGTGAACACAGTAAGTCTGTCAGTAATTTTAATTTATTTGAATTGAATTGTTTAATTTTATAAAATAATTTACCTAGAATCCACTTACGAAACTATTTCCAGGATTCCCTACACCAAATTAAGTATGAGATAACCATGTGTCAATAGCACAAGAAGCAGCACCTCAAGCATTTATCAGATCATCAAAGCCTAGAATAACAGATTCTTAGACGTTAAGTCTGCAAGACCCTTATGGAATCTTTGTGCCAATGTTTCTCTCAACCTGTCTTGGCTTGTAGCTCCCACAAAGAATGCAACCCACCCATTATGTTCTTCTTATAACAAATTTCCTAAGTGATGTCAGTGTAGGTTGTTACACTCTCCTAACCAACCAGGACAGTCTTTGGAGACAACACACAAATTATGAGAAATGCCATTGAAATAGATGTTCAAGATGCAGCAATAACAAAACACCTCCCAGAAAATACGTCTGTGGCTCTCACTTGTGTGCTGTCTTCTGTTGTATAACAGAAGGTGGCTTTTCTCTGTCAGTCCTTTGAAGGGTGTGGCTCCTCCAGATGTTCCCTTCCTCTCCTCCTAAAGGACCCAAAGAGGGGAGAAGGTGGTGAACTTGTCCCTGGGTGATCGATGGCTTGAGGTGGTGAAGAAGCGGTGCACGTCACCCCGGCAGACACTTGGACCACAAAGAGGATGGACAATAAAACTTATGGTTTAATGGGGATTCTCACCCATGGCTTTCAAATCTAGTCCCGTGGATTTTATACTAAATCAGACTGTCTAAAAGATGCTTCCACTTGAATTGTTTTTCTGCCTTTGGAAGGTGAGAAACCAAAGCTAATGTTTAATGAAGCACCCAGCTCCATTTTAAACACAATGTGTATCCCATCTCCGTCTCCTGTGGTTCTCAGTCCCCTTGTGCTCTGAGCCACAGAACCCCAGACGGACAAAGCTGTTCTCCACAGCTCATTTTGCTTGCGGTTCTGCAACCTACTTGCCGTTCCACCTCCCTGGAAGCCCTAAGATTATACTTTTCAAATACTCTCCCGTACTTGTCCATTCTCATGAACACCAAGTCTCTACCTGAGTGACTAGCAGCACGCTTTCCAGTCGTAACTAGAGAGCTGAGTCGCCCTGAAATAAAGAGAGGTAGATGACATTAGGAAGAGCTCCAAATGTTCTGTTTCTGCCGTTATCCTAAGTAGGTCAGTGGCTTTCAGTACATATGGTGACTAAGAATCCCCTGGGAGCTGGCTAAGTAGACCCCCAGGCCCAATCTTACGCTGGCTAAGTCAGAGTACCCCCAAGGTTAGCCCAGGAATTGACAGAGGTGCTTAATAACATTGGAAACACTCATATTTTTCTTTTCCTAGGCAAAATGCTCTATTTTCTGCTGAATATTTTTACTTTTAAAATGGTAATTTTATTTTTCTCTTTATTTCCCTTTTAGAAAATCATGTTTTTCTTTTTTTCTTTCTTATTTGTTGGTTTTCCAACTATATTAGTGACTCTCAAGAGTGGTAAAGCATTATTTTCACTTTCTCCAAATGCACCCAACTTTGGGACAGTATCAGAGGTTTTTTAATTCATCACTCACTAATCTAAGACCTCCAGTTGTGAAAATATGGGATAGGTTACTGCAATGATAACCATTCCTTAGGAATTGAGGTTGAAGTGTTGATAAGCTTGCTTTCATACTGAAACTTAGGAAACTCAAAATACATCAACCAAAAAATAGTTATGGAAATGCTGAGATTTTTTTTTTAAAGCAAATTGTTTAATCCTTGTGAATTCTTGGTAACGTGTAAAAATTTTCGTCCTTGAAAGAGAAAAGAAGGAGATGGGGAGAGATTGTTAGGATGAGGGAGGGCCACGTGTCAACAAAACAGGTGACTCGACACATGCAGAAGGCTAAGTAATTGAACAACACAACATCAGGCTAAAGGATGGGAATGTCTGTTTTCCTAGCACTATTTATTGGAAAGACTTTTTTCTCCATAGGATGGATGGTCTTGGCACTCTTGTTGAAAATCAGTTGGCCATAGATGTTTATTTCTGGACTCAGTTCTGTCCCATCGATCTTTATATCCATCTTTATGCCAGTACCATACTGTTTTGATTATTGCAGCTGTGTAAACAGTTGCAATAGGGAAGTGTGAGTTCTGCTACTTTAAATTTAATCATATCCACTTATTCAAAAAAAGCCACTGGGATTTTGATGGGAAGTTTATTGAATCTGTAGATCACTTCGGGGGTGTTGCCATCTTAACACGCCCAGTCTGTGAACATGGGATGTCTTTCCATTTCCTTCAGCCTTCAATTTCTCTCAGTAGCATTTCATAACTTTTAATGTAAAAGTCTTTTACCTCTTTGCCTGAATTTATTCAATCCCTGTTTAAATCTCTCCAGTTTGGGGAAGCTTGCCAACTTCTACTCTAATTCTGTTACAGTGCTTACACATATTGTATCAAACTCTACCTCCTAATAACTATTGTGTTTTTGTTGATAGTCTTCCTGGGAGAACACATATGGACACTAGGTTTGAATTTCAAGGGCCCAGAAAAATTTCAACTCAACACCAAAAGTATTACTCAAGAGAAAACACTGTGATAAAAGGGAACTGTGAGAAAGTACAGTGCATTCTGTGTAGTAATGATGCCCACATATCATAATTGGACACATGTCAATCAAGATATTCATTTATATGACGAGAATATTTTCTGTTTTAGAAAGAGTGAGGGAGGGTATTGCATGCTCCTTGCTCTCTCTCCTTAAATTTAGATTAACCTACTTGTGTAAAATAGCCTTATTATTAACAGTACTTTAAAATGTATTTCATCTCTAGAGAGAAGTCTCAAGGCTGGGAGTCACAAAAAAATAGAAAGCACCAGCATATTATTGTACTTGTACATAAGCAAGTGAGATGAAGCAGCTTTAGGCAGTTTTTAGAGGAGTCCAAAAGCACTCTCCCTTGAGTTCTTCCTTCCAGAGCTGCAAAGGGAATAGCAAAGTTTTTAGTTTTTTATTTAATTTTACTGCTTCTGGTAATGTAAACAAAGGATCATGTAAATATAGGCAAATGTAAAATTATTAGAAATAGTCGACACAATCAAGCTGAAAGGGGATGTTTTGAGCACTTACATTGATATTTTTCTAAAAGTATTTGCTGTATAAGATCTCTGCCTATCCATAGTTACTGATTCTTTACATTGTAACTCCAGACTTGTGGAAAGTTTAAGAAAACAACCCGAGAGAGGTCACAACATACGTGTCAGTCACATCAGTAACATATTAAGAAAAAAGAGTTATTGCTTCAGAGGGGAACTGAATTCAACTCTTCCTAATCATTATCACTATTTTAAAAAACTCTACCAGGTCTATACTTTCCTCTTACAATTCCTTAAAAGTTTGAGAGAAGGAAGAACAATGTGATGATTCTGAGATTTTTAATGGTTTTATAATTTCCTAAAACTCTGATTATTAAGGAACATGGAAATGAACCTGCCATCTCTTCTGAGCAGAGCAAGGTATAGTTAATTGTACAATATTCACCAAGAGATAAAATAATCCTTGTTCAGCTTAGGGCCTGAGGTGTTTTATAAACCGTTAGAGGCTGGTCAGATAAATAATGATTGTGTTCTTGAAACTGGTTTACTACCTGGAGAAATATACTGGAAAAATCCTATCACGTTAGATTCTGAACTGATAGAACAATCTGGTTCTGGCCAGTTCACTGAGGCTCCCTCCTGCGTCCCCATCTCACGGGACAGGCAGCCCTAGCACCATTCAAGCCATCACTACAAACGTCTACTGATAAAAACATTCTGAAAGCCCCAGCTTTAACTTCTTCAGGTCTAAAAATGTGTTCTGTAAACCACAACTTAGGGAGATCTCTGCGCTTTTCCTTTGGGCCAACACCATCTTGATGTCTCCTCTGACGGATCCAGGGGGCCTAAAAGCACAGAGCACGTTTTTCCTCTCTTTGCCTTTATGTCCTCTAGCAATGAATTTCCTCATGCTCTCACCCTGTCATCAGCGGGGCCCTTGTGCCACATCCCAGCCCAGGACAAGGACTTCTGGACGGTCCTGCCGGCAGCCACAGCCTCTCTGCTCACTGGGATCCCTGAGCCGTGCTTGCTCTTCTCAGGAGAGAAGGAAAAGCCAGGGGCTCTCACCACCAACCCATTCCATTAGCATCTTTCCTCCATTTGCACATTTGTGTATGAGTGTGTACTCGTGCAGGTGTGAGAATTTGTTTGATGTGGGGAGATGCTGGTGAGAGGAATATGAGCTGGGAGGGCATTATCGTCCTTTTAGGGTCAGCATTAGGAAGCAGGCAGGTGTTGGGTGTGTATACACACACACACACACACACACACACACACACGAGGGTGGATACATGTTAGGAAAATGACTAACTTTGGAGGTTGATGTTATACATTTCAACCTACCTGTGGCTTAATTAGCTACTTAATTCTTGGTATGATTTTACCAGAGTAACTTAAATTTTGCAAGGATCATGAGCCTGACCATCTGGAAAAAACAACAACACAATGTACTTTTCAGGGTTGTTATGCTCTGAAGAATAAATCAGTGTAAATGAATGTGCTCAGTAAACTGGGGGCCCAGTGAAGGGGGCTTCTCCCTCTAACTCCTAGAAATTTGAAGAAGAATTTGTAGGTCAGGAATTTCCAACCCTGTAAGTGATTGGTACTTATTAGTTTGGGGACAGTAAGTGCTATTGTCTGACTGTAACAAGGAGGGAAACGTAGTCTGGTTAATTTGCACGCACACAGTGCTTAACCAGCTCTTAAATAAATCTTCAGTAAAGACAGCCAATTAGCATGCGTTTGCATGTTGTGCTGACAGATTATTACTAGTCCTTTCTTCAAGGAAGACTAATCGTCCTCCATCGTTTCCTTGTTTGCTTGTTGGTAACCCCGAAAAAGACTTTTTGATTTTGTGTTACTTTTTCTTATAAAAAATTCCCTTTATAGAAGGTGAGGGTATAGTATAATGACCCCCCCATTACCCATCACCCAGTTTAAACAGTTATGGACAAATAGCCAAATAGTTATCGCCTTTACCTGCCTACCCTCTAACATTTGCTGGCTATTTTATTATTTTTACAGCTTTATTGAAGGACAATTTACAACGTATAAACTTGACTCTTAGTACCCTGGTTCATTGCAAGCATATAATTTAAAATGATTAAACAGACACCCGAACACTATGACTGAAGTGACTAAATTGCACGCGACATAGCCGTCTCTCACAAAACCTACTCACGTGCCCTCATAGCACACAGATAAGAGGAACCTGACCTGAAGTGGGTTCCTTTCCTTAGTTCTTAAGCCAATGCACCTGAAAACATAGTGATAGCTAAACTGTGTTGGGGTGAAGATCTTGGGCGAGGGGATGGGCAGAATAAATGTTTAGAGAAACTTGAAACTCCACTTCGGAGACAAGACAATCAAAACAATAGTGGAAAAAAATCAGGTCATGTAACTGGCAGTGAGCTCACACACTTGTTTCATGTTGCAGACCCCTGGGGAAGGCTGAGTGAGGGTGAAGGTGGTCAGGGGAGGTGTGATGGAGAGTGTGGGCCTTTAGTCCTCCGGGAATGAGTAGGATTTGGAGGCAGCAGAAGGAAAGGAAGAAGAAACAGGTATTATTTGCTTATCTACACTGAATTTCTCTTTTTATTTTTATTCCTGGTTGGAGGGTAGATGATAGAATGGATTGAATCCTTAAACCACGGCACTGAATCATTATTGAAAGTCACATTTGAAATGTACAAAATCTATCAATTATATTAGGATTACCATAATCATTTTTGCTAAAGCTAAGAGTGGAACCATAAATCTTCCTGAATTCAAATAATTTCCTTCTGATTAATGTACTAGGAATTCTGTGTAGCTGTTGTGCTAACCTATAGAGTTAATTGAAGCGAGAAAAAGTAGGAAGAATAACTTCTTGCATTTTTTATTATGAATGTCATTTCAATAAGTTACTGATGCAAAACAGGGGAAAACTGTGACAAAATTTCCAACTATCAATTACATTAGACCCCATGGGTTGTCAGCAAATGGAATAAAACACCTTGCTGTTTCCTGTCAGGAATTAATTCTTAGGGAAATCCCCTGGGCTTAAATTCCTACTGAACATGGTATCAGGTAGGTGGGGAAGAGGTCTGAGCAAGACTGCAGTAAAAGGGTCAGTTCTTGGTCATACAGTGGTCCTGACCCTTCCCGCACGGCCGCTCCCTCCACTCTACCCACAATCCAGGAAGCTCTCCTTTTCAAAATCTCTCAAAATGAGGAGTTGATTTTTTAAAAAGAACTACAGGATTTTTCAAAAGCCAACTGGGAAGCTTGTGTCAGACAATCACAGCATATTCACTAAATACTTCTCTAGTGTCGTTAGAGCAAAGAGGAGACTATGTAAGTCAGGAATCGGTTTTCTGGAAATCACAGAAAATGAACTTTGCACAGGTAACCCGTAGAATTGGTTTCTAAAAGATCAGGCTTATTTAATGCAAACAAACAAACAAAAATCAATCATTGACTCTAGATGTCAGGGGTTCAAGATTATTAAGAAGGTGTAATTAGGGAAATCAAGGTAGATTTGGTTGTTTTTGTAAACTTCCATTTTATATGAGTCCAATTCAGTGTTCGTGACCAAAAACATTTTAGGACATTTTAAGAGTCTGAATATACTTTCTAAATATACTTTCGTTGTATCGGAACAGTCACACCTCACAGAAGGTTTTCTTTTTCAGTTGCACCCCACAATGCCTTCTTATCAGGCTTTTATTTTCTCTGTGCTATGAGGCCATTCTTTACTCTTTGCCCATCCCCCAAACTCCACTAACACACAAGAAACAGAAACACATACATACCAACTGCTCCCCTCCTGTGATATCTAGCTTCATCAATGGTATCTTCACTGCCCTAAGTTCCCAGTATTCAAAATAAATAAACCACGCTAATTAAAAATACATTTAAATCAATACCATTTCCTCCCTGGAGAATTTAAAAAATACTTTAGGAAACACTCTTTTCAGGTACTTGTTATGCCTTATATGTTATCTAGGTAGTTGGTATACAGAGATAAATAAGCAACATTTGTTATGAAGAACCCCAAATGTAGTTAAGAAATAAAAATACCTTCCATGTAAAGGATCACTCATAATTTTGGAGAGTTGTTTGCATTTGTGGAGCTCTGAGTTCCTTTGAAATGACATCAGCGTGACAGTTGGACGAGGGGACTGACCGGGATGGTCCTGAATCCGTCATCTGATGCCTGAGGATCAGCAGAGTTGGGTAACCAGACGAGGAAGACGGCGATGAACAGTGACCACAGATATCACGGATACTCGTGGAGACAGGACCTGTGTGTGAAACAGATGGGAAGGTGCGGGGATACCAGACACTGTGAGAACTTTGAGGCTGGAGTAGGCAAGTCAACATCCAGGGAAGATGTCTGCAAAAAGAAAAAGAAAAGAAAGAAGAAGAAGAGCTTCCTAATTCGAAGGCAGGAATAACAGCATGAGGTTATAGTCTAACGTCAGTAAAACATGGATTACAGAGAGATGGTTAGCCTAAAACACAGAAAATAGACCCATTGATATTAGGAGGTTTATCTCAAACTGGTGAAACTCCGTAAAGAAAAGCATCAGTCAGGGTATAATGTGGTGCCACAACTCAGTGAGTTATCTTCCTCAGCTCAGTCTCATTCTCATAAACCATTTCTCTAGTAGTTAGCGCTTTGCTCTTCTCTAGAGAGAACTGGTAGAGACACAGACACAGTTAACTCTGCGGGGTAACTTTGTGCCACTAAAATACATTATAAAGAGTCTGGTTTCCATATGAGGCTCTTACAAGCTTTGCTAGTGTGAATCTGCCCCCACGTGATTTCAGGGCTGGGAGCGAGTCTGAAAGCTGAGGGACAGAGACAAGAATGACAAAACCACAGCAAACTCGTGTCACCCGGCAAGAATCTGCCAGGGCAGCCGGCCTCCCTCCTGACAACACGTCATTGCCTGCTCAGGGGAACAAATCCATATCTCTCTCTTATAAATAATGTAGCTATTTGTCAGGGGAGGTAAAAATTTAACAAAATTGATATCCTTACACAAAAAGCCACAGACATGGACTCCAAGCATTTGGAGAACTCTTGGGTAGAGATTGAAAGAGAGAGTAATAAAAGAAAGGGAGAAATGGATGATGCATTCCTAGTAAAACCACTAAACTGGCACAGCAGCTAATGTGGTGACAAGACAGGAAGAATTGAAATCATCCGTGAGGGGCCTTATTCAGCTAAAAGAAACAAAATCTTTGCTGTTTCTTGAGCTGTGTTTTTGGTCATGACTTATCACTGAATCTGGAGAGAATGGAGGGAACACCAATTTGAAACTAATTCTAAAACATAATGAAGAAAACAAGTAGAACGTACAGAGACAGAACATGGTGTTAAGACTTTTTAATATCGCAGTTAGGGACTGCCAGGTTTGTCCATAACAAAAATGATGGAAACTGGGTCTACTTCTCATTTATATCTGGTGTCTGAGACCTGCATCTAGACAACTGGGAGACTCCCAGCCACAAATCCAGGCACTGAAATTCCAAATGGCTTTGAAGGGGAGCCAGAAAATACAGTTAGAGAGACCATTCTCCCGACATAAAGAGTCATGCCCTTGGAATCTAAAACAAAGTTTAAAAAATGAACGTACATAGTCAAAGATGCGAATAAAAATACCGAAGCTGCCTAAAACGTCTATTTCTAGAAATCCTGGGAACGGCAGTATTGTTCCCGTCAGCCTGCAGCCTCTGGGTGTGTGTCCCAAGCCGGTAGGGGTTAAGTTTCTCTCACTTTCAACCCGAACAATCAAGACCAATCAAAACCAAACAAGAAAATAACAATAAAAACAATTTAAAAAAATCTTGACTAAAATGACTCATATCCTTGATTAACGCAGAGAGAACTTGTGCGAGAGGTTGTTGAAAGACTTGGGATTGTCTTTGAAAATTTATGGAGAATTGAAGAGCTAATGGAGGAGCTCAGAGGGGCTAAGGTGTTCTTACTTAACCCCCATCACAAGGTGAACAAGATGTGCCTGCGTGTCGCCCGTATCACTAGAAGAACTGTCCCACATTAGGTCACTCTTTTCCTAGCACCTAGCCAGAGAAAACGTAAGACAAGTTGCTTTAGATTTATTCTCACTTACCTGTCACGGGAGCCTACAACCAGCCCAGTCAAGCCCAGACTCATTACTAACACAGGGGTAAATCTGGCTTAGGTACAGGGGAGGCATTTCTTTCTTCTCTCTACGATTTCTGTGCGTCCAGCTTCCTGTGGGAGCGCTTCTCTCTGTGACTTTCAAGTCCTGGTTATCAGATACTTTGATCTAGTTTACTATTAGTTTACTTTCCTCCTTATTACATTTTCAGACTGTTCAGTAGTGCTGCCTAGAATCTTTATCTCCCAGGACTCCAAGGATTAAGTTTCCACTTGAGACATTTTAAGAATCCATTTATCTAAGGAAAACAAAGCACTTAGATATTCTCTATTATTTGTGTTTCTATCGGTGATTGCCAGTGCATCCTGAAAACTCCCGAGTTTTCCATCTGGCACCCTCCAATTTTAGTCTGCCTTTTCATATTTGCCAGATTCATATCTATAGTTTATGTTTAAATATTATTAAATAGGAGAAATATTAACTAATGGTTTACAAAACGTAGTATGTATTCACTTACCTACATATGAAAATAGAAGATGGAATTTACTCCAACTGCAATCTAGGGAATATCTTACCTTACGTATTAGTTTCCTGTTGCTGCAAATTACCAAAAACTTAACAGTTTAAACAACAGATATCTATTATCTTACAGTTCTGGAGTTCTGGAGGTGAGAGGTCCAAAATGGGTGGCCCTGGGCTAAAATCAAGAGGTTGACAGGATCGTGCTTCCTTTTGCTATCACCAGGAGAGAATCCTTATCCTTTTCGTAAACTTCTCTAGTTTCTAAAGGCTGCCCATGTTCCTTGGCTCATTGTGCCTTCCATCTCCAAAACCAGGAATGAGGGACCCAGTCTTCCTCTAGTGGTATTGCTCTGACTTCCTCTTCCATAGTCACACTGCCCTCTGACTCTCACTCTTCTTCCTCTTCCACTTTAAAGACTTTCTATTGCATTGGGCCCTCTTGACTAGCCCAGGATCATCTCCTCAATTTAATCTCCCCAGTTATCTGATTAGCAACTTAATTCCATCTGCAACCTTAAATCTTCTTTGTTGCAAAACATATTTGCAAGTTACAAGGTTTAACATCTGGGCAGGGGGAGGGGTGGGTTTGGGGAGGAGGAAGGGGACATCACTTTGCTTATCACACCTTAGAAAAGAAAGTGGTGTTGTCAGAAGCTTGTCCTGATTTTGGAAACATGACTAGACTTGTAGATTCAGGGAAATGTTACAGACAAAAATACATCTGGATTTATTTTAGAAATATGCTTGCCAAAGTGTGCCATAACATGTTGGTGAAAACACTGAAAATATGCACTGAATGTTGGCAAAATTTAGTGGCTCCATAACTATCTGAAAAATGACTGAAAACTTAGCCAAAGGATAGATATCAAACCGGAAGGATATCCCTTTGTCAAGAATAAACAGGCAAGTATTTATGAATGTATTTATGCATTTAGCTTTCTATTTATGTATCATGTATGTTAACAGCACACATAAAATAATTAAAATAAATAAAATGTATGTTAATGGAATTATGGGAAATAATAGAAAACAAAAAAATCTAGAAAGACTTTAGTAACCCTAAACAATTGGCATACAAATTGACAGAAAGAAACACAAAATCCTGTCACTACTTCTAAAAAAGAAATCCAACAACATATAGAAACAAAAATATTTAGAGTCTGGTCTGGGAACTTCTAGTTTTCCAGAACATTTTACAGAAAACAGAGTTTGGCCTCATTTACACTTTGGGGTGTGTGTGTGAGGGGGAGATGAAAAGTGTAGAGAGAAAAGCAAGAAATATTACAATAGTTTTGCTTTTTTAAGTGCAGATAAATAAAGTCTCAGCTGTAGGTCGACGTCAGTCATTAGTGAGGTTTCATCCTTTATTCTCTATGGAGTCAGTGGGAACTTGTGCTGTGGGGTGGAAACTAGGGAGAGGCCAGGAGCCTAGTCCGTGATGGTGGACATCTTTGCTGCTGTCCTCTGTCACCGTTTACTGCTGGACGATGTTCCTCCAGTACTGACTCACGGGTGTCTGTGGATTCCTCTGTCCCACTGTCTGCAGACTCAGCATCAGAAATGCTCTCTGGGGCCCTTCAGTCCCAGCTACCCAGGCCCCGCGGGTGACTACCTTTACCCTGTTGAGAACCCTTTGGGGCCCTAAAGACCGACGAACCCTGGGATGTGTGACTAAGAGAAAGCCCTCCTCCCCAGTGCAATAGCAGGAGCAGGCTGTCCCATACAAAGCCTGATTCCAATAAGGCTCATGGAAAACATAGATTTACAGTTGGGACCCAAGAGTATAATATCATCTCCAATTCCAACCCCCTCCCACATCCGTCCTTCCTGCCAAATTCCCTAGAAGTCCATATCTTAAAATGAGTCAGGGAAAATGCCTGCCTTTGTCTCTGCAGGGATTTCTTAAGGCTTTCATCTCCAAGCTCTTTCATGCATCCTAGATTTCAAAGGTACCTACCAAGTTTAAAACTGACAATGGGATTTTCAGATCCCGAATTACATAACTTTTACATACTGATTAGGGTAAGCTTGGTTCCCATCACAGGTTCATACTATTATTGAGGAGGAAAATGTAGGCTATCACAGAGGTATCCTAAATCTTCCAACTAGGCGGTAAAAGGAATGTTACATAAATAGCTCACCACTCTGGCTTAACACAGAAAGATTAAGAAAATACTAATTTAAAACTACAAAAACAAACAAACAAACAAAAAAAAACCCGAAAACAAAAACAAACTTCTACCAGTTCTATTGTTAACAGTTATATTTAGTTGCAATATTAACAACTAGAGACTTCTGTTGCCTATAATCATATGAAAATTAACAGTGTTAGTTTCCTTCAGCAAAAGCTAGTGTAATCAAACCCTTTGATATTACTTGATATATAACACCCCAGTCCAAGGTGTTGGCACCTGGAAAGCAGGGACGTGAAAGAGTTTCTTTCTCCAAATATGATTAAGTTACACTTAACATCATGTGTCACATTATTGTTGTCACAAGTTGAAGTTATTGCAAAGGATACTTGAGAAAATACTGAAGATGTTAACTTAGGAAGTGGAAATTAAATGGGACATAGGAATCTCTATGAAAGTGAGGGCACCTATATATATTATTGGAATTTTGTTTCAGTTTACAAAGCTAGAATATGTTTTGTAAGAACTGTGACAAGGAGGATTCGATCGGGCAATGGATTGCAGTCATTGTAGAATGTTAAAATCATATGGGAAACTTTAAAAGTACCAGAAGCCGTGCTCTACCTGAGCTCAGTTGCTTGCAGGGTTCTTGGCATAGGGCTCTGAGGCCCATAGCTCCCTGGCCAGGCTGCATGGACATGGTATTTACTTGGGAACCATAGTCCCCCACTCCCGCCTGGTGAGAGCTCAACCAAATAAAGAGCCAGAGGTCAGCAACAAAGGAGAGGTATTAAAAGATGGATCTATGGATCAATTGCTCTTTCAAAGGCAGAAGAAGTAATGAAATGGGTTGGTAGTTTAGCAGACTAGAAAGACATCAAGAACATCTCTCATCAGAAAAGCCACTTGTGGTGAAATCGTTTAACTTAACATAAGCCGACATGACTCATGGGAGCTGAGAACCTGTTTTTAGCAGATGATGTCCATATGTCTCAAGAGTAGAAAGGGTAGCTTAAATCTACAAGTGCTCAAAAGTCAGTGTCTTCAGCAGAACGCAGTAAGATTCCTTTTATAGAAAAGTGATCAAGGAGCACTCCATTTCCACCTTGGAGGTTTCATTTGGAGGGGACCAAACAAGGTGGCACCTTTGACCTAATCTGATAGAGATGATGGGGCAAATAGAGAGCTCGCAGTGAGACCCACGGCTCCAGCATCCCACGTCTTCGTTGAGAAAGTCTGTTTTCGAATAGCACGTGTGGCAGGTGAATCTTCCACCCTCCAGGGCGCTTATACTCCTGAAATCCCTGAAGCCCATGGCTGAATTCTGCATACACCTGTGAATGAGGCTCCTTACTCTCCTTAAGCCTCCTCTTTCACTGAGGTCAATTTTACCCATGTCTCTTAGATGACAGTTCACTTTTGCATATATTTGGGTTTTTCTAGACTACCCATTCTGGGTGCATCCAGTGAAGCAATTCTCTTTAAATTTATAAATTGGGTGGAATTTGAGGTATCAGAAAGATAGAAGGTAATTTATGTAAAGCTAAAAACAGAACAAAATGAAACAAAGAAATGTAAGTAAAAACACCAAAAATTACCACTGGATACCACATGTTTTTATCCACTTTTGACAACGTTCCCTTCATAGATAATTAACAGAGGAGACTATAAAATTGGTCATAGCTTTATTCAAGTAAACGCCCATGAATGTCGCCTAACAGCAGTAATTCCCACCAGGTGTGAGCCTGACAGGCAGTAACTGCACCGATGCGGAGCCAGACTGGGCAGGTGCACGCCAAGCCTGGAGGGTCAGACAGTCACTCGTACAGGCTTCTTGTCACAACCCCGCTACTTCAGAGGATAAAAGAACTGGACAGCAGAGGACACTGAAACCTGAGGCATAAGGTTACCAGTGAGCAGGAGACACAGAGAACCCTGAGCCCCGTCAGTAGCTCTGGAGGCTGCCCTCGGTCTCTCTGGTCCTCAGAGAGGTGACGCTGAGGCTGGCAGGGGCCACACACAAGGAGGGGAGCCCCAATGTCCCCAACGGAATCTAGGCAACCAACTTCCAGAGACATTAGCCACTCTCATAGAGCCGTAATGGTTTTATGGAAATACAAATTAAAAACAAATTCACAGACTGATTGTTTATGTGGCAGAAGGAGTATTCCTTTTATAAAAGGAAGCTTTCTTTTACTCAATTCTCATATCATGGGTGCATGACGCATTTTCTGTTTTGTGAAAAATCAATGTTTAAAACAATGAGAACAGCACCTTTTTGAGAATGAACTTACTGCATGAAACACTATTTTCTTATATCATCAAAGAACAGATTGTAACAGTACACGAGAATGTCTGAGGCATACGTTATGTTTGGATTAGGTATTCCTGTTTAGTTAAAAGTAACTACACTTGTGGTTTTTTTTTTTCTGTAATTGCATTTTTATAAGTAAAGCACATTTTTAATTTTGCTTCCTTTTTAATATTTCAACTTTATGTGTAACATTTTGTTTAAATAGGATCATTGGGAGAAACATGCACCTCTGCTCTGGCTGAGATGATATAAGCAGGAATTTAATGTGAGTTTTCCAGTTCATTCCATATTGATGGCCCCAGTCATAGAGAATGAACTGCAAAAGTGGCAGAATCATCTTCAGAGTAATTTCTCGTGCTATTTCAGCGCTGGTCTGATTGGATCCAGGCTCAAATTGTTTCCAATATTGACTTCTGAATTGAATTTCAATTTTCTGGTATGTGTGAGCACACCTGTGCTCACAGAATAACCATGTTTTTTCTTCCCCCTGAAACTGTCATAATTTCATGTCTAAAAGGACTTTTCATGGGTGGCATTCAGAAGCTCTTATCAATACACTGAGGAGCATGTCGCTGCTTGAGTGGAACTTTCAAAGTAGTGGACACATAATGGGGATGATTTAAAACACCTTTCCGTTACTCTGGAGAGATTTTAGCCTTTAGTTAACTTGGGATTTGAAATAAAAGTCCAAACAGATACAGTTTCTTAGGAAGTTTCCATGAGTCGGGAGAAGCAAGAGCTGGCCTCAAGGATGCCCAGAATAAGACAGTCTCCCTGTGGTGGGACTTATTCCTTACAACGCCCCCAAAGCCACAGCGGGGCCTTCATCCGGCCCAGGCAGTTGCTTCTTTCTGAAATCCTTCAAAGGGGACACAAAATCTTTTCTAAGAAAAAATACATTGAATTTCATAGTGCAAATCCACCAGATAGGGCGAGAAAAGGCAAGGTCAGAAGGTGGTGTAAATGCTGATATTGTCATTCTTTGAGAGCAGATATTTGATGGTCATGGAGAAGGAGGCAGTCAGGTCCAGCTGAATCCATGCATTTACCCCATTTTTTGGATAGGGGATGAAGACAGTGAAGGAAAGATATGCAATTTGGTGAGGATTCTAATGCAGAAAGAAAACAAAAAAGCAAGAAAAAAACCTCCTTTCTCAGAGACTTCTCTTCCAGGTAGAACACTGAACAATAAATGTTTTCTTTCTTTCTTTTCTTTTGCTGGTTTAAGAAGTTGAAATTAAGTGAGATGCTCACCCAATCTGGGTCAAAAGCAGAAATCAGGTTTGTCATTTGGCTGGCACAGGTCTCTAACATTAGCCTGATAACCCAGTGACAATGATTTCTTTTTGAAATAGAAACCTGAAAAACACATAAACAACTTACAAGGACATGGGGCTACGAGCTCTTTAGAAACCAGGGCCACCAAATGCATTTATCCCTCACAACGTGATGTCCTCCTTGGGTTCACTCCTGTAACTGTGGCTTTTCTCCCACTTAGAACCCCTCTTCTGTCATTTTTGGGACCATTCCTAATTGAATGACTCGTCAACATACGAACATTTTGCAAAGAGTTCACCGGCTTTTCAGTGACTATTGATTATATGAGTAACCGTAAGTAAATGAGAAAGAGGAAGACGTGTAAACTCGAGTCCTGCCCTGACATTACTACCCTCACTCCCAGGGTTCCCTTTCTTAGGATTACCCTATCGTTCGTTCCACTGTTACTGTTCTCTGGATCTGGCGTGTCCCTGAAAGCCAGTGTCACCATGCTGAGAGTGAACGCCCACAAAACAGAAGAGTCGTGCCTGGTCACATTAGAAGATGAAGACGTGAGTATTCACCAGTGGTCTCAACAACAGTAATTGATATGCAGCGGATTCTCTTAGCCTAAAACCTGAAGATAAATAGGGTCACCTTGTTCTCCAAGCACGGCTATGGAATAAACTTGGCACATAAAATATCATCAGTGTAGAAAACATGATTTTTCTGGGAAATTTAAATTAAGGTACAGACAGTATATTCATGTTAAAGTAGATTTTAACGCTATGAATGTCAAGAGGAGAAAAATGCTGCAATACAATTAGTGTGCAAATAAAAAAAAACCTTTTTCTCAGAGATTTTACATTAAAATTCATTTTTATTAAGTCAAAATAAGACAAAAGACATGGACAAAGAGTCAGCTGACTGAGAAGCAGTAAGGTATTGCATGTTCTGGAAATTTCCTTTTCAATCAACAAAGTCAAGAATCAGAATAGAGACAAACCTAGAAGAACTTTCAAGTTTCAAAAATTCTACGAAATACTTTTATTTTAGTTAACATAACAAAACCAACTGGTGTGTGTATACACAAATAAAACAAAAATATTTTAGGGCGGGTAAAGACTTGATAAATCTAACTGCTGATTGATACAATAAAAATTTTGTCTAACATCTCATATTTTAAAATTGCTTTCTATAAATATTTTAAATATTTGGTCTTTATTACAATCATCTTAGACACACACACATTATATTCTCCATTTAAATTTTATATAGTTCGTACTCATGATCAACGATTTAAGAACTATAAGTAAACAAAACCATAATCCTTTTGTTTTCAGATGAAGTAACTCAAAGCCCACGCCTTAGTCCAGAATGTTACAGGTTGGAAACAGCAGAATTATATCTTGAATCTGAGTGTCTTTAATTTATAAACCAGCACTCTTCTCCTGGGGAGGAAAACTTAGAAGAGTTTCTGTTCCTTCTTCTTCATGTTTATAAAGCTCCCTGTCAGTGTTGGCTTTGTTATCAGTCTTGGCTACCAAGCCGTAGCTTGTCCACAGAAACGAGTGTTTTGTTCGTCTCTGTAATCAGAGTGCCTCCAGAATGCATGGCACATATTAGACACATCCGAAATTCAGGGTGACTCTGATGATGCCGTCCTCAGTGGCCTTAGCTAGAATACGTGCATCCCACTGTCTTGGGTGCCTGGCTGCACGTATGTTAAGTGATGGGGTCAGCTATTTGGTGGTAGAAAGCAGACGGTTTCTGCTGAACCTGGAAAAACTTGCCTGGGGGAAAATAATTATCTAAATGCCTAGATTTTTCATAAGCCTCTCAACACAGCTAGCTTCAGATAATACTCTCAAAAGAGCAAAACTTGTCTTTGGGGTCACTTAAATATGCTTCATTCTTTCTCATCTAACTTTGTAAAAATCTGCTTTCAAAAGAAAAAAGAAAAGAGAATAAAGAATCTTTGTACACGGTTCACACTGAATTTTACCTGGATGCTTGGATGCCTGGAAGTCATGTCCATAGCTGATCTCGAAAGTGCTTCATTCACAACAGAGCTTGTCAGCCCCTTTTGCTCTGTGGGCGAAAGCCACAAAAGGAAGAGCATGGATGGATGTCAGTACTTTACACACAGTATCTAAAAATCCTCCCAGCCAGACTTGAAGGACTCCTTAATATCCCCATTTTGCAGATAAAGTAAACAAGTTTCAGTCCCAATCTTCTGAAAAGAGGAAGTGATTGGGTAGTTAGAGTCGTCTCCCAGTTCCTTGCCCAGGGGTGTCTTAGTAAAGGTCACTTCTGGTGTCACCAAAACCCTTTCAAAGGAGCAGAGGTCGTTTCCCAGAGAGTAAACCGAGGGCTTTCACCCAAAGAAGGAAGGAGGGATACTGAGAAGAACCAAACATGTAGGTTTCCACTGCAGGAGCTTAAAGGACGCAAAATCCTTCCTCAGTGTATGAGTAAATCATTTCAGATTCTTTGTGTCAGGCCTCATATCACTTCTCATGTCACCTAATTGTATACAGTTGCCACTTAGAAAGTCCATTGTTAGGTGGGGTGAATATTATCAGCTAGACTATATCTAGTGTGCCTCCGAAGAAGGAGAGCCAACCATAGGTACTAATTTCAAAGCATGTATATTTTTATCTGTATGCACTCCTATGTTTATTGCAGCACTTTACACAATAGCCAAGATATGGAAACAACCAAAATGCCCATCGGTAGATGACTGGATTAAGAAGCTGTGGTACATTTATACAATGGAGTATTACGCAGCCATAAAGAAGAAAGAAATCTTATCATTTGCAGCAACATGGATGGATCTAGAGAACATTATGTTAAGTGAAATAAGTCAGAAAGAGAAAGACAAGTACCATATGATCTCACTTATATATGGAATCTAAAGAAAAGACTATGTGAATGAACTAATCAGAAACAGTTTTGGGGACACAAAGAAAAAACCGAGAGTTGTTAGATGGGTGTGGGGGGGGGGTTGGGGACAAGGGGAAAGGTGAAGGGATTTGGAAGCAGCTGGTAACCACAAGATGGCCTCAGGGTTTTTTTTGAAAATTAATTTGGGGAAGGTATTCAATAATGTTGTAAAGATTTTGTTGGGTATCCGATGGACATGCGTCCTATTTGGGAGACCACCTCAGGGATACTGTGGATACCTGATCATGGCATTGTACACCAGAAGCTAAACATTAATGAATGCCAACTATAATTTTATATATATAATGTGATGGTTCAGTGTGAGGTCGAAGGGATAGTGGATGGGGGGAGGGGGGTTCACAGTGTGAGGGATATAAATGATGAACGTCTAAGTATTACCTTGTCTTGTACACCTGAAACTAATAAATAAATAAATAAATAAAAAGCATGTATATTTTTGATGATGATAAGGCAGTGTGGGATGATTTGGTAGCACACAGGAACTTGTTAGGATCAATTATTGCAAAAGTGTTCTAGCCCCAGGAGATAACATAGAACTACATGTACAATTTAGATGTGGTCTTTACAATATGTCTGTGAAATGCAAACATGTTAGGCACGTGACGATCTGAGGGTCTCTGCTGCTTTCCAGAATCACCAGGGAAGAGTCACATCCACCTGGACTGGAACTCTGGCTCAGAGAGTTTCCACTTACATGAACTTGGGCAATCATTTAATTGTCCTGAGCCTGGCAGAGGGAAAGGGTTGGGAAGATGGAAGGAGGAGGTGAGGAGGTGGGGAGATGAGGGATGAGGAGGAAAGTTCTGAGAGCGTACGGAGTTCCAGCTAGAAGAGGACTAGAGATGATTTAGTCCAAGGTCTTTGTTCTATAGATGAGAAAACATTTTCAGGATGATACAAAACATTTGGCGTGTCCCATACACTGAATGCTTCAGTCCCCTAAGGTTTATATGTTGAAACCTAACTAACCCCAATTGTAATCGTATCAGAGGTGGTGCCCTTGCGGGATGCTTTGGTCATGAGAGTGGAGCCCTTGTGAATGGCATCAGTGCCCTTATAAAGGAGACCCCACCGAGCTCCCTCAGCCCTTCCTCCATGAGAAGGCGGCTTTCTAGAAACCAGGAAGTATGCCCTCGCCAGACACAGAATCTGTAGGAGACTTGAGCATGGACATCCAGCCTCTGGAATTGAGAAAAATCAATGTGTGTTGTTTATAAGCTGTCGAGTCTGTGGTATTTTGTTAGAGGAGCCTGAGTAGACTCAGGTGGGATGTTACACCATTAAAGTCCTAGGGGTCACCCAGACTATTTGAATTTCCAGAGTAGATGACTTATTGCACAGAGGACCGATGGTGTGGGAGAAGACATTCCAGAAGAACGTGTGCTAATAAGCTTATGCCCAGAAAATTTCGGCAAGACATTCTTATTACTTGATTGCGAATTCCAGATTCTTTTCATTCTGCCTTGTTGACTTGTGGTGGTTTTGGATACCACCCAGAAATACGTAGCTGGCTGGAGATCACAGGCTTTGATAAGGAAAGGATTATACTTTGCGAAAACTGAGAAAGGAAGAAAAACAGAATGAAGAAAAGAATTTCTCTTCATAGACTTTATTTGTATGTGTGCACAGGAGTTTATGAACACAAACCCAACCTGAGCTGATTGATTTAGGTAAGGTAGCTCGTCTTGAAGCCGTCATTACAAGTTAGAACCTTTCTTACTTATTAATCTTAATGATCACGTTCCAGTTCTAAGTATGCTATTTGGGGGGATCATAACATTCTTTTCAAATGTTAATTAAATAAATTTCAAAATCTCCTCAGGTGATGAATGTTTACCATTTCTGCACGGGTGGCAATAGAGAAAAAGTGTAAAGAGGTGAGTGTTTTGCAAGGAATCCTCACTGAGCTGGGGATCTGTGATTACCTAGGGGATCTATTATCTGTAATAAATGGAGGCTGGATTAAACAGGATTCTTCTTCCTTATCAATGCCAGGAACCTCAACCTTGGAAATGAAGGTGCATATTTCCTTTATCCTGTTTAATCCAGCCTCCATTTATTACAAGATTTGTGGCCAAGAGTGGAGTCTTTCTGTGTGTCCTCTTTAAAAACAAACCAACACAGATTTAGATGGTTCCCTCCCTTCCCAACACCATCATTTGCCTGACTGTCAACTGGTTTCAGCCTTGTTTAATAATACATTGTGTCTGGTTTTCTCGCAGAGTAAAGAGAATGAACGAAAGACAATTTTCACCTGACGTGTTAATCACAGCCACGTTGACATTATGATAGCATATTGAGACAAATGAGGGAGATTCTTTTAGTGGAAACTCTGTAGTTCCCCTCGCTGATATCACAGAGCCCCTGGGCACTGGGGCAGGAGCCAGACTCAGGTTCAAGCCCATGGCCTAGAACTCCTTGCTATGCCCTCTCAAGCAAGTCACATGAACTCTCCAAGCTCTAGGGATTCTGCTGAAACCTTCCTGGCAGGATTATCATAAACATTAAATATAGGACCGATTTTTGTGATCTGTAAGTCGTCATGATAAACAATTCAAGAACTACGGTGTTTTTCTTGATAATGAAGATCAGACTTCACTGGTTATAGAACTACCTCTAGAAATTGCGCAACTGAGATAACTCAGTACATTGTTTCCCCGAGTGTAATTTATATTTCCTTTTAGGAGCTACTCTAAAAAACAAAACAAAACAAAACTCTTCTCAAGGTGATATTAAAATTGTATCAGACAAAATGATTAATTCTGAAATAATTACCCAAACATTGAATGGACGGCACTTATCTCTAGAGGAAATGGATAAGTTGAGTGCTAGGAGCTGTTTTGTAAGCAAAACAGTTGTGTGTGTGTGTGTGTGTGTGTGTGTGTGTGTGTGTGCGCGTGCACGTAAGAAATGGAGCTAGGAGAGAGAGATTATGGTAAGGACACGTACAGAAGAAGTGAATGGGTACATAGATCAAGGAAACAGTAGGTTCAAGGTAGAATTAGTTGGCCTCGGGGCTTGGGGTGGGATGAAAAGCAGTAGAATTTTAGAGAGTTTACTCTAAGGGAGTAATTCTCAGGAAAATTCAACCTGACATTAATTTTGCATGATTTGGACCCTCATCTATGAGAGTTGAATCTTGGCAGAAACAGATGGCCCAGGAAATTCTTCTTCCCTCCCACCTCCTCTCTAATGAGTAAACACAACCAGAAGTCAGAAGACCAGGGGCTGTGCCACTCATTCTCCTGGAGCAGACAGCAGTCTGGAGACGTTGGGGGAGCAAAGCTAGAGTCATACAGCAGCTACTGAGCAGAAAAGGCTGTCACAGGGCCCGTGGAAAGAGGTCTTCGAAGCTCTGTTGCTTCTTTAAAAGACAGATTATTAACTCAGGGTGCTTAACTCCCATCTCCTTAGTTTTCTCCCATGTTAAGTTGGAAGAAAAACATTTTCTTGCTGGGCATCTGTGAGGATTAAAAATAACATAAGTAGAGAGCTCAGGTCGTGGCCCAGGAGCAACACCATTCATATTATCACTACTAACGACGGCACTTTGAAACTGGGAATTAAGTAAATAGGAATTGTGTCCCTACTATCGGCTGGATGCTGAGTTTGTCCCTGGGGAGGTGGATGGATCTAAATTGTGTAAAATTATCCTTTGAAATTAGAAACTCAAAGAGGTGGGGCAGAGGGAGTACAACGTTCAATAAAAATAAATCTCAAGAACTTGTGAAATCCCCGTTTTCAGATACTAACTAGTGTAGCATGGCAATCCAAATGTGTAGGTCGCTGTTTAGAGGGAAAATCCTTCCCTTTACACTTACATGACTTTTATGTCACTTATTTTTCTGGATGTCCCACATGATTATCAACCCTCGCTGGGTGATGAGCTTTTCTGCAACTGCTACACCCCCAGTGCCTAGGACAAGGTTTGGAACATAGAACAGATTCAATGAGTAAGAGCTTGTTGAATGACTATACGGCGGGGCCAGCAGTCTCTGCGTGTCAGCCCTCACCCCTCAGACTCAACCCCGCCCCCCTCCCTGGCTGCATCACCGTTTGCTCCATGGCTGTCCCAGTGAGGAAGGTGCATATGGAGGGCATCAGATACCCACAGTGAGGGTCCTTGTTTCCCTCCATGATCTGGATGTTATTTTTATCCACTTCCATCCCTAACATCTTTGCTCCAGGAATATGGAAATCCACTGAAATTAGCGTTGTAAAATTATAGACTTCTGGGGGGGAGATGATGTTCTAAGTGCATGGTGGTCAGCCAGGCCCTCCCCAGTGTTTGCTGGATCTTCTCTCCATGGTGGCTAGTTTCCTAACCATCTGGTTAGATATTTCCCCGGGCAACTATCATAGTCGCCATTTAGTCTCATCCCCCGTGTTCAGTTCCACCGACGTCTCACCCCGAGTCAGCGCAGGAAAGGTCAGACTGGCCTGTAGTCACACAGATTTTTAAGAGCAGAACCTGGGCTGGAGGCAGACATTCCTGTTTCCAGTTCCAATCTCTCTGGCCACTCCTCACTGCCAGGTACAGGGACAAAATGAGGCATCACAAGGACACGTCCCAGCCCAGTCTTCCGTCTCCAGTCTCCTGTCCTGTTTTTTTCAATAGCCTGCATGGCCATTCCATAAAAATAAATATGAAAAGGGCAGAATCTCTCAGTGGTGTGCTCACTCTTTTTTGCATAACAATTTGCCCGTCTATGGAATATGTTAGTATTCATTGGGAGATGCTTTCAAAGACACCTCTGTATTAGAAATACCTCTCGACTCATTTCAGAATCACAGTAATTATGAACTACTTTAAGAATGCTGAATTTCGTTTTCTCTGTAGATTAGCAACCTTTTACGGACTGTATACTCTATGGAGTGCATATGGAAAGTGTCATTAACTCTATTTAATAGACGAGAAAACTGGCTCAGCAAATTTAAGTATGTAGACCACAGTCACGCACAAAGAAAACAGAAGATGGGTCTTGAGTGGAAGCCCAGTCTGGCTAGAAGAGCAGAGTCATCTCCACAGCACCATGCTTTCTCCTGTCACCGATTTTGGTGAAAGTGACTATTTGCATAAGATACTTTTATGCTCTAGCAGTTCATCCAGACATAAAAGTTTATATTCTGGACCTACTAAAACCGTTTATCAACTTTCTCTACTAGTGGAAACGCATTATCTTTTCACGGGACATTTTAGGTGCTTCATGACAAAGGCGAGACGACGACTCATTCTTTCTTCTAGATGTTTGATTTGGTATTCAACATCCAACGGTTGGTGCATTGGTTAAGGAGATCAAAGTGAAGTGAATTTCAAAAGCCAAAAGAGACCTTTCTTGTGAAATGAGTACCATGTAGAATACGGGGAGACATTTGATCAGGTTAAGTACAGGTAATTATTACCTTGAAAACTGTGACTGTTTCACTAGCCTTATCTTTGTTTTCCAACAAAGAAGCTAAGAGTGGGTTATTTCCTCTGCACTCAGTTTATCTAGGTTTGAAAGAGCTGATGAGGAAAGACATTGAAAATGTGCGTGAGGCACATATGTGCTCTGTGTCTTTAGGGAAATGGAAACCTCCAACCATTAAATCAAACATTCCAAGAAAAGGTTAAAAATACTTCCTGGGGTCAACAGATGGGTTGAGGATCATTTAATTAAACGTGCTGCAAATTTTTAAGTGTTAAATTCATGGTACCCATCCAGCCATTCTTTTATATTGCTAGAACTTCTCTCCAAAACAGTGAACTTCCTCGCCATCACCTTAGAGATTTCCTGGGAAAATTAGTCTCAGTAGACAGTGCAAACTGCTATCTGGTCTTTCGTGGAAAATAGCTGTGGACATTCTTCTCACGAGAAACGAAACATTAACTGGTGTGACTCCAAAGCGTCTGGTTTTGAACATCACCGTCTTCTCTGTTGGGTCTTGTGGTCAGAACTTGGAATGTTCTTTTTG
Source organism: Rhinolophus hipposideros (assembly GCF_964194185.1). Taxonomy (NCBI): domain Eukaryota; kingdom Metazoa; phylum Chordata; class Mammalia; order Chiroptera; family Rhinolophidae; genus Rhinolophus; species Rhinolophus hipposideros. The sequence goes on along the minus strand of NC_138058.1, from coordinate 75,353,989 downwards.
CCCACTCAGACCATTCTCTAAGTTAGAGCTGAGAGGTATCCATGTCCTTTCTATCTGCTTATTCTTTTCTTAAGAATATATTTCTCTGATCACATACTGTCTTTGTGTTTTATTAGGTTTCTATCTTACTATAGCAATTCATCTATTTTTGTTGATTTGGGACATTAGTCTTTATATGGATGCTTTTCAACAACCAAATCTGGGTAGAATTGTATGGGGCTTTTTTGTTATTGTTTTCATCTCCAAAGTATGTTTAGGTGATTATATTCAGTTTGTCACTGCTAGCAAATTAAGTGAACATCCATGATTTTTTTTTTTTTATGTCCAGTGGGAATCTTAGTATCAGAAGTATGAAGACTAAACGGCTTTACATTAGTCCCGGGGGTATCCTGCCCCATCTGTTTCTGTGATAAGCAGGAAGGGCTGCGTTGCCTGGGATCTTCTCTTCTACGATACTGGCCAATGCTTGGTCATGGGCCCGTATCATCTCCCTTGTAGGTTATCCCTACGGTGTGTGATTGGGACAGAAGTGTGTGCTTCATGGCACAAAGGAAGACATATGCTGAACTGCCATTGTCAGGTACCTAGGAGTCGCCTATACTTCCTATTTGAGTGTCTTCTAGGACCTGTTTTTATTTGGAGGAGAATTCTTTATAGTGTGTCCAAGGGGGTGGGTCAGACCTTGAACATGGTGGGAGGGACTTTAGGGGCAAGAGAATGGATCTGACATTTACTAGGCTTTTCTGAGTCTCTCTGTGTCTTCACTCCCCTCTTACTCTTCAGCCCCGCTTTTATATTTCTACCAGACACTGCGTGTCAGGACTTTTATGCACATGCAACTCTATTTGTTTGGGTACTGTTAATGATACGAAAATTTGTATCTCATTTCCAAGGTACCATTAGTTTCATGACCTATCCACATGGTTTTCTAACTGGCATTTCAAGTCCAATCCACCCAAACTAAAGTTCAGTGTCAGTTCTTGTACATTTCCTCCACATTTCTTCATCGGTGGAGAGAGGAGGGATGAGGGGGAGCTCGCAGGCACATACCCTTCCCACCTCCCTGGCTGGATTGTCTCTGCCTCTGGCTTGAGTCCCCACACTGACTCCTCCTTTGTCCCTATTACGTGCTATCCATTGCCACAACGGGCTACACTCCTTTCCTTTCATAATTTCATTCTTTTACGTTAATTACTGAGTTGTTTCATATTTAAATTGCTCTTTCAAAAAAGTATAGGGTTTTCTTACTTCAGCCTTTCTTCTCCAAATAATTTTCCTGATTGCTTCAAACATAAACCTTCCAAAACCTCAGTCTGATTGTCACTTCTGTACACCAATCATTCTGCCTCCTGAAACCCAAACAATTTAAGAAGTTCTCCAAGCTGGCACTCAAGACCCGGAAACTGTGGTTCAGTCTATTGTCCCAACTTTTCACCAGTTCCCATCTCAATCACCAAACCCTCCTTTTTTCTTTTTTCCTTATTCTGTGAGCACAGTTCATCTCTCCTTTTTAAAAACGCTCTTAACACCTGCTCACATTTGTTTATTCATTTACTCATTTAATAACTTTATTACAGAGATGAAGGACTCTTGAGTCTATGCACTGAGAGGCTGTGGGTCCTGAGAAATGATGGCAGCACTTCCCCGAGGGACAGTGTCCAGATTCAAAATACCTTAAATGGTAATTAATAAAAACAACAGCAAAAATGTGAAACATTTACGGGGCTCTTATCATGTGTGAGACACTGAGATAAATCCTTTTCATACTTTAATTCAATTGTATACTATTAAATGTATTCTAGACGTTTGAAATCTGGGAAAGAGGGGTTCAGTGATATTATCACTTGGCCAGAACCTTTCTCTGTTCCTTTACAACCACATGCTCACAGTGGTTTCCATGCTCTGTTCCCAGTCTCCCAGGCACATAGGAAGCAGCCCACGTATTATGTACCAGACCATGAACCTAGAGCTCATACATGAGTAGCAATAGTCTAAATTCGTGTGGCCAGAAAGTGACAGATCTGAACCTTGCCCAGAAACCTTTGAAATCCGAGACCAGTTCTTCTTTCCTAAGCCATAACTGGTAGATTTATCTGAAAGACAAAATGCAGATGTGAACCCTATCAGTATTTTACTTAAGTTTTATTCTAACCTTCCAAGAGGGACGCTTCACTTCTACCAGCGTTCTGACGCCTGCTCACTGTCCAAGTTGTTTGATGAAAGTTCAAAGGTTGTAGCTTCTATTTTATTGAATGAGTTACACACATACACACACACGCGCGCACACACACACACGCACACACACACACACACGCACATGACAGACTTAGTCCGCATTTCCCAGCTTCATCAGACTGCAGAACCAGCTTTAAAATAGAAAATGGCCCTTCCTTCTGCTCTATTACACCCTGATTATTATTGTTTTGCACAAGTAGAGCCGCGGTTAGCTGGCCAACACATCAAAGGCAGACCTGCATTAAGCCGCAGTCAGGCTGCAGCGGCTGTGGCTCCCGCAGCTCTCAGCTGCTTTGATCAGACACCCATCAGCACAGACAGGCACCTTTTCTTGCCTTTTGTCTGAGTCAGGAAATGAGAGAGATGATAGCCGCCTTTTGGTTCTAATCCTAACCAGTCTACTTGACGGGAGATGAAAGGTACACTCATTACTACTGGTAATAGCTGGCTACAGTGTGCATTCATTATCCTAGTTATCATTACAAATTACACGTTATTCTCGGGTACCCGAGGGAAGGAAATATTTAAAGCAAGCAAACTCTACCAGCAAGGTTTGATGAGCCCCCAGAGGAGAGCCCTCTGTCAGAGTGTTTTCAGCACAGCTTCCCTGAGAGGGTGAGATGCAGTGACGGTTCCCAGGTCCCCGGGAATTTGTCATTGGTCCTCTGTGATGGTATCCTACTGAGAACGGTGTGCGTGTGAAGCTATAAAATGAGAGCACAGTTATTTATGAAGCCACCGTTAAGATTAGGGCTCTTTTGTCCCCAAGTGCTTTCTCAAGGACATTTATGTCACTGCTTCTGGGCCCCAGTGGCTGAGTCAGCAGGTTAATGATGCATCCGTCTAAGGACTCCTTTTAGGGTGTGGCTGAAGACTAGGCGACAGCAGACATACGTTCTGTTTCCAGAGCTGTTGACCCAGACGTGGGGAGTGGGGGTTGGTTTGTGTAGTGTCTGAAGTAACAACCATAAAAATAGTAATGTTTGCAATTGCTTTTTCCACAGTAGCATGTACATGTGTGTTTGCATGTGTGTATATTTGTGTGTGCGCGGTGGGATGATGGATTTACATATGGCTCAGAGACTTATGTCTAGTTAACATGCGTATGCTCTTATTTAGTCTCCACAGTGACAGTGCGACACAGGTATCGTTATAAGATCTCACAATGAGACAAACTACAACTTTCAAAGTGATGGTAACTCCCTCAAGGCCAATTGGAAACAAAAGTCGTGGCTTTTGACTCCAGATTGCCCTGAGGTGTCTCCTTATTTCAGTGTGTTTGACTTTTCTTATTACCATGAGTTGATTTGGGTATTTATACAAGCTCATGACCTATCTTCAATCTGAATACTCTCCATAATCTTCCAATCCTACACAGTCTGCATTGCCCAGGCCATTTGTCCCCCACTTTGTGGAAGTTCATATTATTATTCTGGTGAAAATTACTTTCTCTGCCTTCCAAATATCCATAGCACAGCTCACGTTGTGATACCTATTAGACTGAGCTCTGGGTATGCTTGATATATGCATTAAGATCTGCGCTGCTTGAAGATGCAGCTAAATCTTATTCATCTCTGTATCCTCAGCTAGCTCAGTGCCTGACGAAAAGAACAGAGCAAATAGTCAATCAATATTTAAATTCAACTGAATCCAATTACCAGAAAAATAATTGTTATATGACTTCAAAGGCTCTGTGGCAAGTGGTTCTTCTAAAAGTCTTCTATCTACTTTAGTCTTAATTTCAGAAAATGTCTTTTTCATAAGAAACACTAATGTAAAACAAAATTTAATCTAATAACTTCTGATAATTAAAAATAAATAGCATTTAGTTTAAAAAAATGCAGTGGTTCTGCTTCTGGTGAGGGTGAAATAGTTTGTAGGAGACAAAGCCTCAAACAGATAATTTTAAACTCTGGAAAAATATTCACACACACACACAGACACACACAGACACACAGACACACACACAGACACACACACACACAGACACACACACAGCTATCTGAAGGCACTGGAGAGCTGTCAATGGCGGGTAGTGCTGGAGGAGTGATCATATAGACAGAATTGCAGTGGTGGAGCTTTGTTGGGGCCGGGTAAAGGGAATTTTGAAATTCATGAGAAGAACATTAAATGTGGGATTAGGGGCACTGAGCGCTGGCGCCTGTCACTTAAGTCAGCCCTCAGCATATGTGGATTCCCGACCCCAGCTGACCCTTGAACAACGCGGGTTTGACCTGAGTGGGTCAACTGCAAACATCCACATGTAAGTGGACCTGCGCAGTTCAAACCCGTGCTGTTCAAGGGTCAGCTCTATTTTACTCTCTACAGATTTGGTCGGGAGGTCACAGAGGCAGGACACCGAGTCTTCACCTTTTGGAGTTTACTGACTTCTCAAGGTTATGATGTGAAGGACGGAAGGGACCTGCTGTATAATGGCCTGCCTGCTGCTTTATCTGCGTGATTACATCTAATCCCCAAGCAAACCTAACACAGGCCTTGCTCACCTGGTCGTGTAACCAGGAGACTTGGGGATCGTGTCTACTCTTGACACTAGGAATCGTGCGAGGAGCTGTGCCTGAGCCCAGAACGCACACGCTGGCAGCATTACTGAGGGAATGCACAAGGCCTGAACTTCGCAGCGTCCCTTCTGCCTTCTGTTCCCAACCTGGTTGGATAGAGGTTTCCCCTTCCTTTGTCACCACATTGACTTTCCTCGGAAAGTCCTCTGCACATGTCTCAGGCATTACCTGCTATTCCTGGCCAGTCGCTGGGTGATTGGCGTTTATCCTGATCGTTTTGTCACTGGTCACTCTCCTCTGAGTCTCTTCTGGTCAACCTCTCTCAGCATCTCTTCTTCACATGGTCACCCACTCACTCATTCCGTTGGCACTGTCTTCAGTCCCATTAATAGTCTTTTCAGTCGCATTAATAGTCTGGTTAGTCCTTTGTGCAGTCTGGTTCCAGGACGCAACCGTGCGGGCTGTGCTCTGTCAGTGTTGTCACCACAATTGGGGTGATACCTTTGTAGGAACAGTGCAGGGTGGCTGTTGCTATCTGGGCAGGATATGTGGGGAAATGGAAGCCCGGGCTAAGTTAAATCTCGCCTTGTCAAAACCTGGCTGTGGGTGCGGTAACCTTCAAAGCAGACCCTGAGCCAGGCCAGTCGCTGAGCTCAGCGAGGTAGTGATACCAACAGCTGGTGCCACCTGCACAGCCACCAAGTGTCAGGCCTGTGCCAGGTGTTCTGAGCATATTACATCCCACCTCCGTGAAAGTCTGAAAATTGTTGTTGTTAGATCCATAAGCAACTCATGACCTAGTCAGAGGCAATCAGAGTCAAAATTCAACTTCAGGGCCCAAACCCTGTGCTCTTCGCAGCATTCTGGAATATTACTGAGTGTGGCCTGCTGAGCAGGAGACACAAATGCAGCCCACAGCTGCCCCCACTTCCGACTTCCCATGGCCTGTGCTGGGGGGCTGCAGGCTGTCAGTCACTGCCCTGTGTGGGAGCAGGTGTCAGAGCACTTTGTGGACTGTCCTCCTGCCTGACGGCACCCTGTGTGCAGTGAGTGACCGCGTCCCTCTCATAGGAGCCTTGGGACCCTTAAGCAACCCAAAGATTCACTTGGGAAGAAGAGGACCTGGCCCCCCGAGTGCAGCTGGTCTCTCCACACCCCTCACCCTGTCTGACTCTGAGTTTTTGCTTATTTTCTGACTCCTCGTCTTACCCCTTCACATTTTCAGAAGCCCTAAATCAAACGTTGTCAGCATCTGGATGTGGCTTGCCTATCCAGTGCAACGGCTATACCTCTGAGGTCCCCAAATAACTTATTACAAAATGAGAACAATCCTTCTTGGGTCCTAATAGCACCTCCGGCTTGCTAAGTCTGAACTTCATAATGAAAGAACAGCTGACACCAGGTGTTTGACTCCACATTTGTGATATCCAGTTTTTACAACATTTTACTTGAGCATTAAAAAAAATATTTTACTTTGGGAAACATCAAAAAATTCTAGGGTTATTCCTATTTGTTAGTATGCATTTTGATCATTGAGAATTACTAGCTTTACGGGTAAATTTTTAAGAATAATCGGTTATGCTAATTAATAGAACAGTAATTAGAATTAATAAGACATTTACAAAAAAATTATTTTTCTGCTCTGATGGAGGAAGGATAAATTTAGCAAAAATGTCAATGGAAACTCACTACAGGGCCTTTCTCTTATTTTGGTCTTGGATTCTACTTTCCTCATGAATACAACTTTGTATTTGGTTATATTATGTGATATATAAAACTTATGGAATTGTAATAGATACGATGTCAGAGGGGCAATAGATTGGGGGAAGGGGGTTATCACTTTGTGAGGGGTGAAATGTCTAACTATTACATTGTTTTTTACACCTGAAACTAAAAAATAAAAATAAAAAAAGAAAGAAGCAAAAAGGAAAAAAAAGCAAAACAAAAAAACTCATAAATGCCATGCTGTACTTACGTATTCTGCTTCGTAACATACATCTATAGCATGCATTATTGATAGATATCAAATATTTGAATTTTTAAAAAAAGAATGCGGCATTACCATGTTTTGACATCTTGAATTTACCACTGGAGAACACACCTGTGCCAACCTTGCCAGGCAGAGGTGAATCTGGTGCTGATGCCAGTTAAGTCTGGTCAATTAGCCACTCTTGTGAACCAGTTTTTATTTTATACTTTAGCACTTCCAAATGTTATGAACTACCATATATGTCAGAAAGCAGAGTATGGAATAAATTAAAACTCCTTGTTCAGATAAAAAAAACCCACGTATTTTCTTTAACGCTGGAATTGCCAGAAGGCATTGTGAGCACCATTTGGTTAACTGATCTCTCTGAGGTAGCACCCTATTACACATTCTTCGACTTGATTGATTAATTCTAGCAAATCATTGTCAAGATTGATCACCTAACACTCTCACAACTAGTCCCTTATGCATAAAAGATGGCCAAACGGGTAAAAGAATAGAAAAGCTCAAAGTAATTATGGCGATCCCCTTTGGACCGTGATGTATTTTGTACTTTATCATTGCTTCATCAGAATACATCTTGCACACGATATTAGTAAAAGTGAAACCAAACTGTGGCAGCAGAAAATTACGGGTGTTTGTGAACAAGAAGTCTCAGTCTTCGTTGCGAGGAGAGCAGAGAGAAGGAGAAGTTTGAAAAGAAGAATTAAGCAACCATCTTCCGCACCTTCACCTGGGCCAGGTGTCCCACTGTGCAGCATAACTGAATGTTTCCGTCTGCTCAGGCTGTGGCCACCTGAGTGCATCCTTAAGCAATTTGTACTTTGGGCAATTTGTACTTTGCTTTCTATTCCTCTCACAGTATCCAAATACACTGACAGTTCTGCAGAAATATTTACTAAGTGCCAAACAACAGAAAAATTCTTGGGGGGAAACCAACAAGACAACGTGGACACCACTTCAAATATCCACAAGAATTAACCAAAACTGCTTTGGGTTAATTTCTTTTTTTGGGGAAATAGTCATTCCAGTGATAACCCAGTTTTTTCAAACTGGGCCTTCCTAGGAGACCAAAGCCGTGATCCAAAGCCGCATGTGAATCCAGCTCTATGCAAGCCCATGTACAGGAATCATTAGGTCATTCTTATGGCACCTTAATCCTTCCAGAATTTTACACTCTTGGTTGAGTCCCCGAGGTCCAGAGTAAATCTGACCTGTGTTTGTTACTCAGTCATTAGCATCCCTTCTGATGACCTTCCTGCTTAGCTAGTGTTTGCCTTGAAGGACCTTCCAGTTTTAAGATTCACGAGACACAGCCTTTCTTCCTTCCTAATTCCCAATAGTTTTCCATTCACAACTATGGTCCAGACAGGGCTCAGTGTTTCACGGGCGGTGAGCAGTCTCTTGGGCAGCCATGCATGGGAATCACCGTCCTTTTCTTACGCTGGGCCTGTCCCTTCTTCTCTCTCAGAAAAGTGAGGCAACACCTGGTCTACTCTCACACCTCACACCACACGATCTCTCCTGTCGGAACCTTTCCTCTCCTCTCCACCGTTTCACCTCTGCACCTCCAGCGCCCTCCCCAAGGACACGTCCTCCACGTCAGCTGAGGAATCTGCCAGTGCATCCCGACACGCACCAACCTGCACTGCAGCTGACGATCTGCTTACCTAGATCACAAACTTCATGAGATCAGACCCTGGGCATGGTATCTTTATACTCTTAGAACCCGTGTGAGGGTCAGTATACAGTAGGTGCTCAGAATACCTGCCCCCAGAGCTGTCACGTGTATTTAGAGGCCTAACTGCGTTCAGTCGTATGTCCAGTCCAGTCTCAGCAACATGTTCTTCTCTCAAGGCTGTGTCCTTGAAGCGGCTGCCAGTGTGGGAACGGGAGGTGGACCATCCATCCCGGGGGGGGGGGTGAGGAGCCCCTGATTGTCACCCAGTGGTCACATACTCTCGGTGACCTCCTCCAACAGGAGTGTTTGCTAATGATGCATTTGGGACAGAAAACACACCCTATGAAGTCTCAAGTGAAAATAAGTTTGTTTTTAACAAAGCAAGGATTCTGGAGGTTTGCAGGTGGCGACCAGCCTGGTATTAGGGAATAGGCAGCTTTTCAATTCTCTTGTTCTTTCCATTTCTCCATGTTTCTAATTTTTCCCCCCATGAAATAAGTGTGACAAGATGGATTAATGAATAGGAGAGTTGGAGGGTCATGTATCGCCACCAGTCTCTGGACTGTTGTTGTGAGAAAGGAGAAATCAGCTTTACTTACAAGTTTGTCAGTGTCTAAACAGTCCCAGATCTTTCCTGCAGCCATGTGAATTCCAAGTGGATGAGTTTCTGCCTTCGCTGGCGCACCGCCGCAGGGGAGGGGAGCAGCCAGCACAGAAGCCACGGCCCCCCACCTGGGGATCCTCTGCCTGGCCATTTCACAGCAGCAAATAACCCAGTCTCGGGTGACCTGTTTGCCTCAGGTGGTGTCCATGTGCTGTGGCCAAGGTCATTTACCATATTCTCACTCCCATCCCTGATTGTCTCCAGCTGCCCTCTGGACAGCCTGGGATCCTCATTAGCCCCGGAACGACTGATGCTGCAGTTATTCTGGAAGAAGAATGCTGCTGCGTGAGGGTCGCTGTGGCTGGCCGGCCATCTTGTGCTGGCAATCTTCTCCTCCTGGGTCTCCGTTACAACATTTCCCTTAAATTATTATAAAATGCCCTGTGCCCCCCAACACCACACTTTTTCTGGACACTGCTTTATAAACTAATGCACACACTAAAAATTACAAGGAATCTGTTATTTTATATATTTTTGTTATCATGGTTATGAGATCATGGACATTAATTGACTTTGCATTTGGCCAGCCATCAGATATTGGTTATCTTACTTGTTCTTCACACCTGAATGAGGTCAGGCTTACGTTCCCCATTTCATAGATGGAAAAACAGAGGCTTAGAAAATTCAATGGAATTGCTAGCTAGAAAATGGAAGGACTGGACTATATTCCCTGGCTGTGCCCAAGGTGTCCCCCATCTAAAGTCCAAGTCGAAACATGGGAACTAATAATAGAAATTTTCTATTCTTAGGAGGAAATATGTAATCCAAAAATAGAACACTGGGGGGTATTGGAGCCTGACACCTCACCATCTGCCCACAGCTACCTAGGCAGGGAAATTGGCTGTAAGTTTTAGGCTGTTCTCCTCCCATTTTTGTGCCTGAAGGGACTGGAAGCTTTATGGGTTAATTCCTTAAATTTTCCACAGGTACTTTCAGCTCTCTGAAAGAGAGGCAGTATCCTTGTACTCTGACTGCCTGGCCAGAGTTTAGTGGTTCAGGATTTCTGTCCTCTCCGCAAAGCACCCGAATGTGGCAACAGCCACACACCCGGAGGGCTGCCTCAGGGCTTCCACGAGACTGGCTCTGGGTCTCCTCACTCATCCCGTCCCCGACCTTGAAACACATTTGGAGAGCTCTCACCTTGACTCAACTAGAACAGGACATATCAGCCACTAGATTTAGGAAAGAATATTATGATGGTGTAACAAGACCTTTATATGGAAACACGCTTTTCCTGTGTGATGTGGATATTCAGCTTTTCCATAGTGGACCTCTGAATTTGTGGTCCCAGTTTATGAAGAAGAGGAAAAGAAAGAAAAGGGAAAGGAAGGCAAGAAAAGGAAAAGAAAGGAAAGGAAAATAAAAACAGGCAGGAAGGAAGGGATATGTATGCTTTCTTTTCCTATTCCTATTCCTTATTTCTGGGATGGATGCTTTGGATTGGCTCTGTGTGAACGTGGGAACAATTCCACAGCAGTAACATCCCCTGGGCTTCCTATCTCTATCTGCAGTGTGTTTGACCAACTTATCTCTCAGAATTCTCCACTACAACAAGACCTCTTTCTAGTTCAAAGACAGCTATGAAGAGACATTAGGTGAGCAGAATTGTTGATTCCAGGCTGAGCTTGGAGGCTAAGGCTCCCCACCCGCCACCTCAACACACAGCAAATGGCCTCACTGCTGTGGCTGAGACCCAGATGCCAGAGCTCCAGTGACATGGGCACAGCGCCCTCAGTCTGCCACTTGTTCATCAGAACGTGAAAAGCACAACCTGCTGGGATGACCCACCCTGCACCGGCCCAGCAGCTAAGCCTGGTGTTTCTTCATTTGCTGATCAGAGAATGTGGAAGCTTCCCACAATACGTCCCCAAGGGGACTGAGTAGCTATGCAGTGCTGTAGCTGATGGTTCTGGGATTTTATTTTTAATCTTCCCAGGAGCTTCTGATGATTTTTCAGATTTGGATCCATTGTACAAAGGTGACCTTTGAGTGATGGAAATAGTTCTGGGTTGGTAAAAAAAAAAAGCTAAGAGCAAACAGTAACCTCCAGTCCACGATTCCTGGAAGTGTGACCTGTTAGTACATTTTTCAAGACAAAAGCGCCTCATGACTGAGGGATGAAGACGTGTCGTAACAGGAAGTGAAGTGGGAAAAGTAAAAGGAACCGACTCTCCACTGAAAATATTTTATCCAATGCAATTCTCTTTCATTCGGGAAACTCCCCATGACCCCAGCAGTGGGAGACGCTGTGTATCGAGTCTACTCTCTCGTCTACTAAACCAGGCATCTTCACGGACTCATGAAAACAATAGTTTTACCCTAGTTTGATATAAGGAAGTGTTGACAGAAAAACAATTATATTCATACTGGCATTATTTTTTTACTTTACTTTCCCCCCACAATTGTCAAAATAGTGAAAACCAAAGGCAAGGAGTTTTGGAAAAGACAAAAGAGCATTAGAGCTAATAATACAAAAAATGAAGAAAAGAAAGATGCCCTGCAAAGTCTCTTCCCCCAGAATCAGGATAATCAGCGTTTGGCCTTTTATTTTATTTTATTATTACGTGTGATTCCATATGGGGGTGGTAAATTGCTGCATAATTAGCCTTGCATCATAATTATTTTTCCACATCATTAGATACTTTATCATCAACAAAATTCTGAGCAATTGTATTCTTTCTTTGTATGGATATGCCAGAGTTACTTAAGCTGCTGAGATTGCACCTTTTGGAGGTTTCAGGTTTGGGCTATTATGCATGTAATTTCTAAATGTTAGCACATAAATCTTTAGCCATAGATTTACTGGAGCAAAATTTGGATATTTTAAAAATTGCTGGTAATTACTGACAAACAAGATTCAGAAAAAGATGTTGTTTTATACCTCCAACAGAAGCTACTACAATACTAATAAATGTGAGCGAGCCTGGGATCAGGATGATCCCATTTATTTAAAGCTTAACTAAATCAAGGAACATATTACTTTGTATCAATTAGTATAGATTTATCCATCAATTCTAAACACAGGAATGGAATGGTCCTATTTGCATTTTAAAAGACCATTTTATCTACAGTGTCATGAGTGAATTAGAAAGACACAGGGCTGGAGACAAAGACGTGATTTTCATAGCTGTTACCATAATTCAGACATGACATTTAATGAATTTCATATTTTAATTGAATCAAGTGATACAAAATTCTTGGAATGAGAGTCCCATCCTTGCTAGTACTTTCAAAATCCCACCGTCGGTGCTGACCAGTGTTCTGAGGCGTGTCCCTCCCACGCTAACTGTCACGGGGACACTTCTGCAGTGGCATGGGCAAGGTTTCCCAGCCAACGTGAGACAGACCGAGCTAAGTTGCAATTGTAAGGGCAAGTTGATCAAAGATCGTTATCCTGACAGTACGTGGAAGCCTCATCAATCCTGTGTAAACAAATGATCACAGTGTCTGAGAATGTGGCCACTTCTGACAGTGTTTCCATATGTGACAAAAATGTGCCTCTATTTTCAGTTACAGTATTTGCGTGAGAGCAACTTTGGGCAATCTCCACTCCAGAAGAAAAAGAAAACAAACTGAAACAGTAAGTGTTTAGGAGAAGCTTTGAAATTCTTAGTTCCCTTGAATTATAGCAATGACAAAAGTTTGGCCCCAGGTCCAGCAGCATTGCAGGAGTCACAAAGGAGCAAGGTGCAGTGGCAGAGCTCAGCCATAGGTTTCAGATCATGGCCATGCTTCAAGGCCATGCTCCCTGCTCACTAAACACGCTGCGTGGCACCAGTTCCTTTCCTCTGGGAACCGCGTTTCTACACGTGCATAAGGGGCAGAACTGTGCCTCGCTCGGAAAGGCATTTTAAGATTCCACCAAATGTTACAGCAAGCACTTAGAAAGAGCACAGTCCGGCATATTGGTGGTACTAAACACACTATGGCAGCCTTAAAACAGCCAAGACGCTCTAAATCGGAACGCAAACCCGGGTATGCCAGCCAGCAAGTCTGTGCTCACGCCAGTGTACCCATAAAGAGGTGTTCATGTAGGATTAGTAAATGTAGGCCATCTCCTCTTCCCCTGGGGATAAATCCTTTACACAAACCGCACACCACTTAGTCCTGAAATCTTGTGTTGGGAAGTACTTTTAAAAAACATATTTGAAGAAGTTTGTTCCTATGGACTCTAAAGGGATCATATTAGGTCTTCTCCCACTCAGCCTCAATCCCATCTGCAGCCCACACAAGCCACAGAAAGCCCTCACTCTGGTCCTTGCATCCATCCATCCATCCATCCATCCATCCATCCATCCATCCAGTTCTTTGTCCATCCAATTATTACCTGAGGGCATAATACACATGTTGGCCAGGCCCCATGAGGGGCAGTGGGGACACAAACAAAATATACAAAATAATCCCTCTTTCAAGGGGACAGAAAGAAAGAGCAGTACCCCAGAAGTTTAATAAAGTGCCAGAAGCCTACACAGATATCCTGTCTCTGGAGAGCAGACTTCATAAGTGAAGCGGCGTCTGAGCTGAGCACGACAGATGGGTGGGTGGTGACAAGGCAGCCCGGAGCAAGAGCGTGCTGAGAAGAGAGCCAGGGGAGGGCCTGGGGCTGGGGCACAGCCCGGCGGCTACCTGACACATCGGAAGAATGTCGGAAGCCTCTGCATGGCTGGACCTCATGGCCTCCGCGCGTAAGGAGACCTTGGCCTCCATCAGTGGTGTGGATTCACCCCAGGGAGCCCGTGGAGCTATTTCACTGAAGACTGCTTTTCAGATTTGTATCTGATAAAAACGCAAGCAAACATTGGCCTGGTTTTCATTAGGGGCTTTCGTACAACTATGTATGATCAACCCTGGATTCCTATGAGCTGTGCTAAAATTCCATAAACGCCAATATGCCCGCTGGGTTAAAAGTGTATTTGTCCAAAGTTCTCCTCCCATTAAATTGTCGAATCGGAGCTCTGTCTTCTCATGGGGGTGCCATGGAATTCATATCTGTCTTCACAAATGAGAAGCATTTTTCTTTGCTGAGTAGAAAGGAAGAACTAAGCTCATTCCACAACTCTTAAGCATATGTTTTAAAATATGTACATGACGAGGAAAGCCTTCGCCCCATCGTTGTAAATGGAAACAATTATTGTGAGTCAAATGTCACCCCAAACTGTCAATAACCTTTGAGGCAAATATGATCACTGCCTTTGTGTTTAAGGAAGGGAGTGAGGTTTAAGTAATTTGCCCTCCTGAGACTGCTGCCAGTGCTGGCCCGTGTACCTGTCCTCGTTCTGCCTGATGGTGAGGCGGGCAGTCCCGGGACTGGTGGTGAGCTTTCTGCCCCTCTTTATTCTGATCAGTGAGCAAAGTACATGGTATTTTTATACTACAGCCCATATAACGGCATGGAGCTTGTCCTTATGGCTCACCCACCTACATCTAAGTTTACAGAAGGGGTGTGGTCACAAGGACACCTCGTTTTTTCCCCCTGATCCCATCACCCAATGCTCACGCGAAGACAACCCACAGTTACATGTGATACTTCTGTCATCATTTACCTTCACAGGGGCTGGTGAAAACAGAATCCACCATGTTGTCTGCTTTGCAAACACTAACGTCCTAACAAAAAGTGCTAGGGCAACAGGGCTGGGAAGCATTTAAAAAATTGTCCCGTTCGACCTGCTTCTTTGGCAGATGAAGACATGTGAACGCAGAGCGATGATCAACTCTGAGCACAGATCGGAGTGAAATGAAACCCACGATTCCTGGCTCTGCTATGCTGTCCCGTCCCCCAGTTTCTTTGCCCTGTTCTAAAAGTGACAAAAACTCCCTTGTTATTCACAAAGCATGGATAAATAAGACATGGTTTTCCTCTCTGACTCCCTCCTTCTTTGTGCCCTCAGTAAAATATTGTGTTTTCAGAGCTCCAGGCCTGCCTGCGAATAGTAAAGCTTTTCTACTGTGAGTAAACCGCCCAGCTCCCTTTGCGGATACGGGGTGCTTGTCCAGGGAAAGAAAATGCTGGCTTCCTCTGTGTACTGGCGTTTCCTCGCCGGCTTGGTCACAGTCCAGCCAGGGGAGCAGGGACTGCTACAGACAAGGCTTCTATGAGAAATGGGTTATGAACACATTAAACGGCGTCTTGAACCATGTCATTCTCTCAGGCACCCCGCAGATGGTTTTTCACCCCCTGCTAAGCTCCAGCGCTGTTTGTCAGGTGTTCACTCCACAGCGGGACATTGCGAGAAGAGTGTCTGTCCTCACCATGCTTGCCTCCTACCCTGTGTGACAACGGCACTGTAACATCAACATTGCCACCCTTAGCCATTTTGTTAAAAGTCAGTCATAAACGTGGGTCTGGGACGCTTGTGCTAAAAGATGAGAAAGCCCAGAATCCTGCTCGGAACGGTGGCTGAGAATTATGGCCACAGACAGAGCGATGGTGCTGTGCTGGGCGGGGTGTGAGGCCAGGCGCACTACCTCTGAACCCTCATTCATTCTACAGAGTGTCGGTGACGACACTTGGAGAATACGAGGCAGACGTCTATTCCACCTTTTGTAAAAAGGAAGACAATGGTCAAGCTTGAAGGTTTTTCCAGGGATTTGTAAAAACAAACAAACTTGATAAAAACAAACAAGGAAATCTGCGAGACAACTATTCCATTCAGCACCCGGGCGACCAGCTGCCCCGGACGGGCGACCTCACAGCCTGCACCTGTCTCAGCTGGGGGAGTGACCCCGTTCAGAGCTCCTGCCCCCCAGGCCGCATTACACGTGCATTTCAGAGTATCACATGATGTGAGTGGGCTGCCTTTTCTGGCGGGTGAAAGGACAAAATGACAAACCACGTGAGTCGAGGGACCTGATGTGTCTGACGCTCTCGGAGCTCCTCAATCCCTGTCTGTCCTTGTCCCTGAAGAGGTCAGAGATTCTGCTCTGAGAGCCATAGCTTTCTCCCCTCACCGTAGTCCCTCAGTGGGACCATGTGTTTGAAGGTCTCCACGCGGGTGAAACAGGACCCCTGAGCATGGCGCTGATCTGGCGCCTTCCCTGAGTCAGGTGGGCGCACCAAGGACACCTCTTCCACTTGGAGTGAAGCTAAGGAGATGCAGGAACCACAGCTCTAGAAGTTACTCAGTCTGTCAAACCCGGGCCCCACTTCCCGGGAGCCTTGAAAGGCTTTACGTAACAAGCTTGTGAGAGGATTTCCATGGCAAACATGCATTACTGGTTGTGCCCCTTCGTCCCTCTGGACCCACACAAGCTGGCACTTGTCATGAGGCAGGTCCAGCATGCCCCGCATCCTAGTACAATGCTCCCAAGTCTCCTGGCTTCAGCATACTTTTCTGCGGCAACTCTGTCCAATGGATTTTGTTGTGGAAGTTTCGCTATTTAAAAACAAGACCAATACTTTCCTTCTGCTTGTACACTCTACATACGGTGAGAGTCCAGCTGTTCATCAAACACAATCAGTACGTTTTAATAAAGCAAAAACTTTGCAGATGACAGTTTCTCAACTTTCTAGATCTCCTTATATTTTAATAGGTGGGCATTGTCCTTAAGAACATAGAAAACATCTCTGTGGCAGTAATGACGCCACTCCCATGGCCAAGGAAACAATGCCTTCATCCACTAAGGATGACTCTGCATTCAAACAGCCTAATTGTTAATTGGACAGAAGCTTCAGGGGACCGACCGCCTGGCACGCTTTTCCAAGGAACAGCAGGCACAGAAAAAGGCTCTGCCCTCAGGGGACTTGCATTTTAGTGAGAGGCGAAAGTCAAAACATTGACTAAATGGGCAAATAAAGGCTGAGAGTAGTGCTTATTAAAGTAAAAGTGAAAGCAGACACTTCAGAAATTAATAATCTGAAAAACGCATGTGGAATTTTATAATATACAAATTAAGTATATATGTTATATGTAAATAAAACCTCCCATGCTAACGAAGAGTTGAACACGATCGACAGTTTTGACACAAGCAGGGAAAATAAGCTTTTTCCTTCGAAGACATCACCTTGTAAACCTTATAAAATATTATTAAAATACTAATATGGCCAAGGTCGGTTCTATGTGATTTACAAATATTAACCTACTTAGTTTTCACTACAACCTTCCAAGTAGGCACCCATGATTCCCACTTTGCAGCTGAGGAAACTGAGGCAGACTAGGCTGGGGACTTGTCCAAAGTCACACAATTTGATGGCAGAACTGTGTTCACACCCGGGCAGTCTGGCGTCAGAGCCTGTGGGTTCCCTCTGGAGGAGCCCGCTATGATCTTTGTCACTAAGCAGACAGGATCAGACACCCAAAGAGCCGTTTGCATCAGTGAGGCTGCCAGCCTGCAGCATTTAGATTCCCATTGTCATCAGAAGCATCAGTCTCTTTTTTCATAATCAAAAAGAAAACCCAACAGTATGAAGAATTTCATGGAAAAACAAAAATAAATAAAGACATCTGCACTGTCCTGCTACTGCCACTGTGCTGAATGGATGTGTCATTTCTAGGGACATAGGATCCTACCCAGGGCTCATCTCTTCTCTCCCCCATGAACTGGTGTCTAGGTGTTGACAGCTTGCTAGGTCACTGACCAGCCCTCTGTCCCCATGTCACCTCTCGACTGTTCAAATGCTCTGGGCCCTCACTGGGCACTCCAGCAGGCCAGGCTGGGGGCTGCCCCCGACATTTTCAGCGAAAACTTCCGGCCTTGTTCACAGTGCCAAACCACACTTGGTCCGTCATCCACACATAGTGTTCACGCTTTCATGCCCTTGAACGTGTGACTTCCTCTGCTTTGAAGAAGATTCCTTCTGCTTTGTCATGCCTGCGAGTGTGCGATTTCTTGTTCCCACTTTGCTACTTTGTACATATCTGAAAAACATCAACTTGGGCATCATTTCCTCCAGGAAGACTTCCAGACCCTTACTTGTCATCAGTTGTCCCTTTCTGATCATCAGAGTTTTCTTCACATTCTCCTTCCTAACACTAATCCTGTTTAGTGTATGTGTCACCTTCCCAGAATAATGGCCAACCTAGCGTGGTGGTTTCAGGACAGGGAAATCGTGATATGTCAGTGACTGGCCTCGGGGTGAGCTCACTTTTCCGTAAAGCTTTATAGCAGAGCACAGACTGCTTCAGCAAAAAGAAAACAAACAAACGAGTATCAGAATGTATCTTCATGCTTGAGATGCATCCCCTCTGGAAAGGCTTATCTGCCTCGTTTTCACAGACATTTCAAGGGTGGATCTTTGAACTTCCTCAGAGAGTCAGTGGTCCCTTCTTCACCCAGTGTCTGCGCTGAGCCATGAAGGAGTCTGACCCATGCACTGCATATTATCTTGAGTCCAGGTGCCTTTCCGGACCCTCCTTAACCCAAGGTACAGGGATGTCCCCCACATCTTTCCGTCCTCTGGGACCTCGCTTTGCACAGACATAACCCACATACTCCGAGGAAGCTAGTGCACCCCGCTCCACATCTCCCAGGAAACTCAGCCATGCTACCTCCTCTTCCACTTCTTGCCTCGGCTGCACTTTTCACCCTGCTCTCTGCATTTCCTCTGCAGATGCTGACTCTCTTCTATGCCACTGCTCCTCACATGAACATAACCCCTCCTCCTGTATCCTCCAGAGCATGGTTAATATAAAGAAGGTAGCTGTTAGGGCAATAGCAGAGATTTTTAAAAATATGCCAACACTTCAAACTGAAACTTACAAATGGATTGGGTAAAAATGGATTGGGTGTGGCATTTCCTGCCACTGATTGTCTCATAAACCCCAAATAATACCATCTTCTGTCCAGCACTATTTTTCTAATTAGACCTTCCATCTCCCGAAGCCCTTCCCTCTGACCCCAGGGTACTGTCCCCAGCCTGCACCGACTCTTCCCTCTTCCTCGGAGGCTAGAGCTCAGGGAGGGACAGCATGAGTGCTGGGCCCACAGGGCTGAGATTAAAAGGCCAGTTTTGCCCCGACTCCTGGTCCCCTCCCCTGTGACTTGGACAACAACTCTACCTCCCCCGCATTCTAAGTCAAACAAATTTGAGAATGTCACTAACTCACAGGTTGTTATATGGACAATGACCTTCAGGTGAATGAGAGATATAAGTTTCCAGGTATAAAACCCATAAATCACAGGATGTAAATACAGCAGAGGAAATACAGTCGATAACATCGTAATAACCTCGTGTGGTGGCACACGGCTGCCAGACTTGCTGTAGTGATCGCTTTGTTAGTTACGTGAATGTTGAATAAACTAATACAATATTGTATATTAATAATACTTTAATAAAAGGGACGAAATGGTCTTGAGAAGCTCTTAATGTATGTCAGCAACTTGCCCTCCAGAAGGTTATGCGAATAATTTTGCCAGTCTCACAAGTAAGGCTGATGGCATCTCTTTCTGCACCTTCAGAACTGCTGGCTGATAGAATTTTGTATTACATAAGTTTGATCGCTGATGAGGTAAGTGGGTTTTTATACAGTTATTGACCATTTGTGCTTTTCTTTGGTAAATTGAAAATGTGTTGCAAATATTCCATTTTTCTTATTTGTTTATGTTGTTTCTATTAAACTATTTTTATTTTTGCTTTTATTTTTTTGAAATATACATATATAATATGTATTAGTTTGGTGCAAAAGTAATTGTGGTGTAAAAGGTTAAAAATAATTGCAAAAACTGCAATTACTTTTGCACCAAACTAATATAAATATATATGCATATATAATATATTTCCTTTTCCTTTGTGACTTCACCCAGTATTTTATGCTTAGCAGTTCTGTCCTATTTCTGATATGAGTTTCTTAGTAATATCTCAACAGATGCTTGGATTTATATTAAAAGAAGCTGGGAAACCTTTTTAAAAGAATGACATTATTGAGGAATTTTTTGTAGATCCCTCTTGATGATTTAATTATTCATCATTTTTAAGACCTGACTTTGATTATCAAATTCAGCTGCCATATACTAAGTGGAGATGATTATGCTGGGATCTGAGACAGTTACAATGCTTCACCTGTAAACGCTGCATTTTCAGGGTGAAACGCAAACGAAGGCTTCAGCCGCAGAAATACTGCCCACTTAGAATTTCTATACCTGGCCCATTTAGACTGAATCTACGGCCACAGTAATATAGTCTAGCCTTCACAGAGTTTATCAGTATCGTGCAGCTGTTGTGTCTCTGAAGGAAAATGCCAAGAAGAAATAAGGAGGTTGTATGGAACGCTGAGAAATAAAAACTTTCAAGACAGAGTCACAAAGCTAACGAAATGAAGAAGAAGAAAAAAAAAACAGCCAAAGCTACAGTAAGTCTTACTGCTTATTTACATAACATTACCCTAAATGCCTTGCATTAACATTTTTTTTGAACAATTGCCCTCTTTGGAATATGCCAAGAACCAAGTCTATTTTCTCCAGGAGCCGGCACCACACTGATAATTTCTAAGTACAAATTATCCAACTGCAATTCCTGCTTCACTCTGAACCTGAACTACAGACGTCTTTGATTGGCATGAGTACAGTGCCCAGTAAGGAGACCCCTAATACGGAGAGGAAAAAAATAGACAAGTCTTCTTCATTCTTGAATAAACATACCATTCCATTCATGCAAAAAGGCAAGTTAATTTCCGAAAGGTTTACTTCTGTTTTCTTGAGATAACAAGATGTGAAGCATTTGCTCAAACTCAGACTGTGGATAAAATTCTTCAGGCATTATCATCATTGGCTATGTATTTTATACACATAACATATTTAAACAGAATCCGATTTTAGTAATTTGTTAAACTCATCCTTGCTAACCTTCTCTGAATGTGAATGGCATCATTCCCATCTTTTCTGTGCTCTGAGAGACATTCCTTAAAAATTAAGAAAATTTAACATTCCTTAACTCTGGCTACCTTTTCTTGTTTAAGATAATGGGAAATCCTGAGAACATACTTTTAGTTGCTCAGAATATAGCGATTCCTCTAACCTCTTAGAAATCAGAACGTGCATAAAAATGTGTTTCACATATTAATACATAAGTTAAAACTTCCTCTGTAACTACCATATGAACAGCCAAACATTGTCAGGTCTGAGTAGAGAATATTTGGAAATGCAGTTTTAAATCTATGCACATCAAGTATTTGAATGAAGTACTATCTTTAGTATCATTGTACAAATTAAAAGTATAGCACGCCTTGATTTTAAGATATTTTGACCTATCTTATAATATTTTTAGCTAAGAGCAAAAATCGTTAAAGTAGGTTGATAATGCTGTTATAAAGGCATTTTGATGCACAAAAACAATTTCCCTGAAATTCCTCCAAAGTCCTTCCAAAGGTGCTTCCAGCTCGCTGTCCACCTGCGTTTTTTGACAATGGCTGTTCAACTTAGAGAGTGTTATAAAGTGAGTTGCACATCAGAGGTTTAAACAAATATCCACTGATTGACTGATACAGATTATAGAAAATGTCATTACTTCTAATGATTTCGATGCTTATTTACAAACTACTTTCACAGATAGTGCCTCGCACCCTATTGAGAATCATGAGAAATACAAAGAAGAAAAATAATGTAGTTCATAGTAACAATGTGTGCATCAGTGAGTCAGACCCCAAATGACTCCGAGGTTAAAATAGGTGCAGTGACCGATGCGATGGGTTGCTTCAGGAAAGACTGGGAAGCTGAGGAAAGGATTCAGATTACAATGTGGGAAATGGAAGAGCACAATACGTGAAAACAAGGAAAACCCATGGCTTATTAGTGACACATTAGATCCACAGGAGGTACAATCAGTTACTTTGCGGAAAGGTTCCTAGAAACCGTCCACACTTGACAGTGCCCAAAGGAGGACAGCTTCAGGGTCGTCATTTTGGCCTCCAGCCGTGGTCAGGTTCAATTTGCTCTGGGACCCACTGGCTCGTCTCTCTGGAGGTTCAGGGTCTGCCTCCGTAGAGCTTCCATCCAGCACCATGTTTCAGATGAATCCGTGCTTTTCCTGTCAGCCTTCTTCACTGTCCATCCTTCGTATCCGTACATACGAATTGAGAATACGAGGGTGTGGGTGATATTAGCCTTGGTCTCTAATGACACGTTTTTGTTCTTGGGACCTTTCCTAATTCTTCCCCTGCAGCCTTCCCTGGATTTCTGGCTGCAGTCTCCACTGGAATTGATGATTGAACCAAGATCAGCTAAATCTTTAACAATTTCTTCATTGTCTGTGTTAAAATTGTGTATTTCTTCTGTAGTCATGATTTTTGCCTTCTCGATGTTCAAATACAGTCCTTCTTTGGCAATTTAGAAGTCTCTAATTTAATACCCGGGCTAGTTATCAGTTAAACAGACTGCTTCTAGTTGTCAGTGTTAATAGTTCTGCTCTATAATGAAATTGAAAAAAAACAAAAAAGGTTTCCCTTCTAAGAGCTAATTGGCAGCTTGCCTGGAAAAACCATGCTTACTACCTTCTTGGCTGTATCTTTGCAACCCCGCCAATCCAGATGGCATATTCATGGGCCATTCACCTTTACTTCTTCCTAAAAATCCTGTCTTGTCAGAATATCATGTTCATGAGGCCTGGTCTTCCAAATAAAACCCCAAGTCAGCTGTCAAGGTCTGCTTTGGTTGGTTTGTTTGTTTAAAATTTTTATGGAGGCCAAAGGACCTCCATCCATTGATCTCACCGTATACTTTTTTGACCACAAAACCCATGTGCTGTGCCCATAAGGCTGAAAAGGAAAGATGGTGACAGTTTATTAGAGTGACAAGCACTTAGGGCATCTTTGTGCTCACTGTATCCGTCGGCCATGTGCAACCAGAGGTGGCAGAGTCCGTTCCCTCGACCTCAGTCTCCCAGCACCAGTGTCCCAAGAGTCACTTCTCATTGTAAGAGTTCACAGTATGGGACTGAAGTTCCTCTCTGAGTACATAAGGTTTGATACAGATACCCCTGTCCTTCAACAGTCACTTTCTCTGGTTCCCATGAAAACCCGAGAATTATTGATCAGATAAAGACAGTAGGTTAAAAGTTATCATTCTCAGTATATAAGATACAATGGTAGAAGAACACATACTGTAGTGTGTGTGTGTATTTGTGTAAAAATCAGGATCGCATAAGTCAGTAGGCCCTCCTTTTGGAAAACATTGCATCCGTGTAATTCGCAGAAATATAAAGAGCTGCTCTTATGTTGTGTCAGAAAGTCTGCATAACATTATAGCTTATATAGACAGAAGCTTGTTTTCCAGCCTAGAGAGAAACTAACCCTCAATGAACAGAGCATGCTTACTCAAGATCAGTTATCCGGAAGTTATTAGCAATAAATCAATGTTATTTTCATCCCTCAACAGTATGCTGAACATCAAAGGAAATGCAATAGCATTTTAAAGTGTTTTGAAAAAAATGTGTTGATGAAGGGATTATGGAGTTTGCCATCTGACAAACAAGGATTTGAATGGCAACTTTCCACTTTTCTTGGAATCACGATACAATAAGACTATTAGGGTTAAGAGAAATAATATATGTAAACCTCCTAGCACTGCATCCGGCGCAGGTCAGTGTCCCATAAACATAAGTTGCCTACCCCTCTCCTTGACTCTCAAACTCCTTGTCTTTAATACGTGGCTCATATTATCAACCACACAGTATTTGTAAGGATTACACATGATGCTACATGAAGGTTCTCGGGCAGTACCAGGACAACAGGTCCTGTGGGTCAATTGGTCAATTTCACCCTGCTCCCTACCTGCTGGGCACTGCAGAATGAGCCCAAAATGCGCTCTGGACCTTTTTGTGAGGTGGAATGTGGAACTGCAATAGAAGAAGTCTGTTTTCCTGCCACCTTGAGCTGCTGCAATTTTCACAGCTTGTCAAGTTCGGAAAGTCTGTCTGCTGTGACCAGAGGCAGCTGCTCCAGGCACTCCGTGCTGGATGCTCTGGTTTCTGGCTGCCAAGTTTCTTCGATCACAGCTATGACATGTGTCCTTGAACTTGAGACTTTTGGTCGTGGTGTCATAGAAATGAGACCATTGGTGTGTTCGTTGTGGTTCACTCTGAAATTCACTCCTGGAGGCTCACCAAACTTTTTTCCAAAACATTTTTGGAAGCACCAAATTCCTTTCAAGACATTATTTTCCATGTAAGTCCTTGCAGTGTTTGCTATTTCCTGCACAGACTCTGAGTGACCCCCTAGCTGGTCTTTAAATGACACTGTCCTTTTAGTTTTCCTTGACTTCAGGGGAATGATAGTCTAGCTGGGGATGGAAATGTGAAACTTACAGAGAAAATCTGAGTCTGCGAGGAATTACTAAGTCACTAGATGGCCCATGAGTGCTGTGCAGGTCCACCTCCTGTAATGACCCCAGGACATTCCATCAGCATAATGTCAGCGAAAAGAAGCAGATAGAACACCTGAGAAGTAGATAGAGCACCTGTGAAGACAGAGAGCTTGGCTCTATTTCCACAAAACTTTTGTTAAATTTCCTGCGATGTCAGGAGCTAGACAGAATTCCAGGGTTCCTGGAACTTAGAAAGATATCAGGCACCTTCTGGGAGGGTGTATTTTGGGGAACTGGGAGCAGGAATGGGACTGGAGGAGTAGTAAGATGATGGGGAAAAGCTGAGTAAGTCAGAATGGACATACAGAAATGTGATTTATTTTCTTCTTTCAACTTGTTTGGGCAAAATAAAGAAACATCTCTCCTGATGGTTTCTCGTTATGTAATCAATTCCTTCCTAGACAGAGTAATAGTCATTGCATGGCATGACCACGTTCAGATGTTCCTTTATGCAGACATATGGACATGGTCTGCATTTAAAGGTGGAAAGTACACTTTCAAAGAAAACGACCAGGAGAAGTCACTGAAGAGACTCCAGGATGAAGAAAAACAGGCATAGAAAAGCTATAAAAATATATAGCTATTATACAAAGATCCCAGTCAACTTTTCAAATGAGATTAGGAAAAAGATTCTCTTAATTTTATGGCAGTCATTTAATTATGTTGCTCCCCAAATAACTTTACAAGAGAAAAGGGCTTTGCAAATGAGACTGTTTTATTACAAAATTCCAACAGGATATATATTCTCTGTAGCCTCTTATTTTTCCGTAAATAGTCCTTGACGAATAAGCAATGGGTGGGCTGGGGGAGATTACCTGAGACCCAAACCAGAATTTAAGCCACCCAAGGCGACTATAGGTAAGACGAGCGCTCCACACGTGGCTGGGACTTCATTTCCAAACAGAAAAGCAGATATTTTGCAAGTCGGGGCAAAAACATTAGACGCTAAAAGTACTATTATGAAAAGTGTTGAGTCTAAAGCAGCAGTAAGTAGCTCAGGGTTCACTGCATGGCCTCCTTTCTGATCTGCAGAGTCTAATCTTCTGACAAGGGAAACCTCATTTGCTAAAGACCTCCAACACCATTTTCTGCATCATTTATAAGCAAAAGTTTTAGTCTAAATTGCTTTCTATTATAGTTAATGCCCCAAATAGCTAACACTTGACTTTTCCTCTCTGTACTGCAGTGTGTAGAGTGGCTTTGCCACTCAGAGGGGTTACATTTTTCTACAAGCATTTGCCCCCATTCGGGGCCCCCCAGCTGAGGTCCTGTCCAGGGAGAGCGTCCTCGTACTCACCCAGTAGTCAGGTGGCAAGCACCTACCTGAGAAGGAGCCATCTAAGAGACGCGGTGTGTGTTGGCCATTACAACACCCACACAGGCATCTCTGGGATGCCCTGGGAATGCATCGTTTCAAGCAAAGTGGGACCTTTTTGTCATTTAAGTTATTTTTTCTTTTTTTCTTTTTTTTTGTCATTTGAGGTTTTCTAAGCCTCTAGAACCTCCTGATCAAAAAAGCAAGGAAACTGAATTGTCTCCCCGAAACGCCGGGTGAAGCTGGTGTTCCCTCAGTGTCCTTTACACAAACTTTGCAAGGAGGTATTTGCCTGTTTATTTCTCAGGGCAGGAAACTCAGATTCTGCATGACGGATATTTTCGTGGTCACCCACAGTGGCTAAGTGTGTGGCTGGGATATTCTCCTGCCTTGTTTTCCTAACTCTAAACTCCCTTTTGTTTCTGTTAGTGACAGCTCTGTAGCTGGCAGGCCAAAACCTGTTGTTTTGGGAAATATTGGAGGAGGACAAGTGCTAACTTCACCAGGGCAAAAAGCAGTAGCTATAAATTACTTAACATTTGTGTGTGCTAAACCTCCTGTATTGTTTGCAATTTATCATACCCTTAAGAGCAGTTCTGCGCTGGTAAATGTTTAACAACAGCTGTCTAGGAAAAAAATAGTACTTGCCAATCTCTGTGCTGCAGGTAGCGACCACAGTATGTTTCCATGACCGGGTGTTGTGGATGGCAGAGCTTGGAAGAGGTGCGTGAAAGGCTCTGCTGAGCCTCTGAGTGCTGGACTCCAGCAAAACGCTGCCTAGGAGTCGGGACAGGTGTCCAGCCCATTTTACAGGTGGAGACTCTGAGGCTCAAAACTTGAAGCAACTCGCCCAAGGTCACATGTTAGCAAGGAGCTTTGCAGGGGATCAAACCAAGGGCCATGTGATTGCACGGCATTTCAACTTTGGGAATTGGCAAACCGTTTATGACTGGAGGGAGAGACTTGTTATTTTACTCAGGTATATTCTTATCAGTTGGCAATTACAAAAACATTCTGAAACAAGGGGACTTGCCTTTGGCACTTTCTGTCCCACCCAGTGGGTAAAATGTGTTTTCTTCTCCTTTTTTTGTTCTATTTTCCTTAAAGCTTGTGGTACTGTCTCCCAGGAAACAAAATCGTCATGGAATCTTACGGACGAGGTACCTACTCACAGCCCTTCTTAAAACTGTGGTTACAATACCAGCTGCACAGTGTGAATTGGCTCCTTGTCTGGGAAGGTGAGCAGCTGTGCCAGGGTCAGGGCTCTTTTCACTGGCCCTTGCGAGGGGGCCCAGTGGTACACCCCCCGCCCCCAGTTCTGCTGAACTGGGGACACAAAGCTTGAGGGGTGGGGCAGACAACATGGTGGCTTCGCTGCGGTTACTTATATGATAATAAAGCACCTCCCACAGAGGTCACCTTTCCAAACCAGGTGGGTATAAACAGTGTTATTATTGGACCTGTTTCTGTCCCTTGGAGTCCCCGTTGTTGGAAAGGAACCTA
Source organism: Rhinolophus hipposideros (assembly GCF_964194185.1). Taxonomy (NCBI): domain Eukaryota; kingdom Metazoa; phylum Chordata; class Mammalia; order Chiroptera; family Rhinolophidae; genus Rhinolophus; species Rhinolophus hipposideros. Next base: position 75,326,794 of record NC_138058.1, on the reverse strand, counting down.
ATTCTTTCCTTAAATCTATTTTTCAGGAAACAAGGAAACAGAAAAGCACCCAAGCTTTACTTAAATAAAAAGTACAGGCTGGTCCCAGGCAGCTGATGTAATTCTGAAAAGCCTGTCTTTTCCCAGTATGACCAGCTAGTTCAGCATCACTTGGTGCAATTATGTCATGTTGTTTGCTCATGTTATCCGGTGTTTGTACCTTCAGCTATATATTGAAACAATTACCTTAATTGACAAAAACCTGTTTTAGTTTTCTCTGCAGTTTTCTTTAGAGCTATTTGTTGTACAATCAGACAGAATGTATGCTATATGAAAATAAACTGAGTCTCTCTCTCTCTCTCTCTCTCTCTCACACACACACACACACACACACACACACACACACACACACCTACATGCAGGGGACACATACCTCTTTCTGACTTGGAGATAAAGCTAAGATATCTGCTGTTTGGAATCCCTAGCAGAGCTGACTAGGAGGGCTTTTCCTGCTGAGATCAGGGCCAGCTTTTCTTCTCTATGGATGGGTCTTGGCCTGTGGTTGTCACAAGAACGACATGGCACCTCTGGGTGGCTCCACAGAGGGTGCTATGTGTCCCACTGCCTCATTTAAGCTGGGTTTTGTTTAAAGACAGTCTTTCCCAGAGTCATTTGTAATTCTTTGGCTGAGAAGAATACCGTACTCGTAGAAAATGGATAGTAAAAGGAAGCAATTACAGCACATCATACAATGGGCTGTTAGCTAGGAGCTGGCATGTTACCAAGAGAAAAAATGAAATAAAATAAAACAGAATGAGAAATGAGGAGTTCTGGTGACCACTTCTTGATTTGCTGTTCTGCATATTGTGGCCAGAAATACATTATCACACATTCCTGGGTCTTAATTTCCATATTTGTTTTCTCCTTCTGTCATTTGTAAATACCCACAAGAACAGGAAATGATGCAGAACTATTTTCTTAAGTAGATCGTATCATGTAAACTATAAATAAATGGAAAGCACTCCTCAAAATACAAGTGTCTATCCCCCAGACTTTCAGATTTTCTGGGGTGAGGGCTTCATGCTCCCACATACCATTCCACTCACGCTGATATGCTGAAAATGGCTGGATTTTATCTCCACCTCCCTGTCCAGCCCTGGAGTTATATGATTCCAAAATTAACTCAGTCCTCTGAAACCTTCATGAAGATCATTTGCTCACTTAGTCATAATCGCTACTCCATAACCATAAATGAAGAGCCATCTCTACTGGCTTTTTTCTTATTATACAATAGCTTCCATCTACTGAGGACTTATGGTATGCAAATACCTGACTAAGGTCTCCACTCATGTTATCTCTTTTAAAGTCATTGAATTATTATAATAACCTTATGATGATTTATTAGCTCGTTTTTATGCGAAAAGGAACTAAGAGTGAGCACATATCACCCATTTTAAGTGGTAGAAACATATCTGTAGAGCCTCACAATGTTTCCTATTATTTGCTACATAAAACTTATGTATATAAACATGTTCAATCTCTTTGAATTTAATATACATACACGGATTAATATACAACATTAAATTGCAATCATTTTTCAACTAAAAAGAGTGTTCTAAGGCTTTCCTTTGGTTTGGTCCTACCAAAAAGGTAACGAATCTGCTCTGCTCAATAGATATTTTTTAAAAATAAGTCCATAGTTTGGTTAGTCTGTAGTAAAATCATTCATGTTTCTTACGGAAGAGTTATGAAATAAAAGAAAGGTAAAAGAAACTAAATCCCATAACCCACCAACTATATTTTTGGATATCTTTATTTAATAATATATCATTTGAATCCCCAAATAATTCACAGTTATGTATAATGTTTATTACATTTTTTTCTGGTATGAACAAAATTCTGCCTTCCCTAAATCACAATTTCAGATGATAGTAAAAGGAAATGGCCCAGATGTAAATCAAGGGGAAGTATGGAAAATATGGGTTGAAAGATAATGAAGAAATGTAAAATACATCATGCCATGTTAGTGTTCAAGGCTTAGAGACAAATTCACCTGGGATCAAATCCCAGCCAGGTGTGTATATCATATTGAAGGTCAGTTTCCTCCTGTCTAGAATGAGGATTAAATAAATACCCAGGCTTGAGAATAGTTGTGAGAGTGAAATAAGTGTGAGCGCTTAGTGTAGTTTCTGGTTTTTATCATATACAAATAACTCCGCCTCTTCCTCATGCTTGTGCGATGGTGAGGTGAGCATAAATTCTATATGGAAACATTTTGCATTAAATAATCTTACTTTCATCAAACAGACCATATTTTTACCATGACACTGCAGTCAGACTGCATTGGAAGAAGAAAAGAAAAGGAAAAAGAAGTGACTGAAAAGCAAAGACCTTGCAGTTGTGAAAGAATGAACAACTAATTGTTATAAAACCTAAGAAGTCAGCTTTGACGCATCTGATTAAGGTCATTGTCAAGTTGATCTCTATACCTCCAGTTGGATGGGACATTATGAACAGTTCTCCATTTAGATGCTATCTTCTGTGTGAGAAAGAACAAATGTTTCAATCTATAAAACCTTGAGATCATTTGAGATGAGAATGAGAATGGTGGGTGGGTGGAGAAAGGAAAAAGATTTTCCAAAGATATATGACCAAGCTCCTTGAGGACCTGGGACAAGGAGTGAGTTGAAGCTTTGCTAAAGGAGAAAATGGTGCAGAAACCTCTCGTGAGTCCTACGAGGCGAGACTTCACCGGAGAATTGATGAGGGTTTTGGAACCAGATACCGCATTTATCAGTCCACTTTCTGGCAAGGACTAAATATTTTTGGCTCTAAATTAAAAAAAAAAAAAGTTGGTCTACTTTTCTACTTTAGAAAACAAATATGAGATATCTTATTGCTTTCTCATTCTGTGGATTTTCAAGAAAAGTGAAGAGAAACAAAAGAGGAGAAAGGCGAAAGGCTTGTAAAATGGACTTTTTGGTCCATTGAAAGACTTCTCTATATGTCAAACAAGGGAGATAGAAAAATAAAATGCAATATCATTTTGACAGTTGTTTAGAACTCCTTCTCTAGGCAACATGTAAAATTTAACTGTACTTAACCCATTTAAATTTTAAGATTCACCTTAATGTCATGTGTGTCTGGAAAAGATTATGTACAGATGTTTAATTATTATTTACTGAAATTTATATTCCTTTCCAAAATTGTTTTTCTTCTATTCTTCAAAACTATAGACCACTAGTCTCTATGCTAAACAAGACTAAAACTATAGACCAGTGTCTGCCAATTCTGTGCGTAAAGATGTCTAATCCATTGTCATGCACCTTCATCTTTCTGCAATAAAAAGGACTAACGGGACCTCCTGGACCCCATTTTGCATCTCCCCATCTTGCCTGAAATGGACTTGCCATCTGAGCTAGCACATTGACAGAGTCATTTTGTGGGGGAAGCTTCTAATGAGAGAATGCAGAGGCTGGGGACTGGCGCAGCTCCTGCCTTCAGCCTGCTGCACTTAAGGTTACCACCAAATGCCCGGAACCCCCTGGGGCAGAGGCAGGGGCAAATGAAGGGGTCCTGATTGCCCACTGTGGTTTTGCATCTTCTTTACCACACTTAAATAGCTCTGCTTCTGCTTGAAACCTCTCTTCTTTGACTTTTTTCTTTAATTTTTAAAATGAAATGTATTGGGGTACCATTGGTTAATAACAGTATATGCATTTCAGGTGTATGACTTTATAACACAACATCTGTATATCCATTGTGTTCTCAACACCCAAAGTCTAGTCTCCTTCCATCACTATTATTTGACACTGTCCCCTCTTCGTTCCCGCCACTGGTAAGCACCACTGTGTTGTCTGAGTTTGTTTGTTTGTTCTGTTTGTTCATTTATTGCTTTTTGTTCTCTATCCTACATGTGAGTAAAATCAGATGGTTCTTGTCCTTTTTGTAAACTCAGTGCTCAGTCACTAGCACGCGCTTTTTCTTGCTTACTAAGTATCTTGTTTGCTGTTACATCTGGTCAACCAGCACCACTTTTAAAATTAATTAAAGTAGTAATGTGTTTTTAAGCTGAGTATGGCTAAATCTATATTGTTTACTGGTTTGACTTTCACCCAGAGACATAATAAGGTCTGTTTCCCTCCATCAAATGTGTTGATTAATATATTATGGAATTGGGATCCAGATTTTTCCAGCTCTGTTAATTGATGAGAAGTCAGAGCTTGAGGCTGTATAATTAAGTTAGCTGGAAAAGGAATGCAAGAATTGGCTTTGTGATTTGACTGGTTTAAAAATCTATGAATACACTTACTTAATCCTTTTGAATTAAACTCGGTGACAAAAAATTAATGTTAGCTACTTCTCTGCAATGCTATATCTTTAGGGCAGTGTTCTTTTCAGTCTTTGAAAGAAATGATATGTGTATAAAACACAATAACCACCAGCTCTCCAGAAAAAAAAAGAGATGATTTTCTTGTTCTTTGGTGAAACATTTCCCTATCTTTTTACTTTCTCAGTTGACTTCCTAATTAACTTCTGCACCATAAATAATTATAGTTTTGTGGCTAGAACACCCTAGAGTCTACTGTTGGTATAAACTGGTCCCGTAGGTCAGCCACGTCAGGCAATTTTTATGCACAGAAAGAATGTGAAACAAACAAACAAAAATCATTTAACAACCATATGTTAAACTTTACTATGTGATGGTTATATCTCCACGGGAAAAACACCGAGCTCATCAAGGAGACCTGTTTGAAGGACCAGGATGGAGTCCATATCTCTGAACGCTGCACATTCATTACAGAATCAACACTTGACGAAGTGGTAACTGGATAATCAAGTTACTATAAGGATTTCCTTAGTTATTATTTTCCTGTCCCTCTGTTTCTCTCTTTTCATTTCAATCTCTCTCTCTCATTCTCTCTCTCTCTCTCTCTCTCTCTCTCTCTCTGTCTGTCTCTCTCTTTCTCTGGCCCTCAACCCTTTAATGTTTAAACTATACAGACTTTCTGTTTTGATTACACAGATACCACTAATAATGCTCTCTTTTGTCTATACTTCTTTTCTTGGGTGCTACTGTATGAGTGGGTGAAATCTCAAAATTTTGATTACATAATTTTCTTTAGAAATAAACGTGTTGTGTAAATGCTCCTTGTAATTTAATCATGACTGACTCAGTCAGATGGAATTTTTAAAAAATCAGCCCATCAAATAAAAGAGTAAATTTTAGGCAGTGCCCCCTGAGTTATCCTGCCCTTTTCTGTGTATTTTTAAAAGAGCTTTATTAAGACCACTTACTCCATTGCACCCAAGCACATTTCTCTGAGTGCCGATGTTTCTTCTGATTGATAATTTGTTAACTACTTCTCGTCTGGATATTATTGATTTTACGTCCACGACATAAGACTCATTTTTTAAATGACAAAACAGAAAGGAATAATACAAATTTGAAAGCACGTTTTTATAATCACAGAAAAATTATGTGTGGCAATAATTCTTAAATAATTATGAAAATGCATTTGGTATTGTTGTGGAACAAGTGTTGGAAAACAAGAAAGAGTTGAATGCAATTGGGATACATTTAATGACTGTACAGCACACACAGCCATGTTCCGTGGTAACAACTTTAACGCTGACAAAGGAGCAGGGTTATTTCAATCTCAAAGTAAGTTTGTATCGGGGGAAAGCCCACATTACCTGCTTTGAATGGCATTTGGGGACGTCAGTGCAGATGAGCAAAAGGGTATCTCTGCTGTGGTGAGTCGGCTGGGTTATTGAGATGCTGAAGGCCTGTTGACTGTATTGATTCTCGACACTATGGTCTCTTTTCAATATGCATGTGAGAGATATTGAAACTACATGAGAGAATTATTATTTAACTACATTGAGTTTTTCAGACTTATGATTTGAATTGGTTGAAGGTGTCATGAATGGTGATATCAGCCCCGTGATTCCATCTTCTCCTCTTCATTTACCCTCTAACCTTGCCATAACAGTGAGCTTTGAAGGCTATTTTTTTTGTGTTTTTAAAAAAATGATAGGAGGGAAAGTTTGAAACAAACTAAATGACAGTACGCACTAGTTAAATAACTGTGGTCTATTTTTACAATGAAATACTATCCAGTTGTTAAGAATGAGAACACTTCATATACGTTGATATACTTACTAAGCTCTAAGATAGTTTGGAAAATAGTCATGTTTTGGATTCACCATGTTTTTTGGGAAAAAGACTACATGGGTGTGTATGTTTGTAAATACATATGCATGGATGTGTCTGGAAGAACATAAAATTAACTGGTTAACAGTGGGTGACTTGAGAGGGAAGGAGGGAACAGAGAGATGGAGGGAGAGATGATTTTCCACTCTACCTTATTGGACCTCTTAAATTTTGTGTCATTCAGGTGGATTGACTACTCAGAACAAAACAAACAAACAAACAAACAAACAAATAAATAAAAATAAAAAGGGCAGTGCTGTGTGACAGAATGATCAAGAGTTTTCTGTGGGGTACATGGAAAGTTTACTTCTGGACCTGATCACTCAACTAGGAGTTTGACCTTAGGTGAGTTTTATCACTCTCTCGATGTCAGTTATCTCAAGTTTTTTGTAAAAGTTAGATGATGTGACAGAGTTGGAAATTCCTACATCTGTGACGACTGTATAAATGCTGCTTTTTTCTCTCCAGGCCACCATCAACATGAGAGTGAGACGAGGAAGGCCCTGGAGCTGTCAGCATTCCAGGAGGGACAGAGTTGACATTATACACAGTGCCGTTTTTCTGTCACATAGCCATGACTCTTACTGTCCAGCACGTTCAGAAAGAGGGCTGCTTTCAGACGTCAGAAAAGCAGTTGACAGTTTCTTTTGTGTCAGAGCAAGATGAGGTCTGGAAGCAATGGGTGTAATGAAGAGCTCCGCCTGGTAAAGTACATGAAAGTAATTTAACCCCCACGCAATCAGTCTAGGTACAGAGAACCATATACACAGAGTGAGGCTTCCTCTGTTTTCCTTGGCAGAAAACCCACAGTTTTTCACTGTTCCTGACACTCGTACTAACACATCTGCTAAATAAATACCTGTTGGTGATCATGATTCAGGCAAAACTTTGAGCTTTCTGGAAAAAAAACAGTTTGCATCGCTATTCTATAAACGCCAAGGAATTTCCTGTCACAGGAGCCTAGTCTGTGCCTTATTCATGTAAAAAGGAAAGGAACCTATGCCCAAGTAGCAAGTAAAGAAATGTAAGTTAAGAGGTTCATTTTTAAAAGGGAGGAAGGATGAATACATGTGGTGGTTTTGGGCAAGATAAGGCATTTTATGGAGCGATAAGCTAATACTGGTATTCCCAGGTCCTTCGATAGATGACTGGTACTGGGGTCATAGATTGAAAGGTTTATGAAAATGCAACAGTAAACATATTATGGAGATGTACCAAATGTACACCTTTTAGGGAGGGAACTTCCATGACAGTCAAGACAATTTCTAAGTTACAAACTACCTTAAACAACATTTTAATAAAAGCATTGCAGATATTAGGCTGGTGCAAAAGTAATTGTGGTTTAAAAGGTTAAAAATAATTGTAAAAACCACAATTACTTTTGCAACAACCTAATACCTGCAAACTACTTTCTTTCTACCTTTAAGAGAATCAGGAATTTTCAAAGTACTGATTTGTGTGCCACACAAGGCCTCACAGTACTATCTGGTCATAACGCTATGTGTAAGCTGCTAGGTGGGCAGCCTGAAAAAACCAAACAAGACAAACAAGTGGATCCCACTCTTGCGTGCTTATAACCTCGAGGCAGGAAAACTATTTCCATGGATAATATAACAGAAGTCTTATGCAGTGCTCTTGGGTTTCAGTGCTGGAAGTGACTCAAGCTCATTGGATGACCAGGAAGAAATTTCTGAAGATGGATTTTGATCTTGACTTTGAAGGGACATCTGCCCTTCTTTGACAAATATTCCACGAGTGCCTACCGTGGGGAATGTCAGATACTCTGCCCCAATGTATTAATGATATCATGTGGAGGACGACGTTAATACAAGTTCACAAAGCTATCTGTGACTCTGAATTTCATTAGTGCAGTAAAGGAGAAGGGCACGGTGACATGAGAAGGTGAAACGGGTGAGGTCAGGAAAGCTGCCAGGATGAGCGGCTTTGGGCAGTGAGGAGAGAATCCAGCAAGAGCAACTACAAGACCAGGGAGGGGCTGCCATTCCAGACAGGAACAAGTTTCAAGGCGGAAGTTTGCAAATGACATTGCTGCCTGTGAGGGCTGCAAGGAGGCTGAAGGGAGAGGGCGGCTCAGGCGGGTGGAGAGCCCTCAGAGGCGCAGCCACACCCAGTGTCCGTTTCTCTCTAGCCTTTCACCTTGCTCCTGACACTCACTCACACTTGAAATGCTTTATGCTCATCTGTTTGTTTTCTATTTGTCTCTTCCTAATTTCCACCCAGTCATTGTTGGGTAACTGCTGTAGTATCTGTGATGGAACTACCACTCGTAGTTACCATGTTACTACTAGCTCTCCCAACTCCCCAGGCTTGGTTCTAAACACTCTCAAAGAATTAGCCCATTTGATTCTCACAGCAGCCCTTGTGCCAAGTACCATTATTATCACCATTTCATAAATGATGTCACCGAGGCACATAAGCCATACACCTTGTCCGAGGTCACAGCATAGGGACAGAAGGGCCAGAGTCCAAGCTTACCCTCCACCCCCAAACCCCTGCTCTAAGACCACCCACACGCCAGCGCCTGGAGCCTGCCTGGCATCGGGAAGCAGGAATAGATAGATTGATGAGAAACTGTTGAACTTGTTTGTCTTGTGTTTATTTCTGTACTTTTGCCAGGGTGGAGGGAGGGTACGTGGTTATAGTTCCTTCGTGAAATGAGCGATGCTTTTAACAGTAAGACAGTGGATTAATGGAATGGTTGGACCTTTCCAAGTCACTCCTGGGAAACATTCAATGAACAGAAATTCACTCCATTATCTATGGTACTCCTACTGGGCTTCCGTGCTCTGAGCATATACTGTGAGCCAGCAGAGTACACATGTTCCAATGTATAAAGTACGCAGAATTCCAGATTACGAACATGTTCTAAGTTAGACACTATTACCCCTGACCCTAACCAGCTGCTACACTGACTTACAAAGATTAGGTTGCAGAAAACAATAGTGACAATTAAGGTACAGAATATGTTTTACAAACTTTTATCCCAGATACTCAGGACTAGCTGAATGCATGAATAAGCGGAAATAAAAAGATTAATGCTTCTTTCTTTGATAGGTGTCTTTTTTGTTTTGATTATTGACGTAGTATATTTCAACAAGCAATGTTTTCCTTTTCTTCTGTCAAATCCCCCAATGGTGAGGTTTGGGAGACATGGATACTTCTAGTTTTCATATCTCAAACCTCTTAAAGTTGCTTTGAGCCTCATCTTTAATATAACATTGATTAGAAAAGAATGGTTATGATTTGTGATGGTTCATTTTGTGTCAACCTGGGCTAAAGGGTGCCCAGGTAGCTGGTAAAACACTATCTCTGGGTGTGTCCGCGAGGCTGTTTGCAGAACAGACAAGTATTTGGGTCCACAGCCTGAGAGAATAAGGTGGCTCCAGCCAGTGGGGTGGGCACTATCCAGTCCTCTGGGGGCTCACACAGATCAAAAGAAAAGGTGAGTTTGCTCTCTGCTTGAGCTGGGTCATTCGTCGACTGTGCTTGGACTTCGGAGCTCCTGGCTTTGGGGCCCTCGGACTCAGACTGGAACTCACACTGTCAGCCCCCCAATTCTTGGACCTTTGGACTCGAACTAAATCACACCCCCAGCTCTCCTGGGTCTCCAGCTTGCAGAGACCTGATGGTGGGACTTCTCAGCCTCCATAATTGTGGAGCCAATTCCTGTCATAAATCTCCCCAGCTGTATACACACATGAGGATGTATGTCCTATTGGTCTGTTTCTCTGGAGAAGCCCCACTACTATTCTATTTATCCAACTGTTCTGTCTCAGAATGAATTAAGTTTCTCTCATAATATGCTATGTATCATCCTAAAGGCTCATTGAAGCACATCCGTCCTGGACTCACGAGCATAAGACTGCCCATCCCACCCGTCCAAGGAAAATTGTTCAGGTCGCGTACATGGCAATTCCCCAAATCTCTAATCTCTGTAGTGTCCCTGGCTAAGAAGGGAACTAGCAGGTCTGAGTTTTACTGTCGGTGAAACTTAGCCCAGGAGAAATAATAGAATAACACTGAATTATTGAAAACGCTGCAATTAGATACTTGTCTTTTTGGTCTGAGCTTGAATGCATTAGCAATTAACCTATATGCCTTTGGACCAAAGGGGATGGCACACTATATAAATAGGTTATGCTCTCTCACGGGGTATTTCGCTGCCATAGGAATTAATCTTTAATTTGCTCATCTCAAAAATGAACGGTGTTGCACTGTGCAGCTACGGTGAATGGCTGGCGTTAATAATATGCATCCTTTCAATTAGTCCTGAATTCATCACATTAGCTCCAATCTAATATTGATTAAAAATTAAGGGCCCAGAAGGTATTCAGACAATTTTATTAGTTCCCTAGAGGTATCATGATATTTTTTTTAAAGAAAAGATTCTGCATTGTGCGTCAATATTTGAAACATTTTTTATGGCATTGCAGTACATTTTCTAACTTTATAATATAGTGTTTCAAGTTACTAATTTGTAATAATAGGAAGATCACTCGTACCCTCCTGTGGGCATTAAAGTCGATATGATATCTTCGTCTTTTCACTAAAATATCATAGAGCTAAAAAAAAGACAACGATTTTTCACTCTGAAAACATAAAATGACACAACCCTTCCAAGTTCTAAAGCTAGAATCAGACCCAAATGATATTAATGAGGAGGCAAATGAGTGTGGGAAGCCCACTCCCTGGCTGTACTTCTGCTCAGGGTGACACTGGCTGTGCCCCTTGGCACTGCCCTCTAGGGAGAAACTTAGGAAGCTACTTTGTGTTTTCACCTCCTTCAGAGATGGAGGGTCAACCCCAAAAGCTGGTCACTCCTTCCCACCACATTCAGAGAAAGGAATGGCCCACAGCTGAAGGTCCCCTTCCCCACAGATACATAAATGGACACTGAATAGGCCAGAAAAGAACCGAGACTAAAACCCAGCTGGAAACCTTCGCACTGCGCCTTGCTGCAGCTGAAAGCCTCCGCTCCTCCTCACCTCCACGTAGGGATAGAGGCAAAGTAACCCTGTCTGCTGGCAGCCCTGTATCCCGGGAACTTCCAGAGAGCCTCAATTATGCATTGGTTCTGAGGCCCAAGGAACAAGGAACACGGCAGGAAGAAAACGTTTCATGTTGTTAGAAAAGGGAACTTGCAGCCATTGTGGTCCATATCAACACTGCCTGCATAGGTGGACCTCTAACAAGGTGTGATGACAGACAAACAGACAGAAAACAACCAACCAAACAAAAACACCAGAAGCTACTGAATAGAGGAAGAGCAGGACAGGAAGAAGGGCATACCGTCCAGCATGCCAGAATTTGGGCAGCTGTCTGACCTTTCCCAGGCTCTCCCCATGCAAACGCTAATTACAGGTACTCAATCCCAGCCGGGAACACATGTGATGCCTTTGACAGGACATAAGCCCACCTTCCTGTTGCTTGCTGCAAGTGGCCATTCCTCCCTTTGCCCATCCCGAGTCGGTTTCCATCTGGCTCTCCATCATGGTTAACAACACTGATGGCCAGGTGCTTTTTCTCTAAGAACCTGTTCAGACGCCCTTGCTCGTTCTATCTTATGGCCCTCTTTAGGACACAGTTCTACTATTACTCCCTCCAGCTCTATCGACAGTGCCATAAATACAGTTCATTTCTGCTCTTAGCTGGCCTCTGCATGACCCAGGTGAGCTGAATTCATCACGTGGGGGATGGAAGGTCAATGCGAGAACTCCAGATGTCAGTATTAAAGAATTGTGAAACGACATTTTGCTTCCTTTTTGAACCGTCAATGAAAGTTGTTATCAAATTCTGATCTCAGTGAGATCACAGCAGATTGGAAAGTTTTATTTTGATTCTTTCAGTTTTAATCTTTTGGAATTTTGTTTTTATTTCACATTGAAATACTACAATATCTTTGAAGTTAAGTGTATTGAAATTTTCAAAGGAAGAGTTTTTCGTAAGCCTGAAAAATATTTAAAAAGTATTAATGGTCTTTACTTATGATTAATTTTTTGCATTAAAAAAACACTTTTACACAGGAAGTGTATCATCTAATTATTTGTTCTGCAAAACACCTACCCTCTTATGTTCTTTTTAATTCTGAATTTGAGACAACTATATTTGAAAGTAGAAGCCCAGTAAATTGAAACTGCACAGAGTTCTTGAATAAGAAAACAAATGCTGCAAATGTTGTTATTAATTTTAAACTACTAATTCATCATCTCAGATGCATATCTTAGTCATTTAATCAAGTGATGTGCAATGCTTACATTCTGTCTGTGCAGTGGATTGTATGATCACTAATCAACTGTGTACCACTCGCAGCCAGCAGAGTACCTGTGAGGAGCCTCCACAGTGAGCGGGAGCAGGCATTACCTTTGTGGTCCTGAGGGTGAAAACAGAGAAGCACGAGGCGGCACAGCCTGAGAAAGAGGGCTGAATACATGTGAGTTTGTTTCCATGTAAATGACTTCTTGTCAAACATGTTATTTTCATTACACATAAATGTGTAGTCATTTTTGGTGTTATTAATCAGAAAAAAGAACAAAATGGGAGTTAGGAAACACCAAGGATTCAGAGAAAGCCTCGAGATTTAAAATCTATCCATCCATCTATTCATCTGTCTATCTCTCTGTCTATCTCCAAGTCTTGGTAAAAATAAAGAAAAAAAAAACCCTAGTCCTGACTTCTGGCTTCTATAGAAAGCAGAAAATATGCACAGCAACTCAGACAAAATCCCCCAGCAGGACTTGGGGAAGCAGGAAAAAGGGTAGGTGAGATGACAGGTAAGGCCAGGAGGAGTGTGGGAGGAGCAAACATGAACACAGAAGTAACAGCATCAAAAAGTATCAAAATCTAATACATGGAATATTTAAATGGCCAGGAGGGAATGAAAATTTCTCTAATTTTCTGTTTCAAATTCAACAATGTAAAATGAATTTACAATCATCCCATTGAAATTTCAAGGTGTGGGTTGGCTAAAAAAATTAAGGAGAAGACGCTTAATGTGTATCAATAGAATAGCACAAATTAATACTTATTCATAATATATAAAATTTGTCTTTTATAAATTATTATTTAATATGCTATCTTTACTATATTATTACCAAGGAAATACACACACACAGTCTTTCAAATGTTCACCATAGTTCCATCTTATTTTTTTAAATTTTGAATTCTCAAATTCTGTAGTTGTAACAGAAATACTGTATATAATCTCTATCATCTATCATCTATCTGTTTATCTATCTATCTATCTGTCTATCTATCTATCTATCTATCTATCTATCATCTATCTATCATCTATAATCCATATATCATCTAGTCATGAAAGCCAATCAAGAAAACTGTCCATCAGGGCTGGAAGAACATCATCCAAAGTATATTATCCAAGACTATTTGTTTTGCATCTGGATCTGGATGAAAATATATGCAGTGTGTGTATATGAGTATGAGAGAATATATGGGTTTTCAACATTGTCCCAATCTTGGCAAACTGGAATTGGTCAAGGGAACCAGAGACTAGTAACATAGGTTAACAGTCTCATACAATCACTGCACTGAGACTAAACTCTTCCCAGGAAAACAAAATTCACTTCCAAGTACAACCAAAAGAAAAGTAAATATAGAAATGAAATAGATGGGAATCAAAACGTTAACTTTATTTTTAAAGCTGCATTGAAGGATAGAAGCCAGGATGTATATGGATAATGTAGCAAAAGAGAGCATTATAATAAGTAAAAGACATGCTCATTTTTTGTAAACATTAATTGATTGGCTCGGGGCATTTACAACTGCAAACTAGTGTATAGTGATGCACTGGTTTATGCACATTATGGTTTTAAATTTCATAATTTAAATCTCATCCCTGGAAAAGCCTTGGGCAAGTCACTTAACTACTCCATAACTTTCTCCATCTGTCTATCAGGGGTAATTCTCTTGGCTTACCAGGGTATAATTAATCTTTGGATGTGTACCCATAGAGACAGAATTAGGTACAGTGTAATATCAATTACTTTGACAGTTTGAGTTTACAGCATCTGAACTGAGGATACATGATATGTTGGGGGCATATCTATACCACCCCAAGTTACTAAAAAACCTTTAACCCTTTACTCTACATAATGCTGCAAGGTCATAAACATGTGGTGAACAGTAACCGGTTGAGTAATGATGGAATGATTGGCCTGAAAATTCCAGCCAGACTGATGCCCTAAGTTGATGATTGTTTTTTTTTGTTTGTTTGTTTTTATGGAGTGAAGGCAAATCACTCGTGGAGTCACTGCTATATCATGTCACTCCCAGGGTTTCTCAGCTTTGGTCCTGGTGACATGTTGGGTTGGATAAAGCCACTGTGGGGGCTGCCCGTGCGTTGTAGGGTGTGTAACAGCACCCCCTGGCTTCTGCCCAGTAAATGCCCATAGCACCTCTCCCTCAGTTTAATAACGAAGAATCCCAAACTCCAGCATTTTCAATGTTTCCTGGAGGGGGGCAAGTTTGAGAATCACTGACCTACGGTAGTAACATTGTGGAGATCTGTGGGCAGTGGTTTGTCTGAAGTAGTTGTTTTCCTACAATATTGAATTAGGTAGCAATTATAATTTCAAAGGTGTTTTTTTTTTCTCAATATGTAATTCATTAGGGCATTTACACTATTCCTGAGGATTAGCTGAATCACACATTTTGTTCATTGTATTGATAAAGAAAATGACACAGAGAAAAAGGTGACTTGCTCGAGGTGGTAGAGACTCAAACAATCTATTGACCTGTGTCCTGTGGGGCTAATCAAGGCGAAACTGTGACAGCAGAGAAATCACTGTTTAACAACACGTTAAATGCCCAGAATGCCCCAAAGAGTCCCACTACACCGTGGTGTACTGTAAGAGTCTATCATTCCTTGACTCCCTAGTACGAGAAAGTTGGTCTATAATCCCCCAAAACTCTCAGGCGGGACTGCCTGTGGAATTCCCCCAGGGCACCTCCTACGCACAGCCTGTGCTGTGTGAACAGACTCTTAAAGGCTGGAGTAGGTGTCACTCCTCCACGAAGGCCTTGGGCCACGCCCAGGGCATGCCAACCACCCTTCTTTGCCTCTAGTTCTGTGCCCTGGGAGCCCTGCCGCATCGCGATCGGCTCTCACAGGTTTGTCTCGTCTGGACTCCGGTGCTCTTACCATCAGGATCGGGCTGCCTCAGAGCCCCATATTCTGAGAGCGAGAGTGGGAGGGACCAGACATGTTGCTAGAGGTGCATGGAACCCAACTAACCTCAGGGAGTTCCAGGGTTTTCTACTCTCTTGTCAAGAGTTAGCGAACTGAACACTCCTGCGTTCCTGCAGTGCCCCGCATGACGCCCTAACAGTTAGTCCTGGCCCCACAGAGTTCTGTGCGCCTGAAAGTTTTACCACCTCACACTAACTAGAGGCCAACTTTTCAGTTATATATACATATTCACACACATAATATACGTTGTCCTATATACGTGTGTGTATATAATATACATATGTACACACATATATACATTCATACAAGTTTCAATGATACGAAAAAGTAAATATTTCAGGTATGATTCTGACTATTCCTTAGAGAGGAAGTTGCACATTTTTAGGGCCTGTGTTTCTGGAGATATTTGTACATATCTCTAGGGGTTATTTGTGCTGTGGCGACACTTGATGTTTAGTAGGCCTTTTTTTCCCACTGGATTTTGAGCTCTTCCAGGGCACACTTACAAATATTCTGTGGACATCCTTGGTGCTTGGCAGTCTTTGTCACGTGGGAGACAAGTGGCATATGTGCAACAATGTACATAGCCCTACAGAAAAACCTTCCAAATGGATTTCTCCGTTTCATAACGGGTTTGGCTTATGGCAAAGCACAGTCAGTGTACCTTGTAGTTACACAGCTCAGACAATACATGGTATTGGCTTGAATTGTCCACATCAGGGAGGCAAAAGTAAGAGTTTCCTAACTTCAAACTCTTGCGCCAACATTTCACACGTACGCGCTTACGCACACACACACAGAACACTGCATGACACTGAATAAAACAGGTGTGGATGGTCAAATATTTTAGGCAAGAAGTCATCGTGTGCAGAAATGGTAGACTTGGTGGGGTGGCACTGATGATGAGACTTGGAGGACGACAGCTCTCCCTGGGTCTGGACCATTCAGGTGTGTGTTTGGTGGCTGGGGTGGGGTGGAGTGGACAGACGGTGCCAGGGTGGGGTGGGGTGGACAGACGGTGCCAGGAGGACACTTCAGGGAGTCATATTTATATCTATTAGGTTGGTGCAAAAGTAATTGTGGTTTTTGCAGTTATTTTTAATCTTTTAAACCGCACTTACTTTTGCACCAGCCTAATAAATGGACAGGCTCAATGATCTGTTCTGCTGTACCTGGGGGAAAGTGGGTCATTTCGTATTTCTTACATTTGTCAAATTAACAGGTTCCCACAGAAAATTGTGGCCTCAGATTTTATGAGTGTGGTCTTAATGAAAAATATAAACAAAATACATGTCCATTGGCTGTCAGTCCAAATTGGCTTATTCAGTGAGTGGCAGATAAAAGAGAAACACCTTTAATTGAAGACTTTGAGTTTCTTGGGGTGGGGTGCTCTCTGCTCCTCTGTCTGCATTTTCTATCTCAGGAAGTAACAGCAATTCCACACACCCACAAATCTGTCCCAGCCGTAAAACTATTTAAAATCGCTTAGTTGCTACTATATATCCATCCGTAACCAGTGCCAGATGCCTCATTGGGCTGTCTGGGGTTCTTTCTAGTTCCTGCTAATGCTGTCACCTGCAGCTCTCAGCAACCCTCCACCTTGAACCTGAACCCTTCAGCTATTCCAAATGTTTTTTAGTCTTCAGATTTGCCACATAACCTCATACACCAGGTTGGGACATGACAGTCTGGAATCATGTCCCCAGCCCGACCCCACCCCGTCTCCCTGACTGATCGCTACCCCTTCTCTGCTGCTCTCTGCCGGTGACAGTCCCTCTGCGAATTGTGCCCTAAGCCAGCAGACAGGCTGTGGTAACTCCCCTCTGTTCTCCCACAACATTCCATATTTACTCTTGTTTTGATGCTTCTTACTCTGTTATAACCTTTCTGTCTGCCTTCCCCCACTTTAGAACAGAGGCGACATGCCTGGAAAATAGTGAGCACTTGATAAATATTTGCTGAAAAACAGAATAAATAAACTGTCCATCCTGTCTTCCTAGGACCTGTTTTAAAAACTGGCACAAAATGGTCCATCAACCGTTTTGAATGCCTACGTAAGCATAATTAGATATGGAGATTAACATTTTGGCTAGCAAAAGTCTGATCTCTGCCTCGGAACTCCCACAGTATTTTACATATGTATGCATTGTTCTCTCTAAGGATAATTTCAGGGAAAGGACCAAATCAAGAGTAAGCATTTCTTAGCTGTTTAAGGAATCACTTCTATTTTGCTTTTTCAAATGTGTTCCTAAGACACACCCTAGAAAGAATACATTAGCAAACATCCACAGTCAGACATCAGGGTCTAATTTCCCACTCGATTCAAATGCGAAGGATGCGGTTCAGACAGGGCAAAGGACAGGGCTGGAGGACAAGAACTAGGCTGGGAGGGAGGCTGGAGCAGTCCACCTGGGACTCCTCACTGAGAGAAAACGGCCTTAGCTCCAGGGCTTGACTTTGCTGCCTTTAGCCTATGGAACTACGAGGTTTCACTGGGACAGATAGGCTCCTCGATCTGTAGCTGTATCTTTATGATTTGATGTTGAATTTGTCAAGTGCTAGTTCTGCGTCAGTTGACATGGTCCTGGATGTTTTCTTCTTTAAATTCTTTTTCTGGTTGATTGCATTGATTGACTTAAGAAATAGTGAGGTAGCTTTGAATTCTCAGGATATAGCACAACTGGTCATGATAACCATTTTGTACGTGTATATTCCTGGAATTCATTCACTGACATTATGTGGAAGGTTTGTTCATTTAGGACACAGGCTTTCTTTTCTTGTGTTGTCCTTGGTTTTGGTATAAGAGTGATACTGGTATTATACAGTGTTTGCGGATGTTTCCTCATCTTTTATCTTTTGAAACAAATTGTGTAGAATCCACATTATTTCTTCTTTAAACATTTGGTAAAAGTCACCAGTAAAACGATCTGGGCCTAGAGTTTTGTCGTTGTTGTTGTTGTTGCTGTTGTTGTTGTGTGTGTGTGTGTGTGTGTGTGTGTGTGTGAGTAGTGGTACATTTAACTACAATTAAATATACTAAATAGTTACGGGACTATCCAGGTTATCTAATTATTCTTGGGTAAGTTTCGGTAATTTGTGTTTTTTAAGGGATTAGCCTATTTTTTCTGAGTTGTCCAATGAAAATTCATAGAATTTTTTAGTCTTCTTTAATTGCACTTTGAATGTACATTGTAGTGATATCCCCCTTTTAGCTCTTATATTGGTAATTTGTTTACTTTTCTGTTTTCTTTGTTACTTTTCTTGCTTGAGTTTTATCAACTTTACAGTGAATGAACCAACTTAGGTTTGATTTATTCTCTCTGTTGTTTTCTGCTTTGACATTTATTATTTCCTTTCTTCTACATTATTTAGGTTTATTTTGCTTATCTTTTTCTAATTCCCTAAGGTAAATCATGATGTTTGATTTGGGTCCTTTCTTCTTATATGAGCATGTGAAGATTTGAACTTTCCCCTAAGCACTGCTCCATCTCCGTCTCATAAATTATGTGTGGTACTTTTCTTTGTGTTTGGTTTTAAATACTTAAAAAATATATATTTTCCTTGAGGCTTCCTTTTTACCCATTGATTTTGTAAAATTCTGTTGTTCAATTTTTGAATGTTGGGAGATTTTTGGGTTATTTTTCTATTATTGATTTATATTTTCATTCAATTATAATAATAAAACATATTTTATATGATTTGAATTATTTGAAACTTGTTTAGGTTTCTTCATGATGCCAAATATGGTCTTTCTTGATGAACGCTTCATGTGCATTCGAAAAACGTTTGTATTCCACTGCAGTTGGGTAGAATGTTCCGTAAATATCGATTAAATTAAGGTGGTTGATTGTGGCACTCAGTTCTTCTGTATTCTAGCTGTTTCCTGTATACATGTTCATTCAGTTACTGAAACAGGAGTATTAAGTTCTCCAGATAAAACTATGCATGTGTTTATTTCTCTTTTGAATTCTATCACTTTTTTTCTCCTCATGTATTTGGCTGCATGTACATAAACTTTGAATTGTCATATGTTCTTGGGGAATTGACCCCTTTATCCCTGTATAATTTATCTATCTACCTATTTGTCTATTTATTTATTTGTTTATCTATGATAATTTACTTTTAAGTCTACTTTGTCTGATATTAATATAGCCACTCCAACTTTCTTTTACTTTGTTTTTGCATGATATATCTTTCCTCTGTATTGACTTTTAACCTGCCTTATCAATATATTTAAAATGAGCTTCTTGTAGGCAGCAATTAATTGGGTGATTTAAAAAAAAATCTACATATTGATATAATCTGTCTTTTAATTATTGTGGTCTGATAACTTACTTTTAATGTATTACTGATACATTTGGATTTAGGTCTCCATTTTTAATTTTTATTTCATTTTTTACTTTTGTTTTTCATTTCTCCACTTTTATTTTCTCTCCCTTCTTTAAATTATTTGAACTTTTTGTATAATTCCATTTAAATTTATCTATCGTAATGTTTTACTACTTGACCTCTCTGTACTTTTTAGTGTTTTATTTAGTGATTTCAATATAAATACATACTTTTTATAGTTTCATTAGAATCAATATTTTACCACTTTAAATGTAGTGTAGAATGTGCTGCATGAAGGTCCCTTCACTGTATTTAATACATATGACATTTTTAGGGGTCACATATATTGCATCCACATACATTAACAATCATATCAAATGATGCTATTTTTGTTTGCTTTTAATCACCAAATGTATTTGAAGAACTTAGTGGAAGAATAATGTATTATATTTCTCCAGATAGTTACTATTTTTGCTGCTTTTCCTTCATTTCAGCTATCCTAACTTTCTATCCATGTAATTATCTCTGACTGAGAACTGTCTGTAGCAATACTTGTAGAATAATCTGCTCTCTATGCATTCTTTCAGTCTTTTTAAATTAAGAATACCTTTATCTCATATTTATTTCTAAGGGATATTTTTGCTAGCTATAGAATTCTGGACTTACAGTTCTTTTCCTTCAGCACTTTCAATATGTTGTTCCACTTCATTCTGCCCTCCAAGGGTTAAGATGATAAATTTGCAGTCACTAAAATTATTGTCTCCTTGCAAATAATGAGTCTATTTTCTTGCTCTGCTTTCATGATTTTTCAATTTGACTTTAGTTGTAAGCTATTTGATTATGATACCTCTCGTCACGAATTTCTTTCGATTTTGCCTGTTTGGATTCAACGAGCATCAAATATCTGTATGTTTATGTCTTTCACCAAATTTGGGAGATTTTCAGTGATTATTTCTTTAACACAATGGTTTTGCACTCTCTTCCCTCTCCTGAAACTTTGATGGCACAAATGTTATATATTTTGCTATTATCTCACAGTTCCCGAGGCTCTGTTTATTATTTTTGACACAATATCTCTTAATTTTTCCCTTCTAATGTATCCATTATTTTGTAAGTCCATCAGTGAGTTTTTATTTAATTACTGCATTTTTTTATTTCTAAATTTTCCAACTGATTCTCCCTGTGATAGTCTTTTGAATTTTATTTTTGCTAATACTTTCTAAATTACTGTATCAACCATATTCGATAGCTCTTTTAAGCACTTGTATAACAGCTGGTTTACTGCCTTTGCTTGACATTTTCAACATCTTTATCATCTCGTCATGTAGGTCTGTCCATTGATTGTCTTTCTTTACAAATTGAGACATTTGTGATTCTTTCTGTGATGAGCTGTATCCTGTACATTTCAAACATGACATTAGGAGATGACGGGACTTGCCTGGTGTTGGTGTTTTTAATTCAGCAGGCAGTTAACTGGGTTAGTTTCAGGTCCCAGGTTCTAGCCCATCTTCTGTGGGCCGTATCCAACGCCATCTTGAGATTTCAAAGCCTTCTTGGTGCTATTCAGAACTCTCCATGGCAGCATTGTCCAGAGCTCCGTGTGGGACCTTTCACTCAGCTCTCACAGCCCACAGCCCGCCAACCAGGACCACATTCCCACATGTGCAGTTTAGGGGACAGCCTGGGAGCTCACGCACAATGTCACAGGGTCTCTGTCACAAGCAGAGATCCTGTGATGTTCCTGGAACTTTATGATTTCCTGGCCCCCTTTTCTCCTTCAGCCATAAACGTGGGACTTTAGATTTCCTAACTCCTGCCTCTAGGGCCCCTCCCAGAGTTCTCTTTCTCTATCAATGCCCACTTCTGGGTTTCTAGATGCCTTGTCTCAGGGTTGGGAAGTCCAAAATGAAAAGCAAAGGGTTAAACTCACTGCCAGCTCAATGAAACTTCAAACCCTGGGTTCTTCTGCCTCTTCTTCTTTATCTGTTATCAGTTACTTTACTGAATCCCCACATAGCTGCCTTGGGAACTTTGTTCTGAGTTTATAGGTGTATTCAGTGGAAAAGATAGGGTGAAGTGTGCCTGTTCCTTCTCTTTGAGAACTGAAAGTCTAAACTTGACTTCTAAGAAATATTTTGTACTAAGTGAATTCTAAGTATGAATATCTAAGTATGGATAAACTCTTACAGAAACAAAGCCACTAAGAGAGACATTCAAATTAATATTCTTAGCTTTAACATAATGTCATTTTTTTCATTTAATGCCGTATTGTATTTGTTCATACTGTGATATGTTGTTACCCCTTTATATAAAATAATACATGATTAATACCTTGAAGATTTGGGTTCCATGTAAACATCTCCATTTTCTAGAGAATCTACTTTCTTCCTTTACTCAAAACATAGGAACTCTATAAACGTGCATGTGGTTATTTTTTTTCTTGGCTTTCAGGAAACATGACAAAGTTCTTACTAACTTAAAATGAATACTATGGCCTATGATTTTAGTATTGACATTCTCCACTTATATCATGTAAATTGACCTAATTAAATTTCCATTGTTGTATATTAATAGATGTAAGTTTAATCCTCTTCAGATCTTTAAGAAGTTTTCTAAAATCCACATAATAAGTTATAGATAAAAAAAATAAAGCTATGAAGAAACTTCCACCCTGTTGCCCAATTTTTCCACACATCTGTGTGAGGAAAACAAGATCCATTCAAATGCAGACACAGCGTTATAGTCACCTGTGACTTCCTTTCTCATGAAAATGTCAGTTCAACACTTTCATCTATATTTTCAAACAGCCTCAAATTTCATGTGTGTATATATTAACATCTAAATCCATTCTACTTTTTATCAGACTATTTATTTATTTAAAAGCTGAAACATAGAGTTCTCACAATTCAAACAGTTTTGTAGAGTCCACTGGAGAATATGTATACCATTTTGGAAAAGCATAAAACATCCAAAGCTTCCCCTAATTAGTCCCTTAGAGAATTACTAGAACAAACAAAAGTATAGAATTTGGATCTCCCAGGTGCCATTTTAACAGTATCCTAATAAAGTGTTACATATCTTTCACAGCAATTTAACGCGAACACGGATGACTTATTTGGGTAATAATCAGGAGACCAGCGCAGGCAGGATGTTTAAATAAACATTATCATCAAAAAGTGTATTCACAGAACATGGTTACCCCAATTGTAGTCTGATTATGTTTGCTTTTCCTCTCTCTTTGGGTCTGCTGCACTACATTTCAGTTTAACAACATTTGGCAATTTCTCTCTGAATACACATTTGTGCAGAAATTGAAATGAAATGAACTCTCCCATGCCCTGCACCGTGCTGTATGGTCACCTTTTTTTTTCAAAGCCAAGTCCAGGGCAAGTGGCCGGCAGTGGGAGATTGATAATCAATTCCGTACGTGTGCAATCTATTCTCGGCCCTGTCTCTGATGGCAAGCAGACACAGCCGGTCTGTGAGGACACGTTGACATTTCTCCACTGCCCTTAAACATCAAGGTCGTTGATGCAAAACTGGGGTGGGGACTGGGAATGGGGGTGTGTGTGCAGTGTGTGTGGCTAGGGGGCCACTGACGTTGGCGGAAACTGCATAGATGGCCGCACAGCCCCACACACTTCCTTCGTCAGTGGAGATGGCTGTCTAAATTGATCAGCAGTTTCCATGACAGCCACTCCAGCTAATATGAGCCTTCCACAGCAGGGATTTCAAGGGTCAAATTATTTTAAAAATTGCCTAGTTTTCTCTTCCGCAGTTATCACCTCACATATTAGTTACTAGAATGTGGAGATTGCTTCTTTATGAAGAAAATATTGGAAATGCATTACCACAGAAATTGTAGTGTGTCAAATTTTATGCACATATATTCCACAGGGATTTTCTTCCAGTCCACATCTGCACAGAACTGAATTTCAAAGTGATTGTTTCGTTGTTGATATTTTTTTACAAAGATAGACAGTGTTTCCTGTTTGTAAAGAGAATAGGGCAGACAAAGTCTACAGAAATATTGAAATGGAAGATGTTTCTGATAATTTTGGCATTTCTTTACATATCCCTATGTCCACTGCCTTAATCGTTATCATCCTGCGTAAGAGGAAACCAGCTGGCTTCCAACTCATCTTACTTAACTCCTGTGAGCTGTAATTTATTTTTCGACGCAGCAATGTAGTCACACCTTGAAATAGACTGTTAGGTGGTCACATGATCTTGATAATGCTAACTATTGTCACTGTTCACAGATGTTTTTTGTCATGTAATAGATTCAGGATATATAGGGCATATGTTGTGCAAAATGATTCATAAAGAGGCTATTTGAGAAAAATATTGCACCTTACAGACAGGTTTCACCGGGGGCTCTCATATACGGTTTGAGTCAATTTTGTTAAACTACGATTCCTAAGTTTCAGGA
This sequence comes from Rhinolophus hipposideros, assembly GCF_964194185.1. Taxonomy (NCBI): domain Eukaryota; kingdom Metazoa; phylum Chordata; class Mammalia; order Chiroptera; family Rhinolophidae; genus Rhinolophus; species Rhinolophus hipposideros. The sequence continues at coordinate 75,302,611 of NC_138058.1, read as the reverse complement.
GACATCTGGAAAACTGCACTGCTGCACTGGCACGTGTGACCGAGTGGCCTTCAGGGAGCAGACTATCACATGTGCATGCTTGTCCTGAGGAGCCCAACCCTTTGACAGAAGGGACATGTGGATGGGAGTGTAGTTCTCTATGCCACTGCTTCTCTCCCATCTCTCACCTCTGGGCTCATGCCTGAATCCCAGAACAAAAACATCTCAATAAGAAGTCCTGATGGGCACACTAAAATACTAATAGTTGTAGACTATTAGTTAAAAAATAATAGTTATAGACAAAAAGCCAACAAAAGAAAAAGGGGATCATAAAAAAAATTACCAAAAGAGGTCAGAAAAGATGAAAAGGGAAACAAGAATAGAAACAATTAAAAAATAGGAATATGATAGATTTAAATCTAACCACATCAAGTATGACATAAATGTCCTAGGACTAAACATCTCCGTTAAAAGTCAGAGATTGTTAGTTTGGATAATAAAGTAAGACCCACTGCATGCTCTTACACTACCTTATAAATATAACACTCGGTAAAGCAAAATTGGGCGGAAAAAATGGAACACCAACGGTACTCAAAAAAATCTAGAGGTGCTATATTAATATTTGATAGAGTCCAATTTCCAAGCAAATAATTTTTCAGAAGATTAGAAGACCATTTCATAGTGATAAATGTGTCAAGTCAGCAAGAGAAAGTAATGTTCCTAAACATTTATGAACCTCATCATAGAGCCTCAAAATACACGAAGCAAAACCCAATGCAACCACAAGAGAAATAGACAAATCCAAATTTATAGATTCCAATGGAGGAAAATCCTACAATACCTGACCAGTACTCCTTAAAACCATCAAGTTCATAAAAGTATACACAACAGCTAAATATAATATGTGCTGCTCAAATAGGGAAAAAGTAAGGAAACCTGAATAAACGATGGCCGTTAGTTATTAACAGGTTATAAATATCATTTCATTGATTATAGCAGATATACCATGTGTATATGCAATCTAAAATGTTAATAAATGGGAAACTATGCCTGACTATATGGGAATTCTCTGAACAGTTTTTTCCACTCTTCTGTAAATCTAAAAGTCCACTAAAAAACAAAGGCAAACTGAAAGAAAATCACAAACTCTTCTTGCTAGAGTAGTTTTCTTCCAGTGGTTTATTCCACCTGTCTTATTGATTCTTATTAGATTTCCGTTTCCTTTTCTTTTACGTTGCTGTAAATATTCCCCAGGGCTGTGGGTGGGGGTGGGGGGTGGGTAAGAAGGTCATGAGGCTGGGCACAGAGGAGAGCCAACACTCTCTCCTACGCTCCCACTACTAAAACGGCTTCAGAGTTGCTGTTTTAGAATTGCTGTCAGGGCCATATTGGAAAATCAGTTTCATGAATAGGTTGAGATCTAGAATTTGAACAAAAGGGTATTTAAAAAACATGATTGATTTATGTATTCTTTTATTTTTATTATTTTCAAATATCAAATTTGCCTCAATTCAAAACATTGCAGAAAATACATGTCAGTGTATTTCAAACAACTGCCTTGGGGATATTGCCAGGCTCCTGACCACCAAGGGAGACAGCCGGATGAGTTGTTAATGAGACAGATTTGGGATGAGACAGATTCAGGTTCAGACCAACTTACGCAGCTTGGGAACTTGTACTTCTGAGCACGTGACTTAAAGCCTCTAGGCCTCAGTTTTCTCATCTTAACTCAAAGATAATGATTTTTTGCAGTGCTCGTGTGAAAAGTACATGAGGTGCTGCTCATTAGTTTCCAGTGGAGGAGATTCCTACAGTATACCCGACCAGTACGGTAAAGAGATATTATATTGTGATTAATGTTCTTATGGACGTTCATAGGTCCTAAATTTTCCATTGATATCGTAAAATTGCAAAAATTGAAAATGATTATTATATATTACAGTTATGGGAACTACGGTAAAGCAGAGTCAGTGATTTTTCAAAATTTCCTAAACTTGGCAATCCTTATGCAGCTAGAACCAGAATACCAGGTCTCTTTGCTTCTGGCCAAGTCAGTTCTCTGTTCAAAAAAATGGAGGATTATTAATATTCCCAAATATTGGGCAGAATAAGAATAGATGGCATTTCTTTTTCCTAGCTTTATGTGTTTTTTGATCTGAAGATTCAGGAAACAATGTTGGCTCCACCATGTTTTAGAAACCACACTGATGGTCTTTCTGTTAGGTAAACGTGCGGATTCATTCCCTACAACCCAACTCCACTGTATTCACAAAAGGATGGGTAAATCAGAAAGAGACACGGCACGTTTTGCTCCAGGGAGTCTGCACCAAGCCCTCTCTACCAACCCCACTCCCAGTGGGTCAGGCGTGTTGCCATGGAGGGCACATTTTCCTATATTTTGAATATCTTAGACATATTAACTCTAACGTGTGGCACCTTATGAACACTACGGATCAGAAGGTGCATAAATTGTATCTCCATGCATCTCCCATACCTGCCTACCGCTCGTTACCTGATTTCACTACTTTTTAATCAAAGTCCCTAAAATATTTGCTAGCAAGCCATAAACGATTTTGGCATGAAGGGATTGGATGGAGGCTGTCGCAATAAGCAAGCGCACTGAGAGGTGGTTACAGATGACAGTCCTTTTAAAACACGAGCTGGCTAGCATCACAGCACATCAGGTGTTAGTCACTTGCATTACGGAGTGTGGGAGGAAACAAACATGCATTCTTTCTACCAGTGATGACGGACCTATTTTTAGTAAGTCTTCACTTGCGGTAAGAGTGGTCTTAGACATAAACCCAAGTGAAGAACTATGTACTATCTTGAAATATTTCCCTTCCTCAGGGAAGCCCCCCCACTGACTCAGCTACATAATTGACAAAACATCAGTTGCCCAAGCACTGCTACTTAAAAATTATTTTTACATTGTATGTAAACTGGAAAATTCAAATCAAAATGAGAGAGAGAAGATAATGTCTTCCAGATGACAGCTTTCTGGATAGAATCTGAAGCCTGGAGCAACAGAAATTTTCATTAACATTCAGATTACATGTCATTTTGATTCACACTCCCTAAGCAAGCTCATTTGGTTGGCAGCCAACCTTCTCGCAGTGTGATGACAACACAACAAGCTTTACCGCCTCCCTTTTAGTGCTAATGATTCCTTGAGTGACAGCCCTGGTCGCGGAGCTCTGCAGGACACCACACTCTGCCTGGCCCACAGTGTCAGCACTGCGTGTCCTGGCAAGGACAGTCTGTGACTTCAGGAATGGGGCCACCGTCAGCCCCCATGCACATGCATACCGACACACACACAGGTGCCCCTGAAGCTCACCTCTCAAGCACTATATGTTCTCAGAACAGTATCACCAGGATAAAATAAATTATTGTGTTGGTAATTGGATACCCTCTGAGGACCTCTGCCCTTTCCATTCGGGCAGGCGGGGTTAACCCTTCACCTCACCATGGCTTCACCTAAGCAATGACTTTGGTGCTGTCTATATGCCATCCGTCTCGGGTTTAATACACACACACACACACACACACACACACACACACACACTTTTTTCTTCAGGAATAAAAATGTTTTGTTTACTTCTTTGTCTTCGGATTTCAGCTTAGCAGACCATAGCCCTCTCATTCCAATATCACGCTACCTGACTGGCGTGTCGAGTTAGGAGAAGAGTACGGACCTTCATTTCCTTTCTGGAAAGGATGTAGATTTAGGGCAGAAACCTAGACACCAGGATGTCAGATCTATAATGGCGGACCTCTTGTTTTAGGATGCCTATGGCATCCTCAAGTAGGGAAGACTATCTGGCATATGAAAGTCTTCAGTAGCTACCTGTGAATGAATGAACGAACAAACGAATGAATGAACAAATCTGAACATCTCCTAAGGAATTTCTGCCTGAGATTTATCAGGGTCATTTGCAAGTTCGCAAAGCAAACATGCCACATGCATGCATTTCTCCCTCACCTGGGTCCTCTTTATTCTTATGCTACGAGCCTTACTTTTGAGGAACAAAAGGTCAGGAGGGGCTGGTCCCCTGGCACCCATTCTCTTGCCCCATAATGTGCCCAGTTTCATTCATTTATGTGTTATTCCATGCATTGGGCTGATAGGGGTCACTGAGTGTCCCTCATATTCAGGGCACAGTGCTGGACTGTGGGCCTCAGAGGTGAACAGGTGTAGAGGGGAGGTCCCCCTACTGGCTGGCGTCTTGAACCCACTGAAAGATGTAGGGCGGCTCCTCATAGTTTAGAGGCATGAGGGTCAGGGAGGTCCTGAGCTGACATGTGAGAAGAGCGGTGGTCAGGGAGCAGGTGACAGGCTAGGACAGGCTGCCACCCCTGCAAGCCCTGGGTGCCCCCCACCACTGCTGCAGGGAGTTTGCTCCCCTGCAATCTCATGTGAGGTCTACGCAGTGCAGAGTGTTTGCAGGTACATAATTGACAAATAAAGAAAGATGCACTGTTCCTGCAAAGTGATGGTCGTCGGCGATCTCCTGCGGGAAGGTAGATGTGTGTGTCCATAGGGAACAAAATATAATAAGGGCTGTTGTAGCCCCAGCTTTTAGGAATTTCAGTAAAGACAATATTTCACTAAATATTCTTCCTTGCTCCCACCATGGTGGTATGTCAACTAACTTTTTATTTTCCCCAATTTTTAGAATGCACGTGTGGGAGGGACTTGGCATTTGCCAGCAGAGAATGAGAAACTTTCATCAGAAATGTACGCCTTCTTTTTTTGGCCTATGTGAACATGTGGAAAGATGAATCAGTTTGGAATCAAAGTAATTAAAACATATCCACAATTTATTATACTGTTTAAGTTTTTTATCCCCTCTGAAACTCTGTATTTATATGTGTAAAATGAGGATAATAATAATGCCTATTTATAGAGTTTTTTTTCAGGATTAAATGAGGTGATTGAGCACTCAGTATAAGTAATTAAACTCTGAACACGTCAACTTTTCTCTTCAATTCACGTAGCATTCCTGTTATTACACAACTAAAGCAAAGATGTATTGCTTAAAAGTACAAACTTTTTCTTCACTTTATATTCTATTACAGTTTCCTCAAGGTGAAGCTATTTAAAAATCATGACTATAATGCTCTAAAATCAAATTTAAAATTGTGGCAAGACCAGTGGCGGCAAAGGGGACTGAACGTTATCGATATCAGCGTGTTTGACGCCTTTTAGCTTAAACTAGCACAGGAACACGAGGGGAAGATCTACCTTTGCACTTTCCAAATGCATCCATGGTTCACAAGGGTTTGTGAAAGACAGAGACAGTTAACTTGCAACATAAACACATTCATTTGAGTTCCAGGCCAGAGCATTTTAAGTGGCCTAGCTCAGGTAGCAAGAGCATTTCTTAGTTCAACGCGGGCCCCATAACGAACACGTCTCTGGAAGTTGGACCTGATTGCTTTTGAGGGTTTTTCTAAGACTGTTGTCTTGTACCCACTACCTCCTGAGACACAGCTCTCAGCTGTAACCAGGCACCTTCGGCAGTCGAACCACGGGAGCTTGGTGTGCTTTGTGTGTTCGCTCCTGGGGATGACTGAGATGTGTGTTTGTGAGACACAGCGTGGAACCAGAAGGAGAAAATCCAGACGTCTGTACAAAGGCGCATATGGGGGCCTGAATCATGCCCATCAGCTTCCATCTCGAAAGGGGTAAAATGTGTTTCCTGTGGTTCCAAAGGGTGAAAGCCATGGAGAAATGTTCTTTCCTATGAAGAATTGCTTTAGAAAAGCAGTAAGTTACAAGGTGATTGCTTTAGAAAAGCAGAGCAGACAAGTTCCTGTGAAGGATGATTAAGATGTCCTTCCGTCTGGCACACATACGACTTAAAATGTCCTCACTCTGGATTAAACATTAGAGTCCCCTGGGAGGCATTTTGCAAGAGGGTAAAGATTCAGATTCCAATGGTCTGAAATCATCACTGTTATTTCTAAGCCAGGGTTAGAACAACCCTCTAAGGGTTCTACTGTGCACCCAGAATTCAGAAAGTGCATGCTAACCGATTGATAGAACTGTTTCTCGTTGGATGAATCTGGTGTCTTCAGTAGGTATCTGTGCTGATCAAGGTTAAAACAGCTGCAGTTGGGGATCAATGTGGACTGTCACACACATACACACACACACAGCAAAGCAGGCCTGGTGCCCAGCACGGGGACACAGGGGTACACCTCAGCCAGGGTTCACGAGGCCCTGCTCATCATTGCTTTATCCAACAGGCAATTATCAGCCTGACCTTGGCCTCAGCTAGAGACGGACACTGACAGTGCCGGCTGCCCACCGTCCCCTGAAGATGGTCTGCATGGAACCACGCCAGCAGCACCATCCCAGAAACCGGGACAGAGAAAAGGCTGTAATATATGTCCACTGAGCCAGTGCGTAGAAAGACTGCTGAGCCCGGGGCGTATTTCAAACCACCCCATGCGCAGAGCCTGTTAGCCTGGAAAATATTCTCAGGACAGTGGGGAAAATGCTGGCATTTTGTAGGAGAAGCAGAATAGGAATGCTGACATCTCGGTGTGTGCGCGTGTGTGTGAGTGTGTGTGTGAAAACCTCGTTTCCCTGTGATTGCTCCGCAGACTTTATGACACCAGGTTTGGACGTCATTCCCACCCTCACTCACACGTGTCCCTACTGTGAATCAGGCATTCATTTTCTGAGCCCTTATTGTGGCTTTGTGGATGTATATTTGCATGAAGTCCTTTCTGTGTAACTAGAATTTTGCCACAAGAGGAGCAGCAGCATGGAATGGCGTGGCTGCTGGCACATGATTTCAAATCCGTCTGCCCTATACTGCAGCTTAATTTAAAGGCTGGGTTACTTGAAAATGCCTTGACTGAGTCTGACCTGGTTTGTAAATATTTAATATTCCATTCTGGTTTCCCTATAACACAAGAAGCTTCAAGGTCTCCTGTTCTTGCCAATTTTTAAAGCATTGATATTGATTCAGCTAATAAGCGTGCACAGACTCACCGTTCCTGGACCGCTTTCAAGAGTCGTGTTTAAAGCAATTAGCAGTTCACAAGGTCTTCTGGGGACTCGAAAGTCGTCCCAAAGAATGATCTGTATTTGTTCTTCATGAAAATTCTCCTCTTTTATTTTTTTTCAAATATGTGACTGTGTTATGGGTGAGAAGACACAAAATTCACAGCAGGAAAAGGAACCACCATCATGACAGAGTGAAATCTGTTTGCAGCTTAATTAAGGCCTATTCCTTTAATCAAAACGTTCTGATTTGGGGAATGAGAGGCATAGAGGCAAAAGATAGATGTGAATTGTTGAGAATGGGTGGGGGGGAAGAGAGCAGAGAGAAAATAAAAACGAATGTGCAATGCACATCTGTGAAGTTTAGCACTATTTGTATATGCATATTGCTCAGTTCATTGCAAAAATAAGTTAGGGTAGCATTCACTAAAAAAAACACCTCAATAAAAGACAATAAAAAGAAAAAGACAGAACTAGGTGTGAGAACACAGGAGGATACACAAGAAGAACTTGCAGCCAGGCTAAGTCCAGCACAGAAAAACCTTTCGCATAGAAAGTTGTACTAGATGGAGATCAAGTTCCCTGGAACCAGAGCAAAGGCAAAACATGACAACGCCATGAGCTGAGTCTCCACAACATGAACAATCAGGTCCATCACAAGAACAGATGCCTTTGACCCTGAACGCACAGCGAGTTTCTCCACAAGAGATACTTACCAGGGCTACTGTGGCCTAGATGACAACACCCAACAACTCAGCACCAGTAAATGTGACAAAGGGCGGGTGTCACAGTGCTGAAAGATATTCCTTACATTAGGGTTCTCTGAGAGGCACACACTCATAGTTAGCTCTGGGAACAGAAATAAAACTGGCAGAGTTCAGTCTTGCTCTGCATTCTGGTAGCAACAATTATTGAAATTGGGCGGAGGTGGTGGTGGAAGTGAGGGGTTATTGCTCAATTCCTGCAGAGAAAAACCTGTGTGCCAGACCCGCTGGTAGGGACGGGCTTTAAAATAGTGAAGGACTTCACTTTCGTCTCCTGTACTGTGGAAACAAGGTAGCTAGTGTGTGTGGAGAGAGTGACAGCAACTCTTACAAAATAATCCAACAGACTGCAATTTTCTGACAGCCTTTCAGTCTGGAACAGAGAACACTTGGGGATAAATTATGATGGGGACAGTTTTAGGGTTAGACTGGGCCCTTATGAGGGGCTCACTCTTTGTAATAGTGGAAATTGACAGAATCCTAATATTTTTATTAATAGTTGTATTATTTTTATAATAAAATATAATGAGCAAACATGTTGTTTTGTGTTGGTTTTACTAGCTTACTTTTAGTGGATGTAGACTCAGTGTCATTTCCTGCCCTGTAAACCATACATGTAATACATCTCATCTTTAACGGATGAAATTTGGATGTCACTGCTTTCCTTTTAATTTTCAAAAATGTGAACCACTCCTCGTTTGATACCACTGAAGTTTCTACTGGGACTCTTATCTTTTCAGTGTAAAGGTATCCTTGCCGCTGTTTATCCTAGGTGTTTATGTTGCTTGCCTAATGTGTTGGCTGGACTTCAAGAACAATGTTGAATTATAATAGTGATAATGGGGCTGAGGCTTTGTGACTCATTTTCATAGGCATTCCACAGTGTTTCGCATTAATTAGGATCTTTGAAACCAGTTTGAGATCTATTCCACTTATCATATTAAGATATCTTTCATATCAAATTTACTGACCTCTCTTTTAATGTGCAAAATATTTTACATTTTAAAACTAGTTTTATTGCCACTCAAAGAGTGCATGGATTTCCTCTTCTAACCTATTGCTTAGATGAATTATAGACATTAATTGGAAATATGCATCAATATTTTTTGCAGGAGTGGAACATCTTATAACCTTGATATGGCAGGTGTGTGTGTGTGTGTGTGTGTGTGTGTGTGTGTGTGTGTGTATTCATGCAGGTAGAGATATCAAAGTCATCAGTTTTTTTAAAACATTGACCTTTTTCTATGCTTTCAACCTTGAAATGATTTACAAAGTATATATTCTTTAAAGACTAGCTAGAGCTCCTAAAACACATGAAATAGATACCTTTTAAATAGAATTCGTCTTGATTATTTACATTTTCCTAGCAAAAATATTTTTCAGTATATTTTCAAACTTATTAATATAGGATTTCATATATTATATAACATGTGTAAAACTTTCTTAAAAATGATCTCCTCTCGAATTGTGGTTATACCCTCTTACTAGTTGCTAAAATTTCTTATTTGTGTATCCTCAATTTTTTATTTAATAAGTCAGAAATTTGTCAGAGGTCTTAGATTCATTTGTCTTTTTCTGTGATATGGGGCATTGTACTTTCTTAATTCCTGTTGTGATTTTTTTCCTTATTTGGATTTCTTTGGCTGGCCCGCCCATCAGCACAGGGCTTCTGAGGTGACAGTGTCGGTGGCTTAAACATTAAATTCACCTGTTGCTCATGCTTCCTGTCCACTTCTATGGCTTTAGACTCTAAATCACCATCGTTTCCTTCGGGGCATATTGCAAAATATTCCAATATTTCTCTTTATAAACATGTTCACCACTTTCCGATACTTTCTTTTCACAGAAGCTAGATGGATCCTCAAAAAAAAAGGTAACACTTGTGATACTATAATCTTTGATCCTTATCTTAAACCCTACAAAAACACTCCCAGTGTACAGAGTAAGCAGGTTGACAAGACCCTCACCATGATCTGGCACCTGTGAGCCCCTCGGGGCATCCGGTCCCTTCATTATTACCCTCTACTCTCACTGTCCATTTTATGACCTCCCAAACCATCACTCTTTCTACTTTATGTGGTGACCTCTTAATTGTGTTGGTCATACAGTAAATATGAGGTGTGATCAAACAGTATGGTAAATGTTTAAATAAAAACTTATTACAGTAAAAGACACATTGGCATTAATAACCCTCAAAATACTCCCTTCACTTTGAACTCACTTATGTCATCGTTCTTGCCATTTTCTGAAGCAGTCCTGGAAGTCCTCTTTCGTGAGTGTCTTTAGTTGTGCTGTTGTGGCTGCCTTGATGTCCTGAATCGATTCAAAACGTTTATCTTTCATGGTCATTTTGACTTTGGGGAAGAGCCAGAAGTTTCATGGTGCCAGATCTGGTGAATAAGGTAGATGAGGACACACTGTAATGTTTTGACAGAAATTGCTGTACCAGAAGCGATGTGTGACATGAAGTGTTGTCATGATGGAGGATGATTTACGCACTTTAAAACACACTTTTTCTCAACCGTAGCTCACACCCGACTGCACCAAACAAGTTGAAACTTGTCACACACTGTTACTAAGTTTCAACATGCCGCTTCCCGTACTGAAGATCTCTGCCTTTCTGTTGGATGGCACTTGGCAGCAGCATTCACTGTATTTTGTGATCAAAATGGAAAGACTCTGTGTCACATGTCACTTCTAGTACAGTAATTTCTGTAAAATAAAAACCTCATGGAGTGTCCTCATCCACCTTATTCACTGGATATGACACCATGTGACTTCTGGCTCTTCCCCAAAGTTAAAATGATTCAGGACATCGAGGCAGCCACAACAGCGCAACTAAAGACACTCATGAAAGAGGACTTCAGAACTGCTTCAGAAAGTGACAAGAACGATGGGATCAGTGATTCGAAGCAAGAGGGGACATTCTGAGGGGTATTAATGTCAATGTGTCTTTTACTGTAATGCATTTTTAACTTAAACATTCACCATATGGTTGGTCACACCTCATGTTGCTTCTTCACGGACCGTCACAGGACCTGACACTTCGTGGCATTCATGATCACATCATTATGTATCCAGTTATTTAATATCTGTCCCCCCATTCATCTAAATGCTTCATGAAGGTCAGGAATGGTATCACCTTGTTAACTTTTATATTCCCAACACCTGGTACCTAGTGCCCGACACATAATAGGTATTAAAAATTATTTGTCTAGGATGGATCTCGAGAGAATAATGCTAAGTGAAATAAGTCAGACAGAAAAAGCAGAGAACCCTATGATTTCACTGATATGTGGTATATAAACCAAAAAGAACAAGACAAACAAATGAGAAACAAAAACTCATAGACACAGACAATAATTTAGTGGTTACCAGAGGGTAAGGGGGTGGGGAGTGGGTATTGAGGGTAAAGGGGATCAAATATATGGTGATGGAAGGAGAACTGACTCTGGGTGGTGAACACACAATGGGATTTATAGACGATGTAATACAGAATTGTACACCTGAAATCTATGTAAATTTACTAACAATTGTCACCCCAATAAAATTAATTAAAACAAATTATTTGTCTAATAAATGGAATACTTAGAGACCACATAGAAACACCTAACAGTGCATACGGCCAACCAAACATCCTTTTAAAGAGGTCGTCTAACAATAGAAATTTCAGGAAGTTCCCTTAATAGCAAATTAACCTGAAACTTAGTTACTTCTGAAAAAAGTTTCTAACAAAATTCTAAACATATTCAAGATTATAGATTCTATTTATCTTTCAATACCCTAACCTCCCCAAAGCCTTCTTGAACCTATTCTAGTCTTCTACCATGAATTCTAATGATTTTTGTTCTTATCTCCTCAGTTATGCATGAGAGCAAAGACCTTCCTTTTGTATCTAGCGTTCCATTTTCTGCACACCAAGTAATCATTAAACCTCTACTGAATAAATAAATATGTCCTGGGTAACCTATTACAGAATACTAAAAATCACCAAGCACTAATGGCAGACCAATCATGATCCAGACATTCTACTAGACCACAAATACACAAAATACAAATAACTAAAAATACAAACAACTTAAAGACCTTTCCTTAAAGACTTTATACTTTTACGTGGGAAGCCTTTCATCTTTATTCCTGCCACTCTTTCTGCCCCCATTGTGTCCTACACCCATCACCCCCTAAGAGGAGACATGAGAACCACCTCCAGCTCCTTGGTAACTGCTCCAGTAATCACATGTATCACAAATCCTATGACAGTTTTCTGAATTTAGAATCTACACACCTCATAATTCATTTATACTTACTGGAAACGTGGCTTACCACTGCTATAATATTGCATATGGTTAAATGTACCATCAAATTTGTATGTTCAAGCTTATGTTTGCTCCTGTAAGTGGGGCCATGTCTGTTTTCCTGTATTCTGTAGAGAGCTTACCATGATGCTTTGAGACTTCATTTACATGACATTTGCAAAAATTTGCATTTCCATACTATCTTATTAATTTTACATAAGAAATACACCTAATTCTAATGATAATTAAATTCAATCTTATGATCCATAAAAACAGTAAAACTATTGAAAGATATTGGATAATATAGGAAGTTGGTGAGAAGTACAGAATGCATGTAAAAATACTGGAAATGATTACTCCCCATTGCATAAGGATTTCTATTTGCAAAACATTCTTATATATCTCATCCCATTTGAATGCCCACAAAACTGTTCAGGGAAGCAGGTCAGAGATGACACCAGTCTTACCAGAAGAGACTGGGTTTTAGAAGTTAAGGGTTATGACCAAGGTCATGGAATAGATTCCTGGCAGAATCAACTTGAACTCTGGAGCCAAATCTCCAAAACTGGTGCCCCTTCCACCTGTTCCCAGACAATGGGCCCAGGGAGCTTTGATAAATAGGAAGAAAGTGAACTCTCCTACAGACAAGAGGTGCTCTGGCAGTGGGTCCTTCCTCTGTCCTCTCATGTCCTCACTCGCTCCCATCGACTTATTCTGCTGAAAGTTCTGCCTATGATTGCTAAATTGCTAAAAGGATCAAACAGAAAGACAGCTCTGTGTTATGACTTCTAAGTCCCCACGTAGAGGAGAGTAAGTTAGAGTGGGAGAATTGGGAACACCTCCAGGGGTAGCACTCAGTTCCTTAGATAAACAATTGAATGAAAAACATAATTCACAACAACAACCACAATAACTGGCTGTCTGCAATCCACAGACACTTTGCTCTGCAGACAATCTGTACTGTCTCTAATCCTCTCAGTAAATCCACAAAGTAGGTATTACCAACTTCCTAGATGAGCAAACCAATGCTTAAAAAGATTATATAACTTGTCCAAAGTCTCATAGCTAATATGTAGCTGCATCAAGATTTAGACTTTGGGTGCTGAAACTCTAAAATCATTTCTTTAATCTGATGCTTCAGACTGTTGAGAAACATCAGCTTGAATAACTGAAAAACTAGAAGCTAATATAAAAGTCCTGCCCTCGTGTGTTAGCATTTTACAATAAGAAGATTAAGGCTGAGCGACATGCCCCAGATTGGAGAGCTGGCTGGTGGCCACGTTAGGGCTACATCCAAGTCTCAGTTCCCCAGGCAGTGCTGGTTTTTGTTTGTTTGCGTGTTCCTCCCCTGACCCCCGACACATCAGGCTGCCGCTCTTCTTCCTCACACGGACTCTCCATGCACGTGCTCCACCTACCTGAGTTTCTCTGATGCGTCCTTCTGCTTTGATCCCAGTGGCTGATATTAATCAGCTTGGAAACAGAACCACCCCAGTGGTGACCACGGCGGAGAATACCAACAGTGAATAGGGGAGACGCTGGCCCCCCAGAATGCAAGACTTTCTTTTGCATTTAGGATTATTCACGATGCCTATGTGGCTGGACTAATGGGATCTGTGACAGGACGAATCGCGTCCCAGTCTCAGGTGGCATGGCCTGGCTCCTGTCATATATGCTCTGTGAGACCCAACTTTCACACCTGTGCAGCTCCCTCACAGAGCTGTAATAACAGTGACAAGTGTGATTGAGAACGATGTGCATAAATGATACACATAACAAATTATATTTTCATTGTTTTTCATGTTTGTTTGAAGCCACCATCACTGGGTTGCAGGGTAGTTGGTGAAAACAGGACATCAGCTGGGGTGTCGCTGTGGAGTCGTTTTCCTGGAAAGTTTTGGGTTTGACTGTGCAGACCGGGCACGAGACTCGAATACTTGCTGCAAACGTTTTTGGCATAAACGATGAATACTCGTTATTCCAGTATGTATCCACCTAGCTTTTCTTTCCTTTCCCCTCTGTGGTGCAGTGAATGTAAATGTTGTCAATTTTGAAGAGTAACTTTAACAATATTAATATGAACATCCACACAGTATTGTTTGTCCCTTGCCCTTACTACGTTACGTGGAAAGTTTCATGCTGTGATATAAATACATAGCTTTTTGTTTCGCTTTACTGGGAAAATATAGTAATGGCACAGTACATGGTTATCATACAATGCCTTTCATTTAGTTACCATGCAGCCATTCTTTCAGCGGGTCGGGGGTGTGGGAGGAGGGGGACCACGGACAAAAGTGCAAATACACTTCAGACAGTCGGCCTGGACTGTGGTGACCTTGCCCATCAACTTCTTTGGGCTTCTCGCTCTTTTCTGAAGGTGCAAATACGCTGATTTTATTCACTATTAAGTGTCCTCAGCTCTGGAAGTCCCACGTTACCTTTCCATGTAAATAATTCTCTTCAACTTCTACCTAACTCGGTGTCTTCTTTTTCCTGTGTTCTTATTAACTTCAGAATTGTTTGGGGCCATATTAGCCAGTTTTCGTAATTAGATTTTTCTCCCTAGCAACAATTCAGTTCAATGTCACAGAAGTTCTCCTTTGTTCCAGCTCATGGGGTGTATACATTGAGTAAGATTTACCCTTGTACTTGTTCTTAAAGTGCTTATAGGCTCATGGGAAAGTAGAAATAAACTGTTTTTGATTCAAGGATAATGTCGTCACACCTGAGCAGATGAGAAAGCAACTTTGCCGTGGGGTTTGAAAGACGAGTATAAGTTATTCAGGCAAAGAAAATGTGAAAGGAAAGAGAAAAGAAGAAGGGATGGTACGAACTCACGTGGTGTGTGAGAGGAGCCAGAGGACGCTTGGTTTTTCTAGAACATCAGCAGTCAGGTGGGGAGAGTTACAGATGGGGTCTCCATGAGAAATGGAAGGAAAATATGTCAGTAAAGATTTTGGTCTGTATCTTACAGCAATAGTAGGGCACTTAAAGATTGTAAGCACGGTGATGGCATTTGGGTTATATTTGTGATGTTGGTCTTTTGTTTCATCTCTATAGCGAGTATAACTTTTATGTCAAAGTATAACTTGCATAGATGGTATGCACACACTTAACTGCACGACTCAATAAGCTTCACGTGTGGGCACAACCATGTAGCGGTGACCCCATCACCGAACCTCGCCAGCCGCCCGGAAGCTCCATCACACGTCCCCCAAATCAGCTGCCTCCAGAGGTAATCTCCATTTCCCACTCAACCACCCAAGGCTACGTGTCCTTTTGGACCTTCTGCCTACCAGTGCATCTGTGAGGCTCAGCTGTGTCACTGCATGAAGCTGTGACTCGTTCTTTCTGGGTTTTGTGCTGCAGCCTGCATTTATGCGTCCCCGTGGGGATGGACATTCAAAACCTCACGGTGACTGATGCACGGTCAATAGGCTGAGCAAAAGGGAGGCAAAAGGGATGTTTTGAGACTGTTTGGAGGCTCTTGCCACGGTTTGGGCAGGAGGAGACGACAGGTTAGATTAGAGCGGTGGTGGTAGATTTGGGGAAACTGGGTGTTTTTGAGAGGTATTTGGGATCTGGTCCATGATTCAATACAGTTTGGAAGGAGGAAAACTCAAGGGTATGTTGGAATTTCTCCCTTGACAGCTGACACAGGGAATCCTGGAAAAGTATACTGTTTGGTGGGGTACTAAGAGTTCACTTTCGGCCATGTCCAGGATAAGGTGTCTTTCATACGACCAAGCGGAGACGTTAGGGACCAACAGCCGGAGGAGGGGTACCATGCGGAAGAGATAAATACTCCACTTGTAGCGTAACAAGGGTTCTCACGAGGCCGGAGACACTGCGGTGTCATTGACGGGGCTGCCGTGCAGCCATGGGCCTACTTCCGTCTGTCACTCCACTGACAATCAGGCTTATACGAGACGCGCGTCACACACGAGTGACACAAGGGAGATTCTTTTGATAGTTATTGAGCCCTGTTTTCCTCTTGGCAGAGGGTTCAGCCACTGATGGTCCTTCCCTACACCGTTCACAGTGTTGTGTCCCAGGCCACTCACCTCTGTGACTGGGACGGGGTGGCTGAGGAGAAACTGAGGCCATGGCTTCTCCACCGTCCAGGTCTTGACATCAGGGCTGGGCCTGGCAGCCACAACAAAGATAAAACAGCCAGTTAATGCTACTCTGTGCACGCAGATGTAATGGGCAGGAGAGATTCAACTCGAGAAGCGACCATGACCACGGTCCTGCGGTTCTTGCAACGAGCAGCAGAAGAAGCTTCATCGTTAATATTTTTGTCAACATTAATAAAATTAAATCAAATGCTTGAAAAAGGGAAGTATCAATCTATAATTTAATAAACATTTATATTTTGAGGGCATGTCTTCCAATCTTGCAGTGATTCACAATGTACCTGTAGTTTGAATTCACGTACTATAAAGCCTGCCACCATTACTGGCTTCTTCCTTAGTCCCACTGAGAACGATGAAGGGTTGCCTGTTATCACACGGATTGCAGATCCTGTTCATTTTCCAACCACCTTCTTTGCACCCCACGCAACTACTGCTTCCACGCCCCCCATTTCAGTGTAAACCACTGGCAGTCGCACTGCCCAAAACGTCTCTTCTTTTTTGACTTCTCTTTCACGCATCTCATACATCCAATGCATTTGCAATCCTGCGGGTGTGACTTTTGAAATGCATCCAGAGTTAAGCCCTTCTGGTCCTGCACCAGCACGGGTGGCCCCTGCACCACTGTCAGATGGCCAGGCCCACTCTCCTGCATCCTCCACGTGGCAGTATCTTCTGACTGGACTCTCTGCTCCCTCCTTCCTCCCACAGTCTGTCCTCTGCACATCAGCAAAGTAGAAGCCACATTCCTTCCCTCAGAACCATGTGAAGTGGCCTTCTTGGCATGGCCCAGGAGCTGTGTCCCTCCTACGCTGCTGGGACTGCCCCTGGCCCTCTCTTGTTGGTTCTGCCTTCTCTGTCCCCCAAGTCCCCAAGTGTTCTTCTGTCCAAGCTGCCATGAGAACAAACCCAAGCAACGGAAAATCAGGTGTTGTTCATGTTTCTCAAATGACAAGACCACACCAGACAAATAATAATGTCACCGTGTCATTAGAGGCTGTGTTGATTCTGAATGTTTGCTCAGTGTGTATCTCCTAGAAGCACCAATGGAGTCATTAAAACGGAATGGGTGAGTTCCTGCCATAGTCTAAAGTAAACAGCTGCATAACACGAGTGGAGACTTCCATTTTATCTCAGATTAACAGGGGAGAAGGGGCTAGGACCAGAGAAAGGTAATTACATAATTTGGAATTAGGCCAGAGTAGCAGAGCAGAACTGAAAACTCCCAAGTTCAATGACCTCATTGTGAAGTGTGTGTGTGTGTGTGTGTGTGTGTGTGTGTGTGTGTGTGATATAATGACAACAAATGTTTAGGAATCCAAATAGATTACACACACACACACACACACACACACACACACTGTGTAACATATAGTTATATAGAACTCACAAAACCCGGTCAAGTTAGCATTTGCTACCATGTTTCCGCCACCCTCATTTCCTTCAAGGATAAAAGGTGTGTCCCTGACAAATATACCTATCAGTTATTTAGAGCAGTTCCAAGCAATCTCCACCTCTAATCTCAATATTAATGGGACTTATCTCTATTCACCTGTGAAACAGAATGAGCTGAGGGAAGAGGGTTGGAGAATAGTTTTATTGACAAAACTCTTCTTCGGAGACCACTACTCTGAGCTTTGCCTCTCTCTGGCTACTTGGCAGGCAGGCCCCTGGGGGAGGTCGCCCCCTAATCGTATGGGAGGAAACCAGCGTTCTGCTTTAGCTTAGTTGTAAAATGCCAACCAACCCCCCAAGTTAATCTTAATTAAAACATACATACTAATACAATGAGGTATAACACAAAAAAAACCGGAATGGCATATTCGAGTTAAAAATTCAGCTTTAAACACTCCACTATACAAGTGAAGCATGGCAAAATACCATTTTTATCCACATAAACTTTGTAGACCTTTACTCAAAAATTATTTTGTATTTATTTCTTTAAAGTTCCTATCTTCCAATTTTTTCTGTTACCTCTGCATTCTTTTGTTTTTAAATATGAGCTTATTTATGATAGTCAACTTTTTGAAAAACAGGTAAACTCAGGAATCAGCCTCTACTAATTAAGTATAAGAGAGAACAAGCTCACTGTTTGATTGTTGCTATTTTACACGTGGAGACTTTTAGGTACAAAAGTCTTCCAGCAAAGTTTCACAGGTGCTAGACTTTTCTGAAGACTGCCACTGGGAAATGAGATCTAAAAACTTTGATCTGTGAGTGAAATATTAACAGGAAAACAAAAGGCTGCTGTGAAGGAGGACTGGTGTGCTTATATAAGTGTTATTAGCAAGTAAAAGGCAAACAGCTATTCAAAACTCTGGCGAAAAAGTAGTTTTGAAGAATCTCCAGCCCAGGAATTATTTTCATCTTCTGTGTAATTCTGCGTAAATTTACTTTTAATTTGAACATACCTTGCCATGTAACCCAGAACAGCTACTGAATTGGTTGATATATTCAAGACTTATTCATAAATTGACTTATAAATGAAAATATTTTTTATACAAACATCAAATATAATTTTCTGGATGTAATTTATTATAGTTAATCAAATTTTCAAAAGCTGAGTTAAAATTAGATCTGTTCCCCTAATGCCAAAGAAACACAAAATGAGCTCCCGGGAACCTTCTTTAAATCTGGTCTCTGTGATTTGGGTGGCATAATTCATGACAGCTGTGTGCCCATAGAGCAAACAAATAAGCCTATTTCTGAGGAAACGTCAATTGCTTCTAATCACAGTTTCCACAATGTCTCTTGACCAAAATCAAATCTTAAAAATTGAAATTACGAAGAGATTAATAAAATTTGGTATAGAGAATATGTGAAGTAAACTATTGTTTTTAGTTTCATTAAAAGCATGGTTAGGACAGCTAAGAATCAAAGTCCCGGATTTAAATTTGGAATTCCGAGTTTCCCAAATGGGGATTAATGATGTGTTTGCATCAGCAGGGGAGCAGATTTAATTGGTTAGTTCATACTCAGAACTTAAAATTGAGAGCTTGGAAGGTTTTTAAAAAATCGTTTTTGTTTCTTTACAGAGATGCTCCAAGGACACTGGTTTTAACTTTCTGTTTTGAATGTTATTTCAGACTTTTAAAAACTGAAACAACACCATTAGTATCTCTACGTTATAGCAATCCCAAGGCAATGCCGTGTATTAAGATGCAAAAGGAACTTCAATCCCATTACCAAATGCAAGAATAAATGACCTCTGCTACTAAAAGGCTACAGCCCAGCCAACATTCTTTCTCTCTGATATGTCACCTGAATCTCTGTAGATTTCTTATTCAGTGCTAAAATGCAGCCTGACTCCCAAGGTAGCTGCAGTGCACGGGAGAAGCTATTTTAATGTAAGACCAGATTCAAATGTTATGTGGTGTTATGTGGTGCTTCAAAATATTTCTGCGAGGATGGCTGCATCGTCGTGTTCTGACACTGCACGCTGTAGCCACATCACTTAGAACACAGGATTTTCTTCCTATGTCCCTTTGCATTTTAATGTACTCATCTGTAAGGCAGCCTCTCCATCAACCCTTCTCCCACGGTTAACCATTAGCTATCTGAACGCATTTCTCCTCTTCCCTTATTAAAAGGGCAGTCAGCTCTGCTGCGTGTTGGATGGCAATGTGCCAGTCAGGTAATCTCAGCGGGGGAAGTTTAGTCCTAATTAGAGTGGTGTCGGTGGGATGGAGGCACTGTTATTGTCACAAGCAGGAAGTGCTCTAGACAGGTGGCTTCAAAAGGCAGGCTCTGAAGAAAGCACAGCTCATGATAAAGTCACCAGGGACCCGGCCACACTGAGGCTCCTGCTCTTTCTGAAGCTGACCTTTTCACAGAAAGTGGGTCTTACGTTAGCCCTGTGATCAACAGGAGCCCAAGTACAGAATCACAACCTTTGGACACGTGGGCTCATTGCCCGCCACTTCCGGCGCGGAAGGAACATGGCTGTGACAGTTTAGGTCATCATGTTCATGTGCAGACTGCTGGCAGTGCACTGTGCCTTCTAGATGCATGTTGTCACGAAGTCAACTGCCAGTCTGATGCAGGTAGTTTTCTAAGTCAGATTCCTTCAGCACTAATTAAACAAGTCTAATCAGAGCAAAGACCAAGGAAGCCCAAGCCCAGCTGCCCTTCCTATGTTTGAGGCTGCTCTTTTTCCACCCAGTAACTGCAAACAGAGATTACAGCATATGGTCAGTTTCCAATTCACATACCTAAGAAATCGTTCATTAATTCGATCCAATGAACCAGTTTCAAATGTATGGCACAACCTTCAGATTGTATTTTCAGGGATGTCGAAAACAACGTGACCAAGTAAGAGTCTGCAGACCTGCAGTTCCCTTCTCTGAGCAGGTTTCTCCTGAAGTCTGTCTCACCTGGCTGTATTTTCTAGGCATCCTCAAGGGCTCCTGAACACCCAGTTCCCCATAATCCTACACTGAAGCTAAAACAGCTCTCCCCACAAGGCTCAGGTCTTGCTGGTTTGGTCTTCTGGAACACCCCATCGGAAAACTCCCTCCGATGAGCCATTCTTTTTCATTCTTCACCTTCCTTCTGCTTTTCTTGTGACCATGTTTGCGTCCCTCCCACCACACAATCAGTGTGTTTCTCAGAATTAGTGTCTGTCCTGTCCGTCTGCTCCTGGCCTTCAGCATGCTTGGCTCTCAGGGGTCTCCATGCCCAGTCGGCCTGCACGTGACAATACTGGTCCCAGGAGGCCCATGCCAGGTTCAGGCCAGGAGCAGGGGAGCCACCAGCCACTGTAGATGCCAGGTGGACAAAGCACATCTTACAATCGTCGGGGCCAGCCGTTACCCCATTGCTGCCCGATCCTCAGCCAGAGACGTTTCGGGTCTTTTGCATCACCCCATCTCCTATGTCAGCAAACAGAACCTTGCACTGTGGTCCCCATGCTCAGCCAGACGTCATGACGGAGGAACGGGCTGTGGGAACAGATATCCTCATTTGAAGCATCATGTTCAAGACCACCGGGGTATGCTGGAGGGATCTGGGGACCACCCTCGCCCGTGGAGACATGCCTGGCTCTCTCTTTTCCTAGCTGTCTGTTTTGAGAAGAGCTCTTAACCGTCACACCCACACTGCTTACCTGTTGAGTGGAGAGCCTAAAATCATGGTTTTAGTTACTAATAAGGTGAGGCCTAGCACAGTGTGCAAATCGAAACATGACGCTGCTCTGTTAGAGTGGTCATGGCCTCCTTGCAGATATACAAAAACCAACAAAAACCCTTCTACCGTCAATGCCACCCTTCACTTAAGGTCTGGAGAGGGCTGGTGCTTTCCTGTCCACTCTGAATAATTTTCATCACAAACTCATTTCCACTTCAGAAAACAGAATATTGAACTGGAGGTACCAGTCTAAATTCCTAAACTTGATTCACATCAAAACTTTTCCTCTTCCTGCAACAGGAACCCTCCAAACAGGAAGCTTAGAGTGTTTCTCCTGTTTCCTGCTCTCTCCCGGGTTCTGTGATTTAAACACACTTGACAGCGACCTAGACAATTCAAGGACAGGAGCCGGTGATGAAACCCCTGTGGATTGTCTCGCTCCCTAGCATCAGTTTTCACCCTGTCTTCATGCACACGGCCATCCATGCAGCCATCCAGGTAGTCAGGGCTCAGTGTGACAGCGGCTCCACTGTCATGGGGACTGACTGACTTGTAGGAAATGAGCCTGAGCTAGGCGGGGCCAGAAGGAAGCCCCTCTTGCCTGAACTTGGACTGAAAGAAGACTGTCTCTGTTCTTGATGAGCCTATAACACGTCAGCCTGGGGCCTGCGGTCTCAGCACCCTTCTCCTCCTTCCACGCAGAGCAGGAGAGCAGAAGAGCGTGTGGGGAGAGCCGCACAATGGTGACAAGGAATGCAGACTTCCTTCTTTGGCCCATTCCTGTGTCCTCATAATAAAGAGTCCTTCAGCTCTGCTCATCTCAACTTTTGTATGTTATTTGCCAAAAGAAAACAAAACAAAAACCAGTCCTAGTTCCATAGGTCCCATCAGCTGTTTCCTCGTTTTAATGTGTAGTTATATATAATAATCTCTATATAATAAAATGACCTACCTCACAGGGCTGCATGTGCTTCTCGTTAGATAATATGGAAGGACGTATTAAAAAGTTACGTATGTAATGTAAAAAATGGAATGTGTCTGTATGAAAGGAATATTTCTTTTTTCTCATTGCAGATAATCTTGGGGATTATATGTCTGTAGTATATTTCTTTAAGAAATCTACAAAGACTATAGAAGAGGTTTTGTCATGGACCATCAATGCTTAAATGCTTAATTAGATGTGAAGGGCAGTGGCTGACTTCTAAATATAGTTTAGATTTTACAAGGAAAGTGTGAAATAAAATGAAATACATGTAAATTATGTAGAACTAAACATACATACATACTATTTTATCTCATTTCTGGAAATGGAAAATGGTAGGGGATTATTCACTACATTTAGGCTTTTTTAAAATAAATTTTAAAATCACATCACCTTTGATAGAAAAGTAGATAATTTGCTAAATCAATTTTTAATTTTCACTTTGTTCACTTGCTCTTTACCCATAACTAAGGTTTTTAACTCTTGTTTAGGAAGTGGAAGATTTCGGTGTGGCATAACACTTACTGAAGTACTGCTTGCTGTGAGGCAGCGGGAGCGAGTGCACTTCTGGAGAACACAGCAGTAAGTATGTATAATCCTGCTCCTGATGTTTGCAACCTAGCGGCAGAGACAGACACATTCACCATCATCCACCCTGTGAGTGAGTGGCTGTAAGAAATACAGAAAAGTATAAAAACTGTGATTGAAAAACAGAAACAATAGTGTTATTGATTTTGTCTGGCACTGAGGGTATCAGTAATCAAAGAATTATCTTTAGAGACTTGACTTTACTTGTTCATGCCCTGTGTGTTGTAAGTACATTTTGAGATTACTTTTCATTTGTACTTTGAAGAAAGACAACAATTTGGAACAGATCAAAGACCGGAAGAAAAGTATTAGGTATGAGATTACAGACTGCCTAATGGGAAGTGCTGGTTTAAATGTTTTTCTTATCATAAAGTGGTGCAACTGACGTTGCTGACAAAGTGGAACGAACGCCGGAAGTTTGGAAAAGCCTAATAAAATCCATAAAGTTACCCATTATCCCATTGTTCAGAGGGATGGCATGCTTAGTTTATTCTAAACATAATTTGGCACAGACTGAGATGGTGGCATCTGTATTTTTGCTGCTCTTTTGATTAATATTAAAAGTTACGTGATAAATCAATAGAACTTTAATGTTTGCACAATGATCTTTAATATCAATGCATCATGAGTGTATATCCATATTTTTACATAATTTCTTAACTTTTCTCCAGGAATTGTTATAACGTGCATTTCCACCAGCAGTGTATGAACATAGCTTTTCAATAATGAATTACAAATGTTTTAGTTTAGGTTGTTTTCTGTAATTAGTAAGCAGTTGAGATTATCAATTCGTATTTTATATGTCTATTGTTTGTATGATTTTAAGACATGTTTCATTGGGTTGTTTCTAAAATGTCATGTGATTTCCTTTACGTCATAAAATATTTATGAGAGCAGCCTATGCTGGAATCATTTTAAATTTAAGGCTATGTATAAAGATTTCCTCTGCCTTTCATTTCACACAGACTGAGCCCTGAAAATCTCATAATTCAAGATATAATGGAAAGTCTAGGCACTATCTTCAGAAAGAGCCCATCAAGACATAAAACATTATGGACTTCATGTTCTCATTGCTCAACCAGTATGCACTGAGTGTCTCAATCTTGTAAGTCCTTATGTGTAAAACCCCGGTTGGCACAAATGTCTGCATTTAGAATCTATTGTGTATTCAGAAGGCACAGAGCATGCTGGAGACCAGCAGGCTTCTGAGTCTGGTAGACTCGGACATGAAGCGTCATAATGAACTTGGACTTTGGCTAAAGCACACTATTGTGGTTCCCAGCAATGCTGTTTATGTACTTCTTAGCGTGACAGTGGATTGGGTGTGAGCCAAAGGGAGAATGACAACCCCATGTCAAAGTAGTGTCCACCCGGCCCTACGTCTGCCAGCGCAAGCTTCAGGTTTACAGAAACTCGATGCCTTCCTGTGGCCGCAGAGGCCAAAGTCACGAGTGTCGAGTTTCTGCTGGTACAAAGGCCCTTTTTGAGAGCACTCAACAGACTTGTCTGGTAGCAAGACAACTGCTGTAAATTATTTAATGATCAAATTTTGCTTTTTGGGGGTGGATCTCTTCAGATTCTAGCACTGGTGGAAGTATCAGACTTCCCTCTGACATTGCTCAGCAGCCGGAAAGCCAGGGCTGAAAAATAGCAGGTTAAACGTAAACAAATCCTTTTTAATCTTTTAGCAGGGCAGCCATTTATTTCAACTGTTTTATTCAAATGAATAAAACTTACTTATTTCAATTCTTTTATTCAAAAGAATAAAACATTTATTTCTTTTCATGCCAGGCCTGGAGTTTTAGATAATTTTATACTTTTTCTCTCTTTAATTTCAAGAGAAGAGCCAAGAATGTTGTGAAGTAATGTTTGTGGGTAATACTGCCATCATTAACCCTTGGCAAACCATGTGTGAAACCACACATAATTCACCCTCCAAGTAGTACTTCATTATTAGGAGCAACATGGACATCTAGCTGCTCACCGAACAGAAAAGCAGACAGACGGGAAAGTGAGGACTTATCATCAGGGGATTGCACTGGAGGACCGGTGATCGCACTCCCTGACTCAAAACACAGAAATAAAAATGATACAAAATATTTCTCGTTAAGTGTGTAAAGAGTATTTCACTATTAAAGAAATCATTTTGCTTGATGGACAAAGTAAACTTGGGACACACGACGGGTTAACTTCACTAACACGAATCTCTTTTGAATGAAATGGTAATTCTGTAGTCATGTTTTTTAAAATCATTTTGCTAAGTGTCAAACACTGAATTGATTTGCACATGACAATATATGAAAATTAGGGAGCCAAAATGGATGCCATTGTAAAGCTTTACAGAATTATCAAGTTGTGGGGGCTTATTGTTTTGGAATAAGCAAGGAATAATGGATTTTAAATGAATTTCTGTGCCTGGACTGAGTTATCTCTGTCAGTACCCTGTTTCCCTGAAAATAAGACCTAGCAGGAAAATCAGCTCTAATGCATCTTTTGGAGCAAAAATTAATATAAGACACACTATTATATTATATTATATTATATATTATGTTATATTATACCTGGTCTTATATTACACTAAAATAAGACCAGGTCTTATATTAATTTTTACTCCAGAGGACACATTAGAGCTGATTGTCTGGCTAGGTCTTATTTTTGGGAAAACACAGTATCATGTTTTTCTTGGAATACTCAAAAATACACAGAAAATAATGCATATGGAATTCACACACCCAGTTTACCAGTAATCCTGTTATTTTTATCCATTCTGAGATCCCAGCATCATGATAGCAAAATACTAAAAATTTTGAAAACCACAGGATGGAAAGAGTGGGAAGTGGGCATCAGGGCTACCTGAAAACACAAGTCACGTGACCAGCTTCTCCCATATGCATGGATTGGCTAAACTGCTTTCCCACACCTCACACTTAGACAGGAAGGGTCAAATATGATCACTGATGATTTAAGAAGAACTTTCAACAATAAAAAGGGATGAAAGATAAACAAATGGAAAAAATCGTAATTCAGAAAGAGCAGAAGAAAAATGGGTATTAGTCTAAGTAGAATATTTGGACAGTTTTGAGGAGAAAAATATTCAGGAAAGGAACACTCTAAAACGAAGGAAGTTCTGTGATTCATTAAGCACGTGATTGCGAGAATAAAACTGTAGCAGGAGTTTTGGAAAATAAAGTGGAGAAAAATCCCAAAGTGTAGGAGGAAAAGAGGAAGCAACAGAACAACGAGAAGAATAAAGACAAAATGAAGAGGACACAGCGTGTTATGGGCTGGGTTGTGTCTTCTGAAAAGGTATGTTGACATCCTGACCCCCAGGACCTCAGAATGTTACCTGATTGGAAATGGGTTCAGTGCAGATGTCACAGGTGAAGATGACGTCATACTGCAGTAGGGTGGGCCCCTGATCCAATATGGCTGGTGTCCTCGTAAGAAGAGACCCGGAGAGAGACAAACGGATGGCAGAAATGGCAGAAGCCTCGCGATGGAGGCCGAGACTGGAGCGACGCGCCTACCAGCTCGTTGCTCAGAGATTTCCAGCAACTCCAGGAGCTGGGAAAGGTGAGGAAACTTCCTCACGTAAAACCGTCAGAGGGACTCTGGCACTGCTAACACATTGATTCCCAACTCTCACCTCCAGAGTTGTGAGAATGATTTCTGTTGCTTCAATGCATCCAGTTTCTCATGTGTCGTTAAAGCAATCCCAGGAAATGAATGCAGGCCAAATCGACCAAGAGAGCACAGCATCTGCTTCCCAAGAGCTCACATGCCAAGATGAAATTGCCAGAAGGACATGAATGTCCAAGTTCACAGGTATCTCCAGATACAACAAAAATAAAGAACTGTAACTTTTTTTTCCATCAAAACACTGGGGCTAATGAAGAGATCTGAAAAGCTTTCAAAAGGGAAACGAACTCTCACTACCAGTATAATTCTCATACCAAAATAAGACGCTGAATGCCACTGCACTTGAAATTTCACAGTGCTTCCTAGAAGTCAATACAGCACGATGTCTTGAACATTCTAGACTCTATGCCCAGCCAGGATAAGTCCGTCTGATCGCAGAATTCAAATCTTTTCAGAAATGTAAGCACAAAGGAACACATTCCTTCAAACCATCACCAGCAGGTGAACTGACCCACCAGTAACCGTGAGAGCACCGGTTCCTCCTGCAGAGAGCGGAGCTGTCCGGGGTGGTCCTGGTGGAGACACCAAGGGGGCAGCCCAGCCTAGCTGGAGCACAAGGTGCAAAGGGCGGCCCGCCTGAGCAAAGGCAGACTGCGGGGTCCCACCCACAGGGGTCCGGTCTATTCCACCTTCTTCCCTCCACATGAACTTGAGAGTACAATTGACAGTCTGGGCAGCAGCTTCCCCAGCGAAAGGCCAGTCATACATCGTCACATCAGAAGATCAAGCTGCTTCAAATTTAAAAAATGGAAAGTACCTCGAACAGTGACTGGCACAGAGTAAATAGAAATAAATTTAATGACACTGAGCGGATGGCAGACGGATATGTGGGAAAGCAAGCAGGCAAACCCTGCACCACCATGGGGAGGAAGTGAGGAAACAGTGTCTAAAGATGGGAAAGTGAAATGGTAGCAGTATTATCTAAAGGTGTAAGGAAAACAACAGAAGAAAGAACTAAAAGAGTGAAAATTGGCTGTTTTAGGGAGTGGAAATGGAGGTAGAGCTGGGGAGCAGAGGGGTGCTATGTATTTAAATTGTTTTTGCTACTCCTTTTTAATCATAAGCATTACTTGGATTATAATACTTATAAATTACTTATAATATTAAGTATTTATTATAAAATGTTTATTTAAAATACTATAAAATAATGTTTATTATAGTTTTAAATTAGAATATTTATTCTAGAAGACATGACATTTTAGTCAACTGATCTTGAAATACCTGATTTCTAATAATAGACAAAATAAATTCACACTGAAATGTAAATTCTAACATCAAATTTAGGTTTCTTTCGAATAAAGAAAAGAGAGCTTTAGATATTACAAAATGTCCTCAAGAACTATGCAGGCATCTGGCAATTTAGGAGAACTGAATTGTAAATGGGAAAACTTGGAAATCAGGAAGATTCTGCAGAGACTGACTAGCTGTTGGCTAATTTTTTTCATTCATCTTGGGACATGGCTGGACTGTTTGTTGGCCTCCCTTGCATTGAGGTGTGGCCAGGTGAACAAAATAATATGGAAAGAATCGATGTTCTCCATTTCTACCTGGAGCCCATGGCAACCTGCATCCTGTCTCTCGTCCCCCAGGTGATGGGTGTCTGTACTTGAGGCAAACTTAGAAATCGTGTGCCGAGGAGGATAGAGTTGCCTCAGCGGCTGGAATCCCTGAATGGACCTGTGGCAGACACACGATGGAGAGCTCAGACCCCCTGACGAAGGCATTCTGCCCAGCTGGGGGATTAGCTGACGGCTTCCCCAGCTGGGCTCACCTCCGCTTCCAAGCCAAAGTCATGCTTTTCTCAGGGTACCTCTGACCACAATGATGAAGGGACACCCACTTCCTGAGGCACTCACTTCCTGGGGCATCTCCCACATGGGGACTGAACAATATGGGGGCATAAGGGCCTGGCCATTTCTGTACAATGCTGGACTCCTCTGATGGGCAATTGGGGTTATTATAATAAAGACATAAATACTGGACATAAGTTGCTGCCATAGCAACAACCTAAAATACGTAGCTTTGGCATAAAATGAAAAAGAATAGATAACAAGGAACTATTACAATATCAGAAACTGGAAGGATAGAGACTCGTGTTATGCAGAAGCAAAACATTTGGTAAAAGTACTATTCATACCATTTAGAAGGCAGACCACGTGCCCAGAGTTTAGTGGTGGACATTGGAGGACAACGTTGTATGTGTTTATTGGCTGTGTTTAGCCAAATGGTAGGGGAAAAATATGAGCTCAGACCACAAAAAAATAAAACAAACAAACAAATAAATAAATAAGTAAATAAATAAATAAAAAGTTTAGTTTACAAGCAAAAATGAAAAGGAAAGAGAATGGAGGACGTCTAGAAATTTAAGACTTCCGTTTTGTGTTTTTATTTGTTGGCTTCAAGGGATAAAAAATATGATTGAGAAGGCGCTGAGAACACACACACGTGAATGGCTATTAAAACTCCCCGATGGAAAGACCACAGGAGAGGTCTGACTCGGGTAGGTCCTATGATTTCAGTTAGCCATCATTAACTCCGGGAGAGAGACTTGAGGACAAGGACGCCATGAAAGAGATCAGGGGTGAGGTCATGTCTCACAAAGAACTCCTACGTGTTTGTCGCCACAGGCAACCAGCCATAAGGAGGTCTGGCCACTGTCTACTCATCTTTTGCTGAAGAAGCCCTGAGCCTGTGCTGGATGGCTGCAGCATGAAAACCTCTGGTCGCCCAGAGGAGCGCCAGCATGAGCTGGGCTCTGAAGCTTGTTCACTCCCAAGGAGAGACTTCTACTCAACACCCACTCAGGTCTAAGGCCAGTAAGGATAACGCACGAGGGACAGTCTCCGGAGAGCAATGCCAGGGCAACAGCATCAAGGCTGCCCCACGTCCGGGCAGGGCTCCTGCCAGCTGCTATCACTGCCACGGACCAAAGCCTACTTGTCTTCCATTTCCCCAGTCTAAACGGGGCTTTGCAGCATCACTCTTTCCCTGTTCCACCACTGTACATGGTTGTATTTGGGGAGGAGATGATGGGGACGTGTGGGGACTCAGTGTGGGGACTCAGTGTGGCAGGTTTTGTCTCCGGCATCTACTCCGGAGCTAGTAGGCATGTTTGTCCCAGCCACAGTGCATTTTAATGCAGACCGTTACTCCAGCTGTTACCTTTTACAGAGCAGTATCATCATTTTGATGAAGACACTAAAAGAATACGCCTTCCACTGAAGAGTGACACAGGAACAATGAACTGCTGAATGTGGAAACCCTTCCTAGTCCTGTCTCTTGGAAGCATTTGCTGTGGAATGTCTTCACTTGGAGACTTAATTTCCTTGTCGGTAAAAATGGAAGAACAGGAAGTTACAGTGTTGCTGTGCCCAGTGAGTGATCGATAATGAATATACATCGCAGTGTTGGTGTGGGGTAACGGCTTACCCGGCAGTCACCCAATGAGACAGGGGACTTCTCCAAACGAGGCTTATAAGAGGAAAGCATCCACTTGGCTCACCACGACCTTGCTAAAAATCTTGGTTCATTTCTCTGCTGCTCCCCCATCCTCCATTTTCTGAGCTATCCGAAAAGCTTGCAAATGTCTCTGAGTACTTTGTCCTCAGTGCTTTCAGCTCAGCGGTTAGGCTTTCATCGTAAATGAGGATCTCAGATCTTTGATTATGTGATATCTTAGAGAGCCAGAAAGTAATTCTGTACGAGGGGAGATAACACCCGCTCACTGCCTCTCAGCTATTTTATTTTAAAGCCGCGAAATGTCTAGATCCTTGGTCTGAGGGAAGTGCTTTCTACTGGTAGCTCAATGTGCCTGTTTACATAGTTCTAGGATTTTTTTCTATCTAGCTATTAACACTGGTTATTTTTAACATCTATGTTTCTATAACAAGAAAAAACCCGCCCATAGAAGTATCTTTTACCTACAGAGAGCAGTCTGTTAAACTGAGTACATATGAGCTCATGCCTTTATTTTACATGGCTCCCAGATGAGAACACCTGACTTCTTCAGTGTGATAAGTGCATAGAGTGATAACCTGCACAAATTGAGATGCATTAACAGGTAAATTGCTTGTTTAATTACAACTACTTAGGACGTGTCTGATGTCAATGCATTTCTCTGGAATCGAAGACGAAGACTTTGACCTTATAACTACACAGCTGAAACTCAGCTTTGCATGTGTCACGATACGTTCTTACATTGTCACGTGGTAGGTAACGAGCTTGTCTACAGTTTCACTGTGACAGCCATACAGTTACAGCCTTGGAAAATTGAACTCTTGCTGTTGGCAATATCAGGCTGTTCTGTAGGTAAACTTTTACATAAAATGGCATATGTTAGCTATTTTACCCCCCAAAATTCCCACCTGACAGCTCTTACTAAGTTAGTATTGACTGTTTTAATCACAGTTTTTGTTCACTGATTTTCTTTTTCAAAACTGGAACAATGAATAAAGGCTTTGTAGAAACCATTTTGGAAAGTCTCATATTCAGTTATGTAACGCAGGGTTTGGATTCCTTGAGACACCGGGCACCTGTGGCAAACACAGTGCTTCTTGGGACAGTCCTACCGGTCCTGAGGTTATGTTGGGAGGAACATTCTTGCTCAAGCCTGGACAAGACTTTGTCCTCTAACTTTCCTACACAACACATCTCCAGTGTTACTTGATGTCCTCACCGCATGACAACAACCATTTCCGGTCAAGTCATGGCTGGTGGGGCCTGGCGGGGAGCTGAGGGCTCCGGACCACCATCTGCCTTCAGAGACGCTCTGCTGTGACAGTAAGTGAGCAGGGCCCGTGTGCTGCAGGCCTGGCCCTGACACTTACTCAGTGACAAACTCTGGGCGAGGCCCCAGGTGTCCACAGGTCTCGGTCTCCCCATCATTAAGGGTGGGACACGCAAGCGGCAGATTATGCGACAGTAAGATCCCTTCCACGGGGATACACTGCAGTTCTGTGAAGGGGCTTCGCAGGAGACGAAATTGAAAACTGCTTTAATTAGTTATCAGACTGGGACGCTGATGCTGAGAATATGTTCTGGCTATTTGTCTGAATGCAAACACATTACTTAATACTCCCCATCATGTAGAGAAGAGCAAATAATGATAACATGTTCCACGAGCCACGGCCTGGCCTAGAATAGAAAAGAAGCTCCAAGTACGTCAGGAGCCTCCTCATCACTTTTATCCCCCGCTTTAGGGCGCACCTTTGATGCACTTTGTCAACTTTGACATGCAATGCGTACTCGCCACCACACAAATGAGTACAGCCCGGGATATGAATTGTCATGTGTTTCCAACAGTGTCTGTGCATAGTGGGTGTTCAATACATGAATAAGTAATAGCTGGTCTGCGTCCTTGTACTCAGTCATCCTCTCCAGCTGACCGCGGCCGCACCTCCACGCCTGTACCCCACAGCTGAGTACCAGTGACGTCCCCGCCCCCAATCCCCACCGCAGGACTGCTTTCTCTGACCACCGCCTTGGTCCCTCCAGTGTTCCCGCTGAGACTGAACTCAGGAAGGCTCCCAGCCCCTGGCCTTCCAGTGCTTCTCTTTGCAGCCCCTTCCTCCCTCATGGCAGCTCCTGCTTGCTTTACTCCTGGGTCATCTGCAGTCAGACCCTGGCAGCCATCTCCGTCACTGCCATTCCTCTGAACAAGCCCTGAATTTCACCTCCGTGACCTTCAGAGAGAGTCACGATTTTGCCAAGTCCCCTGAGAGCTCAA
Source organism: Rhinolophus hipposideros (assembly GCF_964194185.1). Classification (NCBI taxonomy): domain Eukaryota; kingdom Metazoa; phylum Chordata; class Mammalia; order Chiroptera; family Rhinolophidae; genus Rhinolophus; species Rhinolophus hipposideros. The sequence continues at coordinate 75,270,301 of NC_138058.1, read as the reverse complement.
GTCTCCACCCGTAACTTATTCCAATGCGTCTCAGCTGATGACACCATCTCGTACTTTGGGGAACACAGGAACAATCAGAAGTGAATTTCTCCTTCTCACTGTCTGAAATTCTACCCCCTTCCTCAATCCTTCCTGTAGGCTTTCACCTCCACTGTTACAACTGCTCTTCTGAAAGCAAATAAGTATTTCACTCCAATTTCCCTTTTTTTCAATCAAAAATCTTTATTCTCTACTCACCAGTTCATTCTTTCTACGGGATATTTGCTGCTACCATAAAGTATCCTTCAAATTACCCTTATGTTCCCCTAAAACACCATACACTTCCACCTCTCAGCCACAGAAGAAATTCTGTAAAATATATTCCAGTGCTTTCTCTCCAAATGTTTACCTTTCAATCAGTCTTCTAATGTGGTTCCTATCCCGACCCCACTGCATAGGAGGTGAATTTAACATTCCTGCTCTGCCTTTATCCTAGCTGGCCTCGAGGGGGACTCAACACCATCCAACCCGTCTGCTTCCGTAATTCCTGACCCCAAACCCTCCTGGTTTCCTCCCTGTCTCACCGGCCCCTTCTCATCGGTCTTCACTGTTTTCTTTTTCTAGTAGGTCTTTAAATGGTGGGGTGCCCCAGAGCTTTCTCAGCAGAATGCCCCCTTTTTCTACCTACTGTCCACCCCCAGAGGGGCTCACTCGGTCCTTTGAGAGCACAGGTAGCTAGTGTGCTGGACGTGTTCAGCTTTCTATCTTTATTCCTGCCTCTCCTGCTTCTCCCCAGATCCGAATATCTCACTGCTGCTTTAGTCCCTGTCGCTATTGACAACACAAGGAGCTCCAAACTCACCAGCTAAGTTTTGAAAGTGAATCTCCCAATTAAATCCTCCTGTGGCTTTAGCGCCATCTCCTCCCTCCTCCCTTTGGCCCCTTCCCCCCACCCCCCTCTCTGTATTCCCCACTTTGTCCGGTCTAGGGGTGGAAAACGCTCTGTACCATTTTAGTCATTCAGTTGCTTTGTTGTTCCTGCTGGTTTTCCTAACCCTGACTGTACCGCTGAAAACTAGCTTCATTGGCCAACATATGTCATTTCTTTTCTGCCGGGACCCTGATTGATATCATGAGAAATTAAGCCCCCAATAAGTGGTTTTTACTTCTGGTTAGGTAGATAAATCAGGTCTCAAGTCTTTTATAATGATGACTCAGAGTTGCTATCTGCACTTTTCAGATGAGGAATCTGATAGTCAGATAATGTAGCTGAGGTTAGAATGTGCGTCTAGATTTCTTATTCCAAACCTGGACGGGAGCTGCGTGTCCCCCTCCACACATTGCACTCCAGCCTCCTGATTCCTAGTTCTAGCGTCCTTATGAACACTTTCCGACGCACCTTTACACAGATGAGCTCCTGGTGCCTGTGATTGCAGGGAAGAATCGTATGGCGCTCACCATATGACCCAGAGCTCAGCCAATTACAGTGCCAGAGCCGTGGCTACAGCCAGCCCACCAGCTGTTTGTGGAGATCGCTTTGTTGGCACTCAGCCACACTCACACTCCCTCCTGTAGTGTTGTCTGTGCCACCTTGTCTTACAACAGCAGAACTGACTAGTGTGACAGAGACCCACAAGGCCTAAAACATTTCTGGCCCATTACAGAAAACGCTTGCTGACTCCTGGTATGTGACTGTTCAATTTCACGTAACATAGAGACGAGGCACTGTGAGGTCTGGAGGTGACATTGTGACCTTCTACCACACACAGACATTTTAGGTTTCTCTCCTGCTCCTAACTTCTGCCCCCCGCCACCTTCATGTACAACCCTCCGGGGAGCAGAGGTAGGAGCACGCTTGTGTACATTCGTGGAGTTTTCTCAGGGCAGACAGGTGTGGGAAGCCTTTTCCATGTCTTTCCAAGTGGGAAAAATGTTGATTATCATAAATATATGGGAGAGGGGTAAAATATTGAAATCAAAGACTTACATTGGGCTTGATTTTAGTCTTGAAAGAGAATATAACAAGGGAGTGCTTTCAATGAAAAACTTCCTAAATCTCCTGGTTTTCTACCGTGAGAGGTGAATAAGAGATGGCCCAAGCCTTTGTCATTGGAGAGACAGAGACAGAGAGAGAGAGAGAGAGAGAGAGAGAGAGAGAGAGAGAGAGAGAGAGAGAGAGAGAGAGACAATAGGGCCACTGCATTTATAGTTGAAGAAAAGGGATCACAGTTTATTTACGATAGTTTACTGACAACCTCATTCAGTCTTTTTTTTTTTTTTTTGTCTTGATGCTCTGTTTGTTTCTTTTATTTCACTTATGTCCCTCAAACCTTTTAAGGGGTTCTAACCTTATGAAGAAACTACCAAGTATGTGTCATAAATTCATCTCTAGGTTAATACAGTTTCACCAGACAGCCACGCAGGTGTTCTGCAGATAAGAAGGAACTACCTTCACTGGCTGCTTCTGGATGTGTCTGTCCCAAGGCAGGAACCCAGGTCTCCCTAACACCCAACTCTCACATATTGTGCTTAACATGACAGGAAAAAAATACTCCCCCTCACCTGTCCTTACGAGTGAGCGTCGGCTTCACCAGAATGATATTCCTTCCAGAGGGTGAGTGCAGGGGAGAGGAGCGTTAGCTTTTCACCACCACTCCATAGGTTGTACCTGAGGATGAGCCTGTGGGCTCTACCATCTCACAGTGGACCCTACCCACCCTTTGATGAGCACAAACCCATCTGGGGGCATCAGCCATCAAGCCCACTTAGAACATAGTGTTTTCAGAAAGTGGCTTTGATTGTGGGCCTCCAGTGAAAAGGGTCCATTTCCGTGACTGTGGGGCCTTTTGGACCATAGGACAAAATAAGTCATCAGCAGATTTTACATCATCTCGTAACTATTAACAGCAAATTATATATGTTGTTACAATAAAATGGCATGGTGGAAAGAGAAAGCTCTCTAGTGAAAAGATACATGTTTAAATTCTATTGTTGCTATTTTAGTGGATGTGCTAACCTGGGCAAATTACTTTACATGTCTGAAATACACTTTACATTTTCTTACCAACAAAACGATAATAATCCATAAAAACTGGTATGAGAAGGAAATCAACCAATATATCAAAAGTATTTTGTAAACCAGAAAATCATATTGTATTAAATCAAGGAAGGAATAAATCAATTTTATTATGAAAACTACATATGTTTATTTTTAAAAAGTAACACTCAGCAGTGCAATAGATCACACAACACAGGAAGGGTATCTTCTTCCTACACCAGGGGCACCTCTGTCATCCATGGCTTTTCAGAAACTTTTCTCCCTTGTAAAAATAATCTTTTGTCAGAGATTCAATTTGCCAGATGTTGGCATGCTTTAATTAATACAATTAAACTACGAAGTTATTTTTCCATTTTATAAAATGTATTTTTCTTCGTAAGATCCTTCCCAAATGAAAGAGATTAAAATGTCCACCTTTTTTTCAGTAAAAAAGGAACTCACTAGAAGTATGTTTACAATTGTTTGTCATGATTTCATAAACAGTTATTAAACACTTAATGAGTCAACAAATGCAAATGATTGATGTGGGAAGAACAGCAGTCCTGGAAAGATGTCCACATCCTAACCCCTGGAACACATGATCGTGCTACCTTACATGGCAAAGGGATCTAAGACAGCATATAGAACTGAGGTTGCTATTCATCAGACCTTAAAATAAAAAGATTACCCTGGTGGGTCTATTGGAATCACAGTGTTCTTCAAGTGTGAAAGAGGGAGGCAGAACAGTCAGTGCCCAAATGATGGAATGTAAGAAAGACTCAACGGGCCATTTGGGGCTGTGAAGAAGCAAGGGGGCCATGAGCCAGGGAATGCAGGTGCCCTTTAGAAGCCAGAGAGGCGAGGGGGTGAATTCTGTCTCCAGCCTCCAGAAGACAGTGCACCCACCCAACACCTTGACTGTAACCCAGTGAAATCATGTCAGATGTGTGGGCCTCATAACTGTAAAATAATCTGTTTCCTTGATTTTCCAGCAACATTAAGCAATGGGGACACTGTGTTACATGAACTTGTTTCTGAAATTCCTTAAGTACCTGAATACCATCCAAATCTCAGAAATACAACACAACAAAAGAAAATAAGTTAAATAATTGCTAAAATCAACTATACTTGAGTGAAAAGTCTTGCCAAGTCCCTTTACAACAATTTTCTGTCTTGACTTCTTTGATATGACACTTTTTATATTCTCCTGTCTCTCATTATTTTTTCTCTTATTTCTCCTCTTTTTCTCTGGCCACCTAACTGGAAATGTTAGATGTCCACTTCTCATCTGTACATCTATTATTTTTGCTGATGTCCTCTTCCATTCTTAAGGATTCTTGATGGATCAACCATATACCTCCAGCCCTAATATCATTCTCAAGTTGAATTCTAACCTTTCCAACTATGTACAGGGCAACCCCTCCCCGCCACATCCAGTCTACTCTGAGAGACTCTGGAAACAAAAACTCAACATGCCCTGAATTAAAAACTCAGTCTCTCCTCTCCCTGCATTGTTTTACTTTGGAGTCTCAGGGAAAAACACTTTTAAGTCACTACCCTCCAATCTAATGTTTTGCAATCTCTCCTTCATATCTAACCAGCCACTAAATTATATTCTTGCAAATTCTCAAATGACACTTGTTTATTTTCTATGCTAACATTCTATGGACAGAGCCTTGTTTCAGCTTGTCTTCTAATTGATCTTCCTACATTCTGTCACTTCTTATCTTCATCAATGCTACGTTCTAAGTCCGGTATAATCAGGAAAGCATTACTCTTTGGCCCCCAAATATTTATGGAGGCCCATTGGCCTCCAGATAAAAATGCCAGCTCTCCACAATGACATTCTGTATTTTCACAGTTCACAACTAGCGGAACTTTCCATATCTGTCTTCAGTTACATCCCTTGTACGTCAAAGATTGTCAAAGACTTTTGTCTCAGTACTCATTTAGACCCTTAGTAACTACTGAGGGCACCAAAGTTATTTTATATATGTGTGTTGTATTTATAGATGGTTAGAAATGCAAACTAAAATTTTTCAATCATCTATTTGTTAATTCAGGTAAAAGTAACAATATGTCCATTACATATGAACATAAAACTTCTTGTGAAAAATAACTATAGTATTTTCACCCTTAACCCCCAATGAAAAACCAAACCAACTTAGTAAGAAGAATGAAGTTCTCCATTTTGGAAAATCTCTTCAACATCTGGTTTCATGAATGAAAGCTGGACAATCAGATATGCTTATTGAGTCACTCCATTGTCATTGTGAGTTGCTTAAACTGTATTCAGAAAACCCAGTTTCACACAAATTGTAGTTGGAAGGGGGGGGCGTTTTAATAGTCTTTAGATGTATGTGAAAATGCTGCTTCAATACAAACAAAATTCAACTTTGTGAAAGTTTAGTTGCAATGTGAAATCTCAAAGTGTGTCAATTAAGTTTCTGCACTGCATTTGTTACCTTACATCTCCTGGTTTGTTTTGCATTTTGAATGGATCATTCACCTACCATTCATTGGCTATTTGGAGGATATTGGTTTTGTAACATCACTCATTGGTTATTTGGAAAATATCAGTTACTGAGTTATGCAGAGCTCCCCAATGTTGCCAAATTTCATTATATAACATCTAGAAACCGTTGATTAGGATCATCACAGAAGTCTGTAAGTATTGGGAAGCTTTTAGGGTCACGGTGACGAACATAAATTTTCCAAGATACTCAATTTTGTTGGAATGCTTGAATGTTATCATAGACAACCAATACTGTCTGCTGTTTTCCTTGAAGCATAGATCATTTCACTTATTGTTAAGAAAGTACCTGCCAAATAGTTCAGTGTTAGGAACCACAGCTGATCTATAACTCTTTTAAGTAAAAGTGATATTCCAGGAGAGAGTATTTAGTTCAGTTACAGCTCAATCAACAAGGAAGTTCTTTTCCTCAGAACAACCATTTTGTTCCAGGATGCTGCAGAAACACAATGCTTCTCATTTGTCTCAGGAGAGAGGCAGATGGGTATTGAAGTTGTGAGAGCGACACAATTAACATTTGCTCCTTCACCGAGGATATTCTGAGTCCTGCCCCTGCCCCCAAATGTGAGGTGGTGACAAATACAGTGATTCTTCTGATGGCTTGGTGGTATTGCCTCGATTTGGGCCAAGGCACCAGCACTTTACCCATCTCTGCTTTTGTACCATCAGTGTGAATGTCAACAGTGCTGAAAAGGCACAGAGTGTCTTGATGTTATTGTGAAAATAGGTTTGACCTCACAGACTCCCTGAAAGATTCTTAGGGAGCCTCGGAGGACCACAGACCACACTTTGTGACTTCTGCTCTGTAGTCTAATTTGGTGCCTTCAGAATCATTTTCATTATTTTCACACACAACCATATGAAAACTCAATAGTATAACATTTAAAAGAACTGCTTCAGTTCCAATGGGAGTTGGAGACATGAAGATCAATCTTCTCATCACTTCCTTTCTGCTCTGATCCCATCATGGCCTCAGGAGTCACAGTCTTGGTGACAAAGTACCATGAATCCCTGTCCTGCCTCTGGTTTTCTTCATGTCCCCATACCGTCACTCATGCAGTTAACTCACACACTTTCATCCCTAGTGGAATCACCCCAAACCCCAGATATGGTGTTTCTACCTTCACTTTGCCTCTAGCCATAATCTAGGACTGGGTCTTCCCCTGCTTTTCAAGAATGAAATCTCCTCCAGGACAGGGACCATGTCTCATACGATTTGCCTTCCAGAAAGCATGGAGATGGTAAATGATGTTGAATTTAATTGAAAAATTTCCTTAGAACAAAATCATTTTCCTGGGGTGTTCAATTCTTTTCAAATCACTGGTATGTTCGGTGTGAGTACTGTATATCTATCCTCTAGTCTCTAGGGCTTTGTCTCATTTAGCTTTTAGAAAGGCTTCTTGTCAGAAGCTGACTATTATCATAAAGAATTTCAGACCAGGACCATTGTAGCTTTAAAAGTTATAATTGGATGAAATTACTGAAATGCATAGATAAAACTAATTACAGCCTAACACTCACTCTACCATTGGGCTTGCCTGAATGCTGGTGATCAAGTACATTTCCCCAGGGTGTCTTCCACAGAACTCACGCTGTTGCCTCATGGAATTTTCGGAGGGTTCTACGCATTCCTTCTGAGTGACGTTACATGCTTGATCACTCTTCCTCTCCTAGAGTCTTGACAAATTGTGTACCCTTGCCAATGACCTCATCCGCAAGGCTGGACGCTTAGACTATACAAGGAATTTCCTGCAAAATTAGTGTCAACCATCGTGCCATCATTTTCACGAGGGCCGTGTAACTGCTCATGTGCAAACGGGAGTCAGTAAAGCCAACAGAGCATTGACTACTTTGTTCCATTTCTAAGGATTCAGAACGTACTCATTTATGTAAGAGAGGGAAGCTTTTTACTGAACATTTCAGGGGTAATTGTTGAATCTAAGAGGTCCAGTGTGTGATGGGCAAGAAGACACTATGGTTCTGGAGCCCAGACTGGGAACCACATCAGCCGTCACGGGGACACTCCACCAAGTGAGGGGCTGTCATGACTCACCAATCGCAATGGCATTTTCATAATAAAACAATGGCGGAAAGACAACACTGGATCGGGAGCAAAAGTGCTGGCTTTTATAAAGTGGCACCTTTAAATTCATTTTCCTGCTTCTTTTTCTGCTACTAATCCACAGAATTGGACACTTGGTACCACAATGTGAAACAAAAGGTTACTATCCCAAATACATAAATACCAACTAGATTTTAAAACACAAATTTTGCATAGAGTGATGATTTTAAAAATTCCTAAACATGACATGAACAAGATGTCATGCATTTGGAAAGTAGACAATATGGAAATGCTTCCTGGTTTATTACATTGCACACATGGTAATTTGTCTTTTAGCATTTTCGAGTCTTACAAACACTTTCACATGTATCGTCCTATATCCACCCCGCCCCTGTGAGGCAGATATGATTTTCGGGTTGGTTATAATTGTCCTGATAAAGGTGCCATAGTGTGTCAAGTGGGGCGCGTAACATCTGTTCTGGAGTTGGAAAATCCAGGGTCTGTATGGAGGCCCCAGGAAGTTATCGGAGACCCAGATGTCCTGGTTTTGTCCTGACATCATTTCCTTTTCTCTTTGAGGTTCAGAGATGGTCTAGCCATGGATCTTAGTGTCTGGCAGAAAGAAAGGAGAAAAGAAGGCAGCACAGAGCAAGCATCGCTTCCTAGATGAGTCAGCCCTCTCGGAAGGGTTTTTTCTGGAACTTACATTAGTGACTCTTCCTGCTTACACCAAGGACCACACATACCTGCAAGGGAGACTGGGACTGCAGTCACTGGCTGTGTGCTTTGTCATCCCCGGGAAAGCATGGCAGGGAGCCATCGCTCTGACTATAGTTACGAGTATTCTCATCCTAATTATTATTTATTCTTTCAATTGCCTTTCAGTAAATATCTTGATTTAAAAACTTAAAATTACAACATTGTTTTCAGTCCTTTCATAATATCATACACACTTAGGGCTTGTGGGGACAAAGCCCCAAAAAGCAGTTTCCAGGCTCTCGGCCTCACATAGAAAGGTGCTGGCTCGGGTAGTAAATGGCCATCAACTGTAATCAGATGGCCATCAGCTGTGGCTAGTTGGCCGTCAGCTGTAACCCGTAAGCCATTGGCCACTAATATAACTGCTGTGGCTACGCTAGCAGAAAAAAAAAAAGGGGGCTAGCAAGGAGATGGTGGCTGAGCCTGCAAGCGGAGCAGTGAGGGTTGAGAACAGTGTGGCTCCTGCTTCCTGTGTCTCCCACCCAGCCGCCAGCGAGAATATAGTGGCATGACTCCCCTACTTATGGCTCCGTGGGTGTTCCTTTTGGGCTTCACCATGTCCTGCGTTCTTATGTGGGGAGCGGGAGCTGAGACCCCGCCGGATGCCCATCACGACAAATGGCGCAGTGAGCAGGGTCCCCTGCACGACAGGGCTTCAACATTTTTATTTCTACAAAACCATTCTTAAGTCTTTCCCTCATTCTAAACATCACCTGTACTCACATTACACTGTTCAAACTACTTGTAGGTCACTTCTCACTATCAGAAGAAATGCTGTCCTCTTCCCTCATCAAACTCTTTCACTGTTTCTAGTAGCACCAACATTGTCCAGTGTTTCATAATGAAATGGCCTCATGTAAATGGGAATCCAAGGTCCCAGGAGAAGCGAAATAATCCTCCATGATTAGGGATTCTGGTTTTCCGCAAATTACAATCAACCAAACATGAGAGACTGCAATCAAAGACCAGCTAACACACTAAAGAGCCACCATGGTGCCTGAGAGTCAGCTGGAAATTTAGCTCCACCTTTAGACTGTCTGCAACTAGAATGAAAGATAATATACCCAATACTATGCACATCACATATGTACATGTTCTTAAAAATTGGTGAACTGAGAAAGCAACAAGAAACTATCCTGAATGGCAAGATGGCTTTGAAAAATAACCAAATCAAATATTTCTATATAGATATGTAGATATCATCGTAGATATAGATATGGATCTATCAATTTATAAATACATATGTGTCTGTGACATATACACACACATGCACGCACACACACACAAAACTCAATTTTTAAACAACTGATTAGGCTAAAGAGAAAAAGCATTTTCACAGGAAAAATCCACAAAAATTACCCAGCATGCAGCCCAAGGGCACATGGGTCAGATATTTGAAGGATAATTCAAGAGCTCAAGGGCAGTACGGGAAGTTCTAGCAGACATCCACTGGTATACCAGAAGGAGAGGCTAAGCAACAGAGGAATTACACTATTTGAAGAGATAATAAAAAAAACCTTTTTTAGGACTAATGAAATACATGAGTCCACAGTTAGATTGACAGTTATGGGCCAGACAACATGTACCAAACAGAAAAAATAAAAAGAAAACCACATTCAGACCAATGGTGGTAAAACCACAGACCTCCAAAGTCAAAAAGAACTTTTATAGATAGAGAAAAGACAGATTGCTTGCAAAGAAAAAAAATTTGTTTCCATTACACTTCTTCAGTTTAATAATGAGAACTGGAAGAGAGTGTCTTGAAAGTGATGAGCCCAAAATGCATGCTAACCCTCAGTTATGTATACAGAAAAGGAGTTTGTGGAAGAAGGCAAAATAAAGGCATTCTAATGTAAATACATTAAAAGAATTGCTATCACCCCACTGAATGGTAACAGCGGGTGTGCAGAGGGAAGTGTGGGAGAAAGAACCATAGCAGATTCTACAGCTGTTTTGTTATTCGGGATGGAGCTTACAGTCATAAACTTCAGACTTGGTTGATTATGCGTGTTAAAACTAACAGTAACAAAGCATATAGAAATAGATGCTTTACATTTTATCAGCTGAAGGAAAGCTGGAATAATAAATTAATTAAAAAAATTAATCAAATGACAAAGGAGGGAAATGAAAGAAACATATTGAAAAATCAAGACAACTGCATCACAAAGTAAAATGGCTGATAGAAAATATTCAGTCATCATTTTTCCACTTGGGTGGCCAGACGGCAGTCCAGCTGCCACTGTACTTGTACTCCTTGGTGGTTCCGTTTCTTTTTCCAAATAAACTATTTTCTTTTGGTCGAGAAAAAAAAAATCAATCATCAAAATAAGTGTAAATGGGGAAAATAATATAAAAATTGATTTAATACATACAAACATTATTAAATGAAACTATTTACTGTTTGCAAGAGGCACAATTAAACAAACAAAAACTGATAATAAAATGAAAGACAAAGATATATTGGGCAAATAATAACCATCCAAATAAGGTTGAGTACATGTTAAGATGAAAAGAACTTTTAAGGATATACAAATTCATTACACAACTAATTTTTAGAATTCAGCAAGAACTGCAGTTAGCAAGAAGTGCAGGCAGGACCAGCTTCAGGGGAGCCGTCCATCCATCAGACAGCCCTCAGAGGGCCCACCCGTGGGCTTCAGTGCTTTGTATTAGTCATCTCTACATTTTTAATAATATTAAATCTGGAACCGTTTTCCTAACTGACACCCAGTGAGACCATGGGACATATGTCGGTGGCGTGGAGCTTTGGCTCACACCTGGTCAGGCTTGTACTGCCTTCTCACTTCGCAGGCGGAGCTCTCAGGAGCTCACTCTCTGGAACTCTGGTCCCCACCTTGCCTCCTCTCCCCCCACTTCCTTGGTCACATCACTAGGGGATACCCTCTGTCCCCAAACTGGACTGGCACAGGCCTGGGAAGGGTGGGCACATGCCCCACAGTGTCACAGGGCAGAGAGACAGGGCAGGTGAGCTGATAGGGTCTCTTGCTCACCCTTTGGTCAGGCACCTGTCCTGTCCTGGTGTGATGTAGCAATCAACAGGAGTTGTCCTTCCGCTGTGGGTCAGGCCCATGGGAGGGAGATATTAACCACCCTGCCCTCCACTGGGTCCTATACTTCCATTTCGTACTGGGCTCTGACGACTATGGCATGGGCTCTTCTTAGATGCGCCAATTAAATAACTGCAAATGAGCAGACATGAAAATGTGATACAATTACAACATAAATGCCACATTCAGTTTCATACTGGATGATTTCAAACTGTTTCTCTCTGAATAAAGAAGTTGAAGACGGATCTGAAAGCTAAAATAATACATAAAAATGGTAAATAAGTATCGAGAAGCTCAATGTATTCCATTTTCATAAAATATTGCACGCAGCCATTATCTAATGGTGTTTCAGAGCACAAAAAACATTTACAAAAATTGACCAGATGTTAGGGCTTAAAGTAAGACTTGGAAAATGAAAAATGAAACAATAGAGTACAGAGCACATTCTCTGAAAGCAAAGCAATTCAATTAGAAGTTAATTAACCATAGAAAACCAGAACTAATAAAAGTCCCCTGGGCTTCTTGGAGAAATGGCTGATTCTAGAGTTGGGTCAAGGAAAATTAAAATGTACCTGGATCATCTCATATTCCCCCACAAAGGAAAGAAGTGCTCCAAAAACAAAAGGATGGGGCTTGTTAAAGGGACACAGCAGGCAACCTGAAATTAGGGAAACAAAATAGATAATGTAGGCCTGGCTTGTAATCAAAAGTATACAAAGACATATCCTGAGTCCACACTGACGTAAGTAAGTGAGTGAATCATAAATAATTGTGGGAGAAGAGAGAACTCTTCCTTACAGGAGTGTGTGGACACTTGCCCCTCTAAGAGGCGGGCTTAAACCCCACTTCCACTTCACTCCCCACCGCAGCGTGACCTCAGTACTTAGTAGCTGGCTTCAAAGAGTAGAGTGCAGGGAAGATGAGAAGAAACCTTATAGTGAGGAAATCTGGTGGGGGCTCCATCACCCACTGTGTCAAGGACAACCAACCCAGGGATGTCACGTGGATAACACAGGCTAGTGATCAGACGTGATGAGAAAGGTACTTCTGTCTGGGGTTCTTCCCCCGAACCCACAACTCCAGGACAACTAGGAGAGAAAGACCAGGCAAACGCAACAGAGGCGTATTCTACAAAATACTGTCACATCATGAAAAGCAGGGACAGTCTGAGAAACGTCCAGACCAGAGGAGGCTAAAGAGACAAGATGATGGAATAAAATGCCATATCCTGGATGGGATCCTGCGATAGCAAACGAATAAGTGAAATCTGAAAGGTATCTGGCGTCTAGTTACTAGTGTGTTCCTGTGAGTTTTTCAGCTGGGAGAAACATATGATGTCGGTATATGGCAATGGTCTGCCTGGCCTCTGCAACTTTTCTATCAATATAAAACTATTAAAACTACTCAAACATTTTTTAAAAAGTTTATTTAAATAACTAACAAGCCTCTGGTGTGATTCACTGAAGAAACAAAGAGATAATATCTGTAGTGAAAAAGGGGACACAGCTATTTACCCAACTGACTTTAAGAGGATAGGAAAATGCCATCAAAAACTACATCAATCATTTTGAAAACATAGAGAAAGTGGACAAATTCTTAGAGATATATTCAAGTTAAAACGGATGAGGACAAACAGAAATAATTATTTAATATTAAAGAAATTGAGTCAGTTATTTATATGCCTCCAAAACAAAACAAAACAAAACAAACCGAAAAAACCAAAACCAAGAAGCTAGGTATTTGTAGAAATTCTTTCACTTAGAAAATGTTATCACAATAAATAGATCATTCCATCTTATGGAGACTCCTCCAGAGAACAGAAAATGAGACGACAGTCTTTCTGTTGATTATGAGCACGGTGGATTCTTTTGACTGAAACTAGATTTAGGGAGTAATACTGAGCATAGTAAAGAGGACATAATTATTGGGCAAACTTAGAATAAACCTCAATTAATTTTTAAATCCTAAAGAAAACATGGCAACACAGATCTTTCAATATGCACCCCAAAATGTTAACTTTGCTCAACGTGGATTTACTCAGGATTACATGTGTGATTTACAATTAGGAAATCTGTAGATGATTTCTACTTTATTACCTGATTAAAGGAAGGGAAAATATGAGCAATTAACTCCTTTGGACCCAAAATGGACTACACTAGGGTGGGAATCCTTATAGGAGCTCTGTCTGAGCTTCTCCTAGGAGACCGAGGAAAGCCTGAGCTGGCGACAGGATGTTAGGAGCAGGAATTATGGTCCTTTCTCCCAAGGAGTTGGCAGTAGACTCAGGGACACAAGTTACAACAGAAAAGTAACCAGTGACACATGGGTTAAATGCCAGCTCAAGAGAGCAATCAGTGTGTCACTACTGAGTTAGACAAAGTCAAATTCTACCAGTCGTCCCTGCCTCTAACCGTCTCCTATCCAGACTTCTTTCTCTACACATGAGAAAGATGACGTGGCATACTTCAGAAGCCCTGCACTAAAAAAATAAAGAGTTTTTCACCCTCTTCGTACAACTCAGAGTGCAGTTACTACCTGTCTGCCAGATACAAACACTCTACTTCAGTTTAAACATATTGATGTGGCGTGGGGAGTGGACACTTACCAGAAATTCAGGGAACATACAAAATTACTAATCCTTAGAAACTACTATATATCTTGACACTGAGTCACAGGGAATGAGACATTTTGAAACACTAATATGATACGACACTTGTCAACAGCAAGGTAAGGATTATGTCAGTTACACTGTTTTCAAAGTTGCTAGCACGGAAAAATTCTTGTGCAAAGGAAAAGTCTGAAGACCTTTATAGCAAAAATACGATCATACGATTTACTTCTCAAATAATAAAAGTAATATATCTTCATTATAAAAGGAAAATCAAAAAAAATATGAAGATAAAAAAATCACTATAATTTCACTCTCCAAATAAAACTGCTGTTTTTATTTTATTCCATTTTAAGCTCTCTTTGACTTATGTGTTTTATAGGCATGTTCATTTTTTCCTCTGTCCATAGATAGATAGATAGATAGATATAATGATGTGTGTGTATGCGGGTATAGTGTTACAAAATCAAAGGGTTTTTCCCCTTCTTTTCCTTCATTTTTCTTTTCACCAAAAAACCATTTAAAATATAGCTATAGTAAAACTGTACCAATTTAAGGAAAGGGAATGAGGAAGCCCAGGGATAAATGGTAGCCCCTGCCACCTGCTTATATCTTTAATCAGTAATTAAAGGGTTTTGCTGATTCCATTAAATAGTAGTTTCTTTCTTAATGGCCTGTAGTCATTCAGCTAGATCAATGATTCAATCATGTTATCATGCCACCAGCTTGGTCTGAAATCCCTTTGTAGGATTCTTTACAGTTTAAAGAAGCTTATTTTCAGGTTAAAATGATCTGAAGGGTTCACGATTAAGGTCTAAGAAAACCTCACCTATTTACCCAGTATTGGTCTGGAGCCTAGAATATACATATGAAAATCGCTTCTACTCGGTATCAGGAAGCAGAGCGAGTATGGTTGGTGACAGAAAAATTGCCGTCTCCTAAGCATTTTAAGGGCCTGATCACTTATTCTTCTTTTCCCTTCTTTCAGAGTCTCCCACAAATTTGTTTTTTCTTAAAAATACATAGGCTTGCAATCAAAACACTTTATCATAGTGTGGGTTTGATGTTGAATTTGCCAGTGCTAAAATCACCTGGGAAATCTAAAATGCTTTCAATATTTTTATCTAATTTGAAGTCATGATTATTTTTCATCGGCACTTCATTTTTTCCCTTTACTTCAGAGTTGTTCACTATTTTAAAAAACAGGAAAAAGGACATGTATGATGATAGATAATGGATTATCATAAGAAATAATGATAATCGCAGAGTATCACCTTGAATCTGGTGCTTTCTTGTCAATGTCATGTAAGAACCAAAGTTCTCACCATGAGCCCTGAGTCAGTAAGGATTAGACTCTGTACGGTAGTAGGAAAACCAGCCGAAGGCCTAAGATGCAATGTACTAATTTGGATTTAGGGAGTTGAGCCTCTCACTTTTGATTTTAAAGAAAAGCCCTTCTCATCCCAATCACAGGTGTAATGTGTCAATGCACGTTTATTTATCACATCACCTCAATGAAAACCATATTGCATACAGCCTAAGTTATACGTATATGTGCGTGTGAATATGTAAATGACATAATGCACAGATTTAAAATTGCACAGTATTTTATGAATATTATCTCAGTAAAATTGTACAACAAAGTAACATTGAGAGTTGTGTGAGGGTTTAGTATTTCCATTTCACAAATGGAAAAGACAGGCTTATATAAATAAATAAAATGCACATAGAGGTCTGTAAAGTATATTTCAGACATAAAGTAATTTGCCTAGTGTAGCACATCCAATAAAATAGCAACAATAGAATTTAAACGTGTATCTTTTCACTAGAGAGCTTTCTCTTTGGACCATGCCATTTTATTGTAACAACACATAATTTGCACTTAATAGCCACGGGATGATGTAAAATCTGCTGATGACTTATTTTGTCCTATGGTCCAAAAGGCCCCACAGTCACGGAAATGGACCCTTTTCACTGGAGGCCCACAATCAAAGCCACTTTCTGAAAACGCTATATTCTAAGTGGGCTTGATGGCTGATGCCCCCAGATGGGTTTGTGCTCATCAAAAGGTGGGTGGGGTCCACTGCTTTTCACTGACTCACTGTCTGACATCAATCGCCCCAAGGGGACTGTTTGTCCCAGGTGCAGTTACTGTGTTCCCTCAGTTCACTCATAGCATTGAAACATGCTCCTCTAAGCGGGGCTGGTCCATTGGGCCCACCATGAGCGAGAATCAAATTCATTCACAGTGACAATGTTTTATTATAATTACTATTCTCACTGTTTAACCACAAATGTAGGCGGGCCCCTTATGCTCATGGATATCTCCAGCACGGCTCATGCCTGTTTATGCACACACATTTACTTAACCATTACATTTATATGGACTGATCTAATAACCGTTACATTTTACCAACGTGGATGTTTTTATCACTTAAAAATTTCATAGAAATATTCAGGTATTTAACAGTTGCCAAGCTTTTAAATACACCCAGCATTCTGTGGATGGTTTTCATTTTGCTGTGAACTCACTCGAATTTGAAACCGACAAATCCAGTTGACAACACCTCCCAGACATCTCTCTCAAAGTTTGATTTTTCCGAATGGAAATGCCTGTTTTGAATAAACAGAGGCATTCAAGATCAACTCCTGATAATGTGTTCTCAGCTTACTGAGACTGCTGATGATACTTTCCAGTGTCTTGATTTCCTTCTCTCTGGTGGTGTCTCTGTCATTCACCAGCCCGCAAAGTGCCAAATACCCAGGATGGGGGTGGAGGGCTGCACCTCACACTCTAGCGCCTTTTGCCTCCAGCCAAAATGCCTCCACGAGCCCAAGTTCACACTTGTAAGAAGTTTCCCGACAAACTAGAGGTTGAGCAGATGTGAGTTACTGCAAGAGTGAGAGGTTTTAAACTATATATTTTAAGAATTAAATAAATTCCAACCCCTTAGCTTGATGGAAAACAGGCTGAGGAGGACATACAAAGTAACATCCTATGTCAAGGACGGTGAAGCAGAAAGAAAATTAGACACGTGCTCTCTGGCCTGAAGGATTAAAACCAAGACCAATTGAAGCTCTTAGGAAACTTTTCAATTCAGTCTAAAATGTAGCTATTCAAAAATCTAAGCTGTCCAGAGATAGAAAGCAGGTACTGAGTGTTCTTTTAGTAGAAAAAGAAATTATTTAGTAATCACCATGTGAAAAGCAGCATAATGGACATTTTTCAATTATTCTGTTTTCCACAGTGTTCAGGCTGACACACACACAGAAGCCAGGCAAACGGCCTTGGGATTGCCAGCTAACCAGTGACAGATATGGGTTCAAAGCTGACCTCGGACACTGTCTCCCTTATTCTTTTCTTTATCTTTCTCCAGTCAAGGCAGACCCTTCAGGATTCTTCCTGACCTTCAGGAGGATTTCAAAACACAGTGTGGGTTGACTTCATGGATTCAGGTCCTGGCTACTGCTGATCCTAAGCGGTTTGGCGCCTTGTCAGAGGTTTGCTCGGAATGGACCATGTGTGGTTCTGGAGCAGGAAGCAGGATGGCAGCTCCCAGTCTGTCCCGACTGGGGCAGGTGTGCGCCAGAGACACCACTAACACTGCTGGCTCATGACCAAGTACTCGAGCAGACTCATCAGGCAGCCATGAGACAGCTTACTCCAGCCTTGCCAAATTAGTCATTGTTTTTTTGTTTTTTATATCTGAGACATAATATCAAGAATTATATTGACCCAAATCTGGGGAAAGGACGAAAAAAGTGATGCAATTTGTGTTTCAGTTTCACCTATATTATTATAAGTAAGTATGTAATAAAAGTAACAACCAGGATTTCACAGAAACAAGAAACCAAGAGAAAAATGGCAGTGAGTTTATGCCATTTTTGACAAATTAATGGATGAATATAAATTTGCTCTTCAGTAAAGAGACCTCTGGGTCAAGCTGAAGTTTGAGGAGAGGAGAACCCACATTTGGACCAAAGATGTTGTGTGATTAAGAGAATTAATGAGTCTTTGCAGAAATACCAGGAGCTCCAAAAGCCCGACCATCAAGTGGGACCTCTATCTACGCGGGGACGACCACTCTAGAACTTTCTGGAATCTGGAAGCCACATGGCAGATGGACGCACAAGGCAGGTGCTTCAGAGTCTCCTGACACCGCGTCGTTTCTAAGCTTCCCATGGATTATCTGCATAGTACTTGTCACTGTCACACAAATGTATCTACCTAAATACGCATCGAAGCACTAAGTACTCCGGCCATAGGAGGGGAGGGAGAGCCTTCTCTCTCAAGCACCTGTCCTCTGATTGGAGAAAGGAAGAGAACCAGGACATGTCAGTAGCCTCAATGAAGCAATAAGTAATTGGAAATTTAGTAAGAGCAACAAGCGCTTCCAGTAATGGAATTTGTCTTGTATCAGATTCAAGAATAAAAAGTGGGCATTTACCCTCATTTTTGCAGGTGAGGTAGCAGGGACATTGGAGGCAATTTTCGGAAAGCCACTCAGTAAGTGATAACACTAATGTCACCAGCAAGAGTGTCTGACCCCAAAGCCTATGCTCTCTGTAACCCATTACGTTGCAAGGAGCATGGCTAGCGGCGAGGTCATCACAGACTCTGCTTTGTTGACTTTCAGAGGTCAAAACTGTAGAAGTTACTCCTGACTGACATGCTCTCAAGTTAAGTCAGAGAACCTGCACGTCCTCCTGAGAACCATCTGCAACCTGTTGCTACATCTAAGTCTCTTGGGCATAAATGGTTCCCTACATATTTTAAATACTTGATTGGCGTTTGTTTAATGCTCGTTTTATTGTGTAGTGCCTAACAGAAAATGCTCACCACAAACACCTTAGGTTTTCCAAAGTAACCATCACCTTTATTTACAGGTGTTACTTCTGCTCTCTCAAACTACTGCATATGCTTCGCTACTGTGTTCTTTTCTCACATGAAGGCTTGTGTTTTCACTGTATTTTCACTACTGGCTATGAACTTTTAGAGGACACATCCTTATTTCTCTGCCCTCATCAAATCATATGGCCCTTGATATAGGATAAGTGCTCGGTACAGGTTGAAGGAGAGATAAGAGCACCTTCACCTTCCCTTACTGGGGTGATGGTGGGAGTTCTCCAGCCAGGAGGCCAAACGTCAGATCTATGCTTTGGTTTTGTTGCTCCAGCATTCAGTTCTTGAAATGCTGTCACCTCTTTTCATATTATTTTTGTTTTTGTGTGGGTGGTGTTGTCTTTAGATTCAGTTCAATTTAATAAATATTTATTAAGTCCTATAAAATGTCAAGAACTATGACAAGTTCGGTGGACAAGAAGAATAATAAAATGTAGAACTTAACCTCAGGAAGTTCATTGTCTCTGGGGGAGGCCTGCTTGCAAATAATAATTACAGCAGAATGGGGCAGATTCAATGAAAATGGAGTGAAAAGAGTAGTTAATTGTCTGAGGGGACTAGGGAAGAGTGAGTTGTTAACCAGGTTCACAAGGAGGGTGGGCCCTTTCCAAACCGCTGGCTCCACTGTGTAGACCACTCCCACACCCAAGGCAGATTTTATGAAGCACACGCAATTAATCCATATCTATATAAAAATGTTTTGTTTCAATTGTAAAGGAATTTTATAATTTTGCTCTTAAGATATTAATTATGATTGGCTATGCTTTCTCAGCAATCATCACGGGTAATTGCTTAGCTTACCTAAGCAAGCATGGAAGTAAAAAACATAACATCTAAACAGGAGTAAGTACAATTAATTTTTTTAGAAATTGGGAATTATACGGATAGTGAACAATACTGTATTTGTTGCAGATATAACATTTGTTGACCATAATTTTGCTGTTTTTCATTTCAAATTTTGGACCCAGCACAGTTTCTCAGGCTTCAATCTCTTGGACAAGGCTCTTGGCTTCAGGAACCCAGACTGTGGGATGGCTGTGCACGGAGGCCGGAGATGCAGGAACAAGAGGACAGGGTGCACGGCAAGGATGTGCCAAGCAGCCTGCAGATATGGGGAAGTCAGGGGCAGGAGGCTGTTCCCGGAAAATAGACAGCGAAGGCATTTTCCAGAAGTTCCCAGATTATCTCTAATGATTCAGTATCTGCTTACTACTAGAGTTTTGCTTCTCTTGTTGCAGCTCTGTAAGATCTCCTTCTGCTTGGTCTCCTTGGCTTGTTCGTGTTTTCTGTCTTGCACACGCTTATTGTTCTCTCAGAAACTCTAAGCCCTCCATGCCTCACACCAAGTCGCACAATACTGTGATTTGGTCTATTAACTCACTACCCTGTTTCCTCGAAATAAGACCTAGCCGGACAATCAGCTCTAATGCATCTTTTGGAGCAAAAATTAATAGGTCTTATATTAATTTTTGCTCCAAAAGATGCATTAGAGCTGATTGTCCGGCTAGGTCTTATTTTCGGGGAAATACTATCTGCCATAGTATCTGCCCTGAGTCAGGATACAAAGCTTCTTGTGGTGCTGTGACTGGTCCCTACCTCACTGTCTCCCTATGAGCTCTGCCACGTCCCACTGACATCCCACTCATGTCCACTGACGTGCCACTGACGTTCTTCCTAACGCTGCTCCATTTTATTCAAGTTAGAAGAGAAGAAGGGTTGATGGCTTTTCTTCTGGAGCCCCATCGGTTAAGCAGACAAAAACCGCTTTCTGCCTTAAGGACAGCAGAAAAATGATCTCTATGTATAGAGAATAGCATGAAATATTTTCTAACATTTGGGCTGCTTTCACTGCCTTAAATAATCCTCTATGCAGAAAATCTGCCATACTCCAAATGATATCAATTTAAGATTAGTTCCTTTTGTTTCTTAACTTTTTAGAACATATTCAGGAAATTTGTTTTTCTTTGAAGCAAGCCATGTTTAAATGTAATTACAGTCTTAAAAAATATGGTTGTCTCTCACTATTCAAAAAGAATTGTTTACAATAGAAAACATAGGACCTATTTTGAGTGCACTAAAGTTTTTGTATACAAAAATAGCATCTGTATTAATTCATTTACATAACTGTTTATGACATCAAGTGATTAAAGAAATTGGAATGATTAAAAAATATTTTACTCATATATGTATTCTTGGATAATTGTATGACAATACATGCAATTTTAAAAGTAGCCAGAATTTTACAGTAAGACAATATCTGTGTAGTAGGTATATAATTATCAGCCGTGAATCTATTTATTATTACACCAAAATCCTGTTTCAATCTAGTTTGAAAGCTTGAGAGAGATTAGTAGCATAGGGTGTGGATGGTTAGATCTGTATATAGTGGTTGAATGCAGTCAGTATTTTGCTAAACTAAATGTTTAATTTTGGCAGGAGTTTTGATACTTTTATTTTCAATATTCAGTTTTTAAAACTACCGTGTTTCTCCAAAAATAAGACCTAGCCAGATCACCAGCCCTAATGTGTTTTTTGGAGAAAAATTAATATAAGACCTGTATTATATTATATTATATTATATTATATTATATTATATTATATTATATTATATTATATTACATTACATTACATTACATTATATTATATTATAAAGACCCGGTCTTATTTTAATATAATACAAGACCAGGTCTTATACTAATTTGTGCTCCAATAGACGCATTAGAGCTGATGGTCCAGCTCGGTCTTATTCTTGGGGAAACATGGTATATACAGTCATTGTTAAACTATTGAGGTCTGTCTGTAATGAGATCCCTGTGTAAAGTGTCACAGCTGTGCCTGAGGGATGATTCTAGACAGGAGGTCAGTCAGTGCAGTCTAGTGTTGCTTATGACCTGAATCAGTCTAGAGAATCCCCCTCATATGGGATCACTTTCACCTTCCAGAGTGTGCTGTCATCCTCTCACCCTCCCTTCCATCTCTTTGCATAACCATATTCACCTCCTCTCTCTCTCTCTCTCTCTCTCTCTCTCTCTCTCTCTCTCTCTCTGGCCCCTCTTTGCAATTCTCAGTAAGCACTGTCATCAAAGCAATGATGATGAAAACCATGGGAGCGTTTAGAAACGAGGAGCATCTGATTGCATCCTGTCCAGTCAGAGTCCTCACAAATGTCAAGGGGACATGAGTCACTTCCTCTCACAATGACAAGAGGCCATGTGCACTCATAAAAGCAGGCATTTTGGGGCTCTACCAGAATATTCCAGGAACCATATTTGTGCCCATGGCATAACTATAAAATCCAGCATATTAGTTTTACTTATGAAATGCTTTGCCAGTGTCTTTCTATGCCTAATGCTTAATTAGGATTTAATATATTGATGATCTTAATTTTTCACAGTCCACAATGGCATGCAGAATATATTAAAATAGGAACGATTTTAATTTTTAAAATTAGCACTCTGTCAAGGTCTTCATAATACCAATCATTAGTCCCTAGTCTTAGAAGCAAAAGATGATGATTGTGATGACTATTTGCAACTGTGGTTTATTAATCAACAACAATGTTGAAGAAGTGAGATTAACAGTGTAAGGAATATAGTTGCACTCTTGCACACTTATAAGGTTTATCACCCAGAGTCAGGTGGACTGACACAGAATAATTCTGCTTCCTGGTTTCCTGCTGGATGGAAATGAGACCTGACCTATGGACATGAAGGCCCACACACATCGGGGCTTTGCTCTGGCAAATACCCGTTCTCCTCTGCTATTATTTTCCCAATATAAAATAGGCAAGGACTTTCAAATATCACATTAAGAAAAAAATCAGAATCTTGGGATGTTGGGTACTCAGATGGAAGATAAGATACACTTTAGATACTAATTACCAGAGAGAAAATAGGGGCTGCTAGTGGTTGAGGGGCTGCAATCAGAGGAGTGACTTCATGGTTGCTTAATAGTTGTCAGAATAATATAAACAAGGACAATATTTACTGATTGAAAAATGAAGGCCACTTCAATAGCTATTTACGTCTGATTCAATCAGTTTACACTAACATCTGCTTATTTATTTGTAAAAATCAGTATTCTCCAAACCAATCACCTGTCTACCTTTCTGCCGCTGTGAGCCTGAAGCTGATATTTCTCTCACCCTGACCCAAATGGATTGCCTACAGCTTCCGCTCCCACCTATCCCCGTGTCACCCCCCACGTGTCCCCCTCTGCTTTACCTCTGTAACTTCGCGTACACGAATCACTCAGTAGGGAAGTTGAGATTCTATTTCCCGCGTGTGCACCCTGCTCATTTTCAAGGCCTAGCTCACACGCTCCGCCCTGAATACTCACTGACATGACACTTGTAAACAGCATCCCTTCCTTCCCACCCACTGCTGGCGCCATCCCAATGCCTCGTGTCACGTGCTGCCTTTGCGGCCTCGTCATCGATGGGCCTGTACCGTGTTGTCTCCTGGACTGTGTGCTCCTCATAGGAGTGCCACTTCCTTATTCCTTGCCTTTGGCAACCAGGCAGAAATTTTTTGTTAGATAACCATACTCTTACCAGTAATTACAATAATCCTTGCATGTGAAGTTTCACACATATTAAACTACCCAACTGTCCTCACTTTCATGGATATATACCTACTGTAGTTTCTATAAACCAGAGACTATGAAACCAGATCATGAAAATTTACCCTGAAGAAAATGAAGATTTTAAGGAACCTTAGGTATTATGGTTCAATGCAACTACCTTTTCCAGATGTGGAAATTAAAGCCCAGAGAGAAACAGACATTTGCCCAGAGCACTGAGAAATCTGGAATCGTCTTAACTTCAGAGACATATCTTCACTTTCCAGGAAGACCCCAGGCTCTCTTTCAAAAGAATATGGAAAAGTTGGGGGGATATTACATATCAACCCTCCCTTTAAAGCAATGAGGAAGGAAAAGAGGAGCTGAATGCTGACTACCCTGCGCACCCATCAATTCAGAGATCAGAGAGATGGGGTCACACAGAGCCTGAAACCGGGAGTGGGCTCCAGCCTTGTCCCAAATCTCCTGGGCAATCAACGGCAGAGTCTAGAAGACAGCCCCGGGCACTGCCCACCAGGGTGCACCATTACACACTGCCTCTGCTTCTCCAAGGCCACAAATGTACAGAGCTGAGTGGGACACAGAACGTCAAACTCCAGGTGCAGGAGATGACACGGTAAACAAAACTGAAGAAAAGACATTTCCCATATCATGGAGCCTACCTTTTAGTAGAAAAGAAAGGCAATAGAGAGATAACTCATAAATCATAATTGGATAATGATAAGGTTGAATTTAGAAACACTATCAAGAAATTACATAAAATTCTTTATGGTGCTTATTGAAGAGATGTTATTGGGGAAGTTAAAGAACCAGTAATAACCGAGTCTAGTGACCATGGCTACAGGTACTGAGGATTTTGCGTTCATGTGCTGTATAATTATTTACTTCTCTTTGCTTTGCTTTCTGAGAAGTTGAAAGTTAAATTTGGGCCCACACCTTGGCTACCGGTATAGGAACTTATTCATTTGATGTATCAAACTTATCCTAACATTGTTTTCTGTGCTTCAATTTCCTGTTTCATTTTATGTATTTAGCAAATCCGCAGCTCTCTAAAAGTCATTTGTAAAAAATGTCATGCTCTGAATAAATTAATCATTGATATTAGACATGGCCACGCTGGCAGGCAATGCAGTGATACATTTAAGAGTGGAAATAGATGCTGCTTCATAATTCAATAAGCGCTTTCCATATTCAGCTTTCCTTCCATCTGCATGGTCATAACTATCTTATCTTTTGGTTGGTAAAGCAAAAGTATACATAAGATTCTTCAAGCGGTATATGTACAACCTCTAAAAATAGGTCAAAACGGAATCTGGTTCAATCTTTTCACCATGCAGCTCAGGAATCAATAGTTCAGAGGCCCTGGTGGGAAGACTCTCCCCCACACACACCCCCAATAGGGCCTGATGTTGCCAGAGTCCTGGTTTACCCCTATTTCAATCAGACCCTCTTTCTTCCCTTGTAATGACCAAACTCTGATGCCATAAGCACCATGTGCTGACATTGATTATCCACACGCGCGGTAAGTTTGATTGCCTTCTGTGCTTAGAATTATGTCACACGCAATTGCCTTCTGAGAGGCGCCTCTAAATCTGGGGAGGCTTGCTGGCTAAACTTAGCATTAGACAGAGAGATGGCTGGGCTGTGGGCTCCTGGGCTTTCTGAGGAAATGGAAATGGGAGTGGTCTTTGGATTCCCATTAATATTAACCTGTTAAGAAATCACAAGGGGATCCTTGAGAAGGTTAGGTCACTTCAAAAAAGTGCTCTTCACACTGGCTGTACCTTTCTGCCCACTCAGCATAACATTACCTCCACATTGTAGGGAGGGACCTGGAGTTTCTCGTCCTCCACATGATAATTCAGAAATGGCACAAATAATAAAACCTTATAAGGAAGCATCATAAAGCATAGAAAAATTCACATATTACAGGTCTTCATAACATATGAAGGTTATTAACTTTATAACTTATCTCAAAGAGATATATCCTCGTTTTCTTCACTGTGTAAGTCAATGTTATAAGAAGTTGCTAGAAATGGAATTTAAATGTGAACCCAAAGTCCCAATACAGCATTCCTTGTTTCACATTGACATTTGATGAAATCAGATGGATGCATTTACAGAGAAAATGATGCCCTTGAAGGATATTTGGCATGTTATCATTTTTGACGTTTTAATTGTAACAAACTAACGCAGGTGGCTGAGATATTTGCAAATCTGACATGCAATGAATCCAAATTCTGATTTTAGAAGGACAAATACTGAAGGTAGGTCCTGAGATGTCCTCCAACTTCTCTAATTGACATTTCTGAGCACCAGAAAGAAAAATCTTAAGACGCACGTGTGGTGAGGCTTTTTAAAGTGGTGAGATGAATTGTGTAATTTGGAGAGGCATTTGGAGAAAAGCGTCAGGCTGTGAGTAAGTGGGTAACATGGTTAAGATGAAGAAAGAGATCACACTGAAACTGCATGTTGCCGAGGGGACCACCATGACCCACGAAATAAGATCCGCTCTAAAAGCCCTGACTCACCCACGTACCCCCCCGGGCTACTTGTTCCGTTTAGGACTGTAGTGCCTCAGTCTGAGGAGAAAGGGAGCGGCTTTCATTCTGAACAGAAGCAGTGTGCACGGGGTCTAATTAAAGCTATTTTAGAAAGCAGAGAGCTAACGCAGACCATGTCTGATTTTCAGCAACTTTACCCTGATGCATGTCTCCCTCGTATATTATTAAATTGCATAATCAGTACACGTGCTTTCTGTAACACCAGGAGTTCACTGCTATCTGGAAAGGAACGAACGTGTCCCAATTGCATGTATGTGGCTGGGTGTGTGTGCACATGGCTGTCTCTGGGTGAGGAAAGGGCATTGCTTTGCCTTTCCAATTGTTCAGACTGGAAGCCATCCCTCACCCTCTGCTCCAGCTTTCTTTTCTCGTGCGTATTTATTCATTCACCCACTCAGTGTTTCCCAGTTTCCAGTACTGGGTGCTGTTTAGTCAGTGAGGGCTGGCTAGGAACACAGCACAGCCTTCCGTCTCAGAGCTCACACAACAGGACAAGTAGACAAGTGCACGGCTGATCAAAGCGTGTGGTCACAGGATGTGCGCTGGGCCTTTGTGGACACAGAGCAGGGAGGTTACCGGCTAGGGCAGTTCCGGCCGCTGTAACAAGATCTCATAGGTTGGGTAGCTAAGCAACAACTACTTATTTCTCCAGTTCTGGAGGCGGGAAGTCTGAGCAGGGCGCCGCCAGGGAGGGTCTGGTGAGGGTTCCCTTCCTGCTTCAGAGATGGCCATCCTCTGCTGGGTCCTCCATTGGGGAGGGACCAGGCATCTCCCCGGGTCTGCTCTGAAGAAACCCACATCATTCATGAGGCTCCATCCTCATGATCTAATCAGCTCCCAAAGACCCCACTTCCTCACACCTCACCTTGGGAGCTCGGATTGCAATAGATGCTTTTGGGGACACAAAGACTCAGTTCATATCAGTCATCATGACAGACTTTCGGGGCGAGATGATATTTCTTTGGTTTTGAGAGAAGCAGGTTGTGTAATTGAAATAGCCAAGGTTTTGTAGTTAGAGACTTGTATTTAAATGCATTTCTGAGTCATTTGACATTTGGGAAGAAAATCTCTCTGAACCTTGTTTCCCCCCAAGTCTGCCCGATGCTGATGATGGGTCCCTTATTCCAGAGCAGGAATGTGTGTTAAGTGGTTTGAATGTGTCACAGCTCTCGGTGAGCATGTGGCAGTTGCTCAGTCATGTGGAGCAGAGTTAATACGTGTAGACTTCCAGTAGGCAGAAGGTAACAGGCAGGTAGATAGCCTGGGGGAAGGCACGAGCATTTTAGGCAGAGACAACGGACTGTGCAAAGCCCCGGGGTGAGGAGAGAGGATGGCCTGTCAGTGAAAGGAAGTGGCCTTCCTCATACAGTGGGAGTGGAAATGGAGCTGAAACCTTAGAGGGAGCCAGATGGTGAGGGGCTTGTGCGTCACGCTAAGGGACATGAAGAAGCCAACAGAGAATGGTGTCATCAGGTTCTTATCTGAGAATGACGACAGCGAGTTCAATGTAGAGAACGGCAAGCAGAGCTGTTTGGCCTGGGTCTGGGGACACAGTTTGGCGGCTATGGAAGACTGTGAAGAAGCCAGGTGGGTCATGTATGTGGGGAAAAGCAGAGAGCTACGTCACGGGCAGTACCACAAGGTGCAACGTGGAGGGTGGAGGAGAAAGACGCCAATGACTGTCCTGTTCCCAGTGGGCCCGCAGCTGGCACCCACGTCTCAGATGGAGACGAGACCGTGAGGAGCGAGGTGAACCCACTTTCGCACGTGGAGAGTCGCCCGTAGGACATTCAGGTCACAGCACATTCAAATCAGGAACATGAGGGCTGGTCAGCCTGTGAATGGAGACTTAGGGCACTCAGGCTTCCCATGGTGAATGAACATGGAGCGTGGGTGACACAGATTTATTCTGCTCCCACGACATGACCTGTGATGTGACCACAGCTGATTTCAAATAAAATTCATGTTTACAGGACATGTCACCACAAATGTCATTTGCAATCACAAAACCAGGATTTTGACTGATTTTACCAGACAGGATTCAAAAGAAGCTTCAGAATACCTAATATTTACCCTTATTCTTTTAGTGTCAAAACCATTTGCTTATTTAGGACCTATAATTGCTGAATTACGGTTTTGGGGGGTCTGGTAGGTCACTTCTCATCAGTTGTGTTAAATACATCACTCTGGTATTAGTGTTGCTATTAATAAGGTCATATTTATTATGGCCAAAGTCCATTTCCAAGTAATGACAGTCAGTAAGTCACACCCAATCTTCTGACAGATACGCAAGGCAAGCTGAGTGGGTCTTACGAGAAGCCCCACTTTTCCTGCACTTGGCAGGGCTGCCCCCAGGCAGCTTTTACATCCAGGACTTGTAAGCGAGGGTCTGGAGCTCCTTCTGCCACCAGGCACAAAGCTGTAGCTTAGCCTGGGTCATAAATTCAAATTTTAGTATAAAATAACTTACAAAACAATTCACTTATGACTGAAAATTCCTGGATAACTGGAGTGGGTGACAGAGGAGAAACAGAGACATATTACGTGATGCCCATCCATCCTTTCTAAAGCGAGGCTGCCAGCTTCGGAACACCTCGTTGTGTTCTGTAACGCACTAACTTTCTTTTCGAGAGCACTGAAAATAAACTGGCCTAGGGATTGAACCTATTACCAGTTATCAACGAATTCTGTAAAGGTTCCCTGGGATTTGAGAACTGCTGAGAATCAGACGCATCCGGATGTACAGCAAAGCCGCACACAGACCCTAGGTCTCCTCTTTTGAGCACAGTGGTTTTTACTAAATAGAAGTGATTATCTCTATCATACCGTGTTTCCCTGAAAATAAGACCTAGCCGGACCATCAGCTCTAACGCGTCTTTTGCAGCAAAAATTAATATAAACCTGGTCTTATATAAGACCGGGTCTTATATTATAGTAAAATAAGACAGGGTTTTATATTGATTTTTTTCTCCAAAAGGTGCATTAGAGCTGATGGTCCAGCTAGGTCTTATTTTTGGGGAAACACGGTAGGAACTTAATTTTTCTAAATGATGCGGCATTGTGTTTTCAATGTTACCAGGCTAGGCTGGGAATCTGGTTCTGAATTTAATTAACAATTAAAAACAAAATATTTTAACCATGTGAGCCTATTTCTCTTGAAATATAGAACCTGCAAGAATAATTTATTTCTACTAACAGAGAGTTATGTCTTCAGGTTGGGTATAACTTAAAAAGTTGTTATTTCTAGGAGATCTGTGCAGTATGACTGATTAAAGATTTCCATTACTTTTGTCAGTGGCAGGATTCTATCTTCCTTCTTGTGCCTTCTTGTGGGCTTAGGGATCAGGGTGCTGGGTGAATATGGAGTCACTGTGCCAGAAGATGTCCACCTCTTCTGATGCCAATGTGACCAGGTACAACTTACAAGACGGAAGCGAGCCCGACTAGGGAAATATGAGGAAGGGCAAGAGCACACAAAGCAGGGAAGCCATCCATTTCGATTTAGTCATTAGTTGTTCATGTCATATACATGTGTTACAATGAATGTAGAAATAAATAAGGGAAATATTACGACCCATCAGTTTTTATTTCAAACATTTATAGGAGTTCTGATCTGAATTTTGATACATACATTAATGGAGACCAAAGGGATATTCTTTATATTTTCCTTCCCGATATGCATTAAACGTCCTTTAAAGAAATTGGTATATGGCAAGCATGGAGTCTAACGGGTGTCTAATGGATATGGTAATCTTCAGTCTCCTTCAAATGAGCTCGGTTACAGCAGTTCTCAACCAGACACGATTTGCCCTCCAGCAGACATTTGGCAATATCTGGAGACATTTATGATTGTCCCAACTAGAGGTAAAGGGGGTGCTCCTGGCATCTCGTGGGTAGAGGCCAGACATGCTGCTAAACACCCTACAATGAACAGGATGGCTCCCACAATAGAGAATGATCGAGTCCAAAATGTCAATTGTCCTTTATTTATTATATTACTTCAGGTAAAGTACTACATAGAGTAATACATTAGACCTGTCCCTATCAGAGTTTAAACTTAGAGTGCAGGCACATGACAACAGAGATAGAAATATGCTCCATCTTAGGGCCAGACTAAATAAAAACTTCCATCTGGCTTCACGCTGAGGCCTGCGGAACTCTTCCAGAATGGATTTATTGTGGCTTGTGCAGGATCTAGCAGTGGGGAGCTCCAGCTGAGTATTTATTGAATTTGGCACAGGCACTAGTTTTTGTTGGATGTTTGCATATAATTTTATTAATTCAACTTTCACCATATTCCAATATTTTTGGTTAACATGGGGTTTCAAAATTAGTGGGCCATCTGTGTTAGATATTGTCGGCTATTTGCTGCCAAAGATTTGGAAAGATGCAAAGTACGAGATGCGCATATTGTCTCAGGAAAATAAAGAAAATAATTAAAATGTTGCGTTTACTGTTGTCCAAGTAAATTTTCAAAGCTCTCGTCTTCCACTTTTGCTAACAAGTCTTATGAGCATTTGACTAAATCAACACAAAGTCCATTTCGATATGCAGTTTTCTATAAAGAGATGTCTGTATGTGTATTATCATAGATTGTATGAAGTCCTCAACATTACAAACACTTTCATTTACCATGGATTGCAATGATGTCAAGTTCATAAGATATTTTTAGCTTGCTGAGGCATATATTAATATACAAATGCTGTGCACATGTGCATTACAATTTACTTGCACGAGTCACACATCTTGCTCTCTTAAACGTGCTGAGTTGATGGATGCGGCTGAGGCATGCTCTAGTGTGGGGACACATGGCATTTTCGTGGGACCTAAGGCCCAAGAATTCCAATGCAATCAGTGGATCTTCTGCTCAAATATGACTTCCTCAGAGATCCCCGAAGAGCCTTCTTAAACAGAACCCTTGGCCACCCTTTTATCTGCCCCACTTTGCTTTTTTCCTTCACTGCATTTATTACATCTAACATTACATTACATATGGATTTGCGTATGTTCTGTTATCTGTCGTCCCCACTGGACCTGTGAACTCACTGAGAGTACATATTATGCCCATTAGCTGGAGTAGCCCTAGAAACAAGACAGTGGCTGGCATTTACTAAATGCTAAATAAAAACGTACTGAATGAATTTGAGGGTGAAGTTTTTCACAAACCTTTATAGATATAAGCAATGATAATAATGGTTTAAATATATCAACCCCATACTGTGTACCAGGCACATTATGTCAGCATCTAGTTTAATGCCTGTTACCGCCCGCTGACGAAGGTGATATTAGTATCCCCAATCTATAGATTAGAAACTGAAACTCAGTGAAGTTTAGTAATTTGCCCATCTAGAAAGGAGTGTAGATAAAATATGTTTCCAATACTTTGATTCTGGAACCTGTCATTCTAATGACTTATGCAATACCATTTCCCTAGAAGATGAAATTGAAAATCAAGTTAAAACTTAACTATATTTATCAACATACTAGAGATAATAAAAATCCATTTGGTTACACAACCACT
The DNA here is from genome assembly GCF_964194185.1 of Rhinolophus hipposideros. Classification (NCBI taxonomy): domain Eukaryota; kingdom Metazoa; phylum Chordata; class Mammalia; order Chiroptera; family Rhinolophidae; genus Rhinolophus; species Rhinolophus hipposideros. The sequence goes on along the minus strand of NC_138058.1, from coordinate 75,238,686 downwards.
ATTTAAGAGCACTGCATGAAGAACTTGTGAGATGACACTGATCATGAAGTGTGATTTTATATGTCCTCTCTCCACTTAAAGACAAATAATGAACTCTGGTCACCAATAAACTCTCAAATAATGCACCCTCCAAAGAAGCACAGGAATACTGTGGACTGAGTGTACCTAGGTGTGGTCAAAAAGTACAGTGAGTACTTACATTAAAAAAATACATTACAGTAAAAGACACATTGGTCATCAAAATGGTGGTGTGAGCTGAGCCTTTGGAAATCTCCCCTGGAATTTACAACAAATTAAACAGCTATGACTCCACAAAGGACTCTCTGCATAGCAGACAGCAAGACAAAGAGTTTCACTACTGAATTCACCTAAAGGTGGGCAAATCGCATGAGCAGGGGAGGAGGGAAGGGAAAAGTGCAGAGACAGAGCCATGTGGGTGCAGAACGCAGACCTAGCTCAGTGCTCCAAGCATGCCGCCTCCCAGAGTTATCACAGCTGTGGGAGAGGGAAGAACTCGGACTGCTAGGGTTACATTTATGGCCCACAGGGCTGAGGGGGCAGCATATAACATGGCTGAACCCAATGCTCACGTCAGAGACCTTGGAGCAAAGACTTAGGGAAGAAAACTGAAAACAGTGGTTTAAGCCCTCACTGCCCCAGAGAATGGAAGCCTCAGGCAGTGAGACTAGTCGCCCCCTCTCTACCCTCCCAGAGCTCCCGCCGACCCTACCTGCCCGGTGCTAGAAGTGGAAGAGTAGCAGTGTCAGATCAAAAGAACAGAATATTTGCAGTTCTGAGAACTGTGGTCCCCAGACACAGATTTGCAGCCCAACTAGTTCTGGCAAAGGGGAGGGAGCAGTGGAAGCAGGATTGGCCATGGTGGTGGTCGCTGCCATTGCTCTGGGCCAATTCTCACAACTCACCCCACACATGGCCCAACCTATCTGGGCAGATCCCTGCAGGAGTAAACAGACGTACTGAAACACACGGGCTCTAAATCTGGTGCAGAAAGAGCTTTGGAACTTCAAAAGTTCTCCGCATCCCCACAGGGACATGGTGCCCTATAACCCAGGCGAACTGTTAACAGAGGAGAAGCCCGCCTTCCATGGAATCCCCCCATTGTGTGAGAAGCTGGAATAGTGCAGAGAAAACATAACACTACAGTGTGAGAGAGAAAATAGGGCTGCAGTTGGAGAGAAAATAAAACATTCTACCAACACTGGAAAATAAAAGAAAGACCTCTTCCTATCAACCTGTTGCAGAACCCACTTCTGTAGATGTCTAGGAAGAGAAATAATAAATCATTAATTGCCATGAATAACCAAGGAAACAAGACAGCTCAGAAAGAAAGTGAAAAGTCTCCAGAAAATGAACTTAAAGATACGGAACTATGTGACTTAAATGACAGAGAATTCAAGATTACAGTTCTGAAAAAACTCAACGAGATGCAAGAAAATGCAGAAAGGCAGTTTAATGAACTCAGAAACACAATCAAAGAACAACATGAGCTCATGTTCCAAACAACATGAGCATTGCACCAAAAAGATGGAAAATTTTAAAAAAGAACCAAACAGAATTTCTGGATATTAAGAACTCAATAGAAGAAATTAAGAAAGAGATAGCCAACTTAGGAAGTAGAGTTGACCAGATGGAGGAAAGAATCAGTGACATCGAAGAGAGAAACCTGGAAATGACATGGATGGAAGAAGAAAGAGACTTGAGACTTAAAAGAAATGAAAGAACTCTACTAGAACTTTCTGATCCATCAGAAAGAACAATATAAGAATAATGGGCATACCAGAAGAAGAAAGAGAGAACAGAACAGAGTATATTCAAACAAATAGTCGATGAGAACTTCCCAAACTTGTGGACAGAACTGGATCCTTGAATCCAAGAAGTAAATAGAACACCTAATTACCTCAATCCCAACAGGCCTTCACCAAGGCACATTGTATTGAAGCTGTCTAAAATCAACGACAAAGAAAGAATTCCCAAGGCAGCCAGGGAAAGAAGATGGTAACCTACAAAGGAAAACCCATTAGATTATCATCAGATTTTTCAGCAGAAACTCTACAAGCCAGGAGAGAGTGGAACCAAATAGTCAAACTATTGAAAGACAGAAATTATGAGCCAAGAATAATATACCCAGCAAAGATATCCTTTACATATGAAGAAGGAATAAAGACCTTTCCAGACATACAGAAACTGAGGGAATTTTCTAATACACAACCTGCACTACAAAAAATACTAAAGGAGGCTATTCGACCATGGTCAACAGGGACAATTTGTGGCAACCAAAACATAAAAAGGGGGAGAGTAAAGGCCTGAATCAGAATATGGGAATGGAGAAAGTAAGCGTGCTGAAGAAAATGGAATACTCTAAATATCAAACTTTCTTTTACATAAACTTAATGGTAACCACTCAAAAAAAAAAATCCAGAACTGAAATATATACTGTAATAAAAGAAGAAACAGAGGGAAATATCACAGAATACCACCACACAGAAATAATAGACAACAACAAAAAGGCAAAGAAACCATGGAAACACAATCTTACCAGAAAACTGAAGATAGAATGATAGGAAATCCTCACATATCAATAATCACCCTAAATGTAAATGGACAGAACTCACCAATAAAAAGACACAGAGTAGCAGATTGGATCAAAAAACTAAACCCAACCATATGCTGTCTCCAAGAGACACATCTTAGCTACAAGGACAAGCATAGACTCAAAGTGAAAGGGTGGAAAATGACACTAAGCAAATGGTACCTAAAGAAAATCAGGTGTAGCCATAATGATATCAGATGAAACAGACTTCAGGGTGAAAAAGATAACAAGAGACAAAGATGGACATTTCATAATGGTAAAGGGGACTATACAACAAGAAGACGTAACAGTCATCAATATTTATGCCCCCAGTCAGGGAGCACCAAAATATACCAAGCAACTACTAGCAGAACTAAAAGGAGAAATTGACCAAAACACAATTATACTAGGGGACTTAAATACATCACTGACAGCTATGGATAGATCATCCAAACAGAAGATAAATAACGAAATCGCAGCCCTAAATGACACATTAGATGAATTGGACATAATTGACATATATAGAGCACTTCATCCTAAAACATCAGGCTATACATTCTTTTCTAGTATACATGGAACATTCTCAAGGGTAGACCATATATTGGGACATAGAACTAACCTCAGCAAATTTAAGAAGATTGAAATCATACCAAGCATATTCTCTGATCACTGACTTTCAAATTGGATATCAACTGCAAAAAGAAACCAGGAAAAAACACAAATACATGGAGATTAAACAACATACTTTTAAAGAACGACTGGGTCAAAGAAGGAATTAGAGGAGAGATCAAAAGATACATAGAAACAAATGACAATGAAAATACATCCTACCAAATTTTTTTGGATGCAGCGAAAGCAGTTTTAAGAGGGAAATTTATATCATTACAGGCCTATCTCAAGAAACAAGAAAAATCCCAAATAAATAACCTCATGTTACACCTCAAAGAACTAGAAAAAGAAGAACAAGTGAAACCCAAGGTCAGCAGAAGAAATGAAATAACAAAAATCAGAGCAGAACTAAATAAAATAGAGAACAAAAAGACAATAGAAAAAAATAATATGACAAAGATCTGGTTCTTTGAAAAGATTAACAAAATTGACAAAACCTTGGCTAGACTCACTAAGATAAGAAGAGAGAAGTCACTAATTAACAAAATCAGAAATGAAAAAGGGAAATTATCATGGACACCACAGAAATACAAAGTATCATCCAAGAATATTATGAAGGACTATATGCCACCAAATTCAATAACCTAGAAGAAATGGACAAGTTCTTAGAAACATATAGCCTTCCTAGGCTGGACCATGAAGAACTGGAAAATCTAAACAGACCGATCACCAGTAATGAAATTGAATCAGTCATCCAAAATCTTCCCAAAAGCAAAAGTCCGGGACCAGATGGCTTCACTAGTGAATTCTACCAAACCTTCAAAGAGGATCTAATACCAATCCTGCTCAAACTCTTCCAAAAAATTGAAGAAGAGTCAGTACTCCCTAACTCATTTTATGAGGCCAACATTACCCTGATACCAAAACCTGGTAAGGACAACACAAAAAAAGGAAACTACAGACCAATATCTCTGATGAATACAGATGCAAAAATCCTAAACAAAATTCTAGCAAATCGAATACAACAATGCATTAAAAAGATTATTTACCACGGCCAAGTGGGGTTCATGCCCGGGGCACAAGGATGGTTCAACATCCGCAAATCCATCAACGTGATACATCACATAAACAAAATAAAGAACAAAAGTCATATGATTATATCAATTGATGCAGAAAAAGCATTTGACAAGACACAACATCAATTTATGATTAAAACACTCAATAAAATAGGTATAGAAGGAAAATACCTTAACATTATAAAGGCCATCTATGACAAGCCCTCAGCTAATCTCACAATTAATGGTGAAAAACTGAAGCCCTTTGCTCTACGTTCGGGAACACGACTGGGTTGTCCCCTATCACCTCTGCTTTTCAACATATTGTTGGAAGTCCTTGCCAGAGCAATCAGGCAAGAGAAAGAAATAAAAGGCATCCAAATTGGGAATGAAGAAGTTAAATTATCACTCTTTGTAGATGACATGATTCTGTATATAGAAAACCCTAAAAACTCCACCAAAAAGCTATTAAAAACAATCAATGAATACAGTAATGTGGCCGGCTACAAAATCAACATACAAAAGTCCATTGCATTCCTATAACTAACAATAAAATCTCAGAATAAGAAATGAAAAAAAAACAATTCCTTTTGCAATTGCAGCAAAAAGAATAAAATACCTAGGAATAAATTTAACCAAGGATGTGAAGGACCTATGTGAAAACTACAAGACATTTTTAAAAGAAATTGAAGAAGACACAAAGAAATGGAAAGACATTCCATGCTCATGTATTGGAAGAACCAACATAGTTAAAATGGCCATATTACCCAAAGCAATATACAGATTTAATGCAATCCCCATCAAAATCTAATGGCATTTTTTAAAGAAATAGAACAAAAAATCATCAGATTTGTTTGAAATCACAAAAGACCCCGAATAGCCAAAACCATCTTAAGAAAAAAAGAACAACACTGGAGGTATCGCACTCCCTGACTTTAGCTTGTACTACAGTGCTACAATAATCAAAATAGCATGGTATTGGCAGAAAAACAGACACGTAGACCAATGGAATAGAATTGAGAACCCAGCAGTAAACCCCCGTAAATATGGACAGATAATTTTTGACAAAGAAGCAAAAAAACATACAATGGAGAAAAGACAGCCTCTTCAATAAATGGTGCTGGGAGAATTGGAAAGCTACATGCAAAAGAATGAAACGAGACTGCTATCTGTCACCATGTACCAAAATTAATTCAAAATTGATCAGACTTAAGTATAAGACCTGAAACATTAAATTGCATAGAAGAAAACATAGGTACTAAACTTAGGGACCTTGGGTTCAAAGAATATTTTATGAATTTGACTCCAAAGGCAAGGGAAGTAAAAGGTAAAATAAATGAATGGGACTATATGAAACTTAAAAGCTTCTGCACAGCAAAAGAAACCATCGACAAAATTAAGAGGTAACCTAGTGAATGGGAGAAGATTTTTGCAAACAGTGCCTCTGATAAGGGGCTAATATCCAAAATATACAAGGAACTCATGAAACTCAACAACAAAAAAACAAACAACCCAATTCAAAAATAGGCAGAGGACCTGAAGAGGATGTACAAATGGCAAATAGACATACGAAAAAATGTTCAACATCACTAATCATCAGAGAAATGCAAATAAAAACCACAATGAGATATCACCTCATCCCAGTCAGAATGGCTATCATCAATAAGACAAATAGTAACAAGTGTTGGAGAGGCTGTGGAGAAAAAGGAACCCTCATACACTGTTGGTGGGAATGCAGACTGGTGCAGCCGCTATGGAAGGCAGTGTGGAGGTTCCTCAAAAAATTACGAATAGAATTACCATATGACCCAGCAATCCCTCTCCTGGGTATCTACCCAAAAAATCTGAAAGCATTTCTCTATAGAGATACGTGTATTCCAATATTCATTGCAGCTTTGTTTACGGTGGCCAAGACACAGAAACAACCAAAATGTCCTTCAGTAGATGAATGGATAAAGAAGTCGTGGTATATATACACAATGGAATACTATTCGGCGTTAAGAAAAGATGATATAGGAACATTTGTGACAACATGGATGGATCTTGAGAGTATAATGCTAAGTGAAATAAGTCAGATGAAAAAAACAGAGAACCCTATGATTTCACTGATATGTGGTATATAAACCAAAATCAACAAAAGAAGACAAACAAATGAGAAACAAAAACTCATAGACACAGACAATAGTTTAGTGGTTACCAGAGGGCAAGGGGGGTGAGGGTGGGGATGAGGGTAAGGGGGATCAAATATATGGTGATGGAAGGAGAACTGACTCTGGGTGGTGAACACACAATGGGATTTATAGATGATGTGTTACAGAATTGTACACCTGGAATCTATGCAACTTTACTAACAATTGTCACCCCAATAAACTTTATTTAAAAAGAAAAGACACATTGGCATTAATCCCCCTCAAAATTCACCCCCTTTATTTCAAACACACTTATCCCATCGTTCCTGCCACTTTCTGAAGCAGTTCTGAAGTCCTCTTTCATGAGTGTCTTTAGTTGTGTTGTCATGGCTGCCTCGATGTCCTGAATCTTTCATGGTAATTTTGACTTTGGGAAAGAGCCAGAAGTCACACCATGCCAGGTCCCATGAATAAGGTGGATGAGGACACACTGTAATGTTTCCATTTGACAGATATTGCCATACCAGAAGTGATGTGTGACACGGCGGCTTTCCGTGGTGATCACAAAATGCCGTGGCTGCTGCTGCTGAGTGCCATCCAGTGGAAAGGCAGATGACGTTTAATACAGGAAGTGGCGCATCAAACCTTAGTCACAGTGTGTGACAAGTTTCAACTTGTTCGGTGCAGTCAGTCAGGTGTGAGCTACGGTTGAGAGAAGGTGTGTTTTAAAGTGTGCCCTAAATCATCCTGCATCATGACAAGGCTCCGTGTCACACGTCACTTCTGGTACAGCAGTTTCTGTCAAATAAAAACATTACGGTGTATCCTCCTCCACATTATTCACCGGACCTGACACTGTGTAACTTCTGGCTCTTCCCCAAAGTCAAAATGATTCAGGACATCGAGGCAGCCACAACAGCACAACTAATGACACTGGTGAAAGAGGACTTCAGAACTGCTTCAAGAAGCAGCAAGAACGATGGGCTAAGTGTGTTCAAAGCAAGGGGTAGTATTTTGAGGGGGATTGATGGCAATGTGTTTTTTACTGTAATAATTTTTTTTTATTTAAACATTCACCATATTGTTTGATCACACCTCGAATGTATGTATTTGGCGTCAGAATTATGTGGTATGTGTCTTTCTGAGCCCCATCCCACCTTACTGCATTAGAGGCTTTAAGATGAGGCCAAGTAGTTCTGAGCACACTTGCTAAAACACTGGGTGAGGGGATGTTCTTGAAATGTTAGACCAGTTTTGCTGAGAGCGATCCAGCAAATATGTGAACATTTTATAATTCTACGATAAAATATGTTACATATTCTTTTCCAAACAATTTAGGATGGGTGATCAACTCCACAGGTACAAACTGTTCTCTCTCTAACATCCTAGAAAGACGAACGATATCGCGAGTCCCCAGCCCTGCCTGTGTCTATGCTGAGTGAGACACTCCCAGGGCTGCCTGCCTGTCATACACACAAGCTGCAGTGTATGGGGCACAAGGGCATTTTAGCAACTAGTAAAGTCAGTGCTGCCTCTTTAAGCAGAATCAATCAACCGGAGTTCTTTCCGATGCTCTTACATTCCAGTATGGTGTACATATAAACACATGGATGCTTAGAACTTGCTAGAACATTTTGATTTACCTGTCAAAAAAATTCACTTAACCTCTTATTAAATAGTCTTTTAAATATTCACTAATTTACAGCAACATTTTAATTGTTGCCACCCCCACATGAATCCATCATTGCTTTTTGAATTTGGAGGAATATTGTCCCTTTGCTGTGTCTGGATAGCTGTGCTTGGTACAAACATCGCCAAGGCCTCAGTTTTGTCCTGCTCCGTGGTTCCAACCAGTGCTCTTCTACACGTGATTTATTACTCACAACAAAATCAGACAAGGGCATGGCAAGAATGGGGGAACTACCAACGAGATTGGAAAACAACAGAACATGTATGCTGTGCAATTGTCACATTAATAATGCACTGAGGCAGGCAGATCCAGGCTGATTATAATAATAAAGGAAATCAGTATAATATCACCAAGCTGCTTTTGCATTTATTACTGGATTTAATCCTCTCAACTTCTTTATTAGTATATGTACTTTTTGCACGTGACATAATATATTTAAGACTCAGTTGCCCATCTTCACACAATTTGTGTTTCTATATCTATATCTATATCTAGAGCTAGATCTATATATATCTTAATTTCCATGGTGTATCCTAATAAACTAACTTTACCTACTATATTACAACAGATTACTATCATGACATAAAAAAAATATTTTTAGAGGATCAGCCAACTAGAAGGGAGAGACACACAGAGACAGGATGTAACATGAGTCAGACATAAAGGAAAGTTGCATATCGTTTTATCTTTCAGAAAGAAGTTTTTTAGTTTTTAATATTACTTTATAATTTTTTCACAACTCTTGGGAAAACTAAACAGACCCTGAGTCTTGCCTATAGTAGAGAAACACTTTTTTGTTATAAAGTTTTAGGCTTTTTGCCCTGGGTGGGCATTATGATTTGGTAGGGAATTCTACATTGATGCGTTTTCCATTTACAACAGCCATAAAAAGGGCTCAAAAATTAGAGGCTTCACCACTGGGTAAAGAGCTCACTGCCCGCTCCAGCCTCTTGTTGGCACACCAGATAATGACCGACCAGAGGGAAACCTTCTTGACCTGAATTAAGGACATGTAGACACCTGGAGTCTGTCCTTCTGTGTGCGTCACTTCTCTTCAGCAATGTGGGTTCTGCTCTTTGATGGGTTGAATAGAGAGAAGAAGGTCCTTTGGAATTTCCCAGAGCTGATGTAATGTCTGATGTCTACAGGGTCAGCCATGTCTCTAGAGTCCCTCCCTCTGGGAAACGTGACAATAATTCAGATCTACAGAGCAATGGTATAAATGACCATGAATCAGCGCACAACACACGGTTTGCCCAATAATGGACAAAACTCTCCCACTTTAAGCTGAATTTACATTTTTCACCCTCATTGAAAAGAATGCATATTTAAAGGGCGTCCCACAGAGAAACTGAACCTATAACCTCACAGCCACCACTTCAGGACCTGTTTGTGAAGAGAGTCTGCACTTCACGTCAGATAACCTGGTTCAAACCTGAAACCCATCACTTAATAGACACACGAGTACGTCCGTCAGGGCTGGGAGGAAGCTGAGGGCCACCAGAAGGAGGAGACCATTGGTGGCATAGGAGGGACAGCCTGGGGGCCCAGAGACTCGGCTTCAGGAGTAGTTGGCAGGAAGACCAGGCTGTGACACTCACGCTAAAGAGGCAGCGTCAGATAAGAAGGAACCGGGCCGGAACGTGCCCGCGCCCCATGTCTGCATCAGGAGCCCAGAGGAGAGTGGGAACTTGGCGGGAGAGCCGGGGCCTCATCTGCAGGCATCCCGTGCTCTTCACATGGAAGATTTAGTGATGATCCTATCGCATCCACCACTTCCTGGTTCTAATCAGAGGCAGCTTCACCTCTTCCCACAATTATATATACATATATATATAGAATGACACGCTCCTAACTCAGAATTACAAGGGGCGTATTCAAGGGGAGTTTTTATTTTCTAAATATATATGTGCTATTTCACTTTGAAGTGGGGGTGGGAAGGGCAATGTCATTAACTTCGGTGGGCTATGCCACTTAGATACAAAAGGAAGTGCAGTGTTTCCTGGGAATTTGTGAATTCAAATAATATGACACATAACTCACGCTGAGAAAATTGCCTGAACCTGTATCCAACTGGATCCACTAAGAACAAGAATAATTTTTCAGCCAAATTACCGAGCACTCACTATGGACTTTAATATTTACAAAATTAATAATAATAAAATAAATAAGTGAATTTTACCTAATAAGATACTCTATAATTAGGTGTTTATTAAAAAAATCATACTCCCATACAAATTATATATGGAAAGAAATACTAAAACCATACAGAAGGTTCATTAGCAAACGAAGGGTGAATGATTAACGTAACAAGGACTTGGGATCCCGTGGAAGGAGAGATTCAGGCATTTGAAGAAGGATTGGCTTCAGAATAAAAATCTCCTAACCAGTACCTGTGACCTGAAGGTGTGAAATAGAGGTGAACATGAGAAGAGAGAGTGACATCGTTCTCACAGGACATCGTTCACACAGGAGGTTTTACCCGAGCTGAGGCTGGAAACAAGGTTGCACTCTGATTACACAGGCAGGTGGCGGGGGTCCTGGGAAGAAGGAGTGAGCCAGCACAGCCCTCCAGGGCCTGCAGGCAGTGGAAGCAGTAGGTGTGGCTTTTGGGCAGCAGCATGGGACAAAGACAGCTGGCACATGGGCTAAACATGTGTGCCATGGAAAACGCACACAAATGTCTGCGACTGTTTTTGAGTGGCTCTAGTTAACGACTCCTCTGATTTCATATGAGCTGTTAAAAAGAATCACTGTATTTCAACCAAATTATCATAGCACTAAAAATGTTCGCCTACCTGTCAGTGCTATGCCTGCAACTCGAACCCTATGATGATTTCACTTTCCTGCAATATTCCATCTCCTTATCATAAAAGTGTACATAAATAACTCAAGTACAAAGAGAAATTCTTTTTACACTTCAGGGAGATGCTTTCAGCGTCCAGAGCCCGCCCCTGTGCCCCTCGACTCAGTAGAACAGCTTAGCAGAAGAACATTGGCTGAAAAGCCCAAGCATTTTGCACGAGCAGATGGCGTGTGTGGCCATTTTTGAAGAGAAACAAATGGATAAATTTAATTAGAAAGGCATTTGACAAGCTCCTTTCCTTCGGTTGTATAATTTTGCAGACAATTGGGATACAGTGCACTTTTTTTCCTTATAAAGATATACTGTTGCAACATTTTCTCATTTTCCCCGATTTTCTACATGCCTACCTCAGTTTAGGAGCTCATCAATGATATTATTTATGCCACTTTTCTTCAGAGGCATGGCCAAGACTGGTTATCCCTGTGATTCTTTTAGCAGGAGACCCGCTTGGCCCTTGTGCAGTTACTACATGGCTGGCCGGGTGCCAAGGGCCACCTGTTTCGAGGGCACGTGCCTCCCACCCCTGGAGCAGCTCATCAAGGCTGTTGTCCTGGCAGGAAGTGCAGTCTTTGCAGAGGGCAGGTCTCAGTGCATTACGTTTCCATAGGGGTGTTTTGGAGGCACAATCCTTGGCCTTCCAATACACTGAAGGAAGAACTGAAGACAAAGGAAGTATCCTTAATCTCAGTCCAATTCTTGATATTCAATAGCACAAGTTCTACAAGGGGGCAGTGTGAATAGAGTTTATAGGACTCTCGACAGACAGCGACCCTCTCTCTCTAATGTGTTTTATCCACAAGAGGATTAAATGGTAAACCTAGGGCACAGATCTTTGCAGCCACAATTAAGACTAGGTCATTATAATGAGCCTCAATGCACTATGACTGGTGTTCTTATAAGAAGGGGGAAGTCATGGGAAGACAGACCCAGAGAGAAAAGTCCACATGATGAGTGATACATACCTCTAAGGGAAGCAGCTATAAGTTGGGGAACACCAAGGAGCAATAGACACCCCCATAAGCTGGAAAGAAGCAAGAAAGAAGACTTGCCAGAGTCTCGGAAAGAGCATGGACCCGACGACAACTTGATTTTGGATTCACAGCCTCCAGAACGGTGATAGAATAAATTTCTGTTGTTTTAGGCCCCCCAATTTAGGGCACTTTGTTATGGCAGCCACAGAGAACTAATACACCATCATTTAACAGGGATACCAATGGTGGTTCAAGAAAGCAGACACTAAAATTGGATTCTAGCATTGAATTACCTGGTGGATGACTGACCATAGAGAATTGGCACCACTGGCTGTAGGCAGAACACAGATTAATCCCAGCACACGTTGAAGTGTAATCGTTAGAATTTTCAATGATGATGAACTGGCTTGTCACAGTACTGGAAGGAAAGGGACTAAAATGTTGAATGCATCAGATGCTTGAGAAATATGGGGCAGATAATGATTACAAGGACAATGGAATCAAGTGGATATTGCTGGGGGCAATTATTACTTGGAAACACACAATGAAAGATGAGAATGTGTAATCAGCAGTGGAGATGGGGTGCAAATGCCAGAACCCCCGTCCCCCCAACCATGGACCACAGCTGTCATCTCCGCAGTGGGATCGCGTACACCTGCATGGCTTCGCAAAGAACTAAGTAGTGGAGGATGTCCAGAATAGGTTTAACTTTCTCTCCAGGCAGGTCAGCTAGGAGAGATGGGTCCCAGAAAGATGAGGTGGGGGCATGTGCATTGAAACACTTGAAAACTGTTACAACCCAGATTCCGTGCCCACTGGACCCCAGGAGAACCCACTCTTCCTGTTAGAGGCTGGTGTCCCTGCCTTCTGAAGAGAGTGCAGAGACCTTGGCTTATAGGACAAAACGTGTCCCCATCAGGACATGGCCCAACACCCTCCTCAGAGCAGCAGAGCAATAATAGGAGAGGCTGAGCCGGCTGAGGGAAAAACAAAGGGTCCACTTTCCGGCAAAGGCACATGCTGACGTCATCTCGTGTCTTCCACATGCTGCCCCACACTGAGGCCTCCTGCCAGCCTCTTAAAGGCACAATGAGGGCAATAGCTCTGAGAGGAAACCCATGGCCATGGGGTCATCGCCCTTGGCACTGTGCAGCATGGGGGTCCTGCTAGAAAGATTGCACCCGTCTATACTTACATTGTGCTGTCTTATGTGTACCACCTAAAACCACAACTTTTCTATGGCATGGGGTCCTCAGGGACACATGGGGCTGGGACACAATGGGTAGAAGTAGGAATCGCCCTGTTTGAGACCACTCCCAGGGACCTGCATGGGGGAACGTGTCATTTCCTTTCCTGAAACCCTAGTCTTTGCAGGGTTGTAGGTTCTAGTTCCATTAGGGAGAACGATTTCATCAGAGGTCACCTTCTGGGTCCCACTGAATTATAAGCTACCCTCCAACCCAGCTGCCTAGCAATCCTCACGGAAAGGCACCAGCAAACAAGAGGCGTTAGCTTAGGATAAGAGATACTGAAAAGTTTCCTTCTCCGTTTCAAATATTAAAATTAGTATATCACATTGATAACATTTAATTAGCTTATTGTATGTAACCCTTCTATTTGAAGTTATTTTCAGAGTTAAAATAAAAAATTATGCTATATAAAGAGCCATTCTGCTGAACTTGTATATAAATTCAAGGACTGGTATTTTATTTTAAACATGAGGAATATGTGATTCAGAAGAGACTTCTTAATATTTAGGAGTTCTTTTTATTTCATAATTCTTAACATGAAGATGGTAGACTTGAAACGTGTTTAGATGGTTACCTGGTGTGACATACCATCATAGACACCTGATGTTTACATTTTTTTTTTCAGTGATGATGCCAGCAATATAGAAACTGAAAGTGTGGGAAATCCTGAATCTCTGGTATCTATGGTGAAGCAAGTTACTTTGGATATTGAAATGAATAAAAAACACAAAATTGCTTTTGATGGCAACTATGAATATATTTAAATGGTATTAACTGACAGTGTATTGTGTTCAAAAGGGTCTTTGACTGGTGTTCTCATGAAGCAAAAGCTGTGCTGCTGTAAGAAGTAACGGGAAGTGATTACATTGGACCAGTGTGTAACAACTCCAGCCTGTGGGAAGGAAGACAAACCTTGGATGGTCATGACTGGATGCTTTGGGCGCCATGATGTTTTATAATCCACATCAAAGGACAGTGTATTTTGGGTAATATTCCCTCCACCCCAGAACTAAGTGAATTGATTTTTTTTCTAAGTTCAAAGGTAGAAAACTGTCAATGAAAGAACATGAAGAATAGAAATGTATTAAAATAATGCAAATAAGATATAACCTACTATTGACATTGCGACGTATAATCTTTAATATCATTTTTAAAAGGAGAATAAGATACTCTTTTGCAAAGTGCTCATGTTTTTTACTTCGTACAGAATGGACAAATGTGCATATTAAATGTGGATCATTATTCTGAGTTTAAATTGCAGTCTCATATACCATTAGAAACACATATCATTAAGTTTTTTTTTTAATTAGTTTTAGGTGCACAAAACAAAGTAATAGTTAGACGTTTATCATTTATATCCCTCACACTGTGTCAACCCATCCACAATCCCTCTGACATCGCACACAGTCATTATATTACCACTGTCTCTATTCCTAATGCCGTACTCTGCTTCTTGTAAATATATATATAAAACTTGTAGTTTGTAAACTTGTAGAATGTAAACTTGTAGCTGACATTCATTATTGTTCAGCTTCAGCTTCAGGTGTACAGTGCAGTGGTCAGGTACCTACACCATCCCTGAGGTGGTCTCCCTAATGAGACAAGTGTCCATTGGATACTCTACACAATCTTTACAACATTATTGATTACATTCCCCAAATTAACTTTCGTATCCCCCGTGGCAATCTTGTGGTTACTGACTGCTTTCTAAAATCCTCACTTTCCCCCTTATCCTCACCATTAAGTATTTAACTCAGCCTCTACACATGGAAATTTAACTTGGTTTTATTTTATTACAATTATAAACATTGTTACATTAAACATATCCTACATATGACTTTACGTATTTGTCCATTTGTTTATTTTGTAACATGGTTTTAGAAACGGATGCTTATAAAAGAATTATTAAGACAATTATCCAACTGCCTTGTACGAAAAAGTGTCTGGTGAATGGAGCCCCTAAGGTTGTAAATTGTAAAAGTAGTTTTCATAAAACCATTAGAAGTCTGACTCTTCTAAGAGCTGAGCTTGGCTGATGACTTAACTATTAAATTTCCTCTTCCTATCTATGACAACTGGCCTTGGGACACCTATGCCATTACATGGCATATGCTGAAATAATAGCCCAGAAACGGAAGACAAATTCCTAATTGCAAATCATCATCTCTTCTATATTATCACTTAACTAATTAATTATATACCTACATAATTAATTTATATATAAATTTATAATTAATTTATATATACACACGTCAATGACATTGAGCAGGTTGCTAATATTTTACCATATAAATATCATTCCCTTTTGTTATAAATAATCATGACACATGTAAGCTTGTATCCATATAGTAGCTGTAATAATAATAATGATAATGATACTAGTTAATTACACAAAATTGTACTAGACAAAAATACATAAACTTCCTCAACAACAGAAAAAAAAGAATGAACTTTCACATCTGGAAGAGGTTAGAAGAAGTTAAGATTTTTCAGAATTGTGTTCTCTTCAGCAAAGAACTAGATAATTGAAAAAAATTTAAGATACAGCACTTTGCAGACATTGGACACCAGGCAACACAGGACCGTGATCCTGAAGAAAAGGGGAACAAATGATATTTGCCCAATATTATTCTGCTTTTTTTCTTGAGATACTTTCTGGATGCATTGATAGAACAGAGGGGCCAGAAATAACCTAGCATAAAAGAATACTTAGTTTATAATTCCATTTATTTTAAAAATCTATAAAATGTAAGTCTACTCCATAATAAAAAGAAGAAATTCAATTGTTCCATAGGTGTGGTAGGGGTAGACTTACTGGAAAGGGAAACAAAAGAAGCCATTTGTGTGTGATGGAAACATCTAATACATCAAACGAGGGGGTGCTTTGCAGATGTGCATACGTGTCTTACCCATCAAGCTATGCTTAAAATGGATTCATTTTACTATATATAAAGTTAACTTAAAAAAGATGCTTAAAAAATCAAACAACCAAAAATAAATATAAATCAAAACTAATCCAAGTATGAAAGAAATATAAAGACAAGTAAAATTTTAAATCGGTAAGAAGAAATTTGTAAATTACAAGAAGGACAATCAATAAAACTGACAACGCCTAAATAATTTTTAATAAGTGAAAGTCCAACATGAACAAAAATGCCAATACACCATACTGAAATAAAGATAAATATCCTAAACTACAGAGACAATTAATAATTTAAAGAAAGTAGTTGAGTAGATCAATGTTAACAAATTTTAAGTATTCATTTTCTAATATAAATTTAAATTAATGGAATTTGACACAAGAAACATGTTAAATATTAAATGTGGCAATAGCATAGAAATCATTTTTAAAGTTTGCCCAAAAATATCACCTCAAAAATATGCTTGTGCATATAGAATTATGGGTTAATTCCAGTAAAACTTTATAGAACATATAATTCACATCCTATTTCAAAATAACCCAGAGCATTGAAAACAATTATATCTCTCCTAGATTCATTTTATGAACCATAATAAAAAAGTGACAAATAATACAACAATCTAACTTGGTATGGATGCAGTCATAAAAAAATATTAGTAAGTGCTGAAAAGATTAATACAATATGATCAAGTAAGATTTAGTCCAGGAATACAAACCTAATTCAACATACGGAACCAGTGAGAAGGTCAACAAGGTCCCAAAGAAATACTGGTAAAATCAGCAAACATTCTTTTTTGTAACAGATTTATTGGATAATACTTCCCATACCCTACACTTTACCTTCCTAAAGTATATAATTCATAGTTTCTTTAGTATGTTTACAGAGTTATGCAGTCATCATCACTATCTAATTCTAGAACATATCTTTATTTGAAAATAAAACTTATACCATTAACAGTCACTCCCAATCCCTCCAAACTCTGAGCTCTAGGCAACCATGAATCAATATTTAACTCTATATGTGCACATCCGGGGAATTTCGTATATATGGTATCATACGCTATGCAGTCTTTTGCAACTGCCTACTCTCACTCAGCAAAATGTTCTCAAAGTTCTTTTATGTTGCAGCATGTATCTGTATTTCACTTTTTTTAAATTGCAGAATAATATTCTATAGCTTGGATATACCAACATTATTTGTCCATTATCAATTGATAATGGTACCGCAATAGGCAAGCAAATCAAAGAAATGGGCTAGAATGCCCCAAAGCCACCCACCTATCCAGAAGAATTTAATATAGAATATAATAAAGTCATTCTCTCAAACCAATAAAAAAATAAGACTTACCTCAATCTGTGAAAAAATAAGTTAGATTCTGAACTCACGCCATTTTCTAAAATTACTCAGAGATGGATCGAAGATCCAAATGTATAAAACAAGAAACCATAAAATTGTGGTTTGCAATGTAGGTGGAGATTTATTTAATCTTGGGGAAGAGATTTCTGAATATAACTCCAAAGCAGAAACTATGAAGACAAAATTAATACCTTCACATGTATAAAATTATGAAGTTCAGATGGCCTAGTACACCTTCACAACGTTAAGGCAAATGGACTGGAAAATATAAGTACGGTATGTGATAAACAATGTTTAGTATCTCTAAAATATATGGAATCTCTCTAAACCAATAAAAGTATGGACACCCTGACAAAAAGAACAAAAATATCCAGGGAAGAAAAAAATATATATATGTATATATATATATATTTTTGGTACCCTTTGTATTATCAGCTGAGGAGTTCTTTAATCTCGTTTTAACAGTTTCATTGTGTGCTCTTTCGGTCTCAGCTTTTGGTTATCTAAACCTTGTTAAGCCATGCCCTTCATAAGCTGGCACTGCTTTCTGGTCTCATCAGCTTCTATTTCAATAGCCACTCAGTAGAAAATTAACTGTTTTTGAGTAGGTTTCCTCCAGATCTTGGAATTGTTTGCCTCATCCTCTTTGGTTTGGAGATCAGTTTCCAAACCTGGAGTTAATTACAGTACAGAATAAACCACAATCTCTTCCTCATTAACTTTTTTTATTGCTAGCATGATGGCCAGAGACCCTCTGCTCAGTTCCATAAAATTCAACAAAAATCTAACTTTGTAACCAAGGAAAATAGTCTCAGCTTCTCAGTATTTAAAGAGGAAACTGGGAACAGAATTTAATTCCATATTTACCCAAGGCCTTGCAGTGCCGAGAGAAAGAAACAGAGCAACAAGTCACTTTATCATTTTACTTATTTTCAAATATATTTTTGTCCAGTTTTGAGATATAATTGACATAACATTGTATTAGTTTTAGGTATACAAGGTGATTTGATATATGTATATATTGGAAAATATTTACCACAATAAGTTTAGTTAATACCCATCACCTCACATAATTAAATGTTTTTTGTGTGATTAGAAAGAAAAAAATATCCAGGGAAGCCACTTTCAGGATGGCAATGGCACAGGTGCTGTGGAGCACATGGGAATTCAGGGATTCCTGATCTCCAGGTCAAGGGAACTCCAGTGCTTTCAGTTTCCCTTAAAGGAGCAGGTGTATTTCCAGTGCGAGCGCTACTGGGCTAGGGCTGTGAACCCTGGCCATCACGAGACTAGGGCAGCACAACGTTGGGAACTTACACCAGCTCAAAGAGTGCCGTGAACAGTTGTGAGCTTCACTAGGGAACCGACAAAGCCAGCTGGCCTCCCTTAAGGTCTGTCTCCTTGGCTAAGCGAATCAGCAAAATATAATAAACATCATCATATTCCCTTCTTCACAATCCATCACCCACCTGAAGCACTCCAGAATATAAATAAGGAATTCCCTACAGCCACACAAGGGATCAATAATTATACTGACAAATAACCATTGTAAATACAAAAAGAGATGTTTTTCAACTACTTAAATGGCAACTGTAGAGAAAAGAACAACTCCCAGTATTGGCAAAGATGAGGGGAGGGTTCAGCTGTCCCAAGCTTGCTGGCATTTCTATCAGTGAACACTTTGTTCAGAGTCCCTGGGAAATTGGTATCTAAATCCATGAAAAATGTGCACGTCTTCGATACATCCATTCTACGTTAAAATTAGTGAATGGGAAAATATAAGAATATATAGAAAAGTGCATCAGAGAATATTGAGAGCATGAATGATAACAGTTAGACAAGACCTCTTACACGATGTACAGGAGTAGAAGCTGAGAGGCAATGCTGAGCAGGCATCAAAAAGCATTATGAAGGCTTATAGTTAACATGGAAAATAACCATAGTACATGGCAGAGTGAAAAAAATCAGTTTTAAAATTATATAGAGTATGTTTTATTCTCTAAAAAAGGTAATATTTAAAATGTCTTAAGATTACTGCTATTAGTATCATATTTCTTTTCACTTTTGATATTTTAAGTTGTTGAGCTTTATTTGAGTAATTTTAAAGTTATTTTTCAAAATACATAACTTGCTTCACAAACGTTTTGTTAAACATGCATAGCTGTATGTAAAAAGTGGTACATGTTTGCCTACGATGTTACATGTGAACTAATCACAATGATATAAAAGGTTGCTCATGAGACTGGTTTTGTGACTCTTGGTTTATTTCTGTAATTTGCCGTTTACTAGGAAACACTTCCTATCACAGGGTGCACAACCTCCATTAACCAACAAATAGCCCAGCTTTCTAACTGATACTACACTCAGATAATTGCTTTACAGTGTCACAAATATCTGGATTTTGAATTTCATGTGAATTTCCCTTCTGTTGTCGTGTTTCCCTCCTCTGCAATTTTCAAAGAGATCGTCCTGTCTTTATCTGATAATCAACTAGACTAATAATCTATTGATCATGATGGTGGGGACAATTGATTTAAAAAAAAAAAAACTATTCTAAAAGCAATGATAACATAACACACAAGGTTCATTTCATTCGAAACCTGGAGTTCACTAACAATTCCTCTGTATATTTACATCTTCTCTAGTCCATGGAAATACTGTTATTTACCATTAGAAAGGGTGTCCTACAGATGCAATATTCACCAGAAATAATAACAGGCCTCTTGAAGATAAAAGCAAACTCTAGCATTGGGAGAACTTTACAGAGATAAAAGCAAGTGACCTTATGCAGTATACTGCTGCTGAAAGCATATAGTCTGAGCCCATTTCGAACAGTGACACTTTACTGTTAACCAAATATTAAATCCAAGGAAACAGAGATAGAGAGTGTTTTGCATAGACCATAAGTAGCAGAGCAAGGATTAAAGTAACAAGATGAATAATCGTATCTGCACTATTAATTAAAAACTGGGACTCAGCGAGGTAACTCACGTGTCAACGACCACACAGGCTACCGTCAATGACAAAGGTGTCCCCCACACCCGACCTACCGCCTGTGCCGTCTTTAATGTTCTCTATGGCCTCTCAAGTATGTGACCATGACATGAGCAGAAAATTACTTTAAATCAAGTACAGACATCAAACTAAATATATTTAATTGAATAATATGATGTGTTTGTTTTGCTCCTGTGTGTGTAAATTTACAACAGAGGAAGGAAGCGTAAGATAGAAATGGTGCCTTCAAAGAGTGTACCATCCATCATGGCGATAGAAACATAACACAATGAGTATGAAGCAGTAGGTGCTTGACCGGTGGCTTACAGAAAATGCAGTGACAGCACAGAGATGGTAACTCACTCACACACACACACACACACACACACTCACCCCAGCCTCTCCCCCATGGCAAGCGAGATGCTACCCAGGAAGGGTTTACAGAGAAGTCACTTAAATGTGCCTTGACAGATGATGAGCTGAGAGAGCAGCTCAGCGCTCATGGGAGCATGACATCCCAAGGACAAGAAGTAGAAGAAGTATATGGCATGGAGTGACAGCAGGGACATGGGACTTTAAAGGAAGTAAAGGCACCGAGATGCCCTTGTGTCCTCTGCAACACCTAGCTGTCTCCTTTGCTCCACTTCTCTCCGTAGAACTTTTCACCATGTGACAAAGCATATCATTTATTTATCTCTTTTTAATCAATTCAAATGTAAGATCCACCAGGGCCCCGGTTCTGCCATTTTGTTCAGTGGGTCTCTAGTTTCCAAGGTGGTGCCAGCCACGTTGGAGGTGCTTAATCAACATGTTAAAAGTTAAGCATAAAAGCAAGAATAAATGTTCATTTTGGATTCAAATTCTAGCTGTATTATTAAATAGCTGTAGGACTTTAGATAGGTCTTTGAACTTTGGTTTTCTCACTGAAAAACATGGGTTACTAATAATAATTGAAATAATAATGATTAATTTTATAAGGTTGTTGGAGGAGTAATTATATATGCAAACTATTAGCAAAACGAGTGTCTAATGGCTGTTAATACCAGCATGCTGGGGCCGTTGGTGATGATATGACCATAAGATTGCCAGGGTACATAAGGTTTTTGGTTTGGCTGGTGATGGTGGTGACAGTGGTGGCATTCTCCTTCTTTCTGAGGACTGACAAGACTATAGTGTAATTGGTTACAGTGCATCACCCCGTGTTCCATTGGGGTACACCAGTCACCAAGACTGGATAAACATGGACCAGAGCTCCTCATTTTGAAACAATTACTCACTCCTATAGGATTTACACTCCTGACCTTGGAATTAATTAGCATGATACATTCGTTACTGGTTCACACAAGCATGTTTAATGGGAAAATACTGCCTAAGATGTGTGCGCACATACAGTGTGTGTGTGTGTATGTATGTGTGTGTGTGTGTGTGTGTGTGTGTGAGAGAGAGAGAGAGACAGAGAGAGAGAGAGAGGGAGACTAGCACCCTGAACAGAGCATACTTCTCAGTCCTTTTATTACGTGAGGACTGGGTTACATTAGCTGCATTATCGGTAGCATCTGATACGTGCACGATGATTGGAGACTTTTCTTTGTAATGCATTTTGTGTATATAAAGCCACTGACATTGATCTCTACATGCCCCAAAGTAGTGGCCCATCAACTCATGAAACAATCTTTCCTCCTGTTCCCCACTAGCCCCTCTGAGATCATCTGCCAGGTGTATTCTCTCTCAAAATTCTCAAAAAGAATTCTTAGCAAAAAAGAAGCTTGCTCCAACAATAGAGGTTCACCCAAAATAAACTGTCCTGCTGGGAATGTGGTCCAGCAGGGAGCCTGACCAGAGCTTCCTCTCAGGGAGGACTTGCTTCTGGAGAGCACCCCCGTGCTCCACCCCTAACAGATCTGTGCAAGACATCGTATTACTCTTCTCCAGAATCACCATTATCTTATAACCCGTCATGAGCTCACCCGCGTGATTCCCCCACGGATCTGGAAGTTTCTGCTTCCCCTAACTGGCCTTTCAGCAGAGGCCTGTGCCTGCAATGAGGACACCAGAGCAAATAACGTAAGGGGGCCATTGAGGGCTTTGTAATTTAGGGAACCAGGCCGAGGGATTTTTTTAAAACACCCAAGGAAGCTGACTCACTTGGAAGATGGTAGAAACGGAGTGTGTGCTTTCTGCTTCTCCTCTTTACATCATTTTAAGTTTCACCTGAGAGAAGATTCTATCCAGTAGCTGGTTGTATGTGAGAAGAATGTGCTGTATTCTCGGGCGACACAGAAAAGTTCCTGCACATGTAATCCATTATGAAGACTGGGCGCTCACCATTGCTGTGACAGCAAACCCTCAGGCGTCTAAGGACAGAGCTCTCTCCCGCCAGTGCACGCCTGTCGGAAGCAGGGTCACTTGGAGGACATTCCCTTCTCTCCTCCCTGGAGGACATTTCCTCCCCTCCTTCATCTGCTCTCATTGCACATCTCCCTGGGAAGCAAGCTGCACTATTGCAGGCCCACCTGGAAATCACACTTTGCTGCTGTGCAAAGTGGCTTCGACGAAATGTCCCTGGCCTCGGGCTGGTCGCCTCTTCATTGGCCCCCTGGCTTGCTCTCCACTCATTTTAGTCCCAAATTAGAAGCATTTCCTGCAGACAGAGCTCGTCAAATCCCAGCTCCTGACACCCACCGGGTCCCCTTCTCCCTCGGGTAGCAGACTCTTGCAGACGAGCAGCCTCAAGTCTAGCAGTGATTCAAAGGTCAGAAAACTCTGAGAATCAGGGAAAAGAAAACGTCAGTCTGGGAATTACTGAATGTATGTACGTTCAGAAGGCTGCATCTTTTAAAAGAGAAATATCACAGGCAGACAGAATGCTAAGGGACCTTTGTGTTTTCATGGCTTACTGTGAGATTATAGAGTCCAGCCTGCTGAATGCAGAACCACACACCTTCACAAAGCGCCAGCATCTACCTTCATTTGCTCCAGCCCCACACCTGCTGGTCTCCATTCTTCTCACCTCCCCCTTCCGGGACTTGGGGCTTTCCTTGACCCAGGTTAGATCAAAAGTTCACTCCTAGATCATTTAACTGTGACCAGGAATTTAGGGTCATTTCCTTAAAAAATAAAAGCCTACCAGACATGCTTAGTTCGAGAAGAAACACTGGAACATAGTTTGTTCTAATTACCCATGACTGCAAGAAAACGAAAAATTAGATCAAGGTTTCTACTACTAGGACCTTCAGCAATAATAAGAAGAACGAGTTGCTAGGTGGCACCTTTGGCTGAAATTCGGGCATGGTGAGCACGGATGGCCTAGAGTGGAAACATCACCGGAGTTCACTCAGAGTCTACTTGCACTGGAATCTGCACTAGGCAGGCGACAAGCATTCTATTCTTAATCATGCCCTGGGGACACAGAAGCCAGGGATGTGCTTTTGTAGCAGGACACCTCAGACCTAGTCACACGGAATACGAGGTGTGACTCTGGATTCCACTCTTTTTCTTCCTCCCTCTTTCCCTCCCTCCTTCCTTTCTCTCTCTCTCTCTCTCTTTCCTTTCTTTCCTTTCCTTTCCTTTCCTTCCTTCCTTCCTTCCTTCCTTCCTTCCTTCCTTCCTTCCTTCCTTCTTTCCTTCCTTCCTTTCTTTCTTTTTCTTTCCTTCTCTCTTCCTTCCTTCCTTTCTTTCTCCTTTCTTCTTTCCTTCCTTCCTTCCTTCCTTCCTTTCTTTTTCTTTCCTTCTCTCTTCCTTCCTTCCTTCCTTTCTTTCTCCTTTTTTCCTTCCTTCCTTCCTTCCTTCCTTCCTTCCTTCCTTCCTTCCTTCCTTCCTTCCTTTTCTTTCTTTCTTCTTTTTCTTTTTTCTTTTTTCTTTGAAACAACAGACACGTATTCTCTCACAGTTATGCAGTCTGAAAGCTCGAAACTAGCATCACTGGGCCAAATTCAAAGTGTCGGCCGTCACCCGTTATTTCTGGTCTGTGAGGTTCTGAGTGTGATCACCAGAAATCACTTAACTTCTAGAAGCTGCCCTGCCTCACTTATCCAATGGGCATGAGAACAATGCCTCCATCTTGGGGAGTTTTGAGGATGGAATGAGGGGAGGCAGCCAGCTCACTCAGGACAGTGTCTGTCCTACCTTTCGCTTGGAATTGGATTGAGAGAAATCAGACAACAGTAACGTGTGGAACTGAGGATGATGGCCGCCATTAACCTCCCAGCTCCAGGTCCCCGAGAAGACATCAGAGGAATTCAGTTC
This sequence comes from Rhinolophus hipposideros, assembly GCF_964194185.1. Lineage (NCBI taxonomy): Eukaryota > Metazoa > Chordata > Mammalia > Chiroptera > Rhinolophidae > Rhinolophus > Rhinolophus hipposideros. The sequence continues at coordinate 75,214,010 of NC_138058.1, read as the reverse complement.
TGCAAGCCTGTGACTCAGCAGGCTAGAACTGAGCCCAGAGTGTAAACCAGAATCCCCCTCGTGTGAAATAGAGTCTGGAGAAGAGAACTGCGTCTTGCTCTAAAAAACTAGTCACATTATAGATTCTTAATGTCCACACAACTCTGAGTTATTGCTGCTCATCCAGCACTGTGGATGTAAGTGTTTTAGGCGTTGAAAGCTAACCAGGCTAACAGTGAAGTAGAATTTTACTGGTAGCTTCTTAACATGTATTTCCTGTGACAGAAGACCAGATAAATCTGTGGATTTACTTTCTCGTAAAAAGCAAACTGCCAGTCAACAATAATTCTTGTTATCTCTGTGTCCAAGTTACTCAAAACTTTGCAGTAACTTGAGACACACTGAGAACTTGCTGAATTTAGAATAACAATGATTTTCTTTTTCTTAATTAAAATTTATTGGGGTGACAATGGTTAGTAAAGTGACATAGGTCTCAAGTGTAGAGTTCTGTAATTCATCATCTATATATCAGAGTCAGTTCTCCTTCCATCATCGTATATTATATTCTGTTTACCCTCATCTATAACCCTCCTTCCCCTCTTCCCTTACCCTCTGGTAACCACTAAACTATCGTGTGTGTCTGTGAGTTTCTGTTTCTTTATTTGCTTGTCTTGTTCCTTTGCTGCTTCCAGTTTTATATCCCATATAAATCATATGGTTCTTGACTTTTTCTGTCTGACTTATTTCGCCTAGTGTAATAATCTCAAGATCCATCCATTTTGTTGCAAATGGCAGTATTTCATCTTCTCTTATGGCAGACTTTAAAAAATGGATGACACTTAACAAATTCATCGTAGGTGATATAAGAATGAAATTTGACCAGTAACCTAATTTGCGAGGCTTTGGTGACCATTTGTTAGCTGTATTTTTGGACGACTTACCTACTAATTTAGCTATGTGTTGTTTTTTATGCTCAGGTAAATCAAACAATTTCACTAGGTACTATCTTCAGATTTAGAGGAAATTGTAATCATTTTAGGCATTATCTTCAGAAAGAAATTCTTATCCTGTGTGGAAATATTTTGTGCCATCTAACTTCCTAGAACGGTAATTGCTAAATGATAACTTATTGTTTTGGAGAAAAAAAGAACTTTATACCACGTTTTTCCTCTTAAAATGATAATTGTGATGGTAAGTGGTGAGACTCCCTGGGGTGGACAGTATCTATACCACAATGTTGGGGGCATGGAAGAACAGTTCTCTCCACAGTGAAACCCTGCTGCCATTTTAATTGCTCTGGACCTGTGTGACAGCTCCAGACATATTTTTAATGATCAATCAACCACGGAGCTCAAAATGTTCACTTCATGCCCCTCATTAACAAAGTGATCCCTAATTTCCATATGATGAAGGCAAAACTGCCTCTTCACTAAGGCAGTTGCTTTATTTCCTAGAGAGGCATATATGAAAACTAAGGAACAATTAATCCAAGCTGGCTCATGGAAACATTCAATTTTCACTGCCACAGGTATAGGAAAGAGCCAGCTGTCATAGTTAAAGGACGTGCTGTACATCTTTTCCCCACGTACTATGAAAACTGGTTGTAGACTGGGGTTTCAGTTCCAGCACTCACCCTCTGGGGCCAGTTATGTAACTTCTTGGAGGTTGGTTCATTCTCATGTGCTCCCTCTTTAACTAAATCCCCAATGCCAGAGAGGTTTAAAATATGCCGTTATGGGGAGCAAATGCCTTAATGTCAAGACTATATTCTATTGTTTTGAGGCAAGATATCTAGGTAGAAATTTGTGAGTCTTTTCCAGACACAGGTGTGGGGAGCATAGCAAAAGAGCACACGCCAAAAGTCTCCAACCCACTGTCGAAGCCGCTCTGCATACAATCACGTTTGTCTAGAAAAATTAGGAGGAAGCTCCTTCCTTCCTGCCCAAACTAAGGTGAAGCAGCCTGCCTGCAATCTCCTCCCAGGGGGAAGAGACTGTTCTGTCCCAACTGTCCCGGCATGGACGTCGGGGACGCTGGCCAAGTGGCAGCCTGGCAGGTACTGGCCGGAGCAGGCCACTGTCACCCAGAGCCCCAGGGAATGCCCAAAGCCAAGGCCTTTCCGGAAACTCGCTGATCCCAATTCTGTCTTCCTGCTCAGCTCAAAAGCTGTGTGAGTAATGTTTTGCATGACCTGGCGCTGGACTCAGTGTGGAAAAAGGAACAGAAGGCAAGTTGTGTTCATCGTAATGTGCTGCAATCTCCCTTTTGCTCTAATTTTTAGAAATCAAAATGTAAAAGGTGTAGCTCTCTATCACACAGATAGGTGTAATAAACTGATGGTGGTAATCATTCTGCAAGATATACACACATTGAATCATTGTGTGGTACACCACTCACCTTAAACTTATACAATATTGTATCTCAATAAAACTGGAAAAATCAAAATGTGATCTTGCTTGAAAAGGCAAGACTCACTGACCTTTAAAGATGTCAATGTATTCTAGGCCAGGCATGTAACCTCTTTGTGCTAAAGTTCCTTAAACTACAAAAACAAAACATGTGGAGGATAATCTTTCTGTGTGTCACAGCCCAAAAAATACTCTAGAGTTGAAATGTTACTTGTGAGTGGTTTCACTGGGAATTGTGATGGTACTCCTCAAAAAGAAAGAAAGAAAAAAAGAAAGGGAAAGAAAGAAATTATAAACAGTAAGTGGCAAAACTAGAAACCACATACACACACATTTGCCAGGCACTCAAACCCATGTTACCTTAAGCATGCAGAGTTAGGAGCCATGGGTGTTTATTTGCCTTTCTCATTACTGTAGAAATGGGTGGGGAAGCAAGCACAAACCCAGTTTACTTACATACTTAGAAAACTTACGGGTTTTCTAGAAGAAGTGTTTGGTAATTCAATGATGTATTAAAGAACGTTTTTGTTTTTTTCAGTTCTGTGAAAAACAGCGTTTCTAGTGCTTTGCCTTATATTTGTTCAGAGATGTACTTAATAGACCCCATTTATACTGAGGACGGGTCTCAGATTTTGCCTCCTGTGTGGCCACCAGAGATATGTGTGTGCGTGTGTATGTGTGTTCATTTCCTTTTATTCGTAACTGCGTTTGCCCTGAGGGTCTCATTAAAGTGAGAAAAAGGCCTACTGACGACCTGGATTGGTGGGGCCGCTCTTCCGTATTCCAGACACTTCGTACATTCTTCAGCACATTCCTATAAAGCCACGTGGATCCTAGGGCACTGCACAGTAATAAAACAAACAAACACAAGTCCTGTTTGCACTGAGGGTCATTGGGAAGCCTGACTGCTCCTCTGGATTTCCTTCATTTTACCTTGAAAACTGTGGGTGTGTACAGAACGGGAAGGGCTCTGCGTGCCAGTAAAAGGGACCACTGAACAATGAATAATTCAATAGTTTCATGCAACCAACACATACCCATTGATTGAGAAATTATGTGATTACCAAACTGTACAACCCAGACATAAAAGTACAGATTGAGAAATTCTAGGGTTGGGGAGTGTGGGGCCGGCACCCACAGGATGCTGTTAGAGATTCAGTAAGTCCTGGGTGGGGAAATGGAGATACACTGATCATGATCCTGGGCCCTTAGCCCAGGGCAAACTTTCGCTCAGCCATGAGGGGTGGTCCAAGGTCAGGGTGAGGGTGAGGCAATGAGTCTGTCCAGGCTACTGCTTCATGTGGACGTCCTGGGTACGTGGAGAACGGCTGTACTGAGAAGGATGCGAACTGAGGAAAAGGCCTGCGTGTGTTAGAAGTGAGTCCCTCTGGTGCTATCTGACTGTCCCCGTATGGCGTCCCTTGTCCCATGTCCTCAAGTGTGTGAAGATGTCACTTAAAATTAAAGTGAAACAAAATCAAATATCAGTAGTCAAGAGCCTCACTGAACTGAGTTAATACTTGTGTGTGGGCCATGTGGCCTCCATGTTAGTTCTGAGTCTCCCTGCAGGATTTAAGGAGTTCCCCTGTGACTGGTGGGCAAACCCAGGGCCTGTCACCCAGCCCTCCGTGTGGAGTGCCTGCCTGGTCCCAGGAGTAGAGAACAGGAGTGAAGTCAAGGGACAGAGCGTGGCCCAGGGTCTGAGAGCATGTAGCAAATCCATTGCGTTACACGGTAATGGTTCCGTTTGGGCAAACAGCTTTCCTGGGGGAGCCGAACTGGGCAGGTTCCCAGCAAATCACTGCGGACTCACCTTGGGAACTGAAACCAGCACTGAGTAACCTGACAGAAAGAGTTAACTAAGTTTTTGTTTGAAACACCTAGGGGCTCAAACAGCCTGTCCGGTTCAATTGTTTGGAGGTGTGTTCCCAGTTAGAGGAGGGCGCTGGTTCTGAAAGTGAGCGTCTCTGAGTTCAGCACCGTTTACACCTCACAGTGTAGCCAGCTGTTAATGGACGGCCAATGGTTGTTTATTATTATTGTTGTTATTATTATTATTACGTTTTATTGGAAGCAGACACACTACTGTTTCCTCAGTATCCAGGAGCTAACCAGCCTAACTCCTATCAGCTGAGATATTGCTTAGAAAGCTTCTTAGAAGAGAAAGAGGGGAAAGTTGGGAAGATCCTGACTATTCAGCAGGGCACCCAACAAACCCGGGTTCTGACGTTGACTCTGTCACAGACCAGCCGTGGGACTTTCAGCAGGTCTCTGGGTGCTCAGTTATTCAGCACTCAAGTGATTATGAACTTTACTGTCTTCACTGGGGTGTCACTAGAGTGACAGGGGCACTACGCATAATAACTGACGGCCAATCAGCGTGAGCCAGACAGTGCTGGGTGACACACAGCACACGACCACCTTTCTGTCAACAGATGCCACTAGGATTTTGAGCCCAGGAGAGCACTTCACAGAAACTTCGTCCCTGGCACTCAGCAGAGCAACCACAGTCGCCCCCTCCTCCACCTTATGGTGGCTTTGCTTTTGGCGGCATCAGTATCAACTGTGGTCCAAAAATATTAAATGGAAAATTCTAGAAATAAACCATTCATAAGTTTTAAATTGCATGTCGTTCTGAGTAGTATGAGGAAATTGTGTACTGTCAGTCACCTCACTGCATCTCATCACGCAGGCAGTGTATAATCTCATATCATCCCACGAAGAAGGGTGAATGCAGTATAATAAGGTATTTTGAGAGAGTGAGAGATGCCACGTTCACGTGACCTTTATGACCGTATATTATTATAGTTGTTCTATGTTGTTATTTTTTAAATCTCTTACTGTGCATAATCTATAAATTAACCTTTCCATAGGTATGTACTTTAGGAAAAAACGTATCATGTTTCCCCCAAAATAAGACCTAGCTGGACAATCAGCTCTAATGCATCTTTTGGAGCAGAAATTAACATAAGACCTGGTCTTATAGTAAAATAAGATCAGGTATAATATAATATAACATAATACGGGGTATAATATAATATAATACAATACCACATCGTATATTAATGTTTGCTTCAAAAGACACATTAGAGCTGATTGTCTGGCTAGGTCTTATTTTCAGGGAAAAAGGGTAGAAACCAACAACCACATATGTGTGTGCGTAACGTTCTCCAGCCACGTGCTCAGGCTGCACCCTCATTCTGTGCCCCTGTCAACCCGAACTACTCCTCTTGGATCTAGGTTGTTTGGCTATTTTGCTGCACAAGGACCTCAGAAGCCAAATGAGAGAGACTTCTCTTCTGTCTTAGTCTGTTCATGCTGTTTTAACTACATACCATAGACTGAGTAACATATCAACAACACAGTTATTTCTCACAATCCTGGAGGTTGGGAGTCTGGGCTAGGGTGTCAGCATGGTCTGTTTCTGGTGTGTGCCCTCGTCGAGCTTCGCCAATGGCTGTCATCTCACTGTGGCGTCTCATGGTGGACAGAGATCATCCTCTATGTCTTCCTCTTATAAGGGCTCTAATCCCATTATGAAGGCTCCACCGTCATGACCCAATCACCCCACAGGCCCTACCTCCTACTGTGCTTCCCTGAAAATAAGACCGGACTACCAGCTCTAATGTGTCTTTTGGACGAAAAATTAATATAAGACCAGTCTTATTTTAATATAAGTCATTTTTAAATATAATACCATATAATATAATATAATACTGGGTCTTCTATTAATTTTTGCTCCAAAAGACGCATTAGAGCTGATGGTCTGGCTACATCTTATTTTCAGGGAAACATGGTAAAACCATCTCCTTGAGGGTCAGGGCTTTGTCATATGGATTTGGGGGTCAGGAGGGGAACAAGAATTCAGCTCATAGCATCTTCCATTCCTTTACATTTTCAATAGATTCAGGAGCAGGTCAGGAGGAGACTGTGATGTGAATATTTGCAGGAGGCAGGACTTAATGATCCATATATCCTCATTCTGGATCACAGTGGAAGTTTGAATGCCGGCTTTATGCTGGGGATTCTCTACGGTATTCCATATAAGTTCAGAATTTTCATTGGAACTGCCGATATGTCAATGACAGCCAATGGTGATGATAATAATAGTTTCTGGAGTTCTTACTCAGTGCCAAGTATTTTGGTCGGCAGTTTACAGGAAGTGTCTCATTGCATTTTCACAGTCATCCGAGGAGGTAGGCATGCTATTAACCAGATGTTAGGGGTGAGGATGATGAGACCGGCTTGTATTTTCACAGGAAAGTTGTAGGTGGAAAGAGACCAAGGCCTGTGTCGTCAGTGAGCCATTAGGGGATTTAGCAGGGTCAGGAGGGGGTGGTGTGATAAGAGCCCGGGATGAGTGGTCACCACTCCCTACATTTCCAGTCCTCTTGTCCATGGTGCCAAAGTAAATTGTGCGTTTTAGAATTAATTCTTTTACCTTTCATTTCCTTGTCTTCCTTAAATCATGGAATTATAGCCTGGAAAAAGATCCATGAAAATCATCTTGTCCATGTTCCCAGAGCAGTATATTACACTAAACTTGTATGAGGATATGTTCTGAAATGGCTGTGTGTCCATACAGAATGCTGGACAGAAATACCACCATACTTTAGTGGTAAAGAGCACCGAAGAGTTCCGAAAGCGCTTTGTATATTTATGCTACGTGACTTACTGATTCACGACGGAACTGAAGAAAAAATAAAGAGACAATTAGGGATTTCTTCAGGGTAGACCAGAAAGTCAGAGGCAGAGCAATGGACCTTCCCCAAATATATCACTGATGAGTGCCAACTAAAGCCCTTTATTTTAAGTAAACGTGAATTTAATTTTGCGGATCTTTTATATGATTACAATGACTCCTTTTTTCTTTTTCGTTGTTAGCAGGCATTTTATTCATTTGGTCTTAATATGAAGATTAAACAGAAGTCGATGAATACTCAAACCTCTTATTCCCAAGGTTAACTGTAACATATGCTCTATTCTTGAGCCCTAATTATGCTCCTAATCATTTGTTTCATGTATTGTAACTCCGAAATACACTGTGTGAGAAAGAAATGAGAAATTTAACAATTTTTAAAAGAATCAAAATCCAATTAGATAACCATCTGATTTATATGCTAAATCTGCCAAGTGAAGCCCGGTGTAGAAAAATGAGCTGTAATTATATTGGGAAATGTTCCAGAGACACCAGAAAGACATCATTTACAATAAATTATTATGACTTCCTCTTCCTTGTTGTTCTTTATGTATTGTAATTACAGTATTGATTGTCTCGGAAGGATTAGTGCATGACTAAGTAAGTGAACATGACCTGCTTTGCCTGGTTAAATCAGCAAACACTGCATCTTATTGATTCCTACATTTGGTACCAATTAGTAACCAGAGGATGACCAATCACATGTTCCGAGCTCATCTTTAGATATTTTGGATATATGAGAATTGCTCCATACTGACGTGTAATTCATCTTTCCCAATACAGGTGGAATGTTGCACTGGATTAGCAGTTTGTCAGGGTCAACAGTTGGCTTTTGCTGTCTGCTAAGAAGGAGAAACTGGGAAGACCTGTAAATGAAGTGGTTTTAGCATTCACACTCCCACTTTGATCAAATTGCCCGTAAGGGCAATTCCAGTAACTTGCTTCGTATTTCATCCTAGAATTTCCTTGAGAGAAACCTCAGGTCAGAAACACTGTTTACACATCCTTGTTGCAAGAAAATGTGGGCTGGAGTTTCAGTCTTCTTAGAAAAACAGTTCAGGAGGCTGAAGACTGAGTGTCATAGTGTAACCTGGGTTTATGTTCAAGCCAATGAAGTGCTTATACAATTCACCCACTGGAAGAGTGTGTTTGTTCAATGTACATTTATTGTTCTTCAGGATTGAAAAATGAGCCTCAATTCTTTAGTTTTTACATAACTTTCACTTTCAGGTGAACAGTATACTCTTCAATCAAGCAGGTCAACTTGGCATTTAATGCAGAGATATATTCACAAAGAAATTTGTGACACAAAGAAATTTCCGGAATGCAGGGTCCTTTGTGCAGAATTCCCGGAGCTTACAAAATACTTCTCTTCTTCAAGTGCTTCTACTATAGCCTCATTTTCACACCCTATCTATTTCCTAGACATTATGATGTGTCTTTTAAATTCCCATATTTTTGCTTAATTCTTTTAACTACCCTTAGGATAAACTTAACATGCAGTCTATTGCAAAGCATAAAGGAATCCACCCAAAAGACTCAGAGGCAGAGGTCAGGTTTGGTTCTGTGGACGGCAACATCACTCCTTTGATCAGGACATCATGGAGCCGCCAGGCCACAAACTCTAGGTTTTATTTCAGATCCTCCCCAACCACAGAGAGCTTTTCCATTTACAATATTTTTTCACCGAAGCAAGATTTAATAAAGCAATAATTCCCTGAGATCCCCTGTGGAGCCTTCACGTGTAAGAAGTCTGGAAGGTACTGCAAGTCCTTACTCTCTAGAATCAGTATAAATAAGTGCAATTTGGTCATGCATACACGTACATACACACGTGTACACGCATGTATACACATGTGGCCTCGGTTGGTGTCTGTGCAAATTGATGTAACGATTTTGAAAAGAAAATGTCAAGCAGTAGCAAGAATCTTTATTTTCACACTTTTATGATCCATTAATGGAACTCCTAGCAATTTGCTTAAAGGTAATCATTTAATAGAAACATCAATATATGCAATGAAGATGTTCTTTCAATACTATAAATAATAGTAAAATATGCAATATTACAATACATTCAGATTATGATTATAAAATCCATATAGAAGTATAGAAATGATAACATATTCTTCCAAGGAAAGAGCAGATATGCCACTGTAATTTCAACTATTAAATTCTATACATGTGTTTATATATGTGTGTACATATATGTATACACATACATAATAAATGAAAATTGTTGTCTTTAGCTGGTAAGATTACTTAAGCATTTTTCAAAATAATATCTTATTTTGTTTTCAGTTAAAGTAAACTTACTAATTTTTTAAAGGTAATTGTTAAAACGGTGTTCTTTTGCAGCTCAACATCATTATGAAATAAATACAATTAAAAACACTTAGGGGCTGGCCCGGTGGCTCAGGTGGTTGGAGCTCTGTGCTTCTAACACCGAAGGCTGCTGGTTCGATTCCCACATGGGCCAGTGGGCTCCCAACCATAATGTTGCCAGTTCAATTCCTCGAGTCCCGCAGGGGATGGTGGGCAGTGCCTCTGCAACTAAGATTGAACACGGCACCTTGAGCTGAGCTGCCGCTGAGCTCCCGGATGGCTCAGTTGGTTGGAGCATGTCCTCTCAACCACAAGGTTGCTGGTTCGGCTCCAGCAGGGGATGGTGGGCTGCACCCCCTGCAACTAGCAACGGCAACTGTACTTGGAGCTGAGCTGCGCCCTCCACAACTAAGATTGAGGGGACAGAAACTTGACTTGGAAAAGAGTCCTGGAAGTACACACTGTTCCCCAATAGGGTCCTGTTCCCCTTCCCCAATAAAATCTTAAAAAAAAAAAAAGAGGTAGAATGTGAAAAATAATCGTGAACTTAGCTCAAAACATTTGTTTCTCCAGTGTCTTGAATTTATTAATCCACTTGTAAAAACAAAACTGGAAAGCAGATGAAAAAAAATGAGTATGGTTTTTAAAAAAAAAACAACACAAAAAACACTTAAACACCCCTCAGCATTATCTCATTTTAATTCTAATCTGGCATCAGTGTTGCTCAAAGGTTTTTAAAAACTGATTTGTGTAAACATTGTTAGATTGAAAGTAAACAAAAGGCCAGTGGCATCATGTGAAGATGAAATTTGGGGTGGTTAAGAAAACAAAGGAGCCCTGATGTCGTTTTGGGGAACACGGCACCAGAATCCACTGCTCTCGTCACGACATTTCAGGACTATGCAGTGTGCACGTACCACAAGCACATGGGTGTGTCTGACTGCACATTGTATCCATGTGGGAATCAGGAATGAGGGGGTTTGGAACCTCACAATTCAGCAGGACCGCAAGTGCCGGGGGCACCAAGGCCTCAAAGGGGGAGTGGTTCAGAGGGACACCAAGCAGGTAGCGGAATTTAGGTCAGTGTGTTAGAGAACTAATTAGGGTGGTGTCTCTACAAGAATCAGAAAATGCTGACTAGAGGTATTTCTGTGACTGTGGGAAGACTGAAAAAGTATGCAGAGGCTGGATTGATGAGGGGACCCCTTTAAAGAGAGAGATTCCTGCTTCACCCATCAGGAACCCCAGCTGTTTTTCCTTCTTATGGGAAATAATGTTATAGCGGTTTTTCCAGAACAAGATCACTTTCCTTCACTGAAATCGGGGTGAATGTAGGTGTCATTTGGCAAACAGACATTACCAGTCCCACCTGGGGTCTGGGCTAAACTTAGCACAGGGATCATATTTTTATTCTCTAATGAGGAGGAGGCAGAAACCTTGCCTGCCTGTGAAAGTGCCGTATGTCTGGGGTTGGGGGAGCTGGGGAGGAATGGGTCTCAACGTGTCCCACCCTGGGGACCAAATCAGACCCTGGGTGATTTTCATCAGCTGTCAGGAGCAGGCAGATATCTGTGCAGGAGCAGGCAGATATCTGTGCAGGACCAGGCAGGAAATTAGGCTATTAAATTACAGCCTTTCTCCGAGAGGCCGGGTCATTCTCCTCCCCCTTCCCACAGATGCCCCAGCAAAGCAAGCATTTTGACCATTTATCTTGCCAAACTTAAAATACCTTTTCCAGAACTAATTTTTCCCCCCAGTACTTGAGATCTTTGTACTCTGTCTTGCTTCCCTGATCTTATATGGATCTAAAATTAATTTGCACTGGCTAGGAGTTCAACAACAAAATCAATTTCAATTGGGTCAGATGGGGTCACTCCGGGCTCAGTAGTGTGGGGAAAGAAGGATTTTTATCATTCTGGAAGCACAACGCCGAGGCTGAGAGTGAGGAGAGAGAAGCACATTCCCATAAAAGCAATAAGTAATTCCTTCCAAAGCGTCAGAAACAAATAGGAACTGCTTCTTTTGCAGTTCAAAAAAACTATACATAAGCAGGTACATAGGCCTCTGGGCAGGTGGGGGAAATTAGCAGATGGGATTTGGCACACGGCACCGGCAGCAGGTAAAACTGCGCTGGAACCATGGTCCTTGTCCCCGGTTTGGCCACGGAAGTTTTCCCATTCTCTCCTTAGCTTGTGGCACATTTAAATTAAGCACAAACTTTACAGGAATGCCTTCAGGCATGTCCACACAAAGCACCTTTAGAACTTTAGAGCCTCCTTCCTAAAAACAAAATCAAACAGTGGTTGTATTTATTTCCCTCCATCATTGAAATGTACCATCAGTGGAAAAAGTATTCAGAGAGCAAATTAAAACCAAATACGGACATCATTAGTTTTTAGAATTTCAGTTGGTCATTGAGGTTTAAAAAAAAAAAAAATCAAGACTAACAAAGTTTTTTCTGTTTCTTTAAAAATTTCAAAACCTATAATGATCTAGGGCAGTTTAATGGTATAAAAGTGTATCAGTCACATGGAAAATATTCCTTCTTACCCTTTACCTCTATTCAAAATGTATTATTGGATACTGGTCATGCAGAAATATACCGCGCTGATATTTCGAGCAACGAAGAGATGAATCAACCCTGGGTCTTGCTTTCAAAGAGTTTGTGTCAGAACGATTATACATCCAAGAAACATGGGATTTATAAACTAAGATTATTAAAGTTAAAACAGATAATGCATCGATTATGTAGAAACGATTATGCATACATGACATGTAGGTAGTTGTACATGTAATTTCATTTAATTGCCACAAGCACACTGAATGTTTGTTGTATGGCTCTGGTTCCAATTACATGGATCAAAGTCCACTCTAAATTTAAGTAAAAAGGAATTTATTCTAGCCTCTGACTGTCAGAAGAACTGAAGAAAAACAACTCTAGGCTGACATTTCAGGGTTGATGCCAGGATCCTATGCCAACCCGTACCACCAAGCGAATCACTGGCCCTGACCTATCCATGACACCCCGCTGACCCCTGAAGCCACCGTGCAGCCAGCAGCCCCCAGAGCACGTTAACAGGACTGCGTCACACGGCACCGCTGCCCCGCAGGAGCCATTTGCAAATACTAACTTTCGAGTCGTTCTGACTGACAGCAGTGATGGTGCTTCTAGAACCTCAGCTCCCGCTTGTCTGAAAAGTGTGGTTTTTATCCTTCTGGCCTCCACAACCCAGAAGCGGGCTTGATCGACCCACCAGCAGTAACCACCACAATGGTTACAGACGGTTTGCACAGAATGGACTGAATTTAGGGACGGCTTACAGAGAGCAAGTCCATTGATGCCCCAGCATACAGGACCATGTGTGACCTGCGACCCCAAAGACTGCTGAGCCACAAAGACATTGTAGGTTATAAAGTGCGGAAGTCCAGGAGAGATACACTCAGTGTCTGTGGACTTAGGAAGAGGAAGATACTAGATGAAGTATGACTTTTGTTAAAATAAAAATGAAGAGGTGTAGAAAGGAAGAAAGGTACAAAGAATAAATTTCCCTCATCCTATCAGGCTTCGATCTCCAATTTAGACGTCTGGGCCTTATATTTTTACCTGAGGTTTTTGAGATGGGAAGTGGCGTGGTCAGATTGATGCTTCAGAAAAATCAATCTCTTTATCTGGGCTCCTTAGTAATGGGATAAGAATTTTCCATAACAATGTGCTTACGATACAGTCAGAATTGGCAGCTGACCCAATTACCACTGGACTTGGCTCTCATGTAACCTGTACATGGGGACAGCTACTGAGTGTTAGGGCATGAAGTTCAACGTGATATGAGCAGAGCTCTAGCTAATGGAAAATAAACAGTGTTCAGCTATACACAACATAACATACATAACATATTCTACAGAAGTTTGCAGTTATATAAATGGTAGGGAAGGATGCCTGAGGAATTCACAAAAGGGAAGGAAAGATCAAAGTGAGATGTGAATGCAAATGAATACATTTGCAAATTTCTGCATTAAAACAAATACCTAAAGGACTGTGGTCTTGTGTGTGGAGAATTATAAAAACAAAGCGCAGAATGAGGCCATCATCTGACCTTCCTGAGAATACATGCACTCGCTAAAAGGACAGAGAAAAAGTCCCTGCATGTCTTGAGACTGGTAAAGGAGGAGATTCGGGAAATAAGTAAGAACCCAGTCTGTAAGACACCAGGCTCACATGGGAGGGTCCTGAGCTAAATATCCTCATGGAGGTGACTGCTGCCCAAGCAAATCCTGCAGAGAGGGCAGCAGAAATGGCAGCCAACCCCCTGGAAGGGAGGGGTGCGTCCCCCGTGCTCTGAGATCTCACGCTGGATGTGACCCATTAAGCACAGAATGTGACTTTAGGCACATTGTTGCAGTGGAGACTCACACACCTATGCACACGCAGACAGGCACACGCTCTCACACCCGGGACCGGGAGTGCGGTGCTACCCTCCTCTTTTCCCACTCACATGGCGCTTTAGAAATGCTGTTCACTTTAAGTTGAGAAAGCATCCCCATTCCATGAAGAGTCACTATAAACTGCCCTTTAGGTACACAACTTCCAATGCGAAAGCACACACACAGATGTATGTGTGTGCACACACACGTGTACACCTGCATGTACATACACACATACACACAAGTACAAGGACTGACAATTAGGTTTGCGAACTTGCCCCCGTGTGCTTACACTGGCAGCACTGTACAAACAGCTCGGGAAGGTTTCATAACCTTGGTACATCAGTGTCTCACAGCTGTGTTCTTGTCGACGTGTGGCAGCGTCTTGCTGAGTGGTGTTCATTACTGTTGTTGCGTGTTTTTGTGTGCCATAGCAAGAATATTTGAGCTTGAATTACAGCAATGGACAAACATTAAATTTCTTGTTCAACGTGGTAAGAGTGGAAGAGAAATCAGGGACATGTTTGTCCAAGTTTATGGGGATAATGCCATGAAGAAAACAGAAGTGTACAAATGGATTAAGTGTTTTTGTGAGGGGAAAGAACGTGTCACTGATGAAGGGAGGTCGGGGCAGCCAGTAATGAGCAGAACTGATGAAAACATTGCAAAAATTTGTTGACTTGTGTGTCAAAATTGTTGGCTGACTGTGAGAAGCATAGCAGACCAGGTAAACATCTATAGAGAAACAGTTAGGAAAAATTTTAACTGAAAATATTAGCATGAGAAAAGTATGTACAAAAATGATCCCAAAGGAGCTCACCAATGAACAAAAGCAAAGGAGAGTCGAAGTTTGCCAAGACCTTTTGGAGAGGCAAGACGATGTTTTGGGCCATGTTATCACTGGTGATGAAACATGGGTATGCCAATACGACCTTGAAAGAAAGTGTCAAAGTGCACAATGGAAGTCAGCCAATTCTCCACGACCAAAAAATTCTGCCAGTCCAAATCAAGAAGCAAAACAATGTTACTAACTTTTTTGATATCAGAGGGATTATTCATTATGAATTTGTACCAAATGGACAGTTAACCAAGTTTACTATTTGGAAATGCTGAAAAGGCTGCATGAAAAAGTTAGACAAAAACGACCTGAACTATTTGCCAACAATTCATGGCTCTTGCATCACGACAATGCACCAGCTCACACGGCACTGTCTGTGAGGGAGATTTTAGCCAGTAAACAAATAACTGTATTGGAACACCCTCCCTGCTCACCTGATCTGGCCAGCAATGATTTCTTTCTTTACTCGAAGATAAAAAAAATATTGAAAGGAAGAGATTTTGATGACATTCAGGACATCAAGGGCAATACAATGACAGCCCTGATGGCCAGTCTAGAAAAAGAGTTCCAAAATTGCTTTGAAGGGTGGACTAGGTGCTGGCTTCCCAAGGGGAGTACTTCTCTAATGTGACCATAATGATATTCAGCAGTGAGGTATGTAGGACTCTTTCTAGGATGCGTTTGCAAACTTAATTGCCAGACCCTGACCTCGTGTGTGTGTGTGTGTGTGTGTGTGTACATATATATACACACCCACATATATACACACATGCACATACACATGCCCACACACACATACACACCCAGAAACACTCAACCACATACCACACGCATACACACCCAGAAACCACATACCACACACATACACACCCAGAAACCACAAATGTGTGGTTTTGACATTTGTCATCCAACATGACTGCATGTCTATGCTAAACAGACAGGCACCCCAAGCAGTGCTGACAGGGGGGTCATTACGGGAGTCATTTGACTCTCTAATTGGGAGCATTCCTCATACCATCTCACGGCCACAGCCTCTGTGGTGGGGTTTTATCTAAAGATAAGTACTGTGTTTCTCCGAAAATAAGACCTAGCCAGAAAATCAGCTCTAATGCGTCTTTTGGAGCAAAAATTAATATGACTCATTATTATATTATATATATTACATAATATTAAATACCTGGTCTTATATTATAGTAAAATAAGACCCAGTCTTAAATAAATTTTTGCTCCAAAAGATGCAGTAGAGCTGATTATCTGGCTAGGTCTTATTTTCGGGAAAACACAATGAGAATTTACATGTAAATTTACCTACAATTGTATTCACTGAAACTTTGTGTATAATGATGACAAGTTGAAAACAACATGCTTACTGAATAGCAGAGATTTGGGAAGTCAATAGTGGCGCATACTTAAAACGGGACATCAGGCAGTCATTTATGATTATATGAGATTTATAAATTTAGTCACATATGAAGATGTTGAGTAAAATAAAAATAGCTTATAAAATAGGGTATACACTAGGAGAGTGTTTACATAACCGGGTCATAAAGATCCAGAATGGTATGTTTCATAATATTCGTAATTATTTTTGAGGTGGAGAGAATCCATGTGATTCTTATCTAAATTTCACTTATGTGCGTTTTCAACATATCTCATTGTTGACAAGTATATTGGCATAGGATCTGATAATAGGCATGTGGAAACGTATTTTGTGCTACCCACTGGCACTCTATTGGTCGTTAGAGGGATTCTTCAACTTTTCTTCTTAATATGCAATCTCCTTCAGAACCTGGTCATAATTTTAAAAAAACTTTTGTTATAGTTTTTCTCAATATTTTGATATTTGTAGCAATGAAATGTTATTATGAGAGAAATGTGGTGAAGCGAAAGGAAATCAACATGCAGCCTGTGATATTTTGGAAAATTCAATAGGTGAATTTGTTCAAGTACCAGAATAAGGAGCACATGGCTGAGTGATGTCATTAAGGGTGGAGGGTCTTGTTGCCCGAACAAAATCACAAAAGTGTCATGTTACTAATAATCTGAAATTCTCATTTGGAGTCCCTTCCTGTCATATGCAAGAAAATTCTAGTATGTTTGCATGTGTCTGTGTGTGTGTGTGTGTGTGTGTGTGCGTTTCTATTATGTATTTGGCCATTCTCACCAGCTCCTCAGCACCTTTCCACTCAGCTAAGATGATGGTTGTGAGACAAATCTGAGGTGTATGCATTTGGTCATTGGGACTCATGCTCAAATAACGGTTCTTGAAAAATGTTAAGCCTAGACTATGAAGAGTAAGGAAATGTGATACCTTGTCTAAAAAAGAAATTCACTAAGAGCATGCCACATGGGGGGTGGGGGAAGTGGTCCAAGAAACCTGGTTCAAGTCCCAGCCCCACTGTTGGAAAGCAGTTTCCTCTGCTACCAGCTGCTCAGGCTCTCTGGCTTAAGTGAACTGATGGCCACGTGAACTTCAAAACTCCTTTTTGATGCCTTTCCTGTGAGTTTCACTTCGTATGAGTTGGCATGACGACCAACTGAAGTTTCATGAGAATTTGACAAACGTGAAAATGTACCTACATATTTAATATTTAATTAGTAATAAGTTTAATAAGTGATAATTTAAATGTTAAATACAAGATGATCCTACTATTACCTTTAATAATCCTGTCTCCTTATTCTGTAGTCTCCTTTACAATACAGCTCTACAATCCTTTCTCACCAACTCATCAAAGGAAACAGAAAATAAATGAGACTGAGAGGGGCTCCTGAAGTATGCATTGTGGCATAAATGGGGTAAAGAACAGAAGGAAATCAAAGCAAAGTAATAATAAATAAATACAATTATTGTGAAATTATCTAAAAATGTATACCTCTCCAAGCCAGCACCAAGCACTTTTGTAAATATTTTCAATAGATTAATATATAGTTTCCATACAGCAACCCCTGTAAGCAGGTACCATTATTATACCCATTGTCCATAAGGAGAAACCAAGACTAAGTTAGGCAAGTTACACACCTAGTCAGGTGTCCTAACAGCCTGCCCTGTGACCAGGCTCTGAGACTTTTCTGCTACTTCTATCTTAAAATTGTTCCTAAGATGAGCAAGGGGAAAGAGAGAGCTTTTCCTAATAGGCTGCTGTCATTTGATCCTATGCTTTTGTTCCGACGTTATAGAACAGAGCAACACTTTGATGAAAATGGGAAGGAATTTCTATAAAATCCTTTCAAGAAGGATTGAGAGTCAGATGGACCCAAGTTGGAAATATGAGTCCTGCCTCTCTTTAGCTTTGTCATTCAGTTTTCTGAGCCTCAGTTTCTTTACATTAAAATCAGGAAATAACATGTATTTTCATGAAGACAATAAAGATATCTATAAATAGTCCTGCCATACAGAGGTGCAAATCCATGAATGCCTGACACCTCCTCCCCTCCAACACCTCGGGGCCCAGCATCTGATAGGCTGCAGTGGGTGCCCCGTGGAGGCATAAGGAGCCTCCTTCTTCTGGAAAGTGTCTGGCTCACGTCACTTATATTTTTCATTACAACACATTCACCACCATTTACCACACTCAGCCATGCTCTCCTGGTCTTCCGTTTGTACTGAGAAACGAGAGGCATGGAAGTGGGATCCCAGATATGTTAATGGTTGAGTTAATGGTCAGGGCCAGCAGACTCTGGAGCAGCTCTGTTGTTTCCTTCCCAGAGATTTATTTTTTATTTCTCCTTCCTAGTTAGAAGCCATGACTATGATTATTCTCCTTATTCTGCAAACACTGACTCTAGTTGCTTTGTTAGTTGCAAACAAACAACCTGAGCTAGTAGGATGCTTCAACTTTCTTTAGCCCTAACAAGAGTGACGTTATTTGAATATATTGTGATACAGCTACATAGATTTGCATTTCTTCCCTAAATTTAATTCTATTTTCTTTTTTCATAGACTTGAAAGTTAATGTTTCATGAGATGCTTTATCCACAATGAAAGATTCAATCTTCACTGAATCTTTCATTGTGGATAAAGCATAATACTTGTAAATAATTGTAAGTGGCAGTAAATAACAAACCCAAGTTTATATGTGTGTGCCACTGTACCATCCACTTGGAAATAACTGATAGGAAGACATAAAAGGAAATACTCCTGAACTCTTAAGGGACGCAAGAATATACTGGTATTCCGAGTATATTTATAGCATTCTAAAACAGACTTGCAAGACAAAATGCCAATACCGTGACACAAATATATACATTTTTTTGGTTCTGATACGTGATTTCATAAACTTAAATTTT
This sequence comes from Rhinolophus hipposideros, assembly GCF_964194185.1. Classification (NCBI taxonomy): domain Eukaryota; kingdom Metazoa; phylum Chordata; class Mammalia; order Chiroptera; family Rhinolophidae; genus Rhinolophus; species Rhinolophus hipposideros. The sequence continues at coordinate 75,195,055 of NC_138058.1, read as the reverse complement.
TTTTTCCGTCTTACAGTCACACAGGGCATCAGCCATAACATAATATTGTCTTCAAGACAGGCTTTGAAATAGTTAACTAAAAAAAATGAACGAGGTCTTAGATTTGTGGTGCTATATTTTGGAGGTCTTTGGGATTCCAAAAGTGTACAGAGATGTGTATGGGACATTTCTCCTCATTTGGAAGATTTTGATCCCTTCCAGCCTGGATACGAGCCTTAGGACCTGGGCCTGGGCTGGAAGCTCTGGCGACGAGCCAATGAGAACACAGCACAAGGGTCACAGGCATTATGTTTCTAAACCCAGCCAGATTAAACTGCATTATTATACTGTTAGTAATGCTATCACCTCCCAGAAAATTAAGTGCGTCTTGTTGTTATAGGAACACACTGGCAATTGGTACATGTGCTTGATTTAAAATTTTAATAAGCATATTCAGTGTTAATATTGTATGAAAATAGCCTACACAGTGTGCGTCTTTTCAGCAGTTTCATGGCAATAGGACACGTATAGGCACAAAAAGTTGTGATTACCACATACACGATAAAACATTTTGTAGGTAGAAACAGGTGTGTGTTTCATTTTCTTGGATTAGAAGAAGAAGCTCCCTTATAAACCATGCCTACTTGTCAGGGAAATAACTTTGCCCCGTGAAAAATTAGTAGGTGGATTGTTTAGGAACAGAAGCACTTTCTAAGCTAGCCATGGGAGCGTAGAGAAGAAGACGTGAGACATTGGAGGTTGGCCACGGAGGTTTCACGTCACGCATTCTTACCCCGATTTACAGGTATCGCCTAGAAGAATTACAGATTTGTTTCTCTTTAAACTTGTGTGTTGGATTAATATATTCATCTGTCTGTATGATGAATACATTCATCATATCTCTGTCTCCTGGATATGACGCTAGCACGTGAAAGAATAAAATACATATCTTCTCACTTGGGACCTTCTAACTCAGATTTGTAGGTTATCGTGACTGCGAAGTAAAAATAAAAGCCGAAATTGCCCTCATACCATTCCCAGAAAATCCTTTTATACTTATGTCCCTAATCTGTATAAGCGACACATTACAACCAGCACTGGATGTGGCAACTAAACCAAATCCTCGGGGCCCCAGGAGCCTAGGGGTCCAGCTAATGACGGCCAGAGGGATTACATTTCTTCTTGTGATGGGTTCCTTCAGCTGAGTGGAAAGACACATCCCACCAGTGATCCAGCCTGATGGAACGGGTTCCTGGGTGCCATTTCAGGGCAGACAGGGTGTCGGGGTCGGGGGGACCGGCAACAGGACGCTTTCCGGGGCTGCTCAGAGTTCGCAGGTGACGCACTAACGCATGCCCTTGGTGTGGCCGCCTGGGACAGGGCCTGTGCTGGCGAGTCACCACTGGACACCATAGAGAGAGAGAGAACCTCCTGGCTTGGCTGCTTCCTCGTGCCCAAATAGGTCAGCTGAGAGCAGAGGCCACCGCAGGCGCGGGGTTCATTGTAAGCCATGGTCCCCAAGGGGAGCCAAAGCCACACCGTCTGACCCTGAGCAATTTACCTGCGCTCTGATCCGCTCGGGTTTGCTCTTCTTGGGTACACTTGGGAGGTCGAGGCAAGTTAGAAATTCAGTGAGAACCCGGAGCTGGAACTCTGAACTGCACCCTTTATTAAATCCTAATGACACTAAGAATGAGGTAGAATGATATTTTGTCTACAAGGCATTTGAATTCCTAACTGTCTGAAGTCTAGTTAGTGTGTGGACTGATTGAAATGAGTCACTTCAAAGTAATCTGGAGATGTTTTAAATCATATTTATTGTATAGAGAGAAATATTAATGTGGGCTCTTCACAAATTAAAAAAAACTTTCAAACAAAACATCATTTTGTGTTGCTGACACACATCCTTACTTTTTGTTCATCAAATGGCTAGAGGAATGGAATAACTTTATGTTAGACTGATATTAAAAAAAAAAATTGAAAGTCTTTAAAAAACTGTTTATCTTCCTATATAACTACCAAAGAGAAAATCTTTTTTTAGGGGAAACAATTTGTTTTTTATTTTTATAATATTTTCCAGATGACTTCAGTATATGCTCATTTCTAAATATGTAGAAAATGCAAAATATATTAAAATTACATTAATTATATTACCCAAATAAGTCAAATGTTAATATTAGTGATATGTCTTCAAACATGTGTGATTAAATATATGGGCAATATATATAATCTTATATGTATGATATAGTATGATTATAGTCATAGTATACTGTATATAAATGTCATACATATACACTTTTAAATTGTATATGCTTGCACAATACAAGTATGTATACTACACACTACAAGTAGTATACACACAAGTATGTATACTACTACACATACTATAAGTATGTGTAGTAGATGTATATTTTAATTACATATTCTTTTTCTATTTACTGTTTTGAATAAATTACAATATTATAAAGGGTTTTTCAAAAAACATCCAATGATGTTCACATAGCATTCTATCACATGACCGTAACATATATAAACCATTTCCCTATAAGGCTACCTAAAAAATATTTTATTATCATAAAAAGCATTCAGATTGCACATGTGTTCGATATAGCTGTGCCTATCTCCTAACATTTCAATTTTGAAAATCTGGACATGGAATTCAAGGGCCAATTGGGACGGTTACATTAAAGTTTTGAGGCATTTTTCATAAGCAGCCCTCCAGAAAGCTCAGACCACTTTACATTCTCCAAAACAGTGCATGATTTCCTTTTCAGCTAAATCCCTGACAAACCTGGAGACTTAGAAAAAAGTCTATACGATATATGAAAGATGTTTTATTATTGGCATTTGTCTCCATTTGATTATTTGAGACATGTAATATACATTGACTTTTCAGTTTTATTATTTTTGTGGGTTGTCGATATATCTCCTTGGTGTTCTTGATTGTACTGTAAACACATTTGTATGTTAATCCAAAATTTTTTCCTCATGTAGAGTTTGCCTTTGATTCTACTTCTGGTGATAACAAAGTACAGGAGTATTGTTTAATCACACTTTGAGTAGACTTTAGTTTTTAGAGTAGTTGTGTATTTCATCAGACATGTTTTTGCAAATACTTTTTTCCAGTAGCTTGTGTTTTCATTCTCTTGACAGTATCTTTCACATACAAAGCAGAAACTTAAATTTTTTTAATGAAGCCCAGCTTATCAATATTTTCTTTCATGGATTGTGCCTTTGGTGCCATATTAAAAAGTCAAGGTCATCTGGGTTCTCTCCTAAGTTATCTTTAAGAGGTTTATAGTTTTGCATTTTATATTTAGGTCTCTGATCTGCTATGAGTTAATTTTTGTGACGTGTGTATAACGTCTGTGTCTAGATTCATTTATTTATTCATTTTGCATGTGGAGGTCCCATCGCTTCAACAAATGGTGTTCCAATGCGTCTTTTGGAGCAAGAATTAATATAAGACTTGGTATTTTATAGTACAGTATAGCATAGTATAGTATAGTATAGTATATATTATAGACCCGGTCTTATATTGTAGTAAAATAAGACCGGGTCTTATATTAATGTTTGCTCTAAAAGACGCATTAGAGCTGATTGTCTGGCTAGGTCTTATTTTCAGGGAAACATGGTATTGCATTTGACTCTTTGTCAAAGATCAGTTGCTTATATTGCTGTGAGTCTATTTCTGGGCTCTATTCTGCTCTATTGATCTTTTGTCTATCCTTTTGCCAATACCACCCTGTCCTCTGCCTTGATTACTGTAATTTTATCATAAGTCTTGAAATTGGGTAGTGTGTCTCCCCTTCGTACCTGCTGGATGGTTACTCACTTAATATTTAGTTCTCAGGCATCACAGTTCTACCTTTAGCTTCAATCTAAATAAAACTATCTGTGGAAACAGTTTTAATACAGGAGCTTTTTTTTTTTTTCAAAACACATTACACTAAATACCTAAGTTTCAAAATGGAGAAGACATGGTAAGTGCCAGTGCTGCAGGCACTGTAGGAAATCCTTTTCCTGTTTAATTCTGTGTGGAGACTGACTTAGGATAGGCAGAAACAAAAATTAGTTTGCTAACTTTTCAATCACGTGTTTTTTTTTAAACTAAAAAAAAAGAAAAAGTGGGTTTTGGACCACTTGGTAACACCCCACAATTAACATCTGATGATTACTCCTAGACAAAATATCTTCTGTTGATGACCTGTTCAGTGAGTAATGCAGGGAAGGGGGACGAGTGACCAAGGGCTTCCCCCACCTCCTGCACCCACAGGCACCCCACGTGGCTCAGTTTCCTGGCTATCCTTTAGAGCTCTGCTTGTCTTTGCCTCTCTCTGAGAAGATGCTGACCTCCTCCACACCCTCAGTTGGGGCGGTAACCACTGTGAGGTGGAGAACAACCTATCCAGCCCATTTCCCGTCAGGCAGCGCTCTTGGAAGGTTTTTCATTGCCTTGAACTAGAATCTTTTTCCTGGAAGATTTACCTGTTGGTCCTTCCTTCAGTTTGGTGGGGAGAGGAGGGCAGCGTAAGGGATTGCTGCATTTCATGTTAGCTTTTCAACTCTCAAATATGATATTCTGCTTCCCCTCATTTGCCCGAGGTTATGTGTCTCCTTCCCAGTCCTCCCAGAGGGCAGGATCATCACTGCTCTCTCTCTTCTGAGTGTGCTCAGCTCCTCAAGAGAAGAAAGCTTTTCTCCTTCCATGAAAATGCTGTTATCATGGTCAAACTGGCTTCAGAAGCGGATTGGTGTGGTGACGGCGTACATTATTCTGTAGTTGCTTACGACAAGACAGACCTGGCTGTTACTTAGAATAACAGGGAGTGGCTGGCCGGCCTGGTTCTGCGGGCTCCTGCTTTGGGAAGACAATCATCTAATGAAATACACGGAAATGGCATTAAGTAATTTGGGGAAGAGGGATTGTGGGGGGTCAGCGTGGGGGTGGATTGGGACCAAATGAAAAGCAAATGTGAACGCATTGTTTTCTGTAATACCAAACACATGCTTCGTGTGCCTGTAAGAGTGGCTTAAAGGACGCGTGCCAGCCTGTGGCGACTGCATGCTGACACACACAGCTCACACTTCCACAATTCTATATCCTCGCCTCCAACAGGCAGTTGGTTTCCCTCCTTTTATTTTAAACGGCCTAACTCAGAGCTATAAGAGGCTCCAAGATAGATGATTGGAAGATTAACTCTTTCACTATTCATGAAGTGACAATTCAGCATTTTGTTTGATCAGCTTCCCACGAAGAGAATCTTTCTCTGCATATGAATTCGCAGTTTCCATACACTAGGAACATCTTGCTGTTGTTGGAATCCACGCAGAAAAGTTCATCCAGAGGCCAATCTTGGAATATATGTGAGGAAGACAAGAGCAGGAGAATAAGAAATCTTGCCGCTCCCACGGAGAGAAATAAAAATAGCTGTGAATGTTATCGTTTGCAAGTTGGCACGAGGAACTGGGAGACGTGATCTAAATGCCAAGTGACCACAGAGCTCAGCCCGGCCAGATAAAGGCCCACGATGGAGTGTGATGGAGCGTTACCCGCTGCCCCTGTACAGGATGGCAGGCAGCCGGGAGGCTGGTGGCACTGACGGCACACACCCCCCGCCCTGCACACCTGCCTCTGCAGGCCAGTCTAGAAAGGAACCAAACTGCAGGGGAGACGCAGGTGAGGGCGGGGGAAGGACGAACAGCTCCCCAAACCCAGGCAGCCTAAATGCTGCTTCCCCTGCCACAGAAAAGGAGTTGGGCTTGTTGCTTAAGGTGATAACAACGGGACATCTGCTTTTTTTGTTTTTTTTTTTTTGGTTTCATTCCAGTAATTGGAGATTCTCAGCACAGCCTTTCTTCAAACATGACAGCTGATATTTAGAGCTCCCACAGCTCTCCGTAACCAATGTGCTGTCTGAGAGAATTAAGACATAAGGCTAAAAATGGAAGCTTCCGGCATTTTTAAAGGCCCCACCTTTGCTTAGGTTTCCTGATTTTGAAAGAATATCCCCTTCCCATACAACATGGTGAGAAGGCATACATAACATAGCTGTATAGATATTATGAATCTAGAATAAAGAGAAGGATTTAGGACGAAGATTCAAATATGGATTTTAGACTTCAATTTTCTTAACTGAAGACATTACCTATTTGGTAATGAGGCAAAACTGTCACAATGTTTTGGAGGGTGGGTACTCGATGCAGCCCCTTGCTCTTCCTTCCAGAAGCATGAATGGGCGGTGCCTCTGGCCGGAAGGAGACAGGCCTCCAGCACAGAGCTGGCTTCACAGAGAACTTATGTCACAGCCACCTCTCACCATGGACCCCACACAGTGCTTCTGAAAATCCTCAGACCTGGTTCCTAACCTTCAGAGACTGGGACCCATATGCCAACTGAAGTATTTGAAAGGGAAAAAATAGACTATGCTGTTTATCAGACACTCTGTGGTTTTCTTTTTGTTTTTCTAATAAGAACACATGCAAATTATAGTTTAGAGGTAGAATAGTCCTATTGCTTGAATTCACACATAATGAACCCAACAATTAAAGATGTGAGAAGACTTAACGGAAGTTAGAGTTAGAACATACCCTGTTTCCCCGAAAATAAGACCAAGATGGACAATCAGCTCTAATGTGTCTTTTGGAGCAAAAATCAGTATAAGACCCGGTATTATATTATATTATATTATATTATATTATATTATATTAATTACATTATATTACATTACATTACATTACATTACATTACATTATATTATATTATATTATATTATATTATATTATATTATTCCTGGTATTATATTATGCTATATTATACCTGGTCTTATACTATATTACATTTATAAGACCCAGTCTTATATTGTAGTAAAATAAGACCGGGTGTTATATTAATTTTTACTCCAAAAGACGCATTAGAGCTGATTGTCTGGGCAGGTCTTATTTTTGGGGAAACACAGTAGTAGGACAGGACTGCAAACTAGTCAGTTGTCACCTTGTCTTTCTGAGCTCATTAAGCCACGTCTCTCGGAGCTCCCGAAGCAGAAGCCTCGTGGTAAAACCCATGTTGGAATTCCCTAGACCCCAGAGGAGAAGAACTGATGTCTGTAGTACTGAAGAGCGATCCCAGATGAAGCAGCTCTCTGGATGGGGAGGAACCAAATCTCTGCTCTGCACCTGTGCAGGCTGGACAAAATCAAGGGGACACCTGTGTACAGGTGTAAGTGTGGGGAGGTGGTGGGCAGGCCTGGAAGCCCACGTGGACCGAACTCACACAGACTGGCTCCCCACCCACATGTCCAGCACAGGTGAGTCTGCCCTTCAGTCCCAGGTGCCCGGGCCCCACAATGGGCTTTCCCTGCCTTGGAGGTGGGACATTTGGGTAACCGGGGAGAAGGAGAGCAAGGTGTATATCTGCGTCTCCCGCTTCGCTGGAGCTGGGGCACGGGCTGAGGACTCGTCCTGCTTGGACTTTCCCAGGCTGGGTCAGCCCCTTGGAAGCTGCAGCATCTGAAGTCCTGGGACTCACAGAAACTCAGCTGCTTGTGGGGAAACAAAGTGAACACCAGACGTAACTGACAGAAAGCACTATTACTCTGAGTGATAGCACAGAAATGGTAGCTGAGAAGCAAGTGATGGAATGGAGACCAGAGAAGCCACAGGAAAGAGGGTGAGGCATAGCAGGGGGAACCACAGCTTGCACCCCGGGGAATACTGGGCGTGCCTTCCCAGGCCACTGGCAGCTTCACGTCTGGACACAAAGGTAGCTTTTAAGGGAATCACCACCAAACTGATACACCCGTGACTGAATGCCACAAACCAAGCTGTGGACAACCTTGGCTTCAAGTGCATTGCTCTCCCAAGCCTGTTGCCAAGTTCATGTCTAAAGACTGTCTCAACATTCATCATGAAGTTCTGTACCCCATCTACTCACAAACTTGCTGAAAAATGATGTTGTCGTATTCAAACAAGTCTGAAAAACAGACACAAAGTACATACTCGTTCAGCCTCTCTGATGTGCTACCAGTTTGGGTATTCATATTTTAGTGTCTTTTTTTCTTTTTTGTTAAATTCAAATCTTCTAGCAAGGCGTGGGGCAGATCTCTGCAACACTCCATATTGACTGCGCAATATTACGTATTCAAGACCTCCCTTAATTCAATTGGAAGTGTGGGATCCTGTTACAAGGTTAAACTACAGTTTCACTGGGCGTCATCCAGCAACCAAAATTTTCTTTCTTTTCATGTGTTTTGATGAGGCATAACCATGCCTTCAAACTTTCTCTTGCCTTTTCGCCTCTGCATAGGTAGTTAATAAAACTAACATCAACTAACAGCCCCCAAACACTTCCCCAATAATTATTCTCTTACTACATCAAAACAGGCCAATAACCTGTCAGGAAAGCACGAGGACGTCCATGCAGGACAGAACGGAAACAACACAGAAAGCAGAGTTACGGGGCGTGTAGCTCTGGAGTCAGCCGGAAGGCCAATGCCTGTTGTCACACGTGACACGGAGCGAGGTCAAGTGTGGCCCTCCGCTGCCTTCCTCCTCGAGGGAGCAAACACTCAGCACGCCTGTGCATTTTGGCACCTTCTGCTCCCCGTTCACCACGTTACGCTGGTGTACCCAGATCTTTCAGGGCAGGTCACTGCCACCAGGCCACTCATTGTTGTCTTTGCTAAGGTGTACACTCAAGAGTTTCCCACGGCGTTGTTCTAAGAGCGAGTCCAAGAGGCAGGGCCAGCCGGGGGTGATGCAGCCTGCTGGCAGTGCCCCAGAACGTGGAGTCTGAACGCCGGCAGGGCTGTCTACAGTGGTGTGTTGCTCGGGCCTCCTTGATAGCTGCTGAAAGACTGTCTACTAGTATCCTCCTACCTTTACAAGTCGCAGCCTAGCGAATGACTACCTTAAGGTGTGACAGCAATGCATGAACTGCTGTGGAGGCAACATCTGGATTACCGTGTGACTCTATGGAGGCCGTTTCCTGATGAACACCTAGAGAAGCACATCCTGAGCGAAGCGCTCCCCAGAAGACTGAACGCAGTGACAAAGGGAATCACATCCTTGTTCTGAGAGCAACGTCACGTAACCATTCAGGTCATAGGGGGAAAGCTCATCTGAAACCTCAAGTGGCATTAAAAATAAAATGGGAAATGAAGGTACTTTTGGTGTTGACATCACATGCTTCAGGTAAACATTACATTTTATTGATGGGGATTGTCAAAATTTTGCTCCAAAAGCCAAATCAGGTGATGAAAGCTGAGAGCTAAGAAACTTTTTGCTTGAAAATGCACATTGCACAGGCAGACACACATTCTGTGTGAAATTCCAGGTAGTTCTGAGTCTCTGACCTCTTGGTTATCCAATCTTTTGTTTATAGATATAAAGAAGTGTTCAGCTGACATGAACTTAACAAACATCCGACTGGAAACTATGACAGAGTAAGAGCCCAGACTCAGATCCTGGGTTCCAGCACACAGCCCCCGATTCCTTTGTCATGTGAAAGAGGTGGGAGCTGAGTTCCGGGGAAGAACGTGGGCAACCATGGTGATCCCATATGGTTCTACACTTGCCCCCAGTGAAGCCTCTGTGGACACTCCTGTCACCCTTTATTCTGCGAGTCAATCAAGAGTAATACGGACTATGCGCTGAAATACAACTGGGCGACACCCCCAAAGGCAGCCTCTTAAGCAGTTGTTATTCCTTAAAGAGGTACAAGCTAGAAGCTCAAACAACAAGAAAAGTTGGGGGGAAATCTCATGGTGAGAGAGATCAGCCCTTAGACGATTAAACTATTGCACACAACTTAACATTTTAAAGCATTAAAAATCAGCCCATCGACCGTTAAAGCATTTCACATGCCGTAACATGCACAGGCTACACAACACAGGACTTTTCACCTGTATCTGTGCCCTTTAATTTTTCTTCTGTTCACAAGAACTTTTGATGATTTCTACAAGTGCCTCTTCCTCATCTCTCATTTCCCTTTTAGATTCCACATGAATTCAGCATTTTTCTGTTTTGAGAGCTGTACTACCTTTGAGAACAAATGAGCATGTGATCAGTTGACTTGGATAGAAACTATGTGTCCTTTACGCTTAGGAGAAGAGGCTTCGAGTTCCCCAGGAAACATGGGGACGGGGTCGCTGTCGTAGGAATTCTGCTGGATTCCTTCATGGGATTGATGCCTCCCGCATCTCCTCTCCTCACCAAATCCATGCCTTGTGAAGCTTCCTGCTTATTCTTTCCTAAGTCTAGCTCCAATCATGGTACCCTCCACCTCCACTAAAAATTCTATAATAATTGCATGTTTGTGAACAAAGAAAGTCCAAATGCCTCAGTTGGTAATCAACTCCTTCTACAATATAACCCAATTTATGCTCATCTCACATCTCATTAGCACCATATGGATCCGTATTTCAGACTGTACCATGCCCCAAGGAAATGAAGCTTCACAATGTTTCCTCTGTTTGAAATATCCCCTTCTGTCTTCCTCCTCACTGCCCCTCAAAATGCCATCTATCCTTTAGGATTCACTTCAAAGGCTTTCTCAAAAATCTCATAAATTTGTTCCTGGCATCCCAACCTAATGGAATGTCTTCCTCTTTTGAAGCTGTATCTATGTCTATGTTATATCCAACTGTCTCTTCTCTCTCACCCTCTCCCTCTCCATTATCTCCATTTCCATCTTCATCTGTCTCTATCTCTGTCTACGTCTACAGCTATATCTACATCTGCTGGAACTATAACCCGTGCCCTGGGACAGGTAACACACCTGTCTTATTCATATGTGTGTCTCCTACAGAATCGAACCTTGTTTGTTGTACACACAGCTGGTATTTTATTTGGTCACACAGCCTTACCTCATGTGCTCCTCATCACAACCGTGGAAGGTGGGTATTGCTAGAGACACTTTGTAGATGAAGAGGGGGCTCCAGAAGGCCAAGTTAACTTATCTAAGGGGTGGGTTTCTTCAAGGGCAGGTTTGGACTCTGGCCGCAGTAGTGCCTCTAACACCTGGGTGTGCTCACTCCGTGCTGTCTTTGTGTTGGAAAGATGGTTTGGGATGACTGCTCAGATGATAAGCGCAATGACCAACGACATCTCTACTGATTGTCTCAGTACTGTTGGCTGGCAACTTCCAGAGCTCCTCCAACCCAAAATCATGAGGACATATTATTGTTTGGGTTTATAATATTAACTATTAAAGACTGTAATATTAATTTTCTCACTTTTTTAGAAAACAATTAAAGACAAATGCAGAATCAAATCACAGAAACATGACTCACACAGCAACAGAAGACGTCCTCTCTGGTTTGGTTCCCCAGTGAATAGTCACATTTCCAGAAATGCCCATGTACCTCTACTTTTACATGACAGTCAATATTCCAAGACTACATGTCAATGGTGGGAAAAGATCCCACTGAGTTTCAAACCTGCTTCAAAGAGACAGAAAAATAAAGGTGCCCTTTGCTGTCTGCAATCGATTATTTTAGCAATATGATATTTTGCCTTCTCTTCTTTATCGCAACTTCCTCCCGCCTTCACCCCTAGTTCTTCTCCCTACTCCTTCGTTCTGCTTACGCTTTTATGAAAAATTCAGCCAAACTTCTCATTTGTGTGTGTGAATGTTACAGCACTCTTTTTCCTGCATTATATAAGAATTACAATACGTTGATTACTAACAATGTTAAGAAATTCACATATATTTTCCATAATCTCCACACTGAAATATAGATTTATTACTTCCATTTTACATATATAAGAAAATTGAAACTTCTGGTATTTTGTCATATTTATTAACTTGATCAGTTTCAATTATTAACTCATTTTTAACAAAACCATGCATTTGTTAGTAGACAGTCAAATATGCCCTAGAATATATTTATGATTTTACAACTGCCTATTGCTTCCCTTCAAAACTGGTATCATCACTTTCATAAGACAGGTAGGACTGCAGGTTGAAAATATTCAAAATTAGAGCTACTAACGTGATCTTAATAACATAGTTCCATTTTCTCCTGAGTTTGCAAAGATTCAAAAGTAACCGATTTCCAAGTTTTTTTCCTTACCCTTTGGATATATAAATCGCTCCTATCAGTGGGATTCACTTGCTTTTAAATATGATGAGGATAGGAGTGTGAGATGGCCATAGCTCACAGAAGTGTGCATAAAAGAACCTAGGAAAGGCTCTGTACTTCTTATCCTAGAATGAGGATAAGAAAAACAAACATGTAATTACCATGAGTCATACATCAAACATTGTTTCCCCGTGTTCTCACTCAGGAACTGCTTTGTCAGGAGAGAAAACGGAAGTTCTAAGAAGTTAAGAAAAAACACACACGCTCTTCTTGCTCACGTGACAGAGGCAACTACAGGTGCACACATGCGCAATCTGTGTTGGGTGTCGGGCTTACAGACCTGTCTCTCCAGTGGTCTTGTCCAGCTCCAGAGCCCCTCCTCGCAGCTCTGAAGTGTCAGTCACTCAGCCCCTCCCGCAGCTCCCCGCCATGAGGCCACAGCTCTCCCTGCAGTTACTGGTGTCCTTTCGACCTTCTCCTCCGAAACCCAATCATCGGCTGTTTACGTCAAATTCTCTTGATTCACAATCAAACCCAATAAGAGAAGAAGTATAGTTTGTGTGTCCTGACTGCAAACTGACTAATACATGGACAAAAAAACCATCCTTTGCCCCTTGGTTTAGAAGAGGAACAAGCGAAGGGAAGACATGTGGATACGTTCTGGGTCTGGGACCTGCACTGCTTCGTACACTGTGGTCACCTCAGCCGTCAGAGCCTCGGGTTCCTCTTTTGTTAACAAAATAACAACATTCTACTGCCCACTCAAGGACTCTTATGAGGATCACTAAATCAGTTGACAAGATGTCAGCAAAGCATTCCCGTCCACTGGGACACGCCGTGCATGGCAGATAGCAGGCCCTCAACTGGCTCGGACGGAGAGCCCTAGTCTCAGTGAGTTAAAATCCCCACCCTTTCTTAATCAGTGACAACTTGCTCTAGCCGTCACCAAGTGGGGATGGGTAGCTGGAAACATGAAACAGAGCCCAGAGGTTTGCACTGGGGTGAAGTGGACCCCAGAGCAGAGAGAAGCAGCATTCCAACGACGGCAAGCAAAACGCACCGACTTGAGCCATTTGGAAAAGCAATTTCGTAACTATGACATAACAGTGAATTATGATTCTCTGATGAAAAACCTACAGAATATCATTCCAACTGCCAGCTTTGAGAAGCATTTTGTAGTGTTTGTGTTGGTGAGTTCCTAGATAGGAAAGTATCTTTATGTAACATAAAAATTACACGAGAGCTGGTATTCCGCCGAGATTCTAGAAACCAATTTTCTCAATACTTTGAAAGTGTGCATACCTCAGCAGACTATGAGTGATCAGGTCGATATACTGCGAGGAACAGTCTTTTTACCAAGAATTATCATTCTTTGAGGTTACAGCCCAGGTAACTCCACAGACATTTACTTAGGTTCTGCCTCATGTCAGGAGGTGTGCAGGGCCATGTGGAAAGGTGGTGGCCTTTTCACTGAGTGCCAGGCCCTGCCAGCCATCACCCCTAGATCCCCTTAGAACACCAGTTTCACACATTTATGGGGGTGGGATCATGGTTGGGGTTGTGCTTTTGAGATCGCAGTAAGGTCAATGGATTCCTTCTCTGCTAACATGTAGAAACACCCCCAAATTTTCAAATGTATTGATGCTAATTAAACAATAAGGGACGACACCAGGTCAGGATGGCCTCTGCCAAACCCAGGAATCCATGATGCCTTTTACATGCACCACTTTGCAAATTGGCCATCGAGAGTAAAAGTCTGTGGGGAGTTACCCCCTTCTGATAATAGTCCACTCAGGCTGCCATAACAAAAATACACAGACGGGGTGACTGAAACAACAAACGTTTATTTTTAACAATTCTGGTTGTTGGAAGTCCAAGATCAAGGTGCCGGCAGATTCGGTGACTGGTCAGAATGTTTCCCGGCTTGCAGATTGCTGCCTTCTGATCATGTCCTCCCCTGCAGACACACAGAGAGAGATGCAGCAAACTCTCATGGCAGCCCTTCTTATAAGGGCCCGAGCCCATTCAGGAGGCTGCACCCTCGTTCCTAATTGCCTCCAAAGGCCGATCCCCCAAGACCATCACGTTTTGGAGGAGGCGGCAGGATTTCAACATATGGATTTGGGGGACACACCTGGAGCCCTTGACGACAGTGCCCTCAAACCTGTGTTCTCATGACCGTCTTGTGTGTCGGGCGAGAGTTCCTCAAGTTTCAACTTGAGCCCATTGCCTACATGCTAAATATGGCGGGGTGGGGGGTCTGTCTTCGCTCCCCCTGTTTTCCAGATTAAAACTTATTGCACTGATGCTTGCTCGTGTCCCCAGTTTGTGACCCCTCAGACTTGTCATTTAGGCAATAGCACAGTCCCTGAGTTAGGAGACACAGCTCTAGTGTCATGGGATTTGGGGACTGTCGCTTGACATCCATGCCTCGGTTTTCCCACTTGCATAACGTATTTTAATTTATAAGGAATGTGCATTGTCTCTGCCAGGCTTGTGCAAAATGTTAATGATACAGAGGAAAAGCTCATAAAAAGCTCAATTTATAAAAAGGAAAAAAAATGAGTGTGGGGCACCTTCCATGTCTCAGTACTACCATGTGTCGTGTTTGCAGACATTATTCTCATTTTCTTTTTAGCTAAGCAAACCAATTCCTAAAGCTTAGGTACCCTGTCCATGGTCCCTCAGACAGCTATTAAGTAATGGACAGAAACTGAATCTGACCCAGGTTTGTCCAAACACAGAGCATTTGCCATTCCCACGAAGTTTTGTTCTAAAATGAGATGTCTTCTGGTGAGCATGTGGAAACCTGTGACTTTAAAGAAGCACTCTTCTCCGCTACAGTCATGGCAAAGCTGGATATTGGCTATAAAGTCTCCCGTTTTGTCGAGTGTCAGCTTTATACTCCTCACGCAGTGAGAAAACTCGGAGCCACAAACCAGTAGCTGCAGCTATTAAATCAGATGATTATGAAGACGCCGTGTGGTCTGTACGAGTTACTATAGGTCGGTCCTGTTAAAGTCCCTATTTATTTCTGTTGTACCAGGAGAGGATAAACGGAATTGCGTTTTGCGAGAGACAGAAGATTATATTCTCATCTGTGGGTGAATACAGTCGCAGCTGGTCCCTTGTAATTGTCACTCATTTAAAATGCCTCGTGATTAAAACTGGGTTGTTTTGAATTGTGACTTTATTCAACTGAAACAATTATGTCTTCTGTGTGATTCAAATCAATGCTTTCAGGCAGCAGTTGGTTATTGCAGCTTAATTTGGTGTGCCTTTTGCTTTTTTAGACAGCCATTGGATACCAAAATCTGAAATTAGATTTTAGTTTCCTTTCGTGGAATTTCACATGTATGCGACATCCGTTTTCATAAATGTCATGATGCTTTTCTCCCCATGTGAGTTCATCCACTGACAGCACAGGAGCTCAGACCTGCTGCTGGCAGGACCGTCTCTGTGGCTTTCGGACCGTTAAACCCTCTGTGTCAGGATTAGTTCTTCTGTCTACTCTCCCAGTGCCAGAGCATGTCAGTGACTTAGCTCCAAGGCGGGAAGGCATCCACAAGGAGGACGAAATGTGTCCCAGGGAACAAGTCTGGCTCCCGCTTGTTAAGATGCCTGCAGGTTGAAATGAATCTCCAGGAGGCCATCGTGCTCCCAGCACCACTTGTGGGAGCAATTTCTACTCCTGCCCACGGTCTCCTCCCAGTCATACCCGAAGATGGGTGATGAAATCATCCATCCTTGTGTGAAACAACGATTTTTCATGTTGAAAAAACAAAGTCACAGGAATGTAAAACTCTCCACTAGCACTGGGATGTACACTGGGGGTACCCCAAAAATGTATACTGTGCTTCCCCAAAAATCAGACCTATCCAGAAAATAAGCTGTAGCATGATTTTTCAGGATGCTTGTAATATAAAATAAGTCCTAATTCGTCTTTTGGAGCAAAAATTAATATAAAACCCGGTTTTATTTTGGGGGAAATATAGTAGGGCTTATTTTATATTGCGAGCATCCTGAAAAATCATGCGAGCCCTTATTTTCCAGTTAGGTGTTATTTTCGGGGAAACACGGTACACAGGGCTTGTATTCATCTTTTGTTATTGGTATATATTGAGCATTACAATTTTAATACAATGTTTTCCTTTCTTAAAACGTGTCTACATTTTTTTTGGCACTGTCTGTATAAGCTTAGTAATCTGTGGTAGGGGTTAATGGATACTGGCAAGGACAGAACGGTAGATGAGACGCACTCAAGGAAGAATGGGAATCTACATATACCGAGAATAGAGCCTCAATTATTAAAACAATCATATTTGAGGAAATGAGCAGCTTTGTTTCTTTAAAGTCGGACTAAAACCATGAGATATTACACAGATAATAATTAGCCTAATTGGAATTTGAATCAATGTACGTCTGACTCCCAAATCCACACACAGGCTGAATCCCAGATTTCAAAAGAGTAGGTATCTACCTTAAATGATGTGCGAGGAGTATCAGCGTTTGAAGGGAATTTGGATGTCATGACCTCTAAAGGGCCTTTTCAACTTAAAGCAGAGATGATTTTATGGCTGATTGAACCTCCTGTGAGAGATGAGAATTGATGTAAGAGAGACAGATAATAAGAAAGTACTGAGACTGCAAAGAAAACCCTACTCCTGTTTTGCACACTTCCATGTTAAGACCAAGAAGATCCCATAGAGATGACTCGTTGCCCTAGGGAATCGTGCAACCTAAAGCAGAAATGATATGGCTGTGCCTTCCAAACTCACAAGCCAGGTCCTCTGCTACTTACTGAGACGTAATCATCCACAAATAATAAATATTATGTAAATACAAGGAATGCTTGACTCTTTAAATGTGGTTAAAGAAGTATCACCTAACATAGGCCAAACATCATCTGTGATCCCAATGTGCGTCCAGCAACCTCATAGTGTGAGCTGGAGATGCCACACCTGGACCAGGAAGTTCATGGCCTAATAAATATACCATCTAAACAACAAGTGACAAAATCCTGCCCCATGTAGTTGCCCATTTGTAACTTCCATGGATTACAAAGGAATCTTTTTCATGGGAAGGGAATGGAACACTCTGACTGGAGTGGGGGTGGTTTCAGTATGAGGTCATAGTTGAGTTATGTTCCATTTTTTAAAAAATATGGTGTTACGGTTTGAAATCTGAGATCTCCTGGACACTCTTACATGCTCTGTGAAAGACCAGTGCTATTTTACAGCTCACTAAGATTTTTAATTTGTCGGTGACAATTCCAAAGTTAAGAGTTGATAAGATGCTAACTTAGGAGGAAGACTGCCTAGTGCATGAAACAAACATCAATCCACTAGTCCAAGCCAGAAATCAGGCATCGTACTGGAATTCCTTTTCCCATTCCTGAGTATCCATAGAATCGCTATATATTTTGTTCTCATATTGACTATCTCTTCATTGTCTCTATTTCTCTGTGTCCCTACTATGCTGTTTTTTTTCTTCTGTCACCAATATTACTCTTCTGGAACACAGAAATAGCCTCCTAATTGAACTTTACCATTTAATAAATACAATACTAAATCACAGCTCGGAAAAGAATATCCAGAAAAATAATTATCCCTAGATATAACTATATGCAGGGTTATCTAACAAAATATGAATATCTGTAGACTGGAAGTTACAAAACAATGGTAAGCATAATCAAAGAGGACATTAAAAATGGGGAGGCAAAGTGTTTTCATAGATTGACACACTCAGTATTACTAAGATGTCAATTCTTCCCAGATTGAAGTATAGACCCAATGTGATTCCAACAAAACTTCTGCAAGACGTAGACAAGCTGTTCATAAAATGTATTGAGAAAAGCCAGGAACTCAAATACCTAAAACAATTTAGGAAAAAAAAAATAGGAGAGAGAGAACTAAACTGCAGAACTCACAGTGCTTGTTTTCGGGATATATTATAAGGCTACAGGAATCACTGTGGTTTTGGCTTACGCTTAAACACATGAATGGATGGAACAGAACAAAGAGTCTAGAACTAGACCACGCATAAATGGTTAATTGATTTTCAACAAAGATAAAAATATATGTCAATGGAAAGGGTGATGTTTTTTACAAACATGCTAGAACAGTTGAACATTTATTTTAAAATGAAAAGAATACTTCTATTTTTATAAATAAAAATAATTCAAAACAGCTCATAGAATGAAATGTAAGACCTAAAGTTATAAAATTTCCAGAAGATAACAGAAGAGAAACTCTATATAAACTTGAATTTGAATATTTCTTAGACATGACACTAAAACCACAATCACTGAAAGGAAAAACTGACAAAGTGAACACCATTGCACTCTGGAAAATTTTGTTAAGAAAATGAAAAGAGAAGACACAGACTATGATATGTTTGCAAAAAAATCATATTTGATAAAGGACTTCAATCCAAAATATATAATGAACTCTCAATGCTCAATAAGAAAAATAAAAACTAATTGAAAGTGGCCTCATGATTTGTACAGACACTTTACAAATGAAAATAGAAAGATGGCATATGAGCACATAAAAAGATGACTAACTTCATAATTTAGCAGGAAATTACAGATTAAAACCACAAGATGATATAACTGCACACCTATTAGGAGGGTTAAAATTAAAAATGAATGAAATACACCTGACAACATTAAGTCCTAATGAGGGTATGGGGCAACTGGAATCCTCATGTATTGCTGATGGGAATGTAAAATTGTACAGCCACTTTGGAAAACAATTTGGCAGTTTCTTATAAAGTTAAACACACCCTTACCATCCTGGCCCAAATATACCACCACTCTTAGGTATTTACTCAAGAGAAATGAAAAAGCGTATTCACACAAAAATCTGTCCACAAATGTTTATGGCATTGTCACTTATAATTTAAAAATACTGAGACCACCCAAATGCTTGCCTGTGAATAGATAATCAAACAGTAACATAATTCACACGATGCAATATGTCTTATTAATAAAGAGGAGAAAGTGCCTATTCTCTGAACAAAATGGCTGAATATCAATTGCGCCGTGCCAAGGAGAAAGCCAGGCTAAAACGTTTTCAGACTGTATGGTTCCCCTCACATCATGTTTTGGAAAAAGCAAAGCTATCGGGACAGGTAACAGGTCAGACTTTGCCAGGGGCCAAAGGTGGGGCTGCTGCACTGCAGAGGAGCAGAGGGTGTGGTGGGTGGTGTCGGCATTCCTCTATGTCTTGACTTTGGCAGTGTCTACATAGCACTACGCATTTATCAAAATTCACAACACTGTACATGAAACATGGCAAATTGACTAGATGTAAATTTTACATCAAGAAACCTGACTTAAAAAAAGATTCTCTAGGCACAAACTTGAAACACGAACAGAGAAAAAACAGATTAAAACAAAAATGACACTTATCCCAGATTACTCTGAAAATAACTTACCTGGTTATGATGTTTACATTTTTCTGTTAAATTTATAAGTAGTTATTTCTTTTAATTGCTTTATTATTAGAAATCCTAATGTTAAAACATTTTCTTGCAAGTAATCTTTCAAATGATGTGACTTGCACGTCAGTTGGACAGAAATTATTATAATGTGATCTGTGAAAAACACATGATATGTATCTTATTGAGAGGCAGTGGAAGTTCAGGAAGAAAGGCTTATGCATATTCTGCTAATGACCTACTTCCTGTGTTATTCTTAGCACATCTGATGAACTTTAGTCAAGGTCACATTCACAATTTTGAGAGCCCCATGCTCACTGGAAAGGATTTCTAATCCTTTGTTATGTGGCAGGATGGGGTTACAAATATCACATGGCAGCCTTTGACATCTGAGCACACGCATTTTAATGCTCATTCTGTGTCGTCCCCCCCCCACCCCCAATGCAAACCCTAGGTTGTTACTAATAAGGTAATTTTGCTCAGACGAGGTAAAGTAATTTGAGTGAAGAAATTCTATCTTGGAAAGAAGTTTGAAAGGACAGGCAATCGCAGGAGTGGTTTATAGTAGGAATTCCTGTGTGTAAAGTCACAGAAAAAAACATTTTCTTGTTTCCTCTCCATCAGCAAGTACTTGAGAAACAGTTGGGGGGGGGGGTCCCAGGCTTTTGCTGGACCTTAATACCATCCTCACAAAGGCGCTGTCCCCTGGAATTTCACCAAACATTCCTCCAGGCTCCTTAACACCAGGAGTTAATATGACAACTTTATATATGGAAAAAAATAATCAGAAAAACATGCAGTTTAAGAGTGATGCTTGGAAAGGTTGAGGGCAATCTTTGTCTCTGACTTTGGTCATGGCAAGGGACTAAGAAAAGCAGATGTTAATAATTGCTCACACTCACTGGAGATGTTAATCACAATTGCTCACACTCACTGGATACATGGAATTTGCGAAGTGCTGTGCTAAACAGTTTCACACCTATAATCTCATTTAATCACGGCATCAACACTACCAACCTGAGGACCACTGAAGTTACCTTGTACAAAATTACCATGGCTTATATGGCTCTGCCACCAAGTCTCATGCCCAGAGCTGAGCGACCCCAAAACCTATTAGCCAGTGAGCAAATGTATGACACAGACATAGCCTGAAACCCCAGCCTCAATTTTCTCAACTCTAAAATTTCAGTAATTTGGTAAATAGAAGAAAGCTCAAATGGACAAGTCGTTATTGAATACATACTACGTGCAACATTTCATGACAGGTTTTGGGTTTCTTGGAGGTTGTAATGTCATTATTCAAAGATATGCACATGGGAAGAGATCCAAGATGGCAGAGTAGATAAACACTGTGCTAACCTCCTCACTGAACACATTAAAATTACAACTAAATTATAGAACAATCAACCGGGACAACCATCTGAAGTCTGGCTGAACAGAAGGTTTATAACAAAGGTATAAAGCAGCAGCCACGTCGACACTGGTAGGAGGGTTGCAGACACAGAACAGGCCCCTGCCTGTATGTGGTGAACGAGAATCAGGTGGGATATCTTGACCTCAGAGGTTCTCCCCAGAGGAGTGAGGATCCCAGCCCCACACCAGGCTCCCCAGCCCAGAGTACTGGTGCGGGAAGAGGAGCCCCCATAACAGCTGACTGTGAAAAACAGGGAATTCCGACCACCCAGGTGGGCCGAGGCTGCGGAAAACCCAGGCATCCTCTTAAAGGGCTGGTTCACAGACACACTCGTTCACAGGCACTCACCTTGGGTTCCAGCGCAGGGGCAGTGACTTGGTGGGTGTCGCAGGCATACGGGGAGCAGACTGCGGTGTGGCTTTGGATGAGGGCCAGAGGACAGTTGCCATTTTCCCTGTGAGGAGGTCCTCCTCCCGCGCAGTCGGCAGCTGGCAGCTGACCGGCAGGCGCCATCTTGCCTGTGTTGAGCCCACCCCCTCATGGCCAAATCTGAATCTGATTAGTCTGGTGAGCTCCGAGGCTCTTCCCTTCTGACTCGCTGGGACCCCACCTGACCCAACTCCCCCAATGCCAGAGGTACTTTCTCCAAGAGCAGCCAGCCCCATCCACATTGCAGTCTTTCTCGGAAAACTATTGGAGTCCAGCACAGCCCAGACAGCTGGCAATGGACCTCATTTTGCTCTGAGACTTTTGCTGAGTAGCTCCAGGCTCAGCACTGCACCAAGCCAATCTACATTAACCTGATGACCACAACCCTTTCCACTCTAGTGACTCCCTGAGTCCCTGCCTCACCTAACTTGTATAATGCACGATTCTCTATCAGTGGCTGAACCTTAATGTGGCAGCAGGCCTTGGGTTGTCCCAGCCTTTTGTGGAGCTACCCCAGGCCTGGTGCTGGTAGCAGACATCCTTGGTTCGCAGTGTGGCTTCTCCCACACACCTCCAGGTTTAGCACAGGCAGCGAACAACAGCAGATTGCTTATTTGTTGGGGGTCATAGACGAGAGGGAGTAGAGGGCAGGGTGAAAAAAGTGAAGGGATTAAGAAGTACAAATTGGTAGTTACAAAATAGTCACTGGGATGTAAACTAAAGTATAAGAAATATAGTCAACAATATAATAACTACGTATAGTGCAAAGTGGGTACTCAACTAGTTAGGGAATCACTTCTTAAATTACATGAATGGCTAACCACTATGCTATACACCTGAAACTAATATAAAATAATATTGAATGTCAACTATAATTGAAAAATTTTAAAAGGCGGGGAAAGGTGAAGGGGAATAAGAGGTCCAAATCTCCAGGTATAAAACAAATAAGTCATGGGGATGTGATGTACAGCATGGGGAACATAGTCAACGATATTGTGAGTGTGGGACCATGTCACATGGTTTCTGGACTTATGGTGATCACTTCGTAAATGTTGAAAACTATGCTGTACCCCTGAAACTAATATAATATTGTATGTTAGCTACACTTTTAATACAAATCTTTAAAAAAAAAAACATAAACATTGGCACTCTGAAAAAATAAAGATATGTGTTTGTGTGATTTGATGACGTAAACAAAATTGCATAATTAATACTATGTGGCTAACTTATAATTTTTAAAGCAAGGGAATCTGTCTTTAGCCATCATTATAAGGGACATTTTTTAAATTAGTGTAAAATAATATGTGATTTCATTAAAGGGGCAGGACAGGAGAGCAGCCCTCAAGGCCTGATCCTACCTCACAAGTTGCTAATTCATATTTAATGATGCGAGGGAGGCCATACTCTGATGTTCTGATACCTCAGAAAGACAGGGCAGCGGCATTTAGCTCCACAGACGTGCATATATTTGTGCTTTAGAAAGAGAATCTTGAAAGGGAGAAAAGCTTTTCACAAATCTCAGGAAAACAGTTTCAGCAGACTCAGAGGAATTAGACAGAATGTTGAAAGAGTGTAATTATATTCTTCCTCTCTAATGTGCTGAGGCAAAATGACTAAAAGGAAAACAAGTTGAAATGTAGACACCCCACATGTGGCCAGAAAGAGGTCATTATTACATTAAGGACCTAATCCAATTGTTTTTAGAGTATATATAACCGACATTACACAGGACAATTAATAAACAAAAGTAATTTAATTACATGTAGAAGCAGGGTGTTTTGACCATGGGGTTTTCTGATAGTTGACACAGTTCTGAGCTGGTAGATACCCAATGGCGGGGAGCTGCACATGGGGTAAGGGAAACCCCAAGAAATCTATAGTAAGTTACGTTTGGGGACGGATCGTTTCCTAAAGCAGGTATAACAAGTTCTATGACCAAGAGTTCAAACATCAGGCATTTACTCTCTCACACTTCTGGAGAATAGAAATCTGAGGTCAAGGTGTACACAGAGGTGGTTCCTTGTGAGGGACGGGAAGCAGAACCTGTCCCAGGCCCTGTCCTTCACGGCAGA
This sequence comes from Rhinolophus hipposideros, assembly GCF_964194185.1. Lineage (NCBI taxonomy): Eukaryota > Metazoa > Chordata > Mammalia > Chiroptera > Rhinolophidae > Rhinolophus > Rhinolophus hipposideros. The sequence continues at coordinate 75,171,635 of NC_138058.1, read as the reverse complement.
AGCCGTCTTCTCCTGCGTCTTCATACTGCCTTCCCTCCGTGTGTATCTCTATGTCTAAATTTCCCTTTTATAAGAATGTAGTCACATTGGGTTAGAACCTACCCTCATGATCTCATCTTAACTTGATTACATCTGCAAAGACCCTATTTCCAAATGACATCACATGTACAGGTGCTGGGGGTTAGGGCTTCAAGATATGAATTGGGAGCACATGATTCAACCCGTAAGGGGCTTGCAGCACAACTCGAGTGAACAAATGAGAGGTCTGCACTGAAGGGGGAAAGTAAGTGAGTGTGTGTGTGTGTGTGTGTGTGTGTGTGTGTGTGAGTGTTTGTATCTCATAGGTCCACCAGACCCCATATTTTGCCCCTTCTTTTTCTGACACAATTACAACTGTGTGCTGGGTGACAACAAATCCACAAATTCAACTACTGACTGCTAGCTCCTTTTTAAACATTTATGTCTATTTTGTGCAACATGTGATATAAGGCCTCAAAATATATATTACAAATTTATGCCACCAGATTTCTTCATTTTAGATGTTTGCAATCTAGTTGAAAGACACCTACACAGGAAAAGGTAACCAACAGTGAAGCAGGATAAGGAAATGTCAGACATTAAAGGCCAGATACACGATTCAGTGGAAGTAAAAATCACTTCCAAATGAAATAGTTATGCAAGGATTTATAAAATATGTAGAATTAGAGCCAGATATTATTAGATAAAGGCAAAGGGAGGAAAAAGAAAAAACAAGACTTTGGAATCAAGACAAATTGCTTAATTTCTCTGGTCCTCAGAGATGGCCCCTCTTTTCTAGAGCAATGTAGTCCCGGATGAGTAGCTGGTGGCCAGCTTGCTACCTGTCTCAGCTTCCCTTAGTTAGGTGTGGTCACATGAGCAAATATGACACGAGTTACTTCCTGCTCTGGGCCTGAAGACATTGGGTATTTCTTCTACATATTTTTCTTCCATTTTTTGAGAACTGAAACATAGAAATATGGAAATGCAAGATTTCTAGCTGTGACCATAGGAAAAGGGAGAAGAACCCCCCGGGATTCTGATGAAATCATGTTGGAAGCCACCTCTGCCCCCAGATGACCAAAGGAGCAGACCCACTGCCATTTTGAAACACACTCCTCAGGGGTGTTTTTTGTTTGTTTGTTTTAAAATAAACATCGCATATAAAACTAGGACTATCCAGAAAACCTCAGATGGGTGGCTACAATTTTTATACTCCAACAATAACTGAGGCGTGACACATGTAGTGTAAGCTTTAAAACTGTCAAATATGAAAATAAAGAAACATTTGAATAGGTGTGGCAGCACTTTGAATGTCTGCCGTGTTTTCAGAAACTGAAACAACAGGGATTGTAGACATGCCACCTTTCTACGTTCTGGCCCAATGACCCTGAAATACTAGGATTTTTAATTTGCTGTTACCATAGTGAGCTACAGTGGTAAAGACAGAGCTTAATTTAGCTTTCTTCATAGAAATCAAGGATTGAACAATTCCAGATTTACCCACTGAGTTTAATTAAAAATATATTGTCTCAACACAGCTAAATGCCTATGTACAGGCAGAAGGAACTAAAGCCCCACCATGGAGGAGGGGTCCCATGGAGGCCCCAACGGAAGGAGCTCCAGGAGCTTCTGAGAGACTGGGTGTCACCCCGGCATGCAGGCCTGTCCCTTGTCTCCCCAGCTACACTGGTTGCAACTTGAAGAGTTTATGTCTCAGACCTTGACGCTTTGTACCATTCAAGTGACACTGAACGAAGATCTCTCTGGACAAACTGGGTGTAATTTGGGTAATCTCCACGTGGCAAGCACCTGTACCCTCATTTGCATTTATAGAGCTCCTTTTTAATCTGTTAATTATGTAAATAGCAGACACGATTTTTGACATCTTACTTTCTAATTCTGCTTTAAAAACTGATGAGACTTTACATTGCGGGCAATTTGCTATTTTAACACATACAAAGGGTGGATTCATTTAAGCAAATAATAGAGTGAATAACTGCATATCTATTCCCCAAAATGCTTCTCTGTATTTTGTCCTATTGTGAAAGCTCCAAGTGTGTATAGAACTGGAGTGTTCCATTGAAGCTGTGGCTTGCACCCCACACACCTCTCATCCTTGTCCCCTCCATCTCTCCACATCCACACTTACCCAGAGATACTATCAGACCAACTAAAACAAAACAAAACAAAACAAAACAAAACAAAATACTGTTCCAGGAACTAAGGCCACAATGTACAGATGATATAAGAACATTTCCTATTAATGCTTTTTGTGTTCTTATACAACTATTGTTGCAACACTTACTGTTAAAAGGGCAAAAAATAAAGCATTGCAAGGTGTCTTTCTTCTTCCATAGGTATTCACTACAAACTTAATCATTCCTGGTGTTTTACCAACTGTGCTAACTTCCCCAGGTTAATCTCTCCGGACTCCTATTTGTAAAACAGAGCTAGTACTACAGTGTTTGGGAGATATTAAAGGTAAAACAAGACAGCAGTGGTAAAATAATGTACAATGTACCTGTCACCTGCGAGAGTTAGACAAATGCCAGCTGCCTTACCTTCTCCAATTCTGGTTCTACCTTGGACCCTTCATCTCAGACCTACCTGGCAGTAGTCTGAGAACTGCTGTCGCCACCTGTCAGGTGAGTGGCACCTTGTCCTACCACAGCCCCTGCATCCTAAGGCTGACCTGAGAGATCCTGTGGCAGCTTGCGTGTGGCCTGCATCCCTGCGTGTCTTTAACACCAGAAGGTGTGGTGAGCGGTGAATGAATGGCCCAGCAGAATTTACGTCCAGTCAGCACCTCCTCATCCCAAAGCCTGAATTTATAAACAGGAGGATAATGAATGCCTTTCATCAGCTTTCATTTTCTAATGCAGTGACCCATCCTAACACTGTGTAATAACAGGTCCCAGAGTGACAATTAAAATAAATCACCCCACAGAATATGCCATTAGAAGTATTCATGCCTCATCAGTGACTGAATTGTCTTATAGAACATATCCTGAGGAAATATTTATAATTTTAGCTTCGGCTCCCCAAAGCACAATCTGATTACTATTCTGCTCTTGTGGTAGATTTCTCAGAAATTGAAACATGGTTTGAATCTTATTTTCTGGGTGACCGTCTAATTTTGTTTTAATGAGGAATACCAATGGCGAATCATGAACCAATAGCTATTGATCCAAAATAGATCACCTTCCCACAGAGCCCCAAAAAAAGATGAGCCTTTGCACAGACCGCCCTTTTTAAGAGAAACTCTTGAATGACTAAGCTCATTTTCCCGCTCTTGATGAAGGGAATACAAGCGAACTGAAAGGACTTTTAAAATGTAAAATCTATTCCTCTCTCACTCTTTTAAAGATATTCTAAGGATGAAGAAATACAGTGACAGACGTCAAGTGCAAGGTGAAGAAGCCTATCATAGCTCCTCCCATCACAGTCTTAGCCTTTACCCCTCACGAAAACCAGGGAGGGGTCAGCAGACACTGAGGTCACAGTGGACAGTCTTTTATTTCACTTCTGCCACCACAAGGGTCAGGCCACACTACTTAAGCATCTCCCAGAGTCTGGTATCTCCTGTGAGCCAAAACAGTCAGGCATAAGACCTGCAGAAAGACACCAAAGTACATATTTAGGTAAATTCTTCATTTTGGGACACACAGGAAAGGACTTTGAGGTGACTTGTGTTATGATAGGTTGTGGCGGTGGCTGCTGCCTCAGGAGCACGTTGGTGGTGGAGGCGCAGGTCTCAGTCAGCTGGCGCTGCTATAGCAAACACCACAGACTGGGGGCTTAAGGCACAGACACGAATACCTCACAGCTCTGGAGGCTGGACGTGTGAGACCAGGGTGCCCACACGGTTCTGTCTGCCTTCTTTGACAGGTCCCGATGTGGCAGAGAGAGCTCTGGTGTCTCTCCTTACAAGGATTCTAATCCCATCCTGGGGACTCCCATCATGACGTCCCCTAACCTCATCACTGATATCACCACCTGGGGCGTTAAGGCTGCACCATAGGAATTCAGGGTGGGGGGCCCAAACATTCCACCTGTAACACACAGAGAGCAAACGTCTGAGAGCAGGAAGCCCTCCCAATGTGGCTCTCCTCCAGGGAAGGGGCTTAGAAGGCAGCTGGCCAGGGGCCCCCTTGCCCTGAGACCTGGAAATCAGGGTATCTCCTTGAACAGGCTGCACTGCCTGTTTCTTAGGTGTGTGTCTCCCTCTGGGTCTGCATGCCACATATTCCTTATGGTATCGATTCCCTAGTTTGGTAGCTCACTGAGATCTCAGCAATTAAGGTCAGTTTGCAAAGGTAATTTTGCGAATGGGACCACCCAGACCATATTTTGTGTTCTGATCTAGTTCACATACACTCCACAGTTCGCTGGGATTATACAGGAAATGTGGTAGCTGACAAGCCCCCCGCACCCATGGCCAAAGGAAATAGATCAGGTGCCTCTTCCAGGGACGAGAGTCCCCAGACTGTCTCTGGCATCAAGTATTTAGAAAGAGTGTTGGGTTTTAAGACACTTTGGCAGAACTTTCTTCACTGTTAAAGACAGATAGAAATATTCTAAATGTGAAATCTCCACGTTATTTACTTTTCTAGGTTTCAATTTCCCATCCAGGTAAGTAGATACAATACCTGCTAATAACCTGAAAGTGGAGTGGTGAGAATTAATCGGATCACACGTAAAGCGATGTCAGCTTTCAGAATGAGAAGCATGAATACGAATACAGCAGCTTCTTCTGAAAAAGCGTCTTATGTTAACACTTTTCTAGCAGCTCTCCCGGACTCATCAGGGGGAACCTTGTGAATGTAGAAGCCTTGCTTGACCTTCTGAAGAGGCTTCATTTTCATGATTTGTTTTCTATGGATTTTTCACACCACACAACCCTCCCTCCAACCTTCACACCCATATTCACAGCTGAATAATCTCGGAGAGAAATTCTTCTGTAAGATAAAGAGGCTTTAGGGAAATTCTGGCTCTAAGAGGAAAAGGAAGAAGCAAGAAGACAATGTATCATTACTTCAAAATGGAAATGTAAAGACCCTTTTTTTGGATGATAATTAAAATCCCCCAGGAACCAGAGGTTCAACCCCACAGAAAGGGCATTTTGGAAAATCACAGTCAACATCTGGACCTCAGTTTTCTTTTTTGCAAAATGAGGAGGTTGGATTATGTCAAAAAGCCTTGTAAGCTCCAATATTTTATCATTTGTGGTTTGTTAAGCATTGAACTAGATCCTTGAATTTGGCAGGGGAGAGAGGAGAGGCTGGGAAGGAAGGGGAGAGTTTATACCCATGTCTCTGGGAGAGGAGAGCCCAGGGAGCAGACACAACCCAACTGCTGTGCTCTGAGGCCCTGGAAGCTCAGGGCCCACTGGTGACCCAGACAACCATCTGTTAGCGGCTCGCCTTTACAGAATGACCACTATGACAGGCGTGGGTTCTTCTGACAACAGTTTACAAGGTCAGATGCAATCCATTTAACCAGATGAGGAGGACAGGTTTACTAAGTTTCTCAAGGTCCTACCACCAAAGCTTAGTTTTCTCTGACTGTAAAGCTGGGCCCGGTAAGGGCATTAATTATTAGCCGGCCCATCAGGCCTCTCCATTAACTGCCCAACACTTTTCCTGAGACCTCAGGTCCCTTTGGCTCCCAAAGTCTGAGGGTGCATTAAGGTACATTAGACAATCCATAGAAAGCCTGCAAGCATCCTTTCCCCAGACTGGGCTGTTGGGAGGGAGACACAGGATTCAGACTGTGGGGACAGAACCCCAAAGAGCAGTTTCCAGGCTCTCAGCCTCACGTGGAAAGGTGCTGGCTCAGGTAGTAAATGGCCATCAACTGTGACTGGATGGCCAGCAGCTGTGGCTAGTTGGCCGTCAGCTGTAACCAGTGAGCCATTGGCCACGAATATAACTGCCGTGGTTATGCTAGTAGAAAATGGGGGCTAGCAAGGAGATGATGGCTGGCAAGCGCGGATTGCAGTTAGGACGGTGGGTTGCGGACAGTGTGGCTCCTGCTTCGTGTGTCTCCAGCCCAGCCGCCAGCGAGAACATAGTGGTGTGACTCCCCTACCTATGGCTCCGTGGGTGTTCCTGTTTGGCCTCACCGTGTCCTGCGGGTGAGGACATGTCCTGTGAGACCCCGCCTGTCACCCTGCATGACAAGACAGAAGCCCTCTGAGGGGAGAGGAGAATGCACACTCCCAGGCAGTGTGCATTTCAAAGTGTTCTGCTTCTTGATGACTCTGGAGAGAAGAGGCTTTCTGCTTCTCCATAGTGACCTCTCACTGGCCTGAGGCAATTATTGGAACACCAGGCCTTGAGCCTTTCTGAGATGCCTCACTCCCATGTTTGGGAAGCAAAGGAGCCTGGAGAAGGTGAAGACGGTCCATTCAGTGGTTTGCTTAAGGTCAGAGCCACTAAACCACAGAGCCAAGAACGCCGACACACTGGGTCTTCCTGGGCCACCTGCAAGGTCAGCCCCTAACGCTCAGCTGCCTACCCGAGCATTTTCCTCTGCCCGTCCATCAGCCTGTGGACACTCAGACCGCTCCAGTGCAAGGCCTGCGTCTGTGTGCAAAGCGCCTCTACCTCTGAGCGCTCACGTGATGCTCTGAACACTGAGAGGCAGAAAGCAGGCACAAAGCCCTCTCCATCAACGGAGTGGAAGCCCAGGAAGACGCCGACCCCACAGGCAGTGGAAAACATGCCCAGCTATTTCCTTAAGAAGGTCTTTCTCTCTCTGTTGTATTTTGTTTATAAAATTTAAAAAATGTTCATAGGCAAGAGGCCAATGCACTCCATGGCTGCAAAAGACTCACGTGGGCAGGGCTGCCCTTCAGATGGACCTGGCACTTGACTGGCCACTGTCACTTAACCCATAACAATCATCAGAAGCCATCGCTTGTGACTGATGAGTGGCAGGCGTGCAATCTATGTCTCCAGAGTGGCCAAGGGGCAATTTTCATTCTTCTGGAATTTTCACCGCAGGCCACTGGGTCTTGGAATCACACACAGCTCTGTGGACCAGGAAAGCACACCTCCACCCATGAGCTGTTCACGCAGGCTCACAGATCTAACAACAGCACTCATCACCAGGAATGAGCAAAAACTGGCTGATCAGATGGAGAGTAGTTATTAAAACTTGAACACAAAGCAAAGCCTACTTTCACACACACAGATGCATACGTGTACATGTATGTGTACATACATATGAGTGCACACCCACAGATATGCACCCCAAAACACAACAGTGCAATCACACTTCTGTTGCAGCTCTTTAAGACACCATATAACCTTCAGATCGTCAGAACTGATTATATGATTGCTTCTGGGAAAACAGAGCTCTTGCTGAATGAAACATACGCTTCTGTCATACACCTTTTAGATTAAGAAGACCTGCACTTAAACATCACTTGAGAGGCCTTTCTTTCTATGGTGGACAAACTCAAGAGAGGCGTCAGCCAGAAAATCAAACATAAAAAGACATTTCAGAATGCAAAGTCAAATGCTCTCAATTGTAAGCTGGAACGTTTTGTCATGAGACAACAACAGAACTCATTAAACAGCTTCTCTGATTCAACACTACAAAAAAAAGTTGCCGTGTCTCAGCGCACAAGTCAGAGGTGTGGCCTTGAGCTGTTCTGCCAGCAGTGAACCTGGGGAAGTGTGAGGACGAGTGTGGTGCACGGACCTGGCCTCCCCAGGAGATCCGAAAACGGACACATTTTTGGGCCTTAGCCACTGACCTGCTGGGTAAAGCTGCTCTCTGTTAGCCATATTTTTGCTGCAAACCATGAACAAGTCTCCAGGGAGCCTGCTGTCCTCAACTTGAAGGCTCAAGTCAGGAAGAGGTTTCTTCCACAAACTCTCTGTGCCACAGGGTGAAATCTGTAACTATGAGTAAGTCTTGGGCAAGCGATTGTATAGGATGAAGACACACAAGTGGGTAGAACACTAATACGCTCGGGTGAGTGTAAGTGATGGTGGGGGAGGGTAGGGAGCGAGAGTGAAGTGGGGGACGGGGTGAAGGTGAAAGACACTCAGTGTTTTTGGAAGGCTATGAGGACAAAACCTGCACAGTGCCTCAGTAGACTAAAGCGGATAACCGAAATGTGTGTGTGTGTGTTTCTTACCTCCCTGTATCAGGAAATAGAAACTGTGGGGAGCCATGATTTCTTGTTGCTTTGGAGCCTTGTTGGACTGGCTCAGTTTATAATTAACCTAAGGCATTGTCTCTGCAAAATACCTTGAGGGTGCTTACAAGTTGCTGAGGAATGAGGTGGGAGTGGCCGGTTTCCCCGGATACAGATGACTGATGGCTATCAGGATAATTGGTAGTCTCTTTCATGGGATAATTACTTTGGGGAGTTTTGTAGTGATTTTGTAGTTTCTTTGTAGAAGTTAAAAATTTACTTTCTGTGAAGTAATACATGCCAGTGAGTGTTAAACTGCACGTACCCAAAGGATATAAAATGGTGAAGGTAAATAAACTAGGCGCTTCAGCATCACTGAAGACCGGCCGTATCATTATTTGTGTGAGTGTCTCTTTTTCATTCCCACTCCCCCCTTCGGGTACTGTTCGACTCGTGGCGGCTGGCTCGCCACAAGAAACCATCCAGAATAAATTCTGAGGATAGAATTCAGGGAACATGTCAAGCTGCAACATTTCGCTGAGGAAAAACATCTTATCTCATCAGTGCTGTGGCAGGTGTGAGAGGACAGGAATGAGAGAATTTCACAGGTATGTCCTGGATGCAAGGCTCATGGATTCCAAGTCCCGTGTAGGCAGAAGAGCAAACATAGCCACTGGAACTGGCATTAACGGAGGACCCAGAGCCCAGTGGCTGCGGCTGCATTCAGGCTCTGGTCCCCACCAGTTAGGTTAAGAGAGCACCTTGTACCTGCTGAAGTGGGTGACTGCTCTTTCCCTTAACTTGGGTGCTGGTCCTCATGAAACTACAGCAACTGGTTTGAACTGCAGCTGGGTCACCCAGGGACGCAGATTCGCCTGGTCCAGGGTGGGGCCCAGACATGTGCATTCATTCTTCAGTTCCCTCTGTGATTCTAATCAAGGTCATTCTCACAAGGTGAGGATGCTTGTAAGGCTCCTGGCTGAGCCAGCTGGAAGGATGAGGGTGCCTGAGTGTTGAATTGCCATCCTCTCTCATTTACTGTACATGCTGAAGAATGGATTTATTATGTTGTCTCAACATAATTGCCATAGAGACAATAAGGAATTTGGTCTCAACAAATATTAATGGAGAGAAAACAATGCTCCAGGTGTTATTCCGGACGCTTGGTTTGTGTTAGCAAAAGGAAAAAGAAAGAACTCTGCCTTGGCCTAGCTTACATTACACCAGGGAATACAGACAACAGGTTGGAAGCATGATGCACTGATGGTATAATAATGTGACACATGCTGTTAAAAAAAATGTGAGTGGACTTGAGATTGTAAAAGGAGTGGGGAAAGAATTTCAGTATTCATGGAAGTCATATCAGTCCTCACTAAAGATGTGACATTTGAGAAGGATCTGGAAAGTGTAAGAGAAGGAAAGAGTATTCCAGAAAAGGAAACAGTTAGTGCAAATGCCTCACACTGGGTTTGAAGCTATGCTCAAGGTATGAGAAGGTGGTCAGTGATGCTTGAGCAGGATTAACGAGGTGACAGAATACAGGCTGAGGCTGGAATTGTGAGGGGCACCACGCTACAAAGAGCAGGGCCATTGTAAGGACTCTGGCTTTCCCTAGGAGTGAAATGGGGAGCCAAGACAGGGCTTGAGTCAAGCTCATCAAACATAACCTCACCTAAGTTGTTAAAAGAACCACTTTGGCTGTTGTATTGAATCTGAAGTAGGGATGACCAAAGTAGAAGCAAGGTTATCAGTTAGACGACTAGGGCAGTTCCCTGGGTCAGAGGTGAAGAGTGGCCTGAACCATTTTCTCAGCCACACAGGTGGAGCGAAGTGGTCAAATTCTGGATATATGTAGACACTGGAGACAATGTATCCTGAGAGATTAATGTGGAAAGGCAGAAAGGAGTAAAGAACAACTTTAAGGTCTGGTTTTGGTCTATGCCTACGGGAAAGATTGAGTTGTCTTCAACAGAGAAATGGAGGTTGTGATGGCAATGAATTTGGGTGACGGAGGAGAGAGCATGTGTTTAGTTTATGTCATATTGAGTGTGAGATGTTTATTAGACAAGTCAGATGCCAGATACGTTGGATACATGGATGTAGAGTTCGGGAAAGTCTGGGCTGGAGATAACAATTTGAGAGTCAAAAGCATCGAAAGAATATTTAAAGTTATGAGAGTAGCACAGTTATGGCTTTTTGTATCTGTGAAGAGAGTACACATTAGCATTTAATAAAAATCACTGGGTTGAAGATTATAAGGTATTTTTAATGCTTTTTAATGCCTATTTTTATACTTATTTGAATAATCTAGTCTCTAGAAATAACATTCTTTTTTATATTTTAAGAAACAATCTTTTAAAAGTCTATCAAAGAAAAATATAAAAGAAGCAACCTACAATGGAATAGGAAAAAAACAGAGGAAGATGAATTCTAATTGAGTGGCTCTTGTTGAATTTTAGAATGTGATTACTAAATCAGTTAACACACAGAATTTATTTGCCTGGACTTTTAAATGAAACAAATTCAGGATAAATAATAGTGAATAAAATGCTAGAAATATGTATTAGTGTACAAGCAAGAAGTGGCTGTGTTTCAATTTGTCTTAGTATCGGACAATTCCTAAGGAACAGAATAAAAATCATTATGTAAGTTAGTATAAAAGTTGTAACATGCAAACATTAAAAAAGGTGTTGGATGATGGTATGTATCGTGGTCACTTTTCTCCAATATACTTAGCCAAGTTCAGATCCAGATCATTGCAGGAATTATATACATATATATATATAATGTATGTACACACACACACACACACACACAAAATGAATGAGTAAAATTGGTAGGGACTTAATGAATAATAATAATGTATTTTCATGATCACCCTTATAAAGACAAGAGTCTCGTATACCCAACCAGTCTAGGAAAACTATCACACAGAGCCTTCACCTGACCCACTTTTTTCAATAAACCACCACAGAAACAACCCTCTGTCTAGGACCACCCACACCCTTCGTTTTTACCCCAGCGTGCTACCAGTTCTTGGGCTTCTGGGGGATTTCAAACTATCTTGGAAGAGATCTGATTTTAAGAAAGCTTGTATTCTGGCTTTCACTCCAGTGTTGCTAACAGTTGGTTCTGGATTGTGGTTGTAAAGAGGTTTCATAAATCAGCTTATGTTCTTTATGCTAAATCTCAGAGAAACACATATGCCAGGGGGAGTTTAATCACTGCAGAGTCAGTGACTCATAGAAGACAGTGTACACGCACGTTGGAGCCCTCCCTTAGGTCATCCAGACATGGAGCGGAAAGAGAAGGCAGTCAACACTTAGCGACATTTTGAATAAGTTGTCTAGTCATTTTAAAATTGAAGCCCTGCTCTTTCGGTCTCTTATAAGATTGAATCATTACTCTGAGTACATGTGTTTAAATCACAGAATGGTCTTGGTGCTCAGGATATGAGCCACTTAAATTCTATCTGAACTATCTACTTCTGCTCATCAGTAAATATGGGTGTTCCCTGGTCTCGAAGCCACACGAGTCTTGTTCCTTAACCTTTATGTGCAACGTAGGTGATCCCGTGAGAGACCCAGGAGGGTGTAAGGCGTGGGTACCAGTCTGAGAGTCAGCTCTGTCCCCAGTGTGTCTTTGTGCCCTCTGAGCTACAACTGTATTCTTCAAACCCAGAAACATGTGCCCGCGTTCCACACAGACAAGTCATGAAAATCAAAAAGAGATATTCCAGAGAATGCCTTACAAACCCTAATTTCTCTGAACTATTATTCATCACTTTTCCTACAAGAAAAGAAATGAATGAAATGAAGCTATCCAAAGATGTCTCAAACCTCATTTTTCGGAGAAATAAGAGCTTTACAGAGGGAAGTTACTACGTTTACAAGAAACTTTTGTCATTATTCTATCTGGAGAGAAAGAGAAGGGGAATAAGAGGTCCAAATTTCCAGGTATAAAACAAATAAGTCATGGGGATGTGATGTACAGCATGGGAAATATAGTCAGCAATACTGTGACAGCCTGGGACAGTGTCAGATGGTTGCTGGACTTTTTATGGTGATCACTTCTTTGGGTGTATAAATGTTCAATAACTATGCTGTATACCTGAAACTAATATTGTATTGTATATTAGCTATATTTTAATACAAATCCTTTAAAAATATACATGGTTAAGAATTGGATGTTGGCTAAATAAATTAAACAATTGTATTACAAAATCATAAAGTGATGTTCCAGGTCCAAGATCAGCAAACTACAGCCTGTGGACCAAATCTGGCCCACTACTGGCTTTTCTAAATAAAGTTTTATTGAAAACAGTCATTTAAATGCATGTCAGGGGCTGCTTTCAGGCTACAATAGCAGCGTCAAGTAGCTGCCATAGAAAAAATACAGAACTTGAAGCCTCAAGTATTTATTTAATGGCTTTTTATAGAAAAGGTTTCCAACCTTTTGTCTTGATGAATGTAAAAATAAAAACATATTTGTATTTTAATGGGAAAAAATGTACTGGTAACAAATTCACAGAAAGAACTCAGGACTTGAGATGAAAAGTACTCCTATACAGATAGGATCAGAGTGGTTTTGCTTTCCATTCCAGTTTAAATATACTTTGCGATTCAGGGTTCTAACTCATTATGACCTAGAAAAGTCTGGATTGTTCCCTGATGCATAAGGATACAGACGGATTGACATTCTCTGATTGGGGGCTCTAATGCTGTCAGTCAATCCCAGCGTGACCAGAGGCATCTAAGGTGTCACCAAGGGACACTGAACTCCAAGAACACTCGCTCTCCTGTCTGCTGTGAGCTGACTTCTCACCAGCAGACCCTGGGCAATCCACAGGACACTGCTCAGTCATTCCCTCATTAAAAATGACAAAGATAAAGGATGAATTGGCATAATCCTCCCATGAAAAAGAAAAACTATTACTTAGCATAGAGTTTTAAACTCTGAAATATTATAAAGTTCTACATGTTTGTTGAGAGTTAGAAGTTGCCAGATCTTTCCTTTGTCTTAGGTGAATGTGTGTGTCCCTGGAATAGCCCTGGAATTTGATGACACCACTCTCAGGTCCATGCAAATGCCTTGTGCGACCTTCACTTTTCATAGGAACTGGAAACTAAAAGCTGCCTGAGTCGAGCCGTCTGACACCGCGTACTAAGGGTATGTTCAGGGCATTCAGACAAGAAGTCAGATGAGCTGATAGTTTGTGGGGAGGCGATCAGGTGTCAGCACATAAACATGAACCGGACGCCCACTCTGAGAGCACGGGGACCGTCACCCTACTAGCCTGGCGGTGTGACCTGAGATGGGTGACTGCTCCGACTGTGTGGGGAGGGTGCTGGCAACCATGTCTATCAGAAGACCTGTTAGAAGACTGCCTCTCATCTCAGTTGAGAGGCCGTGGGACACATAGGAAGACAAAATTATTTAAAAATTAAATTTATAAAAACATTAAATGTTATTAAAAATTAACTAAATTAATCAATCTTAGAGAAGATACAGGTTGATATACAAAGAGCTCATGCAACTGTATATGAAAACCACTAAAGCCTCAGTAAATGAGCAAAGGCTGTGAACAGATGATTCAAAAATCTAGACTGGTGAAGAGAAATGCTCACTTTCCCTGGAAATCATAGAAGTGTGCCTTTGCTTACGAAGCCAGAGTACATTTACACACACACACACACACACACACACACATGCACATGAATTCATGACAAAAGTTCAGTGCAATAAAATGGGTCCGCCCACACATACACTGTTGGTAGAAGCACAAAACTAGTTAGTGTAATAGCGCTTTGTCACTATGCATGGCGTCAGCCACAAAAACATCATTATGAATTTAATTAAGACTTTCTTATGGGAAGTACATACTATTAACAGTCTTTCTCTTTTTTTGTAGCATTATATATAATTCAAAATAGCTTTTTGTATTTTTAAATTTTACTATACTTATAAGAGAAACAGAATCACTTTTATTTTTTTAAAAAATATGCACTCTTCTCACGCACTTCGTTTGCATGACACATTCTGTGTTAGTCCCACCCAGCTCATACATTCTATGTAAAGTCTATTCCTGCGAATTTGTAAGGGTGTTACAAGAATTAAAATGCCACTTTATTACTGAAATAGATCACTGTGTCAGAAGGTCAGTTCATATTCACACATAATAATGGGTCGTGGGGAAAGAGGAGGGGTTCCCATAAAACGTTTTTCTAAATATTATTTAAAACAGTGCAGGAAGGACATGGTTTGCATACTTGCAGTGGAGGTGTAGTGCATCGAGTGAGGTCTGAGGGAGTTTTTTCCAGTGGACCCCATCTGGCCGTGTGAAAGATAGCAGAAGGCATGTGGAGCCTGAGGATCCTGAGGGGGGAGTCTGACGGGGGTCTGCTCCTGAGCAAAGCTCCACCAGGACGTCACTGCCCCCGCCGAGCCCCCCACCCAGCAGCAAAGTGTCATCAAAGCTCTTCAACAGTTGAGACTGATGGGACCGGCAACCCCATTCCCGATGATCTGGATGTTACAGAAACCTCCCTCCATGTGCCTGTGCACCTGGAATGGAAGCTCCATTCCAAGAATGGCAAGGCCTCGGCCACCCCGACATGCGCTGGGGAAAACTGGTCCTTTGGTCGTTAGGGAGACAGGCTACTTCCTGCCTCATGGGTTTTTCTGTTCCCTCAATTCTTTTCTTTCCTACTCTTTGATTTTATTCCGGACCCAGAGTCTTTAAAACACATTTTAAAACAAAAAGAACTAGTTGGTGCTAAGCAAAGCCAAGCCATGATTAGGTGGCTGAGTATCCTCTGCCAAACGTGAGTTCCCAGCTCGCCAGAACTCCCGGTTTCACCGTTGAGTTTTCTCATTTGCCTGTGATTGACAGGCCTCAGAATTTAAAGTGCAGAGCCATGTGACAGCCGCAGGACCAGGCTCAGTGAGAAAATAAAGGCCAGTGTTTTGAAATCAGGGGCCAACCACTGGTTGTGCCATGAGTCTGCTCACCTTGTGATGGCCAACCACCTGTACAGGAGATGAGCACGGATCCACGCAGCCCACCTCATGAAGCCACAGACACCTGACAGATTGTGGCCGCCTAGCCACATGCCGCACGGTCTTTTTAATTCAACAGCAATCTTGTTTCTGTTACGATTTCATCCGTTTAGAAAGAAGCCCAGAGACAATCCCATCTTCTCAAAACAGACTTTCCTTGGAAACATTCCATGTACTTGTTAGAACCTGAATCTACTAATAATCAGCGTGGTTTAATTACTTTAAATAATATCAGCCTTCTTTTTTATGAAACCAACAACAAATATTGGCTAGACTTTTGTATTTCCAGTCAGAACTCATGTGTGCACGGTTCGTGTGGTATCCCTTCCAAGTGAAATATGTAAGCTCTGGAGAAAGTAAGGTAAATTTCAATATTTCCCTGTAGGTACTTACAGATGATTTCATCCCTGTCCTTTTACCCCTCCTTCGGAGAAGTAAGAAACGACACATGTTAATTTCATACTTTCTGAGTAAGTGCTTTGACAGCCCAGCTGGGGACACCTGAGTCTTCACACATCACTATTTGTTTCAAACTGCCCAAGCAACCTATCCCTTCTTAATTAAATCAGTTTGCCCAAGAAATGCTCTCCAAATTTGAAAAATCTACAGTTGAATATGGGTGGTAATTCATTTACAAACATTTGTCCAATTAAAAACAACAACAACAACAACGATGAAACCATGGAAATTTTTTTCATGGACTGCCAGAGTGAACTCGCAATTAATTAGGGTGTGTTTGAAGCCCCAATAAACTGTGAGTGGAAATGGCACACCCGCTGGCCCTGCTGGTGAGTCCAAGCTTCATTCTGAACAGAGCTCAATTATACCAAGGCCATGTGTCCTTGGACCCTCCTGAGGGAGAAACCAGCCATATCTCCGACAAGGAGGAGATAAACAATTAACTCTCGGACATGCAGTACGAAGCGTTCTATTCCTACAATCAGTATCATTTCAAAGACTGTCCATTACACTATTTTATTTATTCTTATGTATGTAAAACAGGCTCTATCTTTGGCTGCTTCTTCATGAAACAAAACCGATGTTTAGTGGCAGGCCAGCTGATCAGCACAGATTGGGGCAGGCGGACTCAGAAGGCTCAACTGGTGTGGCCCGGCCTGGCATGGCTACCCCTTCCTTACCCACGAGGCACAAGGCTGGTTACATCATCCAGAGCTGACTTTGAAAGCCACCATTTCATTCTGTGTGTGATCGCTCTCCTGCTGCTTTCTTTTTCCACTGACCAAAATTGTTCACCAGCTACCGTGTTTTGCTGAAGATAAGACCTAACCAGAAAAGAAGCCCTAGCATGATTTTTCAGGATGCCATCCCCTGAACATAAGCCCGAATGTGTCTTTTGGAGCAAAACTTAATAGAAGACCCGGTCTTATTTTCGGGGAAACACGGTATGTGAATGAGTGCACATTAAAACGTTATTCTGGTATCTGGGAAATGTTCCAAGCACATCTACAGGCATGGCATCCACCACGTGTGTTTGTTGACTTGTCATTAAAAAATACTAATTTTTGTACCGAGGCCCTCATACTATTTCGTATACTACACTGGTATGCTCTAATTGAAATGCATTAGAAAGACCACTCTCCGTGGGAAAACACCAGCCTACATCTGCATTTATAAATTTCAGCTGCCTGCAAGGTAAAATGATTAGCTAAACGGCGTGCCCAATACCACGTGAGGCATGCCGACTTTATATAAAAGCATCAAGCTTGAAATAGATTATTTTAAAGGACAGGGCTAACAATCATACAGTAATAGCTTTATTTCACTGAGGACAAAAATTTCCAGTTGACTGCGATTTTGAAACCCACATACTGTGGGTATGGGTTTTAGAAACGAGAACCATGCATTTTAGAAACGAGAACCATGAAGCGGGTTCCCATTCTGTCTTGTCCTCTGAGATGAGCACTGATTATTCATGCCACTCAGCAACATCTCAGTTTATTCATCCAAAGGATACGAAGGAATGCCTCCAACCCGCACTGCCAGTTCGTGATGTGATGTTTAGCAACGTATTTGGGCTCTTCACGGGTGTGGCAGGTGTGAGAGGAAGACGAGTAATGTGAAACACTCACTCCGTCGACCACGGCAGCCATGAGACTGCGCCTTCCAGGTCCTGGACGGAGCGGACCTGCCCTGGCCCCTGGCTTCAGACACATTTCCTGAAAGCCACGGTTGCCCCCAGCCACTGACCTAGTCTGGCTTTGACAAGGCCTGCTGTCTCTGGTAGATGCAAGACTGCTGTAGCTGCAGGTCTGTTTCCCGGAGGCCTGGCCAAACTTTCCTTAGAACCACACTGCAGCCCAAGGGGCCCCGCAAAACCTGGCTCGCGCCTGCCCACCCTCCGTGACTCGGTCCGAACTACATTGTGCTCTGGAGGCCCCTCCCCCTCTGCCATTGCAAGCCTTTGTCTGGTGCGTGTGTTCTCCACTGGGCTCCCTGTGTCAGGCCTGTTCCTCCCAACACGGCACCCCTGTCAAAGTCACCAATGACTTTGGCACAACTGAGTCCAGTTCTCCTGTCACTCGACCCATCAGCAGTGTTGGGCACAAGCGATCGGTTCATCCTTCTGCAGATGTCTCCTCCCTCGGCTTCTCTTACTTTCCCTCTCCATTTTTCTTCTGCTTTGCGGGCTATTCTAACTCAGATTTCTTTGCAGATTTAATACGAATCACTTTCTCACACAACCCACATCCACTCCACCTGGAATCCCTATTGACTCACCTCCCGCCCTTCAAGCCACCATCACCTTTCCTGGAGGACTGCAGTGGCCGCCTACGGGCTCTCTCGTGTCCCAGGAAAACTTCATGTCCGCATCCCATTCAGAGCGCCCTGGGAGAGTCTGTGTCACATGCTGTCACCCTATGACCCAAAGCCTCCGCTGGTTTCCAGTGTCTTCCAGAGCAGATGACACAGCTCTCCGCATATCTTGGGGACACCCCAGGGACAGGCCTCTGGGACTCCTTCCCATGTTGTCTCCCCTGGTTTACTGGGGCCACACTCGGCCTCTCCTTTCCTGCAGTGCACCAAGCGTGCTCTGTTCCTGGGCTTCTCTGCAAACACCTGCTTCGCCTCCCTCAGGTTCTTCTTCAGAGTCACCTTCTCAAAGGATCCTACCCTGTCACCCATTTAAATTGCAAATTCCCATTCCAAACGCCAGCTCTCGCAAGTCCCGACTCTGACCCACGACATTTGTCAATGTCCCATCCACCATATATGTTTACTTCTCCCTGTTTTGTTAATACTGCATTTCATGCCTCCTCCTGCTGAAAAGTCAGTTTCAAGACCATACGGATTTTTGTTTCCTTCACTAATACCTTGCTCATTTCTAGACATACTTGGTATATTTTAAAAACTTAATAAAGGTGCCTCTGACATTTATCCCATTATTTTGCTGAAAAGCCCTCCTTCTTTTTTTAAACCAAAATGGGACATATTCAATTCCTAACCTCCAACCCTTGACAAGATCTTCCATTCAAGGTCACTCTTACTGTCCATTTCTATACTTTCTCCAATATTCTTGGGTCTGACACTTTTATTTTCCACAAACCAACGCCATGTCCTCCATCTGTGTTGACAGTGCATTCCGGACACTGCCAAGGCCGCCTGACCTTCCCACTCTAATCTATTGCCATCACGACCCACTACTCTGTCTCCAGACGTTGGGGCTCCTGAATTTCGCAAAACGTGGCTGACACGGCTTAGTGAGTGGAAGTCAAGGGCTTCCTTGTAAAATTCTCTATACTTGGACACACTGTATTCTGCCACTCAAATAAGAAATCTTGCTAACAGACAACATAAAACATATACAAAAGCAGAATATATAAAAAATAAAGTACAAAGAATAGTTTCATGCTTTCTCCATGAATATTCACCTGCAACTCGTTCATTTCTGTGTTATCTGCTAAGGCTCATGAACAAAAAAGTAGAGCATGACAACATTTTAAGAAGAATTTATGGAAGCAAATCTTTACCATGTAGTACGCTTTATAAAATAGGGAAAAACACATAATTTGATTTTAGAAACATGAGTGTGTACGTGTGCTTGTGTGTGTGTGTGTGCGTGTGCGTGTGCGTGTGGGTGTGTGTGTTTCAGCCCACCCCTGCCATGCTGGGTCTCTGTGTTGTCACGTCACTCTCCCTCAGCTACGTCACATCCCTGTCCCCATGTTACTACAGTGTGTTTCATGTGAAATTATGCTCACGAGGCCAGATCCCCATCAGGCGGGACTCGGACACCGGCCCGTAAGGACTTTACTGTGCGTCTGTCCACCGCGCTATCATGTAGTGTCATGGAAGGAAGGAAGGAAGGAAGGAAGGAAGGAAGGAAGGAAGGAAGGGAGGGAGGGAAGGAAGGAGGGAAGGAAGGAGGGAAGGAAGGGGGGAAGGAAGGGGGGAAGGAAGGAAGGAAGGAAGGAGGGAAGGAAGGAAGGAAGGAAGGAAGGAAGGAAGGGGGGAAGGAAGGAAGGAAGGAAGGAAGGGAGGAAGGAAGGAAGGAAGGAAGGGAAGGAGGGAGGAAGGGAGGGAGGGAAGGAAGGAAGGAAGGAAGGAAGGAAGAAAGGATAAAAAGGGGGAAGGAAGGGGGGAAGGGAGGAAGAAAGGAAGGGAGGAAGGATAAAAAGGGGGAAGGAAGGGGGGAAGGAGAGGGGAAATAAGGAAGGAGACAAGAAGGAAGGAAGGAAGAGGAAGGAAGGAAGGAAAGAAAGAAGGAAAGAAAGAAGGAAGGAAGGAAGGAAGGAAGGAAGGAAGGAAGGAAGGAAGGAAAGAAAGAAGGAGGGAGGGAGGGAGGGAGGGAGGGAGGGAGGGAGGGAGGGAGTGAGAGAGAGAGAGAGAGATAGAGAGAGAGAGAGAGAGAGAGAGAGAGAAAGAAAGAAAGAAAGAAAGAAAGAAAGAAAGAAAGAAAGAAAGAAAGAAAGAAAGAAAGAAAGAAAGAAAGAAAGAAAGAAAAAGAAAGAAAGAAAAGAAAAGAAAAGAAAATCATCAAAAAAAGGACAGGTGTTCAGAGCCCACATATTTTAGCAAATAAATAACAGTTTTAAAATAAGGCATTATGTGCGAGCCAACACCATTTGGTTGCCCTTATGTCAGAGACACTGGTGGATTTCTTTCTTTTCTTTTTTGTAAATCAGTACTTGTATGTCACAGACAGCTTAGTGCTCTAAGGAGAAATTAAGGCTTTCTTCTTTTTTGTGTTCTCCTAAAACAGCTCAAATGTGTCAGCTTCTAAAATTGTTTTCCCTTGAGGTGTAAGATATTTTTTCTTAATTCCATTAAAAAATCCCTATACCTTGTGTGTGTGTATATACATATACATTTCTCTAAAAATCTCATTATATAAATATGACTATAAATTAATGCAAACAAATTTTCTGGAGAAACATAGTGTTTCCAAGCATATTTTTTAATGTTTTCCTTTTTTGGTGGAGTAGGTGAGCTGACTGAACCGACAAGAGCCAGGCTTAGGGAGAGACCTGGACCGGATCTGACGTATGGAGACCTTGTCAGAGGACATGGCGGCAGGAAAGGGCAGGGCGAGTAAGTGAGCAGGCAGGAAAGCCATCAT
The DNA here is from genome assembly GCF_964194185.1 of Rhinolophus hipposideros. Taxonomy (NCBI): domain Eukaryota; kingdom Metazoa; phylum Chordata; class Mammalia; order Chiroptera; family Rhinolophidae; genus Rhinolophus; species Rhinolophus hipposideros. The sequence goes on along the minus strand of NC_138058.1, from coordinate 75,150,825 downwards.
CTGCACCCACAAAAACAGTTCCCAAAAGAAGAGAAAAACCTAAGGAAGGCTACAGTCGGGGATGGAACCTAGACATAGAGGTAAGAGTTCAGAACAGGAAGAGAACATTTGAAAGCAAGAGGTTAGCATGTAGATGAAGAGATCTTTTCTAGTCCCATTTGAAGCTGGCGCTCACAACCCTTTAGTAGGGGCACATGTAGCGTCATGTTAAGGTAGACTCAGCTCGTAGTGTTACTGCAACGGTAGTAGAAATGTGGCCTACAAGTGCCTACATGTTGTCACTGCCCCTAAGTCCCCATTACCACTGTGCCGAGGTCCTCAGCGTGCCCGTGAGCTGTCCTGGTTGAGGGATGGGCTACTGTGACCCAAGTAGTCTAAGCAGTTTCCTCTATTTATTAAAATCTCCCCAAGCTGACCGCTGTGAAGAAGACAGACCACCACGTCTGGATATACATGCTCTCAGTATTTCTAGAGCCAAGTGTGTTGTCAGTTCAAGACTACACTTCTCATATGTCTTTGTCAAGAACAGCCCAAGAGAACACAACTGGCTGCACGGAATATTTTTAAGGGGTAAAAAGCATCTTGATAAACAGTGACCGAGTGATCTTCAGTGCTTCGAGGCTGCAGTCCCCCAAGCACCTCTGGGAGAGCACTGGGCATCCGACGGACCATCCAGCGTCGTGACTGACAGACCAGATGTGGGGCAGAAGAGCACAACTCATGCTTTGAAAGAGAAGTATCCAGAAAGTTTTCCATACATCGCTGTGAAAGCAACATGTCGTTGCAGAAAACTTCTTTCTTTTTTGTGAAATAACCCTGTGAAAAAATGCACACTTCTCCTGTCTCCACATGTTTCCAAGCCTCTGCCACCTCACAGATAACAAAGGAGGTGATTTTCATTCATTCCTATAAACCTGTGTGTTCCTGGAACCCAGGTGTCTTCCTGGATTCCAGCACCGTGGAGCACAGCTGGGTTCTGTTTCTTTCTTTCCTTCTTTCTTTCCTTTTTATCACGTAGAGGAGATCTGTTTGGGATTTTATGGAGACCTTTAGTGAGGTTTTGGGTTTTTTCATTATTTAAATTTATAATGAGTTTTCTCCGGAAACTTCCTAAAGGAGAATGCAAAACATAAAATGCAAATTGCTCCTAATACTAAGGCACAGGATAATCACTTTGGACCTTTTTGCTACGCACCTCCCCAGGGGTTTGCTGTTCACATGCCACTTGTGCATTTTCAGCACAGTTTGCACCACACTTGGTACCATATTCTCTTACGTTACACAATATTGGATTGCCACCATTTTGTGATGTAATTAAAATTATTTTAAAACATCGTTTTAATGATATTTCATAATATGAATATACACCGACTCACCATTCATTTATAACTGAGTGTCAGTTTGTTTGTGGACTGAGACCATGATAAACAAGCTGAATGATAAGTGGTAATGGTAAGGGAAGGCCTCTGATTGCAGATATTTGATGAGGATGAAGTGGGGGCGGGGCAGTGAGACGCATAGATATCTGGTGGGGGGGCTGATAATACAAACTGTATGAAAAAAGACCCTGGAGGGTCATGTCCTGGGCTCTGAGGAAATGCAAGGATGCTAGACAGGACAGAGTAGAGAACACAAGAAGGAGAGTGGTGGGAGGAGATGAGGCCAGAGCAATCACAGAGCCATTCGAAAGATTCTTACTTTTATATTCTATTTGATAGAGGAAACCACCGGCAACCATTGAGCCCAGGAAAAATTGGCCTGCCTTCCATTTTGAAAGGTGTTGGTGAGAGCCAGCCTGCAAGGTGGCCCCCAGGGACCCCACACCCTGATGTTCACACCCCCGTGTTGTCCCCTCCACACTGTGCCAGTTCATCTGTCTGAGTCGTAGAATACAGAGAAGTGAGGCATTTCCCTTAGACGGTGCCTTCCCTGCTGACTTCACGCCCCCCTTTCCCAACCTGGGATCCCTCCCTCTGAAGGAAGCCAGTTGTCATGTCCCCAGGACTCCCCAGCAGCTGGTGGGGAAGTGCATGTGGTCGGGGGCTGAGCCCTCAGTCCAACAGCCCATGAGGCAGTGAGTCTTGTCAAGCACACGTGAGCACGCGCAGAAGTGGGTCCTTCTGGGTCCAGACGATGCAGCCGCTGCTGACAGCTGGGCCGCAGCCTCATGAGGGACACAGGCCAGCGTCACTATGAACCCCAGACGGGTCCCCAGCTCTCAGACACTGTGGCGGATAATAAATGTAGCAATGGCCATCTAATTTCTTCTGCTAATTTGATGAGTTCTCTTCCATGAAAACCTGAATCTATTGAAAATGTTTGTGTGTGTGTGTGTGTGTGTGTGTGTGTGTATGAGTCTGTGTATACATATATATGCAGATAGAAAATAAACAAATTAGCACAAATTTGGTTATTTTCTAACTTGCTCGTGTTTTTTTCCAAAAACATTTAAATAATGAATTCTGGCCTTTTCAAGTTTTCTTAGACAGCTGTTTCCCTAGCCACTCCAGTAATGTGAAACCTTGAGCTCTATAAAAACTGTAATATTTCAGTGGTTAGAACAGATCTTTCATTACTAAGAACAAATGGGAATATTGCTCAATAACCTTAGCCATTGCTGAACAGCGCATAATGAATGGAAACTGTAAGAATTCATAGCAAAATGAGAATGACATTTTGAATCATCAGTTATTAAGGTTAAGCTTACTATTTAATACGAAAGGAATTAAATCAAAATCAAAGCCATTCAGAGAACCACACATTCCTCCCTACTTCTGTCAAGCAAGCTTTATAGCTTGTGCACACGTACGTCAACACTCCACAGGTCACAGACAGCAAGACGATCTAAAAGAAAAGCACATTTTTATACCCCAGCTAAACCCAATGTTTTTCTACATCTCCCAAGTTCAAAGCATCTAAAAATATACCCCAACCAACATTGGCTTGATTTTTGCCCCATCTCTGATACTGTCTTTAATAAAAATATTGTATTATAATAAAATTGAGTCAGAATTTCACACATTGCATGTACGAAGTAGTTATAGCAAATAATAAATGTGATTTACCTAAACTACAAAGTTAAGATGGTGGGAAAAGGAGGGTGCTGCTGCAGCCGCCACGGGTGGTGACGGCGGCAATGACGAGAGCTGACACATCTTACGAGGGCTGCTGTTTGCCAGATACTGTGCAAAATGCTCAAAGCATCGCCTTGTTCTGTCTTCACACGCTCCTGTGAGATACATGCTTCTCCTACGTCACTCACAGTGACTAAAACCCAGTTCAGAATGGGAAACCTGAAGCAGCAGGTCAATTGCCCATGGCTTTCATGTGGAAATAGAATCACAGAGGCCAGGACCCAGGCTTTCTTGATTCCAGCTCATGGATCTTTAAATGTCACATTGCAGGGCTTCACTTGCGGTTCGTATGCAAACAAGAAAATTTAAGGCATTATAACAACTCTGTTCAATGCTATACAAACCTTTTGAATGGTAGAGAATTTTGTGGAAGTAAACATATATATTCCATATGTAATTGAAACTCGACTATAAATCTTATACCTTAATACATTCAAACAGCAAGAGTGTTGTGAATTGAGATGCCGATAATTGAGTTACCAGTGTTTTTTAAGGTTGAAATTTACGACGTATATATCAGGAAGTTCATGTAGAATTTTCAAACATTTTGGAGCCATCATGTTTGCATATCAGTTTCCCCTTAAAGCTGTTTCTGGGCTCTGTCTTCAAAGTATTTAATTACTTAGAGCAGCCAAGTCTGCACGGATAGAATCAGGCAAAAGCCCTAGGACGTCCCTCAATTAGAGTCTCACAGACCAGGAAGCTCCCCAAGCAGCCCATGAACACAACACGGATGGACCATCACAGGGGCTAAGTCTCAACAGACGGAAATGTTTGCAGAGCGACACGTGGCACTAGGCTTGGGCTGATCGATAACACAGCAGCATCTGGCCCTGGGGTTCTACTTCCCGGGGAACTAACTCAGTAGCTAGGAGGGACAGACACCCATTTAACGTAGGTTCCTTATTGTGTGAACATCAGGGTTTTATCTCCTGAATTACTGATGTGGAAGGATCACACTTTCAGCAACTTGTTAACTGGTGAGGAAGAAAAGGTGGGACCAGTCTGAGAAAGAGACCGCGGGGGAAGCCCAGCTTCTGAATATTGGTGTGGAAATCAAGACATCGTAATCCAGACAGTGGAATGTGAGTCGGCTCCTAAGCGAGCTGTCGAGCCATGAAAACACATGCCCAATGCTAAGGGAAAGAAGCCAATCAGAAAAGGCTACGGACGGTATGATTCCAACTGTATGACCTTCTGGAAAAGGCAAAACTATAGAGACAGTAAAAGGATCAGTGGGTTTTTAGGGCCGAGACCAAAGGAAACTGAATCATGGAAAGCAACACATGGATGGGGGAAGACGAAGGGAATACTGTATTTTTTATTATTTGAACTAAACTGCTTCTTTTCAAAAACTAAAATTTTTCCTGAGAAAAATGTGACACTTCCTTGTCACCTCACTGAACCTGTAAATCCCTCTTCACCATCACCCAAATCCACCTTATTGAAAGTGAGGCCCCCTTTTCATCAGAGAGCTCTTACATCTTAGTTCTCATCTCACACTGCCCGTTCAAGTCTGTGTGTGAAGAGCCACATGAAGTCACGCAAGCAGGGCCTCTAGGTTTTTATGGAACCCTTTCAACCTGAGCTGTTGTGTTTTTTTCTTTTCTTTTTTTTTAAATTTATTGGGGTGACAATTGTTAGTGAAATTACGTAGATTTCAGGTGTACAATTCTGTATTACATCATCTATAAATCTCATTGTGTGTTCACCACCCAGAGTCAGTTCTCCTTCCATCACCATATATATTTCATCCCCCTTACCCTCACCTCCCTCCCCCCATCTCCCTTACCTTCTGGTAACCACTAAACTATTGTCTGTGTCTATGAGTTTTTGTTTTTTTCAATCTACTGATTAAAACCTCAAACTTAAGGAACGACTTCACTTTCTCAAAGCCCCCACTTTCCTTTGACTATCTCATTACGAGTCTATGTTATACAGAAACCAGAGATTTGATTTTCCTCTCATACAATTTAGAAAAAAGACAAACCAGTTATAGAAACATGTAGTTAAAACCCTTATATTATCTGGAGCAGTTTGTACAAATCCCTTAAAATAGGAGATTAAAGGAGAAAGCCTGCTGTTTTCATTAACACGTTTCCTTCCTAAAAACTCTAAAACAATCTGGAAAGTAACTGTTAAGGGAACATATTTTGGAAGAACTCAAAGTGACCTGTAGCAGTCACTTAGTGTTGCTAAAAAGAACATTCTATTGAGATTTTAGTGTCATTCTTGATTTGTATTTCCTTCTAAATATTTCTTTTCAGTGAAATGTGGCTAGCAAGTGAACATACACATATAGAACAATGTTGCTTGCTTGAAGTTGGTCTTCCCAGAGCTTAATTGCTAGAAAAACAGAAACTGACATTATATATATATTTCTTTTTTAACTTTTTAATTTATTTTTTTAAGTGTGTTTTTCCAGGACCCATCAGCTCCAAGTCAAGTAGTTGTTTCAATCTAGTTGTGGAGGGCGCACCTCACAGTGGCCCATGTGGGGATCAAACCGGCAACTTTGTTGTTAAGAGCACCACACTAACAAAGAAAAAAACCTCACACGTACCCCTGATTAGAAAACAAGCATTATGTTACAGCTTTTGATTAAATAGTACAGAGCACATTGACACAAAATGGAGGAGAACTGGGAAGAATATGAAGAAGGTCATACATACTTAGCGGAAGGCGTATCAGAGGACCCCTTGGCATCGACGGAGACCAGAGTGAAACCAAAAAGACAGGTGCAAAACGATGGTATATAACAAACTACAGAAAACGAAGGAGCTAGTGCGGTAATTCATTCAAGAGAAGATGTTGTTTTAGGAAGACGTCAGAATTTTCTTTCTTCATTTATTAAATGTATTGGGTGACATTGGTTAGTAAAGTTATTTGGGTGTCAAGCGTGCATTTCTGTAATACGTCACCTATCTATCGTGCTGAGTGCTGGCCACCCAGAGTCAGTTCTCCTTCCTTCACCGTAGAATGACACAGCTTTGAGCACTAACTCCACCTCTCCGAGAGTTACGACTTGGACCTGGTGCTTAAATCCTCCACGTCTCACTTTGCTCAACATTACCATGACCGAGAAGACTCAGGTCACCGAGTCTCAAGGATTCTCTAACATAGTAAGTAAGTGTGGAGTGGCTGCCATCAGAATGGACCAATCTACGGCGACATTCTTCTTTCATGACCATCATCATTATTATGCTCCATATTATCTTCCTAAGGACTCAAGGGAGTGAACTGCTTCCTTCTGGAAAATTCCCATGCGTATATTTAAAATTAAATGCTCATCTTGACATATTAGGGTCCAACAACCTGAAAAGTTTGTAGAGATGATAAACAACTGTCTCCAGAGCTTTTGAATAAATGATATGTGATTACACATAATCATGTTCTTACAGAACGCATTCTGTGTACATATAAACTGTGAAGTGTGCGTGTGTATATCTACGTAAGTGTGATATTTCCCTCAAACATATTTATGTTAATTTAATAAGCGTTAGCATTTAAATATTCTCAAATATATGTGACTTTCCTCCAATGCGTAAATAATTGTAAAAAAGTTAGAAAAGACAAAAGCAGTAGTACATAGAGCACATGTATGCACACATATATGCCAGCATGTGTGTGCACATATATGTATGTATGACACACATACACAAACACACACATTTAGCTGGTGTTTAACAAACATAAATCCTGTAGCTTACAATGCAAATGTGTAACATTTTTCCATCAACTATTTTACATAATATTGCCAAACTTATGTAAAATGTTACATTCTAATCAATGAGGATGATGAAATACAAATTTTTACATTGCCAAATTAATTTTGTTAACTTGTTTGAGTAGATTTTAATGAAACAGGAAATGTGGTACATTCCTTTTGTTCACATGACAATGTGTGTGCACAGGTGTGTGTACAGACCCAAGTCATGTGTGTGTACACACACCCACAGACATGCACCCTTCTAAATAAGATCATATATGCTAATCCAGGTGAACTCTTGTGCAGAGCTTCACACTGGAGTTTCGGGCCCCGGACCCAGATCCTGGACGAGAGCACGCTCTGTGTGTACATCACTCTATGGTGATCTGCACAAAGGCCTCCCAGATTCCTCTTTTTGTTCTCTTGTTAACTACTGACCGATGGGAAGGATACAAGGACTAGAGTGTGTGTGTTAGGTGTGTCAGGAGATTAGCAGGCACCAAGTGTCAGGGGCAGAAACCTAGGGCTGCACTTCAACACAAGCTTTCAATCTGTGAATGTCATCTGAGACCTGCGTGTCCTCTCCTAAAATCTCAAATCTGAGTCCTTTGCTTATTTTTTTAATAAATACAGGAAAGTTGGGAAGGTGCAGTGTGGTCATATTCTACTGTGTTAGAAAAAGTACTAATTCCACCTACTCGCTGCATGAGGGTAGGTCACAAATATGGTGACCTCTGCTTTGTAACTTGTCAGTTGACTGTAAAGACATGGAGATGTGCCTGAGGGAGCCCAATCTGGACCAGAGACTGTTTCTGAGGAGGGAAGACCCCTCTGCTCCCAGCAAGGGCACTGCTGACATCATTGTGCAGAGTTCACTCCCTGGCTGCATAAAGCCTATTAGATAGGTAAGCACATGAAATACCTAATTATAGGTGTGCGTTAAGACCAGGGAGAAGAGGGACCCTCTCCAGGACCAGTGACAGCCAGTCCCAGAACAGTCCAGCTAATGCCGAGGGCGGGACAGAGAGGACACCACTCTAGGATGGTTCGAGCCCCCAGTGAACCAGCTTCTTTATAAAACAAACTGATGCTCTTGCATTAATGTGAAGCTCAGAATGTGAGAAAACGCAGTGTCCTGCAATGTAGTGAACTGGACGCAATGTCACTCAGGAAGCAGGTGACCCAGACTTCCATTGTGAAACCTTGGATTGGAACGCCAGGCAGATGAGCAAGGCCAGTGCTAGTGTTCTGGAGTTTCCCACTCAGAGGTCGAAAAGCTATTCCAAGCATCAGTGCCCAAAAGATGTTGCCTGTAAAAGCTCTTGATCAACTGCTAAATCATCATGAGTTATTAATTCATGCCAACCTGTGTTTAGAAAGTTCTGGACACATAAAAGTCACACTCACCATCGTTCTCAGGCTTCGAGCACTTTAGAATATTTTGCCCCTGGCACCTCTGCTGAGACCCCACACAGCACAGACGCCTGCAGCGCTGAATCACGGCTAAGGTGCGGCCTGGAGGGTGCCCCTGAGGGGCAGTACCCCCGGAGGTCCCCACCCCGAGGCTGAGCTGGCCAGGGGGCATCTGAGGAGCCTGTCTTTCCCTGAGGGCCCAAGAGGAGACATGCAATTTATGTCCCATTTCTTTCCTTGAGTTACTTATCCCTTAAAGCACAATGGAGAGTAAAGGCAAACTATGCCTCTTTCCCTCCTGTTGTGCATAACTGTATAGAATTAAGGACGTATAATCTGCATAATTCTTTCCTTACATCATGGACTTTACAAATACACGATTTCACATAAGATTTAACCCAATTAAACTTTTTTCTAATTTAATATCTCAAAAAAGTTCAGTGTGTATGTGTGTGTATACCATAAGCAGTGTGTGTGTGTGCAGACATATGCACATGTGTATAAATACACATATTACACACACATATACACAGATACATATGATTTCAGCCTGGGCAAGTCAATCAAATCTGACATGAGAGAAGTAATTCTCCCATGTAAAATCCTTCATTTAGTTATCTATTCAATAAACTAACATAATAGACAATAACTATATGCCATGCCTTAAGTGAGAGATAAAAATGTACCTGTGAATTGTGATTTCAGAACGTAACAGTATAATAAAGCTATTAATACTATTAATAATGTATCCTTACAGAATCATCTACCATGTTTTCCCCAAAATAAGACCTAGCCGGACCATCAGCTCTAATGCGTCTTTCGGAGCAAAAATTAATATAAAACCCACTCGTATTTTACTATAATATAAGACCGGGTCTGATATAATGTTAGATAGGGTCTTATATTAATTTTTGCTCCGAAAGATGCGTTAGAGCTGATGGTTCGGCTAGGTCTTATTTTGGGGAAACAAGGTAGATGCCAGGAGCACCCGATGCTCCCAGTTGTGGCAGCCAAAAAGGCTTGCAGGGTCCGCTGTGTATCAGCACAGCCAGACTGAGAACCACCATGACACATACCAGTTACCTACCAGTCTTAACATGAACAACTGAGGACAAAGTGACAATCACAGGCACAACACATATTGAAACTGGAAGGAAAGACTGGTGCTGTGCTAAGACGTCTATGTTTTTCAAGGTAATATTCATAGCTTACTTTTTATTATTTTCTCTATTTTACGGACAACAAAGGTAACAGACAGTGACGTTCGATAAAGATTAATATCCTGTGGGAGGTGGAACAAAGCTTGGCCTCAGACAATATACTTCTGGTCCAGGCCGTAAAGATTAGTCCCAATGATAGTTTTATTTGTTAAGTAACAGAATTGCACTGCAGACTTCTAGTCTTCAAACTTTAGTTCATTTCAAATATGGCAACAGTATTATGACTAAAAAATTATTTTCACGTAAAAAATTTGTGGCTTAAGTTATAGACACTTGGGGATTAAGGGATGGCTACACGTTTCAGTGACTGCTTGAATAACAATGTTACGGCTTAATATGTAGTGTTAGGAGAAGACGCCAATTTTGTTTTTCTCTTTCCTGAGACTTTAATGGAGTCCCATGACAGAAGGTTTTGGTGAGAGCAGAGCTATGAAGTTCTGGGCTTGTTAGCTGTTCATCCCAAAATGTCCTAGGTCATCTGTGATCCTCTATGTCTTTTTATTAAAATATCGTAATGTCTGTGACTTACTGGAAATAGTTCTATTAGCCAAAGAAAATGTGAAACCATTAACACGTTTTCCTCAAAGATTTTATAAGCACAGCTGACAGAGCTTGCGCTTATGATAATTACATGTATACAAATGTAATTTAGAGCAAAATAATACTGATAATTATCCAAGTTTGTCTTCAAAGGTGTAATACTTCTTAAACACATATCTAAACATTAATCACTCACATATCTTAATTCATCCAAAAGTAATAGATCTTTTGATTCACTTTGGGGATTTTAACAAATAAATAATTTTAAAATTCTTCATGCATGTGAACAATTAAATCATGATGCTGTATTTTTGATGTCTTTTAAATCAAGAAATTTTCATTAATATGCAGACTGCATTCCCAATTTTATACAAAGTGGAACAAGTATCAGTAAGAAACAATCGCTGAGTCCACTGACATCTGGCTATCGTCTCGTACTTACATACAGGAACCTTCTACAAATTTACAGTACAAACATGAACAGCTCACTTCATCTGTTTAGCCTCAGCTTTGCATCTGTATTTGGAAGAGTGTAGGCTTTCTAAAACTCAAATTTGATACAATTAAACAAGACTGCGTCAAACCCTTCTAAACTCCAATGCCTGCCATTTGGACCCCTGGATGGTATATTCATCGGAAGGTAATAGACCTTTTGATTCACTTTGGGGATGTTAACCAATAATGTGAAATGCAGGCTGTTACCAACTCCTGCCACTGTGCCCCACTTCCTTACCCTATCGTGTCTTACCAAATAAAAGCGGGAACATCGCTCCAGTGCACGGAACTTGATGGCACGAAGAGTGAACCTTAATACGTGTAAATTTGAAAAGTCGTTTAAGACGTCAGGGATCCCAGGATGGAACACAGAACGTGACAAAACAACTTAATGGTATTACAAACCCATGAAAGAAGTTCTCTGAAGGGGATGAGGAAAGGTGCTGCCTAAGTAGTGTATTAATAACTTGGGAAACGAGCAGTGCCCATAGGTAAACACTGCGCTCTACATCGTACAAGCGCTTCCCAGGATTACATGTAACAATCTGACACTGCTGTCACTGTACACCACTGCAGTTAAACAACTACCATAAGTAAGCGGATCAGGTGGGTGGTGGGAACCAGGCTTCTCACTGTTGGGATGGAAATTTACAGAAAAGCAAGGGAGAGAGGGCTAGAATAATCCATGTATTGATGGATTAAAGTCAGAGACATCAGTATAAGCTTATGTTTAGCTTAATATAGATACAGACGGCTACATATAGAACTATTTATAGACATCTGTATATACAGTACAGCATACATATGTATGTTTTCTCACTTTGTCAGCTCTGGAGGCCTAGAAGCAATGCCATCTTAGTAGCAACAAGCATACCTCACCCCCAGAACTTAATTTCTAATGTTAATTTTCAGTAGAAGAAACCAGAATTCCTAGGAGAAATGGCTGATTCTAGGGCTAAGGCAGAAAATGCACAAGATTATTCCTGGGTCACCCGGAGTACCTGAAAATAAGGGGAGTATAAAACAAAATGAACACATGAGTAAAATGGAGGTATGACAAGTTAACACAAGGAGGTATGACAAGCTAACTCAGAGAAGCTCCCCGCGGCCAAAGCTAGAATAATTTGAGCAACCAAACACAAGACATATTGCATTTTAAGCCAAAGTATAAAGCAAATATCCAAGAGTTTAATGTTGGTATAAATAAATTATTGAATAAATAAAGGAATGGGGGGTGAGAGATGCTTCCGATGTGGGGAAGGATTCCAAGACCTGTAATAGAGACTCTGCCTTAAGGAGGTGAAACACGACCCCCTACTCTCTGGGTCTGAGCTCTGAGCAGTGACTCCTGAGGAGCACGACATGAAAAGGGGGCAAATTTCTCAAACATACCCCAGCCAGGTGACTGTGACAAGCATCAACAGTGACAGGTCATGGTGACAGCACGTACCCTTGACAGAATGCGATGAAATGGTAGTTCACCTACGTCGTCTTCTTCCCCCAAACCCATCACCCCAGTCTAATTATGAGAAAAACACCAGACAAACCCCAAGTGGGGGACATTCTGCAAAAGGCTGACTAGTACCCTTCAAAACTCTTGAGGTCCCAAAAACAGTCACAGCCCCGAGGCGCCGAAAGAAACCTGTGACTAAGTGGAACAATGAATCCTAAAGCTGAGACTGAAAAGACTTTAGGCAATAAAATGAAAACTCTAAATAAAATGTTGATTTTAGTTAGTATTAATGTATCAACATGGGTTTTTTAACTGTAAAAACGATCCTACACTAATATCAGTAATAACAGGAAATCAAGTGTGCAACTTATCGGAGCTTTGTGTTATCTCTGCGATTTTTCTGCAATTCACAATCTGTGCTAGTTGATAATGAACATGTGTCATTCATGGGAGAATCAGTTTGAACAATTTCAAGAGTTTCCAAGAGTCTGATTGTACCGTTTTTTGTTTTTTTTCTGTGTTTGGGGGCTTACGGGTCAGCTTGTACACACACCAAGGCACAGGGAGGATCGGTAAGTCACGGGACATCATGCAATGTGTCAAGCAATGCTGTGTTAGTGTCTTGAATATCTGACTCAGTGTCCACTAAGAATAACATGGTGATTCAGTACCATAGGAAGGTCTCAGGCAAGCAGTTATGGAAAACTCTCAGTTCCACAAATTAAGGAGGGTGCTTGCAATGGGGAGATTGGGGAGAAATTGGAAATAATCGGTTTTAGGATGACACTATTTGACATAAAGAGAGGCGTTTAGAACAGAGTACAGGAAAGTTTAATTTTAAGAAGAACAATTGTGTTTTAGTGGAATTAGTGGGCAAAAGCCCTGGGCTACTGAGGGCCTGGGTGTGTGACTTCCATGCTTTCTAGTTTCCATCAGACACTGGGAACAGATGATGAGGTCGGGCAGAAATGACTGTTGATTCTGGCCCTGGTTCTCAGCCAGTGGTGACATATTCATGGACCCACCGTGGAAATATGTCTCAGACAGCTCAGACTGTGCACTGAGCCTGCAAACCTCAAATTCATTTTGCATGTTCAAGTCTACTTTTGAAAGTCCTTTATAATACTCTATCACACTAAAATAATACATACATCTCCAAGGTAAAGAATATTTGTCTAGAATTGGACAGAGAAGGTTGCTACAGGACATGAACACTCACAAATTGCCTACGATTATTGCCCTGGGTGCTTTTATTGTTACCCATGTCACAGAGGAGAAATCTGTAACAGCAGAGACTCAGTAACTTAACCAGCATCAGGCCATGTAGGAAAAAGAAGGAACTGGAGCGCAAACTGAGGTCTGTCTTACTCTAAAGTCCATGCATGTTCTTTCTACCAAAAGACATTCTACCGAATGTCTACCGAAAATTCCCCATGAGTTTTTATCTTAGGCCATTCCCCTAGTATGTAATTCTCCAAACTCAAGTCAAAGAGTTGAAACAGACCCATACGGCTAACACCAAAGTTGTTCCTCGTTTGCAGTGTTCTCAGAACCTTCTGTGTTTCTCCAAAGTCATTTTGTATTCATGCTTTATTGTCTAGCTCTTTGAACTTTAAAATCATCAACAACAAAACAACCTATGGCAATCACATCATTAAATACCTATTCGCCACAGTCGAATCGAATCCAGTGCTCCTTGATTCCCCAACTATCGCTTTAGACATGCCATCAAGAATATTTGCAGAGCAATTGAGGGAACAGCAAAAGCACATCTTGAAGTATGCTTTGCCCAAATCTATTTTTCATGGCTTTGTGATTGTTATATTTCCCATAAAATTGATCTCCATGTAGACTGTTCCGGTGAATTTCACAACTAATACAATTACACCCAAATGGAGAAAGTGTAGTACTTGTCCACCTCCCTCTGAGAAAGTGTGATCTTAGCAAGTAAACATTTGTTGGGGGAATCATACCAGATTTCAGTTTGATTGGGGAGTTTGGAGTTAGCACGTGTTGGAGGCGAGAATTATATTGAGCATTCTTAATTATCAGTTGTGCTTGATCAGGGATTTAGAAGTTAGCACCTGTGAGAAAGTGAGAATTGAATTCAGAACTGGCCTATCTAACCTGAATAGCTGTTGTTATTGGCTGAAGCCTAAAACATTTGCTAAGAGACAGGTAGGGGAGCCAAGGTGAGTGACGAAAGTTGGAAGCACCTGCTTCCATTTCTGGAAAGAACATTCACACATTGAATCATATACGAGGTCTGACAATTAAGTTCATGAACTTGTTGCAACAACGTTGCTGACCTTTTTGATATCAGAGAGATTATTCATTATGAATTTGTACCAACTGGACAAACAGTTAACCGAGTTTACTATTTGGAAGTAGTGTCTACTGCCCTACCACCCTGAACGCGCCAGATCTCGTCTGATCTCAGAAGCTAAGCAGGGTCAGGCCTGGTTAGTACTTGGATGGGAGACTATTTGGAAGTGCTGAAAAGGTTGTGTGAAAAAGTGAGACGACCTGAACTTTTCCCCAACAATTCATGGCTCTTGCATCACGACAACGCACCAGTTCACATGGCACTGTCTGTGAGGGAGTTTTTAGCCAGTAAACAAATAACTGTATTGAACACCCTCCCTACTCACCTGATCTGGCCCCCAGTGACTTCTTTCTTTACCCAAAGACAAAGGAAATATTGAAAGGCAGACATTTTGATGACACTCAGGACATCAAGGGCAATACAATGACAGCTCTGATGGCCATTTCAGAAAAAAGAGTTCCAAAATTGCTTTGCAGGGTGGACTAGGCGCTGGCATCAGTGCATAGCTTCCCAAGGGGAGCACTTCGAAGGTGACCGTAGTGATACTCAGCAAAGAGGTATGGAGCACCTTTTCTAGGATGAGTTTGCGAACATAATTGTCAGACCTCGTATTATTTTCTACTTTGAATGCTTCCAGAACCTGAGCACATTCTGGATATCCACTTTTTATCTGAAGTTTCACAGTAATCGTTTACCTCCGCCTGAGGCAGCATGACCCACTAGAAGGTGTCATTTTACTTGGATAGCTGAGGGTCTGTCTGGCTGTCACTTTTTGTTACATACATTTGGATATGGCACTTCCCCTCCCTGAAGCTTAGTTTCCCCAGGAGTAAAATGGTAGTTGTGATACTGACCTAGCAAAACTGATGGGAAGAGTCATTCTAATAAGAACATAATACATCTCACATAATATCTGATACACAGAAGAAACATGTTAGTTGAGTGTCCTTTTCTAAGATCTAACAGCTTCCAGCCTAGGTAAACGCAGTTCCTCATTATTCCCTAAACATATACCTTATTAGCTTGGTCACCTACAATATTGTTTTCACCTAGATTTCTTCCCTTTTCCATTTGTTCAATTATCTCCTTTTTAGGGACACACTTAAAATTAAAAAAAGAAAAATTCCCATTGTTTATCTCAGTTCAAATGTAACTGGGCACCCTGCATTTTCATTTGGCAAGCCCACTCTCAGAAGTCTTGCATTCTTCTACTTCAGGATTTGAGGTGGGGTGCTATGTGTGGGTGCAAGTAGGCACAGGACGGTGAGGGGTGCTGTCTTCCTCCTGGCTCAGACCCCTCCTCTCGGTTCCCTCCGGTGCTCCTCTGACTCCCACTTTTCTGTCCCTGGTCAGGGTCTTCCACACAACTCCCACCTGTCCACAACACTGACCTTTGCCTTGCAAAATACCTTTTCTTCCAACTTCTCACCTTCGATTCCCTGCGACCCCACAGCAGCACTTGATGCCAGTCCTCTTCCATCACGCAACACTGTTGGCTTCGTTCTGAATAACTCCACTGTCCCTATTTCTCTCCCTTTAGCTTTATATAGATCTATCGACTTCTCCTTTTGCAGAAGCGTCCTTATCTTCCCCTAGAACTCCAAGTTAAATTTACCCTGCCTGTGATCTCAGGGCACTCTTCCCACTGCCTGACTTTCAGATCCAAGGCAGATTCAAATCCTCTCTATAAAAGCTTCCTGACTATCTCAGCTCGCTATAAGCAATCACTTCTTGAAACCTCTAGATCATTAGAAAATTATTCCAGAATACATGGCATAACTCCTGTTATTGATAATCTAGTACCATTTCAAAATAATAACTAGGTTCTTTAGAGACTTTCAATGTGTGAACGGTGTTACTAAGTACTGATACAGGAATTATGCAACCAAATGAGGTAATTTCTATTCTTATACCCATTTTCCATACAGAAAAATTGACGAGTCCCTTGCCCAAAGTGACATCATAGCAAATAATAGAATTGAGGTGGTCTGTTATAAGCCGCTTTCTAGCAGAAAAAGTAGCTTAACAGGCTATAGACTCTCAGGAAGTACTTTTGAATTAAAAAGGTAAGAACTCCCAGCAAGCACCTTGATTAGCCATGTTCACACTTGCCTTCTGATACATATATTTTTTTGTACTTGTTTGAAGTTTTTTTGTACTTGTTTGAAGTACTTGGGTTCTGAGACTCTAGCCCTCGTTTATTCCAGTCATCATGGACTGTTAGTAAGAGTTAAACCTCATGGATTTCACAATTACATGTGAAATTTCCCAGAAGAGGATATGTTTAGCTCAATATTTTTACTCAGGGACAGATTTCAATGGCTAGAAACTTAAACTAAAGAGTGAGTGTCCTTTGCAATTGGGCCAAGATGTCCCTAATTAATGATTTTGCTAATAAATATTATTTGCTTATCAGCACTAACTTAGCTTCTTTGTCAATCAGATATAAATATCCATCCAGTACAAAAAACATTGTCAGAAAGAGTCTCTTCATTTCCTCAAGTTTATTTCCTTAGAATTTACTTAGCAATCCATTCATGTGTAGGTATTATTTAGTCCATTAGGTAGGTGGTCAGTGAGTCAAAAATATACTCAATGAGCATCTCCTCCATGAAGGCTCTGTGACAAGAGGTGATGACCCTGCAGAACCTGTAGGGCCCTCATGTCAGTAAAGCTGTTTTAGGAGAAAGAAATCATGAAACTAACCAAACAAAGGAATATGGATGTGGTGTGTGTACACACCCATTTAGGTAAGTACTCTAAAAGGAAGAATCTTATTCAAGGAAATAAATTCATAGAATCTGCCTTCTTATTCTTATGGGCTTTCAAAGAAAAAGGTGACTCACGTATTGTCAGAAAAGATACGAGAAGTTAAATTCCTATCACAAAGTGTTTGAATCATGTATGTATCTCATTCTACTTTGCATGACCGTTGCTTGAATCTGTGCATCGAATGGCTAAGAACCAAGATACAATTGAGTAGAAAGTTGGGCCATGAATATAAAAGCATTTCTAACCCCTTTTATTTTCTCAGCAGCTAACATTTCAAAATTCTGTAATGGTTAGAGAACAGACTTGAATAATCGTACCTGATCTGGAATAGTCAGGGACTTCTTGTGCTCATTCTCGTTAGAAGAAAGAATGGAGGAAGTTACTCTCAAACGTAAACACACATAAATAAGCACAGTTCAGTCCATAGATCATTTTTTTTCACGTAAACACACATAAATAAGCACAGTTCAGTCCATAGATCATTTTTTTTCTCAGGATTCAGAGACAAAGACAATATAAATCTGAGACGGGAAATGACGCTTCAGTTCATTTGACGTTCATGTGGCATTGCTATTGCATTAGAAATGAATATTAAAAAGAGAAAAGAGTTAGAGACATGATGTTTAACTTCTGGAATGTGCTAAATTGAGAACTATCTACTGAAGAATATCTATGAACTCATCAAACAATATATTTCTTTCTTTTATTTTAAGGTGAAGATTAATCAAATGAAATGAGACCTGGGCATGCCATGATTTCAACTCGTCATTTGTTTTGTGAATGCCAGAAAGTTAGTTAATCATTAATATTAGCAAATATAGTAATCTTTTAAAACACAGAGAAAGAAGTGTAGCTTCTCAGACCCAATGAATGCAATAAAATGCATGTCTTTCCTTTCCTTTCTTTTCTAGGAAATGAGACTTATACAACTGTTGGTGAATAGTTTTGAGACTAAACTCAGGGTGATTGGAAGACAGATGGAATGGTGATGTCTGTATATCATCGCCCTCTTTGACACTGAATACACGATTTATATAAAATAATTGGGTCTGTATGGATAACACAGAAAATCAAGTCAAGGGGAAGCAAATAGCACAGAGGGAGGGCCCAGAGAGGAGGTGGGCAGCAACTGGTACCTGTCCAGGGGCTACAACCCAGAGAAGAGAGAGCCAAGGAGCAGAAGATGCAGAAGGCCAAGCTACGAGGGTGAATTCTGTGCCGAAAGGAAGGTACAGACTCTCTTTTGGCTAAGATGGGCATGAAGAGTGGACTTCTTTGGGAAAAAGTCTGATCTCTGCTCTAAAGGAGATGAAAATCCAGCATGGAGACAGACAATCCAAAATGACCATCACATTGGAATTGTGCAAAGTGGTGGTGAGTACAGACCCCCCAATACAGTGGAACCCTAGAGCAGAAGGAAAAAGTTGAGAGGAGGGAACACAGATGAGGCCCAGGACCAGGCCGCTCTGGCGAGATGTGCCCTTCTGTGGCCACAGGAAGACACTTTGGGTAGAACTTGGCTTGCTATGTGTGCCGGTGTAAGGACACTGAGCACTCACTGGTCCAGATCTTTCCCCCAACATCGATGACAGAATTTACTGTCCAGTCAATAAAAAGTCCACCAGAATTAACTCCCCTGGGGCAGGTTGCTCCTCGGGTTTCTGCCCCACCTACAGGCCTAACATAGAGTCCTACACATTGTAGGCACTTAATCAATATTTGCTGTCTTGAGTAGATGATCTCCTCAAAACGGACCATTGAAAGTGAGGGCCATAAGTTTCTTCTCCATGTGTCATTCAGCTCGAACCCTGAGAGACCAGGGTAACACAGATAAAGAACAGGTGTTGATGGAGGACCCGCCACCCCACCACCCAGTAGCAATCTGGTTAAACTTGGCTTAAACCTCCTCCTAGGGGACTGTTGAGGAAACACTGACTTAACGTGTCTGCAAGTTCCTATATTTTTAAATTCAGAAATAGAAGCCAAGTGAGAAGTCCAGCCCATTTGCAGATTTTATACACGCACAGCACATAATACATGCATGCATACACAATAGTACATGTATGTACCCACAGCATGTACATACATGCAGGTATACACGTGTGCATGTACACATACATATGTACATTCACCCAGAGTATACATAGTGGGGACATTTGTCCGTATGTTTAGGAGTGGGTATGGGGGTTGTTGGCACACTCCCCCAGTACCTCCAAGCTTTACGTACTTGTGAGTCACGCCAGTAGTAATAACAAGAACTCCATTTCTCTTGGGTGGGCCCTGCCTTCACCTGCTGTGACATGTTACCTGCTGTTACTAACACGGTCGCCTTCTGTGACGTGTCCCCACCAAGCACTGCTAGAGTGCCGGGGCTCCCACTTCACTCAGGAATCCTGTCCAAGAGTCTGCTTGCTCTCTGTTTACTTGTGGACGCTGCTGTCCGTGGGACCACCTGATCTCTGTCTCACGGAAAAGCTGACACAGAAGCCAGATGTGTCCATCATCAGCAAAGAGCCACAGACATCTCTGAAGCTGTCACAGGGAATACTGGGGGATTTTAAAAATTTTAGAACATTTCCTATTGTTTGGACCAGATCATCATTGTCCAAATATTTTGCTCCCTCAACTTACAAAGATAAGGGTGGCCGTTTTGTCGCCATCAGCTCGGTGCCAAGAATAATGTTGACACTACATGCTCACAAATACCAGTGGTTACATGATGTTTATACTGACATTCACTCGTTTTGTCTTTAAACATTAGCTGGAGTACACACGATGAAGCTCAGGTAACTCCTCAGACCAGGTTCACACAGAGCACAGGTGAGCCTACTAGTTTCTTTCCACTGAGCGTCTAAGGACACGCAAGTAAAGTTTACTATTGAGGAGATGCATACAGGTTTTAAAGATTTACTAATATTTTTACCTTTAACAAATGGTAAGTTATAGATATGCAACAGAAACCATTTCCCCAAGGTTTTGAGAGTGTTGGCACAAGAAAAGCAAGGGGCAGCAGCCTGCACATGTCAGCCATCTCACGCATTTTAGGGGCCAGGTGGACCCCACTAGTGTCAAAGTCTCAAAGCTGGGTTCTCTCTTTACGTATAAGATAACATTTTCAGGACTGGAGGTATCTCAATGGAATAGTCCAATCGCAAAGTAGCTGTTGTTGCTGAATAATGATTCAAACAAAAAATACTGTGACGATACAGATAAAATTTGTATTGAAACATAGTTAATATAAATTATTTTGCCAAACAATGTTTAAATTAAGCCCTTGAGAGCAGGAAAATTCCCACTGCTTTCCTCAAAGCCACCACTTTCTGGATGTAAGCAAACTAAATATAAAATGTAATCTGGAAGCATCTGTTATAAGGCTAAAATGAATGGATGCTATTCAGGTGAACTCTGGAAAAAACTGGGACTTACTACCTGAAGTCCAGTTACTTTCCAGAATCCACCCTATGCTGGCATCTTGTCTGCCTGCCAGTGACAAGGAGTTTGACTCTCCCCATCACGCCCATTCCCTGACTTTTCTGACACCCTCTAAATTAAGTCCTTCCAGACCCTCGACTGTGCCTTGGCGAGGACAACCTCGCCTGCCCCTTGGGGAAGTGGGTGATGCCAGTTGTTTGCTGGCACGATTTGAACTGCCAGATAATCAGAGAAGAAAGTCATTCCTGTGGTGGGTGCCTATTTTGGTGGTGTGAATACTCCCACCATTGCTGAATTCAAGCCACCAGTTTGAGTAACCTTGGAGTTGGGGAGAAATGCACATGTCACAAGCTGGCAGGAGCTGGCTCCAGCTGGGGTTGCTGGTGTTGTCACCACTCTGGGAACTCATGAGATGAGCAGTTCAGAGAGAGGCATAGGACTCTCCCCGGACTCCTGGAGGGAATGAGAGCGAGGGGAGCTGCTGGGTAAAGTGATGGATTATTTTGGACTCTGTGATGAGCATCCTGGCGGTCAAGCCACCAGCTCCCAGCCGGAGATTGATTATATGTGTGGGCCCAGGGCTCTAAACATACCTAGCAGACGAAGTCAATTTTGAAATTTTAATTATGTTTTCCAGTTATTTTCAAACTTTTCTTATCATAAGATCACACAGAGGAGCTTCTTAAATGTATATTCTTCTTGGTTTTAACCCAAGAATTAGTCCTTCTAGGGAAACCCATAAGCAACATATTTCAGTGAGTGCCTGTAATTCTACCGATCGGTCATTGTTGGGAAACATGGAAACTGAAGCCTTGCGTCAGGGTGTAATTATCTGAGGGAGAGAAGTAGAATGGTATTTTCCAACCCTACAGTGTGTAGAATCACCTGCGGAAGTCGATAAATCCCACTGCTTGGTACCACCCCAAAGATCCGGACTGAGTTTGTGGGGAGGGAAGACTGGACACGTGTAGCTTCAAAGAGCACCCCGGAGACTAATCTGCAGCCTGGCTGGGAACCACTGATGTGTGTACTGAAGTGGGCATTGATACCAACAGCATAGGGTGAAAATCAACATTTTAAGCTACAACACGTAACGTCACAAATGCAGCTTCTGTTGTGAGTCTGTCTGTCTTTCTCAGTAAACTGTGTCCTTTCTCGGGGGCTCCTGTCTGCTTTCTTTCTGTGTCTGCAGCACTTAGCCGTGGTTGGCATGTGGTAATCCCACAATACATGTTGAGTGAGTGACTGTCCTAATTGGTTTATCTCATTAATAACTGGTGATAATGTGTTGATTAATGCATTATCTTGTGCGGAGTAACATGTCTGCATTTCTACAGGACCATCTGCAGACAATGGTGTAACCCAAAGGCATGCCCCCTTGCTGGGGATGGCAGGCCAGAGACACGTTTTCTTAGGCTCTCTGTTTCATCCAGATTGTATCCTGGGCAGCTTATTTCCACTAAGTGCAGTCCAGTCCCTGCTATATTTTAATTTTTCAATGTGCATTAGACATCAGCTTCTCAGCTGGAAGATACAGGCAGGTGTTTTGAAATAATTATTTTACTAAGAGCTATAACGAAGGTATTATTTCCGTATTTAAAAGAAGTTAAAGATGTTTAGTGCTAGATCAGCTAAAACCTCCTTAACTGTAAAAAAAGAAATGGCATTTTCCTCTCAGGCACAGAAGATTATTCCATAATTATAACAATGAATCTATGCTAAAAGCACATTTCGATTGTCAGTGTGCACCTGTTTTGGAGATGAGTGTGGCAGGTATTGAGCCTGTTCCAACTCCCACGGTTTACGTGGTAAGCGGAATGTACCTTGTTCTTCACACTCACCGCCAGTTACAAAAAAAAATCTCTTTTCTCTCAGGCTGCATTTCCCTACTTCTTCCTAGTTTGTTCTTTTGGTTTTCTCAATGACAGTTAAGACAGAATCCTTTGAGAGGAGATATTTTTGTTTACTGCCATTTGTTCTGCCTTGATTACTGAAAAATGAACAGCCTGCCGCCACCCCCACCCCCACCCAGGTACTCTGGGAACACACATCTGCGGGGTGACGAGGGACAGGACTCTGTGTCGCCTCCCCAGCATTCTCTGCTGGGGTTTGGGCCAAAGGCTGGCTGGATACAGCCATTGGACTTGATAACTGTTATATAGGCCTGTCTGTACACCTAACTATATCTAAACAATACACCTCTGAGGGACAATAATTCTGTCGCTCAGGGGACATGTGCCAATAACTGGAGATGTGTTTTTGGTTCTCACAAGTCGGGGTGAGAGAAGGTGCTACTGGCATCTAGTGGTAGAGGCCAGAGATACTGAATAGCACCCCATGTGCCAGGACAGCCCCTAAAACAAGGAACTACCACCCCAAATGCTGACTGTGCCAAGGCTGGGAAACTGTGTATACTTACGTTCATCTCCATACAACTCGACAGGAAGTACAGTTAGCTGTCTACACCTCTGTCTCCTCATCTCCAGCAAGGTCCTAGAGGACACTGGCAGCCTTATGGCACCTCTATCCTGCCACATAACCTAGCACAGTTCTTCATGCATAGACGCACACAAAATGGTTCTGAAATGAAATTGCAGAACTCAGCAGAGAGCATGTGCTCTGCCACTGGGCCTAGTGCGACGGGTTCAATCGTGTCTCTTCTCTGACACCTTGAGGGCCCCTGCAAAAGCACAGATGACACCTTGGGGTGGGACATTGTACCTTCCGCAGCACCTTAGCTGAAGTCACTGTGTCATCCAATTATGAAACCGCTCGAAAGCAGATATGGACCTCTGACCAAGACCCACGGATGGCCGTCCAACCGTCCTTGACTTCCTGACCTTCCTGCAGTGCCTGTCGGCAGGCTTTGGGGCATGTTTCCTGGGTGTGTAACCCTGCCTGGCACCTGGTAGGTGCTCATAAACAGCACGTAAGCCCCGCCTGGCTTGTACGGTCTCTGCTCACTGCCAGCTCTCCCTCGAGAGAGCCATTCCGCGCTCACTCCATGCACGTCGCAAACCCCTGGACTCACACACTCGATACTTGGGCACATGCTCCGTCTCCTTCTCCTCCCTGGTTTCCTGTTCCACGCTCACTGTCAGGACTCAACTCCAGTCCCACCTCCTGGAAAGATGTGCCTCGCGGTCCTGGTCCCAGCGCGGTCGGTGCCTCTGCCTGTTTGAGGGCAATGGTCACATTGTTGGTCTTGCCCCCATTGCCCTGCTGGGCCACCCACTCAGGAGTGGAAAGACTGACACGAATGAGGCATCTGTCACCTCAGAGAGTGACAGAGTGGCCCCAGAGAATCTAGCCTGGCGCCTGGAGGTGCTGCACACACTAAATTCTGCTGGTTTCTGAAGGACGCACAGGGAAACTGAGTCCATTGCGTGCATTGTATTTACAGCTTTCTGTGAAGCCCACCACCACTCTCTGAAAGAACAGCCATTATTTATGGACGTGGTCAATACATTTCTCTCGGAAATGACACCTGTTCATCAAATGGGCAGGAGGGAGAGGAGGAAAGGGAGACACCTGGCCAGCTGCAGGTTGTAGAGTATGGGCAGGGATGGTAAATGCCTTGCACACTAGTGCAGTGTCTCATCAGGATGCTTTGGAAACTGGCCAGAACGCTCAGGTTTTGCACGTGGGTTCAGTCGGTCAAGCAGCGCTTCAGACGGGAGGGGTGGTGCGGCGTGCACGCCGAGAAAAAAGTGCCACAAAAGGATCTGTCCTACGGTGTGCATTCAAAGGATGCACTTTTTCTGGGGTGACTAGAAGTATTTATGATCATCTGGGTGCTTGATAGCTGACGACAGGTGTCAGAGAGAGGGTGACAAGTCATACACAGAGCGAGTCCAGAAGGGGCCCAGACCACATCTAGGTAGGTGATGGAGAACTTCATGAAGGAGTTGGAATTTAACCTAAGCACTGATGTGACCTGCAGCAAAGCAGACTTCTGAAACCTGGGGTGTTGTAAATACGACAACAGCTCATGCTGTGAAGATACGCGTTTCTGTGAAATAGCGGTGATGGGAAAACACACAAGTAAGGGAGATAAAAGGCTACTGCACGTTGATTCAGCAAGACAGAAACCTGTGGAAACCTCACAATGCACTCCCCACTCTGTGGACTTCAGGCTTCTAAAATAGAGTCGTGATTTCCTCTTTTTCTCCAAAGCAGCAACGTCATTTGGTAGGAAAGGCCTGAGTTTGCAGTCTACCAGCTGTTCTACTCTTGCCGTATAGAGAGGGGCAGGCTTCCTACTCTCAGTGACCCTCACTCCTTAACTCGAGGTGCTGGCACCCCTCTCCAGGCTGCGGGTAATGGGGACCGTGGGTGTCAGGGATCCTGAACTCCTTCTGTTCCCTCCCCTTGGTGAGCCTCCAACATCACAGAAGTAGGTACACAAGGGGTCATAACACCTATTGGGATGAAACCAGAGGCGTCAGGAAAGCTTTCTTGAAGAGTTGGCATGAGAAATGGCCCAGCAGCTCATTCATGGCCTCCTGGGTTGGGAAGACCCAATTTCAATTTGAGGCCAGACTAAAAACTGAGTCCTGGCTCTCCTCCCCCTGATGAATCATTTCAGTGCTTCTGTGCCAGGGCCTGATGACAATGACCCGTGGTCCTATGGGGAGCGCGATTGGAAAGCTTCCTGCAATGACCGGTAGTCCTGTGAGAGGCGCTGTTGGAAGGCTTCCTGCACGCAGCTCGTGTTGGCTACTCTTATTCCTGGGGGCATCACCGGTATTTAATCACCATGTGAGACGTGGGAAAGGGTGTCTAAGTGACTGTGAGGAAGTCACATAGAATACTCTGGCCCTTCACAGGGGTGATTTTGTCCCCTGTCACCCTGGAGGGAAACTGGCAACCTCTGCAGACGTTCATTTGTTGTCACAACGGGCCGGGCTACTGGCACCTGGTGGGTAGAGACCCGGGACACTGCTAAGCACTTGACCGAGGGCAGGGCAGCTCCCGCCACGCAGAACAATCCAGCCCCAAATGTCAGTAGTGCCCAGTCGAGAAGTAACCTGGTGCTTGGCCCACAGCATGGGACGAAGTACCGCAGCCCTGCTCTCGTCCACACTGACATCACGTCACACTCATCCTGGCCCTGTCACATCTCTGGCGTCACTCTGTTGTGGCCTTGGCCTGATTTTCAGGCGAAACCAGCAATGACCACCAATCTGATGTCATCTGCTTTCATGGAGAGGCTCCTGCCGCCTGGGATCAGGTACCCTTCTTTTGTTCCCTCCTCCTGCTGAGACAGCTGGGGACCTCGGCCCTCCTTGGAGCAGCTGGGCCCCGGGGGAGCTGGTCAGGTTGGTGCCAGGAGGCAGCAGGGCCCAGTCCCTGGAGGGCCGGCTGCGGTGGCCTGGGGCCTGCCAAGTGCAAGTCTGTCCTCCAGAAAATCCTGCTCCTGGGCTGGGCTGGGCCCCCGGGGTGCCTGCCCGCACCCCTTCACCCCTCCCTCTGTTGGCCTCCTTCACAGGGCACTGACACCTGCATTGGTGGGGAAATGAAATAAAATAAGGAAATAAGTGAAAAAATAAACTCTGTTGTGTCATTCTGGAAGTGGCAGGTGGGCCTCTTTACAGGCGACCCGAGTTGGGATGGCAACAGGTGTTGCAGCTGCTGGCCCGGCTCCCACCTCCCCCGGGGCAGGACTCACTCCCATGGCACTGCTGGGAGTTTCGGGGGACCGTGGTGCAAACGTGAGCCTCTCAGATTCTCAGCCTTGACTTTCAGCGGCCACCATGTCCTTGGAAGGACGTCGTTCCTCCTTTTATAGACGATAATGGTGTTAACAACAGCTCACACCACGTGCCAGGTGGTTCCAACGTCACACAGATGAGCAATTTCACTACTGTACTGGGGGCGGGAGGGATGGAAAACATCCCCACTGACTATAAAGCGTGACCAACACTCCACCACATTTGAATGAGTTAGAATCTTTAGTTCAACATCCCTGAGTTTAAAATGAATGGAGAACCTTTGGGAAAGTGCGACTGAGACTGGACGCACAAGGAAGCTTTTAAAAATACAGCTGAGAAAATAATGTCCTCTGAAAACCGGGGCCAGACTTCACCTTGTCGGTTTCCACACAGCCCACTCCCAACAGTGGCTTACTGTGTGGTCAGCTGGGCGAGAACCAGCTGAAATCAAAGCCGTACAAACAGAAGAAATGTTTAAATGAGCAGGCTATTCCTGTCAAGAATTTTCAGAGTAACTGACTCTGCTGCTTTTGTGTGGATTTTTGATGAAGTGAATATAACGTGCAATTAGCCCAACAAAACAAAAGTGCATGTTTATTTCATGTAAATGCTACTTTTTAATTTCTTGAAGGTTGTTTTATAAAGATGGTAAATAATTCATCTAATTATTTTTTCCGAGATATCGCATTCATAATTTGTGAAATCTAAATTTATGAGAGTTAGGAAGATAAAAAACTGAGTTAGGACCTGGAACACTCTCTGTCCCTTTCCAGGCCCCTCTTGTCCTTTCTCCCCTTTGGAAGAGAACAGGACTTTTTACAACCTTCCCAAGGCATCATTCAAGAAGGCTTTGCTCCTCATTTCCCAGAGTAAAGAGAGCGCCCCACATTGGGTCCCCTGGGCAAGAGTACTCAATCAATATGTACCAAATGAAGAAATAGATAGCTGAGCAGAAGCAGTCTGAGAAAGCATAACTAGAGATTGGATATTGTGCTGAAAAATTATAACTACTCAATAAAAGAGAAAATCTGGGACCAGAATTTTGAAATTCAATGTATATAATGTGTACAAATTGGCTGGATTTTTTGTGATGCCTTTAAATGCTGTGAACAATTACCTGTTAAGCAGTGAAATGTCAATAAATTTCATGTTGCATAAATAAAGTTGAGGTGTTTTTGAATTCTCAAAGAAATTGGGTAAAATGGAAATAAAATTTTCTTTGGAGAATTCATTGATGAATGTAATTATAAGGGATCAGTCACTGCAGAAAGGGTGTCTTAACTAATACATACTACATATAATGGAATATTTTGGCTAAAATAATGTTTCTCTTAACATTTCTGAAATGAAATAATGACACAACATCCAACGAACAATAGATATGACGAGGACTTCTTTCTTACTGGCCAGCTACTGAGCTTCTAATTTTGAGAGATTTCTTTGATTTTCTAACACAAATATTACATGTTAACACATGTTAACTAAACACACGTTAACTAAATATTTGGGGGGAAAATTTAGGATCCAGAAGAAGACATAGAATGATATGCTTTGATCAACTGTAAAAAAATTGTGCATACTTTTTTTAAGTTGCCTAGTTTACAAAGGAGTTCGTCAATCCATCTCATGTGAAGTATGTCCTAATTATAAGCATTAAAATAGTGATACCTACCTAAAATCAGAAATGCAGATACATTTATGGGACAGGAATCCCAGCACCCATACAGGACAAGCACACAATCCGATATGGGAGGACAAAG
Organism: Rhinolophus hipposideros; assembly: GCF_964194185.1. Lineage (NCBI taxonomy): Eukaryota > Metazoa > Chordata > Mammalia > Chiroptera > Rhinolophidae > Rhinolophus > Rhinolophus hipposideros. The sequence goes on along the minus strand of NC_138058.1, from coordinate 75,122,857 downwards.
AGTGCCTTTACCATCCACTCTGCCGCTAATGCTGCAGCAAGACGTCCAACGCTCAGGGGACACACTCCGACCACAAGTTAAGCTTCTAGCAACTCTAGCTGGATTGCATCAGCCAGCACTCAATTACGCTGATATACACAAGCCGTGAAGTAACTGAGACAGCATATTACAACACGAGAGAAGGACACTCTGACCATCTGCAAAGAGGTCACGTCTGTGAACTTGAGTCCTTCACCATAAGAGTAAATGATGTGGACTGTTGGATGAGATAGAAAGGTGAACAGGCTACTGGAAAGCCTGGGCTCTGTGTGTTTGATGTGCTTGATGCACATGACTTAACTGTGAGTTAGGACATGGGTCTAGGTCAGGGGTGTCCAAACTGCGGCCCGTGATCCATTGTTAATTGGCCCGCAGCAAATTCCAAAAATATATTTAGTTTACTTAAATAAACCAGGTGAGGCAATACGTACTTCACCTCGAGTGAGTGGCCCGGCTCTTTGTGTATTTTACCGCATATGGCCCTTGGTGAAAACTGTTGAAAGAAGTTTGGACACCCCTGGGCTAGATGATCAGTGAGATACCAGCGTCTGCTCACATGTCCGCCTGCATCCATGGGGCTACACCAAACCGCTGAGTATGGAGAAGCTGGGCAGCCCTGAGCCCCTCTGGCACTGTGGGAATATAGTTCTGGACAATTTCTTTTCCTACATCTGCCCCTGCATATTGCAAGAAGACTGGGTCAGTATCTTTCTGATAATCAGAGTGACAATCACAACACATCAAATCTTTCAGAACACTAATCTTCTGCACATACAACATCTGATAAATCTCTCCCAAATTATATCATTTAACCTTTACCCAAACTTCAAGAGTTAGAATGCAGGCCAGTTATATAAATTAGAAGACATAGCTTAGAAAGGTAAATAGCCTTCCCAAAGTCATATAACTGGTAGGAGGGAGACTTTTATTTACATATTTTTCTTCTGATTCCAAACCCCTCACCCTCTTCACCTCCGCAGTTTAATAAATGCCCATATAATGATATATGGAAATGTGTGAAAAGGGAAATAGACGAGAAGCGTATGTCAAAGAAGAGGATAAGAAAGGAAATTTCCTTTCATAAGGCAATGTACATTTTTGCAATTATTAAAGTCTTAAATTTTAGCCAAAATACAAAACAAAGAAACAAATCCTTCTAAGTGTAGTGAACAAGTTGACTCCTCTTCTGGACTTTTGCTAAAATGTCACATATTTTAAAGTGGCAAGAGCATTGGCCAAGATCATCCCTTTGCCCCTTCTTCCCTCCGTCTCTGACTCTTTTACTTCTCTCATTCATTCATTTATTCATTCATTTATTCATTCATGCATTCATTCATTCTTTCATTCGTTCACCGATCCATATTTTTCTCAGTCCTGTTAAGATTACAGCTTATTTGGGAACAAACTATATGAAGGGAGGTAGTGGGCGATGAGCTTTGACAGGTGGGTCTGAGTTCAAACATCATGCACTCTGGTAAGTGAGCGATTTCATGGCAATAGAATGAAGTCATGTTTCAAACAGTGACCAGCTCCCACAGATGTCTTTCCATGTGACAAGATCAGTGCTGTCGGACTCAGGGACATTTCCTGGACAAGAAAAAGGCAAGAACGTGCTGACTCTAGAGGCCATTCCGTTCACTCCGAGAGGTCAGCTCAGCACCATCTGGAGGAGCTCTCGTTGCTTTCTGCTTGGATCTCTTTTCTAATTCTTTTCTTTCACTGTGCCCACTTTGAATGTATTTTTGAAAGCACATCTCTTTTCCTTTTTCTTTCTTCCTGCATGAATCTGTCCAACTAGTTTGTACCTCTCGGAGGCACCTACCATTAAGCTAGTGTTTTGTGAAATGGTCTGTATAAGCTCTAGGAGCTTAGCTGAGATGATGGAATTGGATATGAAGATGATGGTTATGTACGTGTAAGTGTGTGACCTTCTAGAGAGAAGAACTGCTCATTCCATCACCTAACACGGTACCTGGTATGTAGCAAGTGCTCAAATAAAGGTTTGTTGAACTGAGAAGGTAAACATCAGATGGTTGTTTTGACCTTGCAGGTGGCAGTGCAGAGCTGAAAATTAGTCTGGAGATCTGAAGGAAGTGACCCCCCCAACCCCCCCATCATTCTCATGTACTGTATTAAATTGAGTCAATTTATTATTTAGAAGGCTGTCTCTGGAGAAATTTATGAGAGAAGAAGACTTTACTTCCCTGTTTCATGAGCAAACAAAAAATAAACCCCTTGGAGAATAGACTACTTGCCCAACATCAATTGTGGAGATTTTGATAGGGGTTCTATCTGTTTTTCTGTAGGATTTTCAAAACGTAATTTGTAATGTCAAAGTGAAGAACGTTTCAAGTGCATTTCCTTTATCATATGGGATAAATATGTTATGAATATGTCTTTAAGAGCAGAATAAATTGAGTCCATGAGATGGAATTAACAACTCCTTCTAAACCTGTACCTCTTTTTGAGTAAGTCTCAGACTGTGAGAAGTTGCCTTGTCATCTGATTTCTATAGAAATATTCAAAGACCTCAGGTGCCAGTTGGCCTGTGTCAGGTAGCTATGTGGGGCTTAGTGGCTCTCCTGGATTATTATATCTCTCATTCTTGTTTTGTCCCCTAATGTATTTACAGAATTATAAATTGTTGAAAGGGACTTTTGAAATTGCCCAGTTCTGTCTTCATATTTTATTGATAAATTAATCAAAATCCAGAAAGGCTCATCATTTTACCAGTGGTCTCACAGCTACTTAGTTAATGAATAGGCACAATGTCCCTTCTATCTAACACGCTCCACAATCCCAGGCCGCCTCTCCACGACTTTGGAAGAGGCCCTTAAGTGGAGCAAGGTACTTGGTATTGCCAATCTATGTCTTTTGCTTTGTCGATTTCATCCCTGTCATTGAGGGGATATTTAAGGTTGAGAGCAATTCTCTATAGTCTAATTCTCTATACTGTATGTAACTGCCATATCTCTAGTCTCTATATACTAAGGATTTATAAAAATAGAAAAGAATACTAGCCCCACCTTCCTCTAAATAAATAATATGTCTTTGTTGGAGGTGGAATAGTGATTTCTTTAAATTACTGAATATATATTGCCTTATTAAGAAACTGGCACATGCTCATAAAATTGGCTGTCTTGAATGTGTAAGAAAGAGGTGTAATCATAGAGTAGAAAAGTATATAATAGAAAATATTAAACTTTTACATCACTGTAAAGTTAATGTGATTGTTGTACAGATAAGATAAAATGAAAAACATAATGCACTTAATTAATAGCTTCAAATATTAAAAAGGCAAACAGCTAAATACATCTTAATATAATAGAACAGAGACTAAAATCTGCATTTATATAACATGACTCAGATTATAATATGTTTTTATAAACATTAATTTACCTTGTAATTTCAAAAACTTTGGGATTTAGGTAGGGAATATGTTAAGATCAACTGTGTTCCTGGAGGCATTTTACCCAAGATCACATAGCACATAAGTCAGGCTTCAGGTCACCTCAAAATTAATCCAGGTTCTTCCCCCAGGTCTCAGTGTTTCCCAGAAGAACTATTAATATGAAGGTCTTAGGGTTGCAGGAATGATGCAACCCTAAAACACGAAAAACCATACAGAAATAAGTGAAAACTAATAATTAATGAGATAAATAGAAGTGATCTCAATTTGTTCACAAGTATTTGACTGTGTAAAAAGCAAACAAAATTCAAATCAACCAATGTTTACTATGAATAAGAAACTCCATTTGATGTTGAAAACCCACAGAAAAACCAGACTGACTTACCAGCGCTCACAAACAAGAGACTGAGTTTACAGTCCGATAGACTATGAAGCTTAGAGCACAGTACCCAAGAAGGAAGATGTTAAATATTATGTACCTTCAATTTTAAAAGGGCATATTAGGTTGGTATTAATATTTAAAGAACAGTATAAAATATTGGTGTGCCAATAAAATGTTAATCATAATTTGAATCTAACTTTTAAGAAAGTAAGTTATGATAAGAGCAAAGAGTTAATTTTGTACAAATCTAAATTAAGTTATCATTTGAATATTTGACTCAAAATTCAACAGATAATTTACAGTTAAGGATCAGATTCTAATTTAAGGAAAGCTGTTTCTAATTTAAGGAAAAAAATACCTTAGCTTATCAGCTATCAGCTATCTCATATCTCATATTTCAGATGTAAAACTGAAGTTTATGTCCATATATATTTACATACATTGATATGTATACACAACTGATGCAGTTTTCTATATGAGAGGGTTAGAAGAGCAATATCAGGTGATACATCATTTGATGATGAATGAACATCAAATAAGTTGCTTTCTAACTTTACTAAATATTGGAGATAAATAAATAATTTTAAATTTTTCATGAAATAGTTCATAGTCATTGTAAAAACTTAAATAGTATAGTAAATAATAACTTTAAAATCAACTTACTTTTCTCTGCACGTATAGTCCTTTTTAATAAAAACTGGGATCATACTATATAAATAGTTCAATGTTTTTTTTTCATTGAAGTTCATATTATGATTACATTTCCATGTAATTACATGTTCTTTGGAAAACATAATTTTAATGATTTATGGAATAAATTCTCTACTGTTGGTTAATAGAGTTATTACCAATGTTTTACTCTCCATAATAGAAAGGAAGACACTGAGTGAGAAAGTGTCTTGGCAAACTCAGATGGCGGGAAGCTGGCGCAGGATAGCAGGTGAGAGGGGTACAGAGATGGGAGTGGGGTGAGGCCATAGGGAACCCAGAGTAGGACAGGTGAGAATGAGAAAATGGGACATGAAAATGGCCGAAAATCCTCCAGATCTTGAAGCAGAAACTTTGAATCCCAGAGTGGATGGTATTTGTACATCTTGGTTAAGAAAGACTTCCACGTTTCCCCCAAAATTATTTTCTTGAATATAGTCATTAATGTGAATCTCTGATCTTTGTCTTCACTTCTTTTCCATATTTTTTCTTTTCTCCTGTCCTTGACAAGTTACCTACCATCCCTGAATCTGTCCCCTCATCTATGTGATGGACTGAATAATTATGATGTCAATATTTAATACCTATAAAATACCTACAGAACTACATGCTCTAGCTAGCTCAGTGTATCGCACTGAGTTAAAAAAACACATTGAACTATAATAAATTTGGCAGTTTGTCTACTATGCTTCATAAATGAACTAATAAGTATTGATATTAATTATTTTAGTTTGTTAGGTAAAACATGTAAGTTGATGGTTTCACTCTGCCTTTCTTTTATATGTCTTGATGTCAGATAGAGCCACGTGACATTATTTAGATGGCCTGTTTCTAGAGAAATGAAAGCACTTGATAATTATTCCTTTCGTGGAGCTCATGACTAAGAAGCTAGCACTCAGTGAATGAACGTCTTCAACACTGAATGTTTTTCAAAAAAAGCCTTGCATAGCAGATGAATGGCTTTTATGCAGTGGTGAGATAGTGCATGAAGAGCAGTGATATATTATAGATTTTCTCTTGAAATTAACACGCAAAAGTCATCACTGACGTCCAAAGTTCTTAGCTGGGTAAGAGGAGGGCAAATGCATCACTAGTGGCCAAGAGAATCCACCTCCTCTGATGCATGCTGATCCTAAATTGCCAGAGAGTGAACTGCAGACTGCATTGCACCGTAATCCCACATGTAATGTGCTGATAATTAAGTCCCTCTGACAATTACATCATGCATTAGCAGGCTCAGCCTGACCCATTACTCACGATCACTGTCTTGGACAAAACAAAATGGGTGCACGAGGGACCATCAGTGGAGCAGATGCTCCCAGGGCAGGAGGCAGTCCAAGTCTGTTTACGCAATGTGATCGTTGGGAGGCTGCCATAGGGCTCCTTTCACGTTCCCTAGTGAGAACCAAGGTCAGGCGCAAAGACACGGCCCTGGCTTGGTGTCTGCCTGTCTACCAAAGTCCATGGCAAGCATCAGTCAGTCGGTCGTGGATGCCGCCAGCTATTCCAAAAGATGGCAGTGATTTTGCTGCTACGGAGACGCGGCCACAAGCTGATACCAAGCCTCAGGGAACACGGTTCTTCATGTATAAAGACTCAAACGGTTCTTTCATGGTTGGGTTGAAATGTTACTCTCAAGTTCACAGTTTAAAAATCATCTTGAGATGGCAGAAGGTAAAATAAAGCATAGTTACCGTCATAAATTATAAGTATTCTGTCTCCAAAACATACAGATTGTATATACATATATAAACAGACATATGAGGTATGATCAAAAACTACGGTGAGTGCTGCTGCCGAGCGCCATCCAACAGAAAGGCAGGGGTCTTCACTACGGGCAGTGGTGCATGGAACCTTAGTAACAGTGTGGGACAAGTTTCCATTTGTTTGGTACAGTCAGTCGGGTGTGAAGCTACAGTTGAGAGAAGGTGTGTTTTAAAGTGTGCCGTAAATCATCCTCCATCATGACAATGCTCCGTGTCACACGTCACTTCTGGTACATGGCAGTTTCTGTCAAATAAAAACATTACGGTGTGTCCTCATTTACCTTATTCAGCGGACCTGGCACTGTGTGACTTCTGGCTCTTCCCCAAAGTTAAAATGATTCAGGACATCGAGGCAGCGACGACAGCACAACTAAAGACACTCATGAAAGAGGACTTCCAGAACTGCTTCAGAAAGTGGCAAGAACGATGGGATACGTGTGTTCAAAGTGAGGGGGTGTGTTTTGAAGGGGATTAATGGCAATGTGTCTTGTACTGTAATAATTTTTTTAAGCATTTAAACATTCACAGTATTGTTTGATTACACCTCGTACATCTTTGAAGCTTTAAATGTCCATGCATTTACACACAAAAAGGTAAAATTTTCCTTAAATTTCCTGCAAACAACATGAGTAATACAAATTTAGTATTTACCAAATATACCTTGAAAGGGCAACATTATCATCAATAGGAATCCAAATGACCAGAATTGTCAATTATACAGAATGATTTTCTTGCCATGGTCTTGTAGAATAAGTAAGAAAATAAGAAACTATCAGATGTTCATATTACATTTTTTTCAAAGCAAGCACATTTAAAAAAAAACAGTTTATCCTTGGGTGATTAACCTTTTACTTTCATCTGTATTCAGCACATCCTCTCTCACCGCGTGATGACTGTCAGAGAAATGACTGGAGTTTTCTTGGGAGTGCTGACATTACGTGTGCACTTACAAGATCATGCCCATTCTTCTGTACTTAGAGTGTCAGCCAGTGTCTATTCTGATTGGTTGGCACATCTGCTTTACTGGTTTTTAAATATTTTGACTATTATTGCCGTTTCTAAGCGACAATAAACATGCAAAACTTTATTCACGTTTATTATCACCTATTAGCTTAGCAAAGGATGTAAACACATACTTTAAAAATTATTTCTTAGGCAAACATAGGCTTACATCAATGTTGCGAGTGACAGAACTGGAGGGAAAAATTTGTTGGAGTAGGTTCCTCCCAATGAGATTTGTGCATCAATGCCTGGAAGCTGCTATATATTTTAGGATCCATTTACTTTGCTGCCAATTCTTATCATTTTCTCATTCCGTGAGACTTTCTAAGAGGAGACTGGGCATCAATGTTTGAAATCTAGTGATCAGAACCCAGCTGCTGTGAAGGCTATTACGGGTTTTACAGAACACTGCAGGGGATTTGGGACATTTCAAAGGTGAAGTGGGAGCGGGCAATGTCATGCTAATGTGCTTTGCACCCCCCTGTTTCAGAGTCACACTGCTGTGTACTGAGCAGTCTGTGTGTGCCCGGGCCCTGCTGAACACTTTCTGTGCACAGTTTCTTCAATTTATAACACAAATCTAGGGCACAAGTGTTATTTCACCCCCACTGCACAGCTAGAGAAATAGAAGGTACAAGTATTTATACATCTTCTCAAAGCTGTTCAGACACAAAACTAAAGCTTTTTGTCCTAAGAGCTCCCAGTATTGCTTCAATTCAGATACTTAACCCTTGGCTTGTGACGTAATTCCCAGTTACTTGTAGGATATGTGTAAGATGCCACCTGCTCTTCTCTTCCCTTAATAGAGAGTGTGTGTCACACAGTAGGTACACAACTGTTCACAGGGGGAGCAAGGCACCCAGCCTGAGAGCCAGGGGCTAGTGAGAACCCCAGAGGTCAACAGCCTCTGAGGGGAAAAGGGACTCTGCTCCTCTCTACACAAAACATAACAACACAGACCCGACGGAGGATTTGCGTATGGTCCTTTGAATGTTATAGAATATGCCAGGATTTACCTCACCCGAGGCTGGATTGTTACTGCCAACGTCCACCAGGGGAAATCTAGTCACGTGTTTCCATTGCTTAACGTCTTGTGTGTACACTCACCCCACATACACACACACACCACACACGCACCACACACACATACCACACACACACCACACACACTCCACACTCACCACACACCACACACCACACACACATACACACACACCGCACACCACACACCACACACACACCACAAACACCACACACACCACACACACTCCACACTCACCACACACCACACACACACACACATACACACACACCGCACACCACACACCACACACACACCGCACACCACACACCACACACACACCACACACAACACACACACACCACACACACATCACACACACACACACACTCCACACACACACCACACACACACACCACACACACCACACACACACAACACACACAACACACACACACCACACACACACACACACCCCACACACCACACACACCACACACACACACCACACACCACACACACCACACACTCCACACACACACACCACACACACAACACACACCACACACACCACACACCACACACACCACACACACCACACACACAACACACACTCCACACTCACCACACACACACCACACACACACACCACACACACACCACACACACACACCACACACACACACACACACCACACACCACACACCACACACACCACACACTCCACACACACACACCACACACACAACACACACCACACACCACACACACACACACACACACCACACACCACACACACCACACACACACACCACACACCACACACACCACACACTCCACACACACACACCACACACACAACACACACCACACACACCACACACCACACACACCACACACACCACACACACAACACACACTCCACACTCACCACACACACACACACACACACCACACACACCACACACCACACACACACCACACACACACAACACACACAACACACACACACCACACACACACCACACACACACCACACACACACACACCACACACCACACACACCACACACTCCACAATCACCACACACACACACACCACACACACCACACACACACACACCACACACCACACACACCACACACTCCACAATCACCACACACACACACACCACACACCACACACACCACACACTCCACAATCACCACACACCACACACACCACACACACTCCACAATCACCACACACACACCACACACCACACACACACCACACACACATACACACACATACACACACACCACACACACACACCACACACCACACACACATACCACACACACACACACCACACACACACACACACCACACACCACACACACATACACGAGACCTGGCGATGCAGGAACACTTAATTGAGCTGCTCTGTCACTTCAGGTGATAAGACACAGCAGCACTTAAGTAAGATAAGAGGAAGGGATGGAAGCTGGAAGAAGCTGTGACCCAGGGACAGACCAAAAGAAGCCACGCTGCCTGCACACACCTGTGAAACCTGAGACACGGGGAACCTGCTGTCTCCCGAGCAGGGCAGAATCTCCAGGTCCTTGGTAGTGCTTGGGCTTGGGAAGGTAACAGCCTGTCTTGGGGGGAGGGGCTGGCTGCTGGGAGCACATTTTTGCCCATCTGCTGTCTAGCACCCGCTCCGACGGAATTAATGGGGGAGATTGATGAGAGATACAAATGACTGCCAGGATTTCAATCTGACAAGAAGGCATATGGGTAAGGACACAGGATATTCCGGTACTCATTTAAATCGAAAAAGAGCCAACATGAAATCTCCAAAAATTCCCAGTCTGCATCCTGTTAAGTAACATTTCAAATCGACGACAAACTACTAGAGCCATAAGTTTCAGTCATTTGGCATATTTGGGAAAAGAATTCCATATAAATGAACTTCCGAAACTGGCACCTGACCTTCCCGGCCCTTCAGCACAACCTGTGGGCAACCGGCTCTTTGCTAAGACTGACGCCCCCAGTACCGTATTTCATTGGCTCGTTCCTCAGTTCCTTAAGATTTTAGGTTATGTGTCACCCCTTAGACGAAACATCGCTGATTCTAATGCTGACTTCCCGACTAGTTAGGCTCTGCACTTGCCATATAAAAGTGTCTCCCACATTAATTTAATTGCTCGTCCTATACCCAAATTTTTAGCTAAAAGTAAATTCTGAGAGTTCAAGGCCTAAGACTATTGTGAATCCCCCCACCCCCACCCCCATATCTCCAGTGCATAGCAAAGTGCCTTCATATTTGCTGAATGTCACTCAGGAATGCCCTTGATCATTTCTGTCCTAGTCTGATGGCCATTTGACCAGTCCTGCCCTCTTTTCCAATATGTTTTCTATATTGAAACTAACTTTGTCTAAAACTAAAAATAGAATAACATTACTGGTCTAATCACACCTCAGGTAATCTGTAACAAGCCACCCCCAAACTGAGTGGCTTAAACCAAGAGCAGTTGTTGGTTTTGCACATGAATCTGCCGTTTGGGCAGGGCTTAATATAATTCCCTTAGGATCATTCCCATTCCTCAAGTATGTCAGTGTAAATTGGCAAAACTGGGCAATACTTCTGCATCTCTTGTGGGTGTTACCTTGTTCTTGTTTCTCTGGGAATCACTTGGACTTGATTCTGGTTATGGTGCAGCACGGCAGTTCCCAAACTGTGTATCATGGTGGCTGAGGGCACCACAATAAATTCCCCAGGGCGCCATGATGTATTTTAAGGGACAAACAGATATTTAACTTCTTTCAGACACCACGTGAGCTAGTAGATTCAAGTATGTCACATTTTCAACACTGATCGTGCTGCAATCTTTTCAATGATGTTTTATCTTTCTTTAAACTGACATTGGTTGCTGGGATAAAAAGCAAATACCATGTGACAATCAACCTGCAATATGAAATGAGCATGACAGTGTCCAAATCTGATTTCGGGGTTTGAAACGTGGCGCAGTTCCCGGGTGCATGTCATCAGGAAGCAATAACCGTGGTTACTTAAGAATCAAGTGAAAATATTTTTTCTTTAGTTGTGTGTACCATTTTTGTTCAAATAGCTATTAAACAATTATAAGTGAAAGAATTAATGCATATTAAGGGCTAAAAATTTTCCCCAGCTTTACTCGGATATAAATGACATGTAACATTGTGTAAGTTTAAAGGTATAAGATGAGATTATTTGGTACACATGTATTGCAAAATCATTACCACAATAAGGTAACATCTCCTTCACCACACATAACTGCAATTTTGTTGTAGTTGTTGACACGGTGAGAACATTTAAAATTTAGTTCCTTGGAAACTGTCAAGACAGAATGCAATGTAGTACTTTTAACTGTAGTCACCATATTGCACGTTACATCTCCAGAACTTGTTACTCAGTTGGCTCCCCATTTCCTCCATCCCCCAGTCTCTGGCAACCACAATTGTAATGCTGTGTATCTATGAGTTCAGCTTTTTTAGATTCTACATGTAAATTAGATCATATAATATTGGTCTTTCTATTTCTGGGTTATTTCACTTAGCATAATGCGGTCAAGTTTCATCCATGTCGTTACAAATGGCAGGATTTTCTTCCTTTTTAATGGCTGAATAATATTCCAGAGCTTAGGAATCAAGGCTCTCAGCCGTATAAGAATCTACCCGCTCATATGTGGATAGTTGCATTACATGCGTAATGATTCAGCCACTCACTAGATTAGACCTAAGGTTTGGATTTCAGAAAACTTACTTCTGTGGCTAGTGGAGATCAGGTTGCTTTTAGGTCAATTGTAGAAGCTTCTGGTCCCTTGTGGACCTGAAATTGAGAATCTAAGTGCATAATTCATCATTTTCCCCAAGATCTCTAGCATTCGTGCCGTCAACCAACTACTCCACTATGCTTCTTATTTTCACTAAAATTTACCATTTCAGGGTTGTCTTCTCCATGTACTTGTTGCTAGGTGCTCACAGGTGATAATTTAAGCAACTCTTTTGTCACTGGGTGACATGAACCACCAGCATCCCCTTTACCACCATCACAGGGTCACTTATCCCCTTTAATCAAATCAGAGCAAAGAACTGCTGTCACATCCTCATTGAATGTTCTGTTGCCCTAGAATCACATTTAGTGTCAACAGATGTAGAATAGAGTTATAAAATACTGTAGTTAAGGAACTAGACTTCACAAAATTGTGTGAGCAACTGTGATGTAACACTCTGAAAAAGGGATTTCAAAGAAAAGAATGGGTCGCTGAGCAGCTCTGAAGAACATGAGCGAGTGGGGTTGGCAGGGAAAGCTGGAAGCGAGAACTGCCCAGATGCTGGAATAGAACCCAGAAGGGAGGCGAGCATGGAAGTGTATGGAAATGTGTCTGTTCTTGACAAATAGCGCCTGCTCAAAGTTTACAGTGAGGCTTCTGGTGATGGACCTGGGATGGCTGTAGCTCAGCAGGCCAGCAGTTCAGAAGAAATGCTGCATGCAAAAGGAAAGACAGAGATAACCTGGGTCTGCCAAGCACTCCCTCTGTCTGCCTCTATTTGCCTCTAATGACCTTCACAGCATTAGGCCTCCCGTCTCATTTCCATCTCCCAACCCAACCCGAGTTTACATCTGAATCACTGCAAGCCAGAAGAGGAGAGTAGGGTTTTAGAAGATTCCGTTTCCAGAATAGCCAACTTGACAACAGAACCCCCAGCTGACATACAGTCTCAGTTATTTTCTGTTAATCGGCTCACTCTTCAGTTGGCATTTTTCATCATTTTTTTTTTGTCTTACTATATTCAACTACTCAAAATTTTGGTGGAGAAATCAGGTCACTATTTTCTCTGGACTTCTCCCTCCTTTCCCCACATTTGCTGAACATTGATTTTAGAATTCATAGAACTCAACATCAATGGCTATCCTCCCTCAAAAACCTCCCTGAGATCTTCAAGTCAAGGTCAAATGCTTCTCCTCTGTGATCTAGACACTATATTATCCATCACATTATTTATCTCACTATATCATAATGATCAATTTCTTTGTTTCCCGAACTAAATAAAACTCCTTTAGACTAGGGATTCTAGTTATTAGGTTGGTGCAAAAGTAATTGCAGTTTTTGCAACTATTTTTAAACTTTTAAACCACAATTACTTTTGAACAAACCTAATAATATAGTATAAAAATCTTGTGTAAGGCTTGGATTTTAACAAATCCTACAGCAATACTTTTTGTTGGAATGCATAGAAAAGTGGAGGAAGGAAGGATGGATGGAAGAAAGGAAAAAGGAAACAAAACAAAAAAATTAAAAGAAACCCATATATGCATAGTTGAGATTACACTATTGTTAACATTTTGTATCATATCCTTCAGATCACTCATTTTTAAAGAAACAAAATGGAATACAGATACGTAAGCTACCGACTTCTCATCCTGCCTTTACTCCCACCCCCAATAGTAGTCACTTTCCTGGAACTGGGGCATGATTCTTCCCATTCGTTCAACCATTCAATCAACCAGTATTTATTTCATACCAGTTATGTACTAGGCACTGGTCCAAGCACAGGGGATAAAGCTGTTCAAAACAATGGGAGCCAGTCATCACATAGGCTGTCATCTAGGGGGACAGACAGACCATAAGATGAACAAACGAAAGAACGAATGATTTACAGGTAGTGCTAGATGTTGAGGAACAATAAAGCATGGCATGAAGGCGTGTGGTGGCCGGGTAAGCCTCAGCGCAAGAGCAAAGTTCTAGTCAGGGGCTGAGGAAGGGCTGGTGTGAGGCCTTGGCCATTGGGGGCGAGCGTTCTAAACAGAAGAAAAACACAGTCCCTAAGGTGAGACCTGGCCTGGTGTGTTCTACCACCAGCAGGGGACCCAGTGGGACTAGGATAGAGAAAACAAGGGTGTGGAGAACAGTGGGACATAAAGCAGAAATGTACCTGGGAATGGATGGAGTGTGGCCTGGTGTCCACTGCACTTGGGTGAGATGCAGTGTCTGGAACGGAAGGCTCATGTGACCTGCAGTGTCACATGGTCACCTGGCTGCTTACACATTCTCCCGGGCATTGCCTTTTCTCTTAATCATATGCTTCCAAGAACATTCATGCCATTGCACATAACTGTACTTGTTTTTATTTCCTTTTTGTATAATGCTATTTGAATAAATACATTATAATTTATCCATTGTACAATGATGGACATTTCAGTTTTTTCCAGATGCAGACTATTTCTAAAAATGCAGCAATGAACATTTTTGAATATGTATTCTGGAGTGAGATGCCCTGCAGTGAGAATGTTTCAGGGTGTGTACCAAGGAGGAGAGCTGCTGGTCATTCTCTTGAATATATAGAACAAACTGTGTTTTTGTGTTTGAGTTTGAGTCCCTCGGAGCTCCGAGCCAATTTCTATTAAAGAAATTATATAGAATCTTGTGGCAAGTTAGACTAAATCAGCAAGAGCCCTGCCCAGATGAAAAGGGAGTCAGAATGCAAGTCATCTGAAGGAGAAAAGCAGCATGAAATCTAGCAAGGGGCCTTAGCAACTTGGGTTCACGTCTTCACAAACCTGAGGAGCAACATAATTGCTCTCTTTGATTTCAGAAGGCAAAACTAATCTGAATAAGTGAACATTAGAGGGAAGCAGACCTCAATGTAGGAGAGAACGTTCTAATAATTAGAACTGTCCAAAATGGGCTGAAACTGAGCATGTCTAGTAGAGATGGTAAAATCTTGACGTTTCTCTCCAGCTCTGTGGTTCCGTAAATCTATGACAGTTGTCCCTCTGCTATTTGTGCTGATCTGTTCTCTAATCTGGAATTTGTGAGCTCACTTCCCATGGAACCACACTCCTTCCTCATTTAATTTATCTCTAAAGACTCTGACATCTATTTACAAAAATTCCCAGTGCTATAGAGTTCAATCCCGGGTGTTTGCCCAAGTGTAAGTAAGTGTGCATGCCTCGTCCATGACTTGTTAAAGGCTGCTGTCGTGTGCCATCGGTTCTTATGAGGCAGCTGGGGCTCTGGGCAGAGGCCACTGCTGGTCAGCCTATCGGGCTGCCATCAGTTCACCCTCCACCCTTCAGAAGGCTTCGCACTGCCGTGGACAACTTTGTTTTTTATTGTTACTTTTTCATTTAACAGACCATGATAAATTGGTTCTGTCCATTGTGCAGTTCTCATACAGCCACTTCCTGTTTCATTACCATGATTACATGACACGTGAAAAGAGTAATGGGGCCCTATGTGAGCCTCACAGACGGCTGGAAACCACAGAGATTTGTATTCTGACAGCCGTCACGGCTGAATGAGGACCGATCAGATGTCCCTGGGCTGTGGTCAAAACCAAAGAGACTACTGACACCCACACAGCACAAATGTACACATCACAAAAAGATTGCAGCTCAGTTTAGCGTAAAAATAATAAAAGTATATGAAGAAGTATTTCATTTTCTCCTTATGAGTCCAATTGCTTTCTGTGTAATAAGAATAATGTATAGTGCGAAACCCAATCAAAATTTTCATAAATTAGTTACAAGTGTTTCTTCAAATAAAGTTATCGAATACTGAATGAACTTTTCTCAGGACACAATGGTGAAATTCGACTTCTAGTAAATTAGTTTATAAATCCCAGAAAATGCTTAGTTATATGACACAATTTTATATTTGGTATTTCATGAGAGTAAAAAGTAACTTGATTTGGTCATTCCAACTTCATGATTATAACATCAAAGAGCATTCAGAGGTGATGTCACCACGATTCAACAGCAGAAACCCAAACTGACATGAAGTTAGATATTAGCTAACATCAGGAACCATATTTCTGGGCCCAGACACAGTTTTATGCAGGGGCATGATACCTAACTAGCTGTAACAGTGACAAAAACTAACATATGCATGTTGATCTTGGGTTTAGAACATTCTCACATATTCTCTCCTTTGGGCATTGTGATTATGCTGAAGGTGGGTATGTTTTCCTCCGTTTTCCTAATGACAAACTACAGGCTGAGAGTAGCAGCTCTCCCAAAGAGATAGGCCTAAAACGTGCTGGGTTAGGATTCTGGCTTCCATGATTGTTGTCCGTTCCACTTTATAACACTTTCTTCTGTTCATTAATCATCTGACCCCTTTTCCTGCCCTTGGTCCTCATGCCATCAGTCGATGCCCCAGTAACACTGAAGTCCTGTTGGTCAGCAGACCACACGTGACATTTCATAAGGTCAAGTGCCTCCATCGGGAATTCTCGGTGTTTGGGGTTCTTCTCACAGTGATCAATTAAGCTCTTTTTTTTTTTTAAGCACCTATTGATTTTATACAATTCTCCATAGGATCATTTCCTTGGTACCACATTCTCTGGTACATTTTCACATTTTCAAAAAACTAAGTTTTTATGAAAATGTCTGAGCATATCTCAGAGTAGGGCTTCAACCAGCTACAACCATTCTCAGTCTTTGTCCTTCTCATTTCTTTCCTCCTGTCCTTCACTTTCCAGTGGCTGTTATGTTGTTGTTTGCTGGAACATTTCAAAACAAACTTCAGACATTTGTGACTACGTCAGTATATATCTCTCAAGTATACAGTTATTTTTCCATCTTTAACCTGACTGTGGTCACTTAACATAATTTTTTCCCAATATGCCATCAATTGACCCAGATTTTCACAAAAGGTGTTTACAGTTGATTTGTTCAAATGAGGATATAAACAAAATTCTCATACTACAATTGGTTAATTTGAAACTTAAGTCTCCTTCAACCTATGCCAGAGTCCCCACCGTATGCAAACATTTCCCCTGTGCTTTTTAGTTCCTGAAGAAATTGCAGAATATCCCACAGTCTGGATTCAGCTCATTGTGTTGCGTTACTTAACATGTTCTTTAATCCTATTTCACATTAATATTTCCTATTAGGGCTAGAGGCTTGTTAACTTCAGTTTCTCTTATTTTTAATGTAAGAATACTTGAAACATGGTGCAGACATTTACTCTTGTATCATACCAGGAGTCACACGCTGCCTTGTTTCTCCACCTTTAAGGGGAATATGGTTAGGCTGAGTTTAGATGCCGTCAAGCTGTTCCATGCATCAAGCAACTTGCCTGTCTTTCCAAGTGGATTTCAACATGCACTGATGCCTGCTGTCCACATCTGCTGCTTCATGGGCCATGGCCAGAGAGTGATTTCCAAAATCTATCATCTCTCCTACATTTGTTCCCTATAATTTTTCTGAAACAAACATAACCTCATCAACTGTTTTATTTCCTGAAATGCAATTCACACTGGAAAGGCAGGATGAATGGGTCTATTTTCTTTTTCTTACCATTTTTAGAGTAATGAGTGGGTGTCATAGACACCTCCAGAGTTGACCAATGATACTATTGCTTTTTTAAAAGGATCATTATTATGAATTAATAGATGCATGTGTTTATTTATTTATTTGTGATTGCTATGATGTAGTTCAACTTATTGAAGTCACCGATCTCTTCGATGCTCAAATTTGCTCACCGTGAGCCAGTGGGAATCTATTCATCAGGTCGTCTCTGACAGACAAGGCCCTGCTTCATCTGTTATGACGTCTTTGCTTCAGATATGACCAAACGTCACAGGCTCATTTTCTGTCAGATAAACCCTTTGGAATTGTTGATGTTCAACCATTTTTAACCTACAATTGGGTGATTTAATACAGCTCAAATGAATATATTTCCAGCTCCAATCTGGAGTCAGCTATTTCTCTAAGGAGCCCTGCCTTTTTTTAGTGGGAAATGATATTTAGAACCCATAGATGGTAGGTGTGTTAAATGGTACTGGCTTGTCATTACTTCCAAGTATATTTCTTAGAAGAGAAAAAAATGAGTTCATAATCATTTTACAATGAATGTAAAGATTGTATGATTTGATTATTATCGAAGTTCTCTGCTTTTGTTTTTGTATTTATTTTCTCTAATGATGAAAATCTTAATTCCTAATATTAATATTAGTATGTATTTTGTTTATTATATTTAAACTATTATGCATACTGTGTTTCCCCGAAAATAAGACCTCGCTGGACCTCTAATGTGTCTTTTGGAGCAAAAATTAATATAAGACCTGGTTCTTATTTTAATATAAGACCGGGTCTTATATAATATAATATAATAATAATGTAATATAATATGACATAACATAAAAATAATATAACATAATATAATATAACATAAAGCAGGTTTTATATTAATTTTTGCTCCAAAAGATGCATTAGAGCTGATAGTCTGGCTAGGGCTTATTTTCGGGGAAACATGGTATGCATAATAGTAGCAGTTTCCAAACAACAAAATTAGCAATATCAATATTGTTTATAGAACAAAATTGTTGTAGACTGCCAATGCAATAAGTGTTTATTTTTGCCCTTGGAGATAGTGGGCTTTAAGATCACTTAATAATTCTCTGGGTCCCTCTGCTCCTACTTGATATACTTTTAGATTATTTGTTTTCTATTTTTAGAGATGTTTTCTTTTCAATTAAAAAAAAAAGCTATATAACATTTTCATGGTTCCCAAGTCCCCCGGACATCTTAAACCATCCTCCATAATATTGCTATTCTTTGCTAGCATCGTATGTACAGTATTGCAATGGTATGTTAACTCCAGTGAGCCACACTTGAGGAGGAACTAGGTGAGGTCAGGTTCCATCCCAGCACAGTGTCTGGCATAGAGCGAGCGTTCTAAACTTATCCACAAATCCTCCGTGTGTGTGTGTGTGTGTGTGTGTGTGTGTGTGTGTGTGTGTGTGTTAATGAAAGAATGAACAGTTTGGGTGGGAGAGCAGTGTCCTTTCATGAGCACAGGATTGTTTGTGTTGATATCATGAAAGGTGGGGAATAAAGGTTACGGGGGTATATTTGGGATCACTGGGTGAGAAGTGATTAAAATGGTGGCGAGTTAGGCAAACTAACTGCATCTTAACAGAGTGAAGGTGGGATGTTACCCCCCGGTGTCTTCTTTTTAAAACTAGAAACTCAGAGTTAGACAGACCTGGGTTTAAGTCCTAGCCGGTTTACCCCTAAATAAATAGGTAATCTTGGACAAGTTACCTACATTTTCTGAATCCAAGTTCCCACATTTATGACATGGGGACAACAAAAGTTCCTACTTTGTAAGGTAGGAACTTATTATGGGAAGTCAGCGATAGAGTGAATACAAAAGACTCATCAGAGGGCTTGGGAAACAAACTGTTACCACTGAATCACTGTCATCTCACCGCCACCATCATCACGCTGGTCATGATATTATCAGCACTATTCACCACACTGCTTAAAAATGGACACAAGTGTGGAATTAAGGTGCTAGTTCTCAACCTTGAGTGTACTTGGAAGCAGGTAGGAAACTTCAAAATCATTAACACATGGGCTACGTCTGGAGATGCTGATGCGGTCTTTGAGGGTGGGGACCAAACACGGGGTTTGAAGTGCTCCAGGTGATTCCAGTGGACCACCAGGGTCGGGGAGCACTGCTGATCTGGTGAAAGGACGTTTCTTCATTTCTGATATACTGATTTATAAAATACAATCCAGCCTGGGCAACCTGTGAAAAGTCAAAAAGCTCTACCTCCAATCCCATTAAGAACACTGCAAACCCAGGTGGATTTGTGGAGAGCCCTCTTCCCCACCTCCCTTCTCTGTCTGCTAAATATGCATAGGGGTTTTCATTATCAGCAAAAAACCACTCCTGTCTAATCTGAGCTAAAATACCAGTGAATTCCATTCTTGTCTTATGAATAAAGGTAAATGAATCAGGTCTCTAATGGACTAACATACTGCGGCCAGTCGAGACCTTTCTACTCAGGAAACAGAGATACGGCACACATTATCTTCCTTCTCAGCGACAGCACTTATCTCCAAGTCTGATGAATACAAAGGATGAATATTTAATAAGAAAGAGGCACGCAGTTCACCTCATGGCACCAGCATGAGCTGAATTGCCAATTACCACTGTGCTTCGTCTGTTCTCTTCTTGTTCTTCTTGAGAAATGGAGGACATCATTGCTCAGAATGCAGTTTGGGGCAATAAATAAAGGACTGTGCAAACATGCCAGGCATTTTGCAGCTTCCCGTCATTACTACAGCAACATAATTAAGTACAAATTTTAAAAATATAGAGCAGGCTGGAGAAATGTCACTATAGGACCTTTAAAACTAGACCCTGGTCCATTCCTACCTTTATGCTTCATGAACTTGACTCGTGATTTTCATGTAAACACAATTGTAAATGCTGAACATCAATTTTAAATGATTCTGTAGCTGTGACTACACTATCTTGCTCACCCTGGATGCCTGCCATAGCAAAGAGTTGGCAGAGGGAACAATCACACTATTTTCTCAGCTCTGTTTGCAAAGTATCCAAAACGCATCACTTAAAAGGAGGATGGAAACTCTCCTCAGGACACCACGCTATTGTGTATACTTTTGAGCTGTTAGTGCATTTAGAAGCCTAGCTCTCATTTTGAATTTCAGAGATTCAAGGTCAATGCTAGGTCGTAGCAATTGAAGAACCAGAATGATAAGAATCACTGAGACCAAATTTTCTTTCGTTTTATATATATAGATATAGATATAGATATATAAACATAGATTCCTTCTGTCTTTGAACTCTGGAATTAGAGCCAGGAAGGAACTGAAATGACAGTGCAGACAGGAAAACGTGAAGTGATTTGTGACACGAGCAAACATCTGAGAAGATAGTCCATGGAGCGGGAGGGATACCAGAAATTCAGGACGGGGCCTGGGTTAGTTCTAGTGTACTGTTCAGTATTCCATTGACATTAACAAAGGTACCTATCAATGTGCTTCCCTTGTGAGTTTTATTAAAAACACAACATTTTGGGATTGATTATGTGTATATACATACATACATACATACATACATACATGTATGTGTATACGCCACATGTATACACATATATATGCCATAGATAGATAGATACACACGTGTGTGTGTGTGTGTGTGTGTGTGTGTGTTTGAGGTATGATAAAAAACGATGGTGAATGCTGCTGCCGAGTGCCATCCAACGGAAAGGCAGGGATATTCAATACAGGAAGCGGAGTGTGAAACCTTAGTCACAGTGAGTGACAAGTTTCAACTTGTTCGGTGCAGTCAGTCAGGTGTGAGCTACTGTTGAGAGAAGGTGTGTTTTAAAGAGTGCTGTAAACCATCCTCCATCATGACAACGCTCCGTGTCACATATCGCTCTGGAATGGCAATGCCTGTCAAATAAAAACATTACCGTGTGTCCTCATCCATCTTATTCACTGGACCTGGCACTGTGTAACTTCTGGCTCTTCCCCAAAGTCAAAATGATTCAGAAGATCGAGGAAGCCATGACAGTGGCTCATTCTACAGTGAATATATGCTATGGTGGCGGTTCTCATTTACTCATGCATTTATTTATTTACTTGTTCATTTACTTATTTTCCTGACCAGTTGCTCATCCTCTGGTTTCAGAACCCCATGCCTGCCCTTTGGAAAACACTTGTTCCCCTCTCTCAGAAAATGAGACTGAAGGCAATTGCCACATTTTCGGATTCCTGGGTTCTTGACCCATGCCTGGAATTCAGTGAATTCTTCATAAGTATGTTTTACCTGACTGTTAGTCCAATGAGAGGATTGCACTCAGCAGAAATGGGAGCTCGTGTTCATGGAAGGACATGTGATCAGAGCCAGACCAACGAGGCCTCCCACTGACTTTTGCTGAAAATACTGGGAACAAACCATTATACACATTTTACAGCATGTAAGCCCAGAGTTGCTGACAATCATGGCTGCTATGCTTGGATAAAGTCCACAGGAAAAGAAACTAAGCTGGAAAAGCAATAAGGACCATAGTTGAGTTGGATCCGTTGACTGCTACCTCAGACATCTCAGTTCTTCATTTAGTACATTTCCTTTTTTGTTTAAGCCAAATTGAGTTGTTTAACGTCATTTGCAACTGAGAGAGTCCTGACTAACACACTTTCATTTCAAATCCCTCTTTGGAACCAAGACCAAGCCAACTGTGACTCATCTGTTGATAATTCTTCTCTCTTTGGACTTGGTGTTAGAAGCTGGTCTCCCCAGGGCCCGCGTCCTGATTTCTCAGTGGGGTCTCGGGCTTGGACACAAGTGACTGGCTCCTCTCGTTCAGTACATCCTGAAGGTTTATTCTATTTTAGGCAGTGCCTTGAAATTCAAAACTCTGCTCTCCTGGCTGCCCCATTCCCACAAAAGAGGAGCATGTGAGCACATCTGAAATGCTGTGGAAGCTCCTTGCTCATGCTCAGGTGGTATCATAACTAGATTTGTAGAGAGATGAGTCCTTCCTTCCTTCCTTCCTTCCTTCCTTCCTTCCTTCCTTCCTTCCTTCCTTCCTTCCTTCCTTCCTTCCTTCTTTCTCCTTCCTTCCTTCCTTCCTTCCTTCCTTCCTTCCTTCCTTCCTTCCTTCCTTCCTTCCTTCCTTCCTTCTTTCTTTCTTTCTTTCTACATCTGAAAGATGGCATTTAGCTTTCTAAATATATGAATGTGCTAATTTACTTCTAATCATAGAGAATAGCAGTTTATCATGTAGTCTGTTTCCCCTTATAGCTTATTTGAGGAAACATCCCCTTTAGTAACCCTGACAAGGAAAATAAATTTAAAATACATTCAGCTTGGGAAGGAAAAAGAAGGAAAATAAAGCTGTTCCTCTCTGCGCATGGAATGATTGTCTATGTAGAAAAATCCCAAGAATAGAAAATACAAAATAACTCCTAGGACTACTAAGTGAGTTTTGCAAGCTTCAGAATACAGGAGCAACATACAAAAAACAATCACACATCTATCTACCTATTAACAGTGAACTTGAGGTCATCCTCTGTTCACACATGTCCCTGTGGGTGTCCCATCTCTTCTTATGAGGACACCAGTCAGGTTGCATTAGCACCTGTCGCCCCCAAGGTCTCATTTTAACTTAATCACCTCTGTAAAGGCTCGTTCTCCAAATACAGTCACAGTCTTAGATACTAGGAGTTAGGGCTTCAACATAAGAATTTGGGGGGAATATGATTCATCTCACAATGTCAGCCATTACTGCAATGCAAATTAAAGCCACAGTGAATTTCCTAAGAGAGCAGATCTCAAATTTTCTTCACATACACACACACACACACACACACACACAAATGGTAAATATGTGGTGTGATAGATATGTCAATTAGCTTGATTGTAGTAATTATTTCACAATGTGTATATATATATCGTGCAGTAAACATGTATTTCACAATTAGTATAAACATCACATAGTAAACCTTAAATTTATACAATATTTATTTGTCAATCATACCTCAATAAACCTGGGGAAAACTATGATATATCATTACACATCTATGACAGTGGCTAAAAAACAGCAACACCCCCAAATACTGCATGGTGAGGGTGCTGATGCATTGCTGATGGGAATGGAACATGGCACGTCCTCTCCTCAAAACGGTTTGGCAGTTTGTCTTGTCGTGTAACTAAATACCCCACCGCTATTTAACTCAATAATTGCACACTTGGTCATGTGTGCCAGAGAACTGAAAAGGTTCAGCCACACAAACCCTGGACACGAATGTTTATAACAGTGTTATTCAGAGTAGCCATGGACCGGAGACCACCTTGATGTCTTTGCTCAGGGGGATGATGAAACAGACCGCCTGCGGCCACACCATGGAATCCTGTGGCAACTAAAAGAGCAGACACTGGAGGGACACATGTGACAACTTGGGTGCACCCGCCGGGAACTGTGCTAAGTGGATCCCAAAAGGACTGTAAGTATGCTTCAACTCACATGACATTTAAAATGACAAAACTAGAAATGGAGAACAGATTGTCGAATGCCAGGGGTAAAGAGGGAGTGGGCACAGGAAGGAATGGGTGTGGTTACACCAGGGAAGCTGGAAGCGGTCTTGTGAGGATAGAAATGCTGTCAGGACTATGTCAATGGCAATCTCCTGGCTGTGACCCTATATGACAGTTTCCCAAGATGTCACCATTAGAGAAAGTCAGATAAGGAAGAGGAAATCTAAAGGATATATTTCATCAGGAAAGAAACTGACCCCAAGTAGAAGAGAGTATTTTTTTCTATATTTTGAAATATTTTAGAATTTTTCAAAAGAAACATCAATATTTATCAATTATGAATTTGGAAATAAAAACTAACATTTTGCTATGGGAGGAATTCTAGAGATTATTCAAATCCTTAATTTCACCAGTCAGAAAAGTAATGACCATTTGGAGAAAATTCTTTTCCCAGGCTCTTACACTGAGTGGGCAGTCAGGCGTGACAATGTCACCTAGCACCCTGACCAGCACTACTTCTATGAGTCCACACTGTTGGATCTGGTTGAACTTGAAAATTAACTATTAAGTTTATTTTAGAAATATGTTTCTTTTCAATTAGCTAATTACCTAGATAGCGAGATCATCTGAATCAAGCCTGGTATATAGTTTAATGGAGACTAGGTAAATTAAAACATAGAAATTCCATAGTCTACCTGGTTGGAGGCACAATGGGGAGGTGTTGGGGACAGGCAGGCTGAGGGCAGATGCCTCAGGGGAGGGACTGAAATGGCCAGGAGCATGTGGAGCCCTTGGCATAAGGTGCCCAGGACTCCAAACAGGGTGTGGCTCGGTGTAGGAGTAGGCCACTCTGAGCTTCAGGGCGCTTGCCCCTGCATTACACTAACGCATCTGAATTCTCCAGCACAGACCCCAGGAAGAGGAGGGAGAGGAGGAAAGGAAGAGGAGGAGGACGCCCCCCTCCCACTGCTGTTTGAAGGAAGCAGTAGGTAGACAAAATGAGGAGAGAAAATAAACTTGGCCTGTCTGTGATGTGAGGAAATGCTGACCTCTACCAGCTTTGACTTAATATCAACTTTTAAAGTTCTGTCATTTTATAATCCTTCCTAATAAGAAATGTGTACAGATCTATCTCTGGCGGCCCTAAGGAGAGCTATGATCCTCACATCCTCTGCAAAGGAAGTAATGCCCACATTCAGTTGAGGAGAAGGTTCTAGGGTATATGTACCTAAGCCCTGAACTTGAGAAAAACTAGCCTCAGATCACGTCACATCGAGGTGTTACAGGTTCACAGTTATGGTCCATGTCACTCAGGCTTGTGAGCATTAGATTCTGCTCACTACTCCTATCCTTATCAGGGCCTCGACATCCAATGAGGGGAGACCAGTCTGGTACTCAGCAGAACACATACATGCAATTAAGAAGTATTTATTTCTAATGCCTTTTGTTCATTAAATATGCTGAGCCCAATACTCAATACACCCAATAATTGAAGATATGAAAACAAAAGATTGAAGCTGCTTGATATTCATCTTTTTATCTACTCATGAGAATTGGCTCGTGAGTCCATAGTAAGTGCATGGTAGACTAAAATTAATTTGAGATGCAAGGAAATAAAGACATTAAAAAGTTGCATAGAAGAAAGCATAGGTGCTAAACTTATGGACCTCGGATTCAAAGAGGATTTTATGAATTTGACCTCAAAGGCAAGGGAAGTAAAATAAAAAATAAATGAATGGGACTATTCTTCACAGCAAAAGAAACCCTCACAAAGACAAAGAGGCAACCAACAGAATAGGAGAAGATATTTACAAACAGTAGCTTCAATAAGGGGCTTATATCCAATATATATAAAGAACTCATACAACTCAACAACAAAAAAAACAAACAATCCAATTTAAAAATGGGTGGAAGACCTAAACAGACACTTTTTACAAGCAGACACACAAATGGCCAACAGATATATTAAAAAATGCTCGACTTCACTATCTATTACGGAAATGCCAATCCAAAACACAATGAGACACCGTGTCACACCTGTTAGAATGGCGTCAATAAGACAAGTAATAATAAGAGTGGGAGAGGCTGTGGAGAAAAAGGAACCCTCCCACTGCTGGTGGGAGTGTAAATTAGTACAACCACTATGGAAAACAGTATGGAGGTTTCTCAAAAAATTAAGAATAGAGTTACCTCATGACCCAGCAACCTCTCTTCTCTGTATCTACCCCCCAAAATCTGAAAATATTTATCTGTAAAGATATGTGTACCTCTTTGCTCAGTGAAGCATTATGTAGAGTGGCCAAGACATGGAAACAACCAAAGTGTCCTTCAATAGATGACTGGATAAAGAAGACGTGGTATATATACACAATGGAATACTACTCTGCCTTAAGAAAAGATGAAATACTGCCATTTGTGACAACATGGATGGATCCTGAGATTCATGCTAAGTGAAATAAATCAGACAGAAAAACTCAAGAACAATATGACTTCACTCATATGTGGGAAAGAAAACTGAAAGCAACAAATGACCAAGACAAACAAACAAAGAAACAAAAACTCATAGACGCAGACAACAGTTTAGTGGTAACCAGAGGGTGAGAGGGAAGAGGGGGTTGTAGAAGAAGGTAAAGGAGGTCAAATATATGGTGATGGAAGAACTGAATCAGCGTGGTGAACACACAATGCAATACATAGATGATGTATTGTAGAAATGTACACTTGGAACCTGTATAATTTGACTAACCAATGTGACCCCAATAAATTTAATAAAGATTTTTTTTAAAGGTTGAAAACCTCTTTTATTACAGAAAGTGAAGGGTGAAGCCAAAATTTGAATCTTCACTGCCTGTCTCCAAGGCCACCTCCCACTCTGCCCCAATGCTTTCATGGCACAAACTGAATGTGTGTGTCATGGCAGCCACTCTTGTACCCCTCCAATCTCAGCTGGTAGCTGAGTAACAAACAAAATTCCTTGGCTCTGATCTTCACTGAGCCGGATATAAGGAAATAGTTTACAAAGATGACAAATCATTTTAAAAAATCACCTTCACTCTGCACTTCCACTGGCTGTGTGTACATTACTAAATGGGATTTTGTATACATAATTATCTGTTTACCGAGGGTCTTCACTAGCATTAATATTCTTTTAAAATATAGCTTTGTTTTTCATCATCTTTGAATTAAGAATGTCTTCCATTTTTTTCCTTTTCTTTCTTCTAGTAAGTAAAAAAAGAAAAAGAAAAAAACCAAAACTCAACTATTAATATAAACCTCTTATAAGACAAAAATGATAAATCTCCAAGTGGCTCATTAAACATATACCAAATGCTGCTTTTAGCTGTTTCTTCCCATTTTGGAATACACTGTATTCCAACATGCAACACATGTTTAACTGATCAGTTTTATTAGCTATGCATTCTTAGGCAAGAGGGAAGTGAGGATCTCAGTCGCACTGACTGTGGTTCCTTCACTGATCCTAGTTTAATGACA
The DNA here is from genome assembly GCF_964194185.1 of Rhinolophus hipposideros. Classification (NCBI taxonomy): domain Eukaryota; kingdom Metazoa; phylum Chordata; class Mammalia; order Chiroptera; family Rhinolophidae; genus Rhinolophus; species Rhinolophus hipposideros. The sequence goes on along the minus strand of NC_138058.1, from coordinate 75,095,202 downwards.
GGTAAATGGGGTGTAGCACTTTTTTGAGGAGAGTAAGCAGGTTAAGAACTACAGAGGAAATGGAAAATTTTACTCATATTTTTGTTAGCCTGAGATTTTGACTTGACATTACTGGGTCCCCTGAGAGCTGATTTATACAAGTACTCAGACCTGTAAGTGATTTTATAGATGAAAACAAGACAGTCCTGTGAGGATGAGGGGACAAAAATCCTTTGATAAACATGATGCTTGGGTAAAATTTTCAAGCTTTGGATAATCACTGTCAAAATGCTCTGTCTCATCTCTCACACTGTACGGTGGTTCCAACACAACTCTCTCCTCACACTGAGGTTTACCCTACCCCTCATACTTTTCCAGAACTTTTCTGCCACCGTGGAATTGCAAAGCTGTCTCCTCTGCTGGAAACCCTCTCCCTTATCATCTACCTGGTATGTCCTACTCATCTTCCCAAACACGCTCATCAGTTCTTGTGTCTCCCTTCTCGCAGACTCCCCACCACTCTGTACAACTTGTCACCTGAGGATGCTGCCTTGTAATGGTTTTGTGTGTTTCCCTTTTGATCTCTTTACAAGTATGTGACTTCTTCAAGGAGAGAGGCTATTTCTTTTCTTATTCCCAGTGTCTGCAAGTGTCTAGTGGAGAATCCATTACTCTAAGTGGAATTGAATTTGTTAGATGGTGGAGTAAGAACCTGACCTTAGTTTGTCCTGACAGAACAGACCCCTCACCCCGCCTCCTTATTCATTTCAGCTGGCCTTAAGCAGACCTTTTCCTGCCGTCTGAAGCTTAAATGTCTCTAGTATGAGAAAATGGAAGCTGCAAGCTACGTGCACTTGCCAGAACACGGAGGACTCAAGCAAAGCCACAGAAGGACAGTACTTATCTGGTTAAGCCACAGGAAAACCATGAATATCAATTGGCAGCTGGGTCCTTCAGTTGGTGTTCTTATCTCATACAGGATGACCAGCTGGTGAGCTAATTAGCACTTGAGCCCAGCTTATCTTTTAAATCTATCGGTTCTCATGAACACCATCCGTTCACAGCTTAAAAAATGATCTGGCAGGGAAGAAAACACTCCACAAAATTTTTCTTGTTGATTTTAGTAAGAGTCACATATAATCTGTGAGGGAGGAAATAGGCAGATAACAGAAGCAGCTTTGGTCCTGTGATTAATGTGGTTTTTGTTGATGGCGTTTTTGTTGTTGACACACAGATCAAGAGGGATTTTCGTGCCCAGAATGATGGATGCGAAGGCCAAACGTTTTCTACATTTCTATTAAATTCTCTTCTATGTTCTTTTCATAAATACACTAGAGGTTGTGTTTGAAAGAGACCTTTGGATGCAACCATTTTATATATCTTAACTATTCCCAGAGGTTGCTTTTAAATGCTTTGTTCTTATATCAGAAGCCTTTAGAAAATATATTAGAATGTCAAGGAGTTAGAAAGAACCACTGAGTTTATCTGACCTAAGCTTCCTCCCTGCATATTTTCCTAAAAATGATGGTGAAAGTTAAAGAAAATTGGTTACAATATACAATTCTTTCCTTTGAAAATGGGGTAGAAAACAGCATGGGGTAGAAAATATGCATGTGCATATTTTCTCTAATGCAAAAAATGGCCAATGCATAACTCACATCACAGCCTGATTGCATGCTTAGATGAACTTAGATGCTTCCTGAAAGCTGTTTAAAAAAAATGCAAAAGACGCCACTGAAAATAGCAAGTGATTTTTCTCCATTGATTTAATTTCTAATCTGTTACTTAAAGCAAATTCCAAGGACACTTCTATTAGGCACATTTTTGATGATCAACTTAAAGTTAGAAATGAAGGAATGGAAACTAAATTATATTGAACATCTATGAATTAGACTCTGTGCCAAATGCTTTTATGTACACTGCCTCGTCGTACATAAAGAATTCGTGTACATACAAAGGAGTGTGGATTTTTTTCTGTAATATTTCTGTGTAGTCTATATATTTTATAATCTACATTAAGTAGTCAAACTGAGGTTTTGCAGTCTCAATTTGCTTAATACAGAAATTAATGGCAGCATTTAAATATTTTAAGTAGTTTATTTAAATCAATACAATTCACATTATAGCCACTATTTCATGAGGAAATGAGGTAGAAAAGATTTTCCTCTTTTGTAAATTACCTTGTTTAGACTACAGATCGTCTCATAAAAATCTGTGTCAATTAATCGTGCCTTCGTTTTATGAATAACCTGTACTGATTTTACACGAGAAACTGTTGTGTTTGAAATACCCAGTGTTGGACCTTTGGTCCAGAAACAGGAATGACACAAATACCCACACATGGAATAGGAGAGGAACGAAAACCATTCTCAGACGCCGCAAAGCCGTGGAGTTCACGGCCACATGGTAAACGGAGGTGTGTGGCTGTAATGTCCTTCCATGTGACAAATACTTCCCACAAACGTCCACGTGCCAATCGCTTTGATAAGTGCACTGGGTGAAAATTCAGTCAAGGTAAACATGACTACCGAGCTTTGGAGAACGCACGGTATGGTAGAAATAGAGTAAAGAACTGGGGGGAAATACACGTGAACGAATTGTTCTAATGGAACCGATGCGCCTGGGAGACGGCACACCTAAGGTGCAGTACACGCGCTGAGTCTGAAGGGGGAGCTCGCGCGGTCCCCATCACCACTGACAGCTTCACCCAGGAAGACCTCGCTAGGCCCTGGCGCGGAGCATCAGCACAGCATCCTACGAAAGGAGGGATTGTGCCTCGACTCTCCGGGGGCACGTGGCGTCTCCGGGCCGCCTGCTGTCCCAGCCTCCGCCTTCCTGCCCACTTGGCACCTCCTGCACACCTGAGCTCTCGCCCAACCTGCACCTCTGCAGGACCACCCGCTCAGATGCTGTTTCTCACGAAGGGCACATTTGAACTACAACTGGGTGCTGAGTCATCTGTGCAGCATTTCCTGGACAGGAGGGTTCTCAGAACGGCAGACATTATGTCACCTCAGCTTCACCCATCGGACAGTTTAGGCTGACATCACTGCTGTTCTCTGAGTCAACAGCGGGAACACTCTGGCATCTAAGTAAGCTATCCTCGGCCTCAAAAAATAAATAAATAAACAAAAACAAAAATAAAATTTTGTTTCTTGGCATAATATGCACCGGGTGTATTCAGAGAGGACCTCTCCCCTGACCTCGGAGGTTCTGGGGGCGACTTCCTGCGATTCGGTGTGAAGGTGGTGCGGAGGCGGTTCAACTGGTAAGGCCGGGAGGGGCTGCTGGGGACTCCAGTGTCTTCACAGACGTGAAGACATGTCCCGATGGAACTCGGACTGGAAGCCAGCGGCTCATCCCCAAAGGGTGAGCTAGCTCGTGACAAATAAACAGCCTTTGCGTCAAGCAGGAAGTGCAAAAATTAAAAGGACAAAGCCGGGACTGAATGGGGTCCTTGGACAGACTGCGGGGTCCTCGGAGCGGCCGGTGGGAGTACATGCCACCCCGCGTGTCGTTTAGGTGCATTCTCGGACGGAAAGCAGGCAAGGCAGCACAGAGGGATCATGACGCTATTATGTTCCTTGCTGTGCTGCTAGGACACAAGCACTATTAATCTATTTTTAAAGATTTTAAAAACTGAGGCTACAGAAAAAATACATATACATAGGTACAAGTTTGCATGGCTGGTACCTTCAGAGGGCAGCATTTAACTGAAAGTCAGCTGGAGCCACTGAGGGTAACACAAGTGACACCCAGCAGCGCTGGGGTGTCTGGCACAGAAATGATGGTGGAATCTGTGTCGGAGCTCCACTCTACTCTCTACTTAGGGCACCGCCGCTAACAACCAAGACCTGAAAGGAACATTGCAACATCCCCTCATCTTAGAAAATATATGCCAGCAGCCTTAGTTTTGAAATGTGCCATATTCTCTCGAATTATAAATGGTATCCGCATCTGTTCACCTCCCCGGGAAGAACCCTCTCCCAGGGGAGAGATTTCTGCTGTTGTCAGTCCTGCTTCCTCCTGGGCCCCCTCCAGCTTCAATGCTGGGAGTGCTGGTCGCCTTGGAGACCCTGAGGTTCCCCACTCTCCTGCACCTGTTGTCAGAGCTGGCACCCACTGTTCCTTAGCAGCGCTTGGAAGCAAGTGTTGCCTTCCTTTACCTTGCTGAGAACCTGCACGCAACACTGCCTCCTCGTTTCTTTGATTTTCTTTCATTGTCATCTCCTCAGTAATGGATATCATTACGCACTAAACATATCAGCTAAATACATCATCGTGTCAGACAGATGTGGCCTGTGTTGCTGGAAAGAACCAACTGTGTGCTAGGTAGAGACATGGCCCGAATCACTTTTTTGGACCTCCTCCTCCATTACCAATAGCCGAGATTCTCAAGTTGGGGACCGCCACTCCTCCTAGCTATAATCACTCAGTTCCAGCAGCGGCTCCACGTGGATGTTAAGTAACATCTCTAACTTGCAGTTGCAAAATATAACTTCTAACTACCTGTTAAAATACCTCCTTTCCCAACCAGTTAGAGTTTCCACCACCTCCCCCATCACTCAGATGAGAACCCTCCCCCTTCCTGATCCTTTCCTAACTGCCCTCGCTTAGCCCATCTTTCAATAACCTCCCACCAAAATAATTCCCTAGTATTATCCTACCACTCAACCTCATCTCCACATCAGCTCAGGACTTCACCACCTTTCAGCGAATCTCATGAGCAGCCAGCCAACTAAATTCCCATTTTCTTTTTCTCTGCATAGGAGTTGCTATTAAAAACAAGAAACTGAGCATACACATCGCTCCTGCTTTAAAACTTCTTGATTTCTCGTTGCTCTTAAAGTGTAAACTCTTCAGCAAGCCAGGCAGGCTTAGCATTCCGGCCCCATCTGGCACATGCAGGCCCACACTATCCTAAAGACCCCCTTCTGCCGCCGGAAATAGCTTTTTTATTTTTTATTTTATTTCTAGAAAACAATAGCACTTGCCCATCTCCAGAAAGAAAGAGACTTAGCAGACTTCTAGCCTCAGCCTCAGAGACACTCAATAAATGTTTCTTAGTGTGAATAGTGTATTGGCCGTTCTCCACCACACCTGCTGGCCTTGCCCTCTTAAAATCACACTGACTGTCTGGTGGCATCAGACAACCGAGATGGTAGAACAAGGATCTCTGTGCATCTTGGAAAAGTTATCAGTCGTGGATTCCGGTGGTGAGGGATAAGCGCTTGCTCAGGAATGCAGTGGACTATGGTGGTGGGACAATCAAGGCAGGAGACGCTCAGAAGGCAGGTGCAATAGCCCAAAGCAGTCTGTGGGCCGCGGAGAATCAGCCCACCTGTCCCCAAGCAATAGGGACCACTGACGCCAGGACCAGGTCCAGCAGTACTGATGGCAGCTTGGGCCAGGGACTTAGTCATATTTAATCAGGGGTTTGACGGAAACACTCCATGCTCTGGAGTCTGGGGAAGCTGAATATAAGTCCTCAATCACCGCTGAACTTCCTGCAAATCCCCAGGAAAGTCTTAATCCATCATTCTCATCGTGATTCCTAACATAAAAATGGGATTACTACTCTCATCCCCCAAAGATGTCATGAGGGCCAGCAGACCATGCTTAGCACAGAGCAATCACTCAACAGACGCTCACATTTATTTTCCAGGAATGTTAACATGAACATCATATTTTAAGTGCCAAGTTTAAGCTATGGAAATCAATAACCATTGTAATGATTTGGGTATTTTCGGAGACCCACATTTTAAGACATAAATTAGAATCAGTGGACTATATCTAAGAGTATTCATATCCAACCTTGTGTTAATAAGTTATCTTATGTGCCAGAAAGTTAATTGCAATATGTTCCCACATATTGAACATTAATTCAGATTTTTTTTTTAACATTTAGTTTACTTTTCTTTAAAAAAAAAAAAGAGTGCAGAAAACTATGGGATTTAGAATTACAAAAATCTACTAAAAGTTTTAAATATTTACTCTACCTGTTAAAAATACGTTTGCTCAAATAATTTAATTTCTTTAAATTGTAGGTTAAGAATACTTTCAATGTTGAATAACTATGACACCAAAAGTGTGCCTGTGGACCATAAATGGCTTTTGTTCATTTTTATTCCCATTCTGAATTACATTTCTCCTCAAACAGCTACCTACAGGTTTTTCTGGAGAAAGAACTGGCAAGTATTTTGTAGAAAAATAATAATGTAGTCTGGGACAGTGCTATTTCTTAGTAGATATCCAAAATTCCAAGAGAAAAGTAATTTTAAAACTTCGGTTCTTCAAGATTTCAATATCTACCACTTAATTTTAATTATAATTATTATTATTCCCTTACAACCTATCTTTCCATCCTTTAGTTACCAAAGTTTATTGTTATTTCATATAAAGGTACAAAACCAAATTCATTTCTCTGTAGTTCCATTGTGAGAATATTTACAAAAATAATATGGGAGTTAATATTTCCCAGTTGGTACTTTTTTTTCTCACTCATTTTAGCACGTTGAACAGTGAGCATTCTATACGGTTATATGAATGTTTTAATTCACTTGTTTGAACATTCTGACATAAACCAAATTACCTTACTTCAAAACAAAACAACAGCATTAAAAGAGAAACAAAACAACAAAATAAAGCTCCTCAGAAGGTGCAAAAATGGACCAATTACTTGAACTTGGTGCCTTAGTTTACTCCTCTATAAAATGGCCGTAATAGTTAAGTTTTAGGTTCTTCTAGGATGAAATGAGCTCATTTTAAAGTGCTTAAAACAGCGCAAAGCATTAAGCAAGCATTTAAAAAAAAATGTTAGCTAAAACAAAGTTGAGTGACATCAACTGAGGTGTATTTTATTTTATTTTTTAATTAAATTTATTGGGGTCACACTGCTTAATAACATTACATAAGTTACAAGTGTACAATTCTATAATCCATCATCTGTGTATTGCATTTTGTGCTCACCACCCAAAGTCTAGTCTCCTTCCATCACCATATATTTGACCCCAAAATTGAACCTTAAACATTTCCTTTATTCAGGGTTTATTTTGTCCTTTTGGAGAAATTTTCCAGTAGATGTGCTTTTTAATTCTGAGAGAAAAGCTAGGAAGATGATGGTGAGGGTGGAGGGAGGAGCTGAGACCTAAATGAGCAAGGAGAGCAGGTGCTATGGGAGAGATGCAGACATGTTTCTATTTGAGGTTTTACAAGTGCATGATGTGAATATGTGTTATCCCAGAAATTGCTATTTTTATCGGATAAACACACTGACCCTGGGAGGCTCAGAAGGGCAGACACAGTAGGATACAGATCGAGACTGAAGCCCAAGTTTGCGACACTAAGTCAGATTTTCTGTTTTCCCTTTACCATGGCTGCCTCTGTATACGACTGCGTGTTTATCTATACATAAAACACTATTTCCTAGCTATGTAGGTCTATTTCGGTGTATAAAAGGTTCATGTATATTCAACGGGTCAACTTGCACAATTTAATTCAGGGCAAATGAAATGCAAAGGAATCAGTAACAACATATTAACTAATATGATATCACAGGGGAAAACTTAAAAATGTCTTGAAATTCAATAGAGTGCATGAGCTGTCCACTATTTTCTAGTACCTGCATGCATGTTAGATCATGGAATTACACATGCTCTAAAATACATACTTTAGCCACTGGTGTTCTTTTTTGCATGCACTTTGTTATATTAGCAAAAAGGTAAAATCCTGTTAACCTGTGTCGTTGTGTCTATCTGATTAGCTCCTAAATCTCTTCTATTAAAACTTCTGAAGAAAGTCAGACTGAGAAAGACATATACCATATGATCTCAATTATGTGTGGAATCTAAAGAACAGAAAAAACGAGCAAACAAAACAGAAATAGACTCACAGATATAGAAAAAAAAACCTGTTTGTTGCTAATGGGAGGGGAGAGGAGATGGGGGAGAAGGTGAAGATATTAGAAAGTGAAAATTAGTAATCATAATATGGTCACAGGGATATGAAATACAGAATGGGGAATATAATCAACAATGTTGTAAAGATCATGTAAGGTGCCAAATGGGCGCTGGGCTTATCAGGGGCACCACCTCATAGACTGTAGATGCCTGACCAATGCGCTGTACATGTGAAGCTGAAGTAGAATAATATTGAATGTCTACTATAAGTAAAAAAGAAAAGATATATATATATATATATATATATATATTGGGGTCAAATATATGGTGATGGAAGGAGACTAGCGTGGTGAGCACAAAATGCAATACACAGATAATGGATTATAGAATTGTACACTTGTAACTTATGTAATGTTATTAAGCAGTGTGACCCCAATAATATATATTCCATATATATATATATATATTCATGGGAGGTGGAGTACAGCATAAGGAAGATAATCAATAGTACCGTAACGTTATATATGATGTCAGAGGGGTAGTAACTTGGGGGAGGGGGTTATCACTTTGTGAGGGCTGTAAATGTCTAATGATTACGTTTCTCTGTGCGCCTGAAACTAATTTAAAAAATGATGATGATGATAATAATAATAATAACAAATGAGGGTTAAAAAAATCCTTCTGAGGACACATTCATGGTCCACGTTAGCCTGTATCTCACATCTGTTATTTCAAACCACAGACCTGTCTTTGAAGAACTGTATCAAAGGTGCTTCTCAACGGGGAACATGAGGAAGCAATCTCTACCTCTAGGAGGTGGAGAAGTGTGCCATGTCCTCCAGGCAAGACATGGCAGCAGAATCAAGATGTGAGGGAAACGGATAAAAATCTCTCCACTGATCCAAAAGTAATCTGAAGTTAACCTTCTCACAGGCTGACGCTGCTGCCTGAACTCACTGTCCCTTGAGGAACCATGGTCAGCGACGAGACAACCATGGTTTCAGAGATGGCGTGACGCCCTCACATGGCAGATCTATGTTCCCCTAATTTAAACCTCAGGGCTACTTAAATAGAGATGGGCATTCGAGGAACACCCCTCTCGAATAGAAAGTAAAATAAATCTGATTTTAAAAGAGACACAGATACTGGGTGAAAAATTAATCCTTGGTTTCTTTTCCAAAGTGACAGATTCAGGTGATTCAAAAACATGCTGTGCTTCTACAAAACTTGGCCTCAGGTAAAAGGATTCTAGCCCTGCATTTTCCTGTCTGTTTTTGTCATGTATTGGATATGGGAAGCCCTGGGACTGAGCCAGCACTGGAGCTTGTCTACTGAAACCCAGTTTCTCAATGGCATTGTGAAGATGGCACGTGCCACAGACAGTAGAGAGGCACAGTGATTATTTCACACACACACACACACACACACACACACACACACACACACACACACACATTGGGATTTCATAGGAGACTGGTAAGGATGACCACTTGTGTGAAGTCTCAGACAGAGACCCAGACAGCAAGCATGTGTCCTCTGAGAATCCTGGAAGCCCGATCCTGCCCCAGGGACAGAGTCACACAGGGCAGATGTGGGATCTGTTCTAAGGAATAGGGCCAGGCCTGGGATGGAAAATTTAAAAGAAAAAGAAATGGCACTAAGTGCAAATAGCAGACGAAGAAACATGTATTCAAGAACATACGCCAACATTTGTAACAAAGGTGGGTCTGTGGTAATGAACCACGACGGCCCCTCCCTCCTCATCCCAGTTCCAGGAGGCAGTTGGAGACTCCAGCCCACCTGCTGCAGCCCCTCTTTCAGGCTCCCTGCAGGAGGTCCTTCTTCCCACGAGAAGCAGGAAGCAGCCTGTCTCCACGGCCTCCAGCTGCCCTTGTGCGGATGAGTCCTCGATGAGTGATGCTCTCACTCATGGAACAGCCACTAAACCTGGGGTGTGACAGGCTGAGGGCACTGCCCTACCTTCGGGAGTGGTGGTTCCGTACCTGGAGAGGCAAACTGAGCGGACTTCAGGTGGCTTCCTCCCACGCCACGGAGCACTCAATTACTAGAGTGTGGTGTCACTCAGAAGAAACTAGCCATTGTCCCCACCCCTGCTCCAGAGCCCTGGCTCATGACATGCCTAGAGGGCAAAGCAGGCAGTTAGGCAGAAAGATTCTGATCTCAGCCCAAAGGAACTGACTTCTCTGGCGAGAAATGGGAGAAAGCCAAGCCCAGGCACCCGTAAGGACAGAGGAGGTGCAAAGCACTCGGGAGGACATCATAGGTCCAGCCTACACTATCAGCCAGTTAATTTGCAGGGAGCACTAGGGAGTGGTTCCATACCTGGAGCACTAGTGGTGGATGAGCTGGATGAGCCCTCCTGGGGTCAGGACTGACCTCAGAAAGGGACACATCCACAGAGCTGCCCTCTCTGAGGAATACCTACAAATGGCCAATGGCCACATGAGATGAGGCTTGGCCTCATGGCTCAGGACGGAAATGTCAATCAAAGCCACACTTCATTCCCATCAGGACAGTGAGACTCAAAAAGTCAGATAACAACTGTTGGCTGAAATGTAGGGAAATTGGAACACTTCCTCATTGCTGGTGGAAAGGGAAAATAGTGCAGTCCCTTTGTGAAACAGCCTGTAAGATCCTATAATGACTAAACACAGAGTTCCCATATAAGCAAGTCCACTTCTAGGTAGAAGCCCAAAAGAAATGAAAAGCTTCTGTCCACACAAAATCTCATACATAAATGTTTATAGAAGCATTAGTCATAATAGCCCAAAGGTGGAAACAACTTACATGTCCATCAACAGATGAATGGATAAATGAAATATATGTTCATGCAATTCAATTTTATTTTGCCATAAAAAGGAATGGAGTACTGAGACATGTATATTATGAATTCATTTATATGAAATGTCCAGAATAGAGATATCTATGAAGACAGAAAGTAGATTAGTGGTTGCTTAAGGCTGGGACTGGGGAGGAAGGAATGAAAATGTTCTAGAATGGATGGTGGTGATAATTGCACATACCAAGTCTGTGGGACTGCACACTTCCACAGGTGAAGTGTATGGTATGTGAATTTTAACAGCTTTACTCAGTAAAGCTGTTAAAACAAAAGAGCACGTTGAACTTGAGGACATTCAAAGAGAAAAAGTAACAGTTGCCAAGATGGGATTAACAGGGGGAAAAATGACGGGGGATGAGGTTCAGGAAGAACAGAGGGTGGGGTATCAGGAGTTCTGAGAGGGATGGAGGCCTGAGCCCTGGGGAAGGAGAGGGTGCGGGGAGGAGGGCTGGATGGGAAGAGCCTCAGACGGCACTGCGGCTCTGAGAAGTCTTACCCCCAACACGTGGGACTCCCGCACAGACTTCTGTGAACAAGCCCCGTGTCGGGTGAGACAGGTGCTCAGACTGTTGTCTTACTTGGTCGTTGGCTGGGAGGTGCCTGGGGAGAGCAGGATCTTGGTTCAAATGCTATAGCTGGTCTCCATGGCACAGATGTTGTTAAGTAGATATTTCCTTGTTTGCTATTTGTCCTTCAAACCATGTGCAGAGCCTTTGGATGTTTTTTGTTTGTTTGTTTGCTTTTTAATATTTTTTGATGGCTATACTGGACAGTGGGCCTTTTCTTGGCAACTGTTTCTTGGAAGAGCCAAGAAACATGTTGCTTCTCCTGAGGACTTTGAGAAAGCAACATTGGGCCCATTATTTGCATGATAGGGGGAAACTTTTAGTGATAGTTACTGTTAGTTCGTCTGATGTCCTAAGAATGTTTCTTAAGCAGCACTTTCCTTCATGTAGAAAAAACCAGCATTAACTGAGTGGCTCATTTCTCAGAACACTTGACAGCCCCAGACCCCAGGAATTCTGTGTAATATTGCTCTGTGGGTAACTATCTTCATTTTGGCCAGACCTCAAAATGACACTGATGTTTACAACTGCAGGAAAAAATGGTGAGCTGGCTGATGGCGTTGAAACCAACAATTCATGGCAAGGAAGAAGGAATTCCCTCTTTTTTAAATGCACACATATTCTGTGGCAAAAGGAAAATATCATAATCTCTTGCTTAAAAACTTGTATGCTACTTTCAGCTTCTCATCACATGCATTCCACGACACTGGAGAGAGTGTTTTTCAGGTTGCTTTAGGCCTCTAAATGGCGACACTCCTCTTTTTGAAAATTGATGTTGAAAAATAGGTGACTAGGATCATATAATTCCAAAATACAGAGTGTGCAGATAGGGTGGTTATTTCATCACTTCAGAGTAAAGCTTTTTTAAGCCCCCTTAAAAGCCTCATTTAAAGAAAAAAGTACTTTCAAGTGTTTCTTTAGAGTTTCTATTTACCAGTCTAATTTTATCTTTTATCCAATTAAAGAGATTCTTAAAACTACCCATGAATTACCGTATGACAACAAAACCACTAGTAGCGATATAAATAAAGTGAGGATTAAATCATGTTTGGCTACTCATAACAAGCTTTTGCTGTGCATTATCCAAAATTGAACTAACATCCACTTTGACTTTTTTTTCTGATATAATTTATAGAAATGTGGCCCTTTGTAACTTTCATAGGTTTTATTCTTTATTTTCCATTGATTATAAGTCAACCCAGTTTGCTGGGGACATCTAGTTAGTGGTGATTCAGGTTCAGGTCTCCTGCAACTATATTTAGCTAATGTAAAGAAAATAAAACAGATGGGACCGGAGAACTACTGGGAAAGCGACAAGTAACTTTGCTAATTATGCTTGTTTATGAGATAGCATGGCGTTGATAATACAAGCCATTAACTAATGGCCACTCAGCTGTGATCCCCGTGGGCAGAAGGCAGGTCAGAAAAGCTGTACTCGGGGTGAGACTCCGCCCCCGCCCCGCCCCCGCAGCGGCAGCCAATCAGCGCCTGCACACCTGCGCCACCAGGTGGCGCACGTGAGCGAGGCCTCCCTGGGGTCTGGGGTCCCAGTTCCTCTGGCCCGTGACCTTGGCCGCGCCAGGCCCTCAGGACGGTGACGACGTGTTGCCGCTTTCTTCATATCAGTTGCCTTGACCTCCCAAGCTGAGCCCAAGATAAACGGGGTTCTGCGTCCCATCTTTCCTCGCTCGGGCTTGTCAGCAAGTGAATGGACTCAAAAAAAGTTGTAATTCCGTCGTTTATGAGCTTTTTATCATTGTTAGGGTGCGAGCAATGTTTTTCTGGCCACTTTTTATCTCCTCCACAGAAGGATTTTCCCTAGATGTTTTCTGCGTGAGACTCGTAAAGCCTAATGCTCTCATTCCCCATCCAGAAATCCAGAGTCGTTTAAAACCAGATCTGTACATCCAGGCAATTTTGTGCTGAAACAGGCTGTTTCCTGAGAAAGTTGCCGCCTTCCCTAGGTGCTCTGTGTCCCTGGGAAGGGCTGCTGCTGCGTGGACTCCAGCAGGACACAGACGTTTTCTGCAGCACGCCTCTCAGAAGTGCCCGGCTCTGGCCTCTCCTCTTCTGATGGGGGCGGCTGTCCTCCTGGGCCAGTGCGTGGCCTTACAGACCGTCAGACTCTTTCCACTCAGAAGCCGGGCGGTGTGTCATCTTCTGAGGTTTGTGCTTCACTTCATTTAAAAATGATTCTGAAAATTATTTTTAAAAGTCACTTCATTTAGAGTAACTCACATTTGTGGACAGGTCACCTCCTTGTGTCAGGCTGTTGACAACCATTTTCTCAGGTGCAAGGAGGCAGTGACTACAGTCGCCCTTGTCAGAAGCAGGGAGTGGGGCTGCATGCAGACCTGTCTGCCAGGCCCCTCACCCCCGCAGTGTGCCCTCGCCCAGCCTCGAGGGGGACAGAGCCGGCCTGACGACTAAAGAGGGTGGGGGCAGGCCTGCAGTCCAACCGACTCCACTGACGTTAACGCATTCCTGCTTCTGCAAAGACACTGCCTCTCGTAAAATCGTAAGGAAAGAAAATGAGGCAAGTTGTACTTTCTAAAAATATATAAACAAATTAATGGCCACACATAAAAGGCTTCAAGCTCTGTGCTTAAGAGCTAAGGGGAGAGAAAGTGATACTTTTCCATACTCAGGTGTCCCCAGGGTGACAAGAAAAATCCTTTCTATTCTGCAAGCCACCCCTGTGCTATCAGGACTCCCCAAGAAATGTTTGCCTGTTTGTAATCTCAGGAGAAGGGAAAATGGATGCATGTATACAAAGCTGCAGGGAGAGCCTCTGCTCTAGGAAAACCGCCTGTTATGTGGCTCCCTGCGATTGATCGATTGTTCTCTGAGGAGCAAATGGAGGGTGCTGGAGCCCCATGGCCACAGGGTGGTGTTTGTCAGCCCTGGCTAAAGTCCTCCCGTGTCTACATCTCCAGTGTCGAAAACAAAAGCACCAGCTTTGGTGACACACAGAAAAAGAAGATATGATAATATGTGGACAGAACCATGGGCAGGATGATGAAAAAGGAACATTTGAGAGAGACCTCATGTTTTTCAGCAAGTGTCAGCAGCTCCGTGCAGCCTGGCTCATTCTTTAAGACTCCTAACAGTGTGCTGGCTACAAACAGGTGGAAGATAGAAATTAACGAAGCTGGTAAGGCATGGCAAAATACATACTACTACTGCTTACCAACTCTTTCTGTATTTCTGTACTTTGTGTTATAAATCAACATGATATATCTTAACAATAAGGTTCAGAGGAGAATCTTTGGATGAACTGTGAGGCCCCAATGACTGTATCTTACCAACGTCTGTTCAGGCTGTGCACTAAAGAAATAGTGCAGAAGGCCATGAAGAGACAAAGGGAAGGGGCTTTAAGGCAGACTCGCACTCAGCCAAGGGAGTGCCTGCAGATTGACTCCTCGCTGTGACCTCACAGACCTCCACACCCGGAGGAGTTCGTGTGAGTGCCGGGTGGACTTTACGAGGACCCTGAGGTCACAGGCTAGTCCCCGTTTATCTCCTGGAGCCGGAACCCAGTGTGTTACCTGGGAGGAGGTAGCTCCTCAGTAATCACAAACACCAGGACAGTAGAGTTAAAAACAGCTACAAGCACAGGTGCTCGTTCCCTGGAGTGGATTCTGATCAGAGAGACACATCACAAGAAGAAGGGCCAGTTGTGTGAACGATACTGTAACCTTCAGAAGGAGCCATGCAGGAAGAATTATTACCCCGTTTTCAGAAATGGATGGTGAGGTGACACAATACCCAAGATAAGCATGTGTGACAAGAAGAAAAGGTGACACACAGTTGTGCTTCTGGCCAGTAGACAGAGCACCCTCCGTACGCAGGTGTGGACAGAGGAAAGCATCTGACCTTTGGAATCAGCTGAGTTTGCATCATGGCTCTTGCACTTACTAACGGCGGTTCCAGAAGATAAACAACGCTTTGTTCCCTAAGCTCCCCATTAACGAGAGAAAACCACATTTACCTCACAAGGGGTCATGTCAGTGAGATGAGATACAGACTGTCCACTTGGTACATTGTTCAGGGCAAAGGAAATAATTACAGTAAGGATTAGTCACTTGCAAGAAGTCATTATCGTAGGGATGTCATTTAACCCACAAATTAACCAAGCAATGGAATATCATGGTACAGTGACTAGTTTTCAGGCAGATCTTCATGAGAAAGACATTCTGTGTTTAAAATCCTTTTAATGAGCGTTGTAAAACGCCTCCCACAATTCTAAGTGTACTACAACCTCTGCAGATCTACTCCATCAAAGAACATCAAGTGAAGTAAGGTTCCCTTGCTCCCTCGTTGGAGTGTACATTCGTCAGGAGACCATAGTTCGTTCCTACAAGGACACTGTACCGTCGTGACCCCAGGCAGTGGGCTCCTCAGGGGACACTGCCCAGCTCAGTTGTCCTGAGGGTGAGTTTCCAGGCTTCAGGTCTTGCTGATTTGTATCTTTTAAGTCTGGCTTACACCCACTTACTTCCTCACCAGTCTGGCCACCATTACGTTCTAACAAGTCATATTAATTCTGAGGTGAAACCTTGCAGGTCTGGGCACTTACACCAGACCTCACTGCTTTAACAATAGCAACTATGGCGGAATGTGCCGCCAGAATTTCTGATACAGTTACAGAAAAGACCACTCCGAGCAGGGTGGTAAGGGGACACTGGCCCATGGATTACTGATGCTCCGATGGCTCAGTCTGCTTAAAGAGTGATGTGAGCTCTCAGCAGAACTGATGGCTTCCTGCTGGAGCTGGCTTCTTCCAGGGTGTCCATGCACAGCATCCAAGGAAACATCCAGGAGATGGCTTGG
This sequence comes from Rhinolophus hipposideros, assembly GCF_964194185.1. Lineage (NCBI taxonomy): Eukaryota > Metazoa > Chordata > Mammalia > Chiroptera > Rhinolophidae > Rhinolophus > Rhinolophus hipposideros. Next base: position 75,079,066 of record NC_138058.1, on the reverse strand, counting down.
GGACACAACGTTGCACCTGTGTGGCACTCTCCTTAGAAGGTGTGATGAGAAATGTACCTATTATGCCTGATTCTGGAAATTAGGCCATGTTGTTCATTCAATGGGCATGATGAGATGGACGCAAGCCACCAGCTTCAGCTCACCTCCCAGCCTCAGTGCCACCCTTACCGGCTCCCAAAACCCCTTCCTCCCAGGGTCCTTCCTGCTCGCACTCACCCTTCAAAATCGAGCTTAGATTTCATGAGAAAGAAATCTTAGATTTTTGAGAAAGACATACTTGCAGAGTTTATAGATGTAGAAAACATTTCAGTGGAAGAATTTGCAGGTGGAAGAATTTCTTGATCCTCCAGAAAAAATAAAGCACACCACCTGGATTGTTTCAGTGCCCCATAAATACTATTTTTGTCACATTTACCACTATACACTGACATTAATTTCTGTAGAAGTATGTGCTGAGTTTATGAAGGACACTCAGTAGGAACTTGCTGTATCAAATAACACCTTTCTTGGGTGGTGATGTGATAAGAAGACTTGCATGGATGAATGGTTAACATCTGAGCTGCAACTCATAAAAAAAATAGCTGCTTTATTCTGTATTCATTTATTTAATCATCCAATACAAAACTTGAGTGGGCATCTATTAAATCATACATTATGCAAACCTCTGGAGGTGAAAACAAATGAATTAAGCTTTCTTATTCTATTCATTAAGTTTGGTGAACAGACTATTGTCAATTTTTTTTTTTCCTAGAGAAAGCAACAAATATTTTACACAGGGAAGGTTTCATAATGTGGACTAACTAATCTCTGTAATGTAATTACTCTTAAAAATAACAATGTAAATGTTTTTGTTAGTTTTGAGAAAGACATACTTGGAGAGTTTATAGATGTGGAGAACATTTCAGTCATTATGAAAATTAAACAGTCCGGAGCCTGAGAATAGAATGAAATTCTCCCCTTTGTTAACTTCAGCTTTACTGTCCACTGTTATCAGAAGTCCAAATACAGAGTGAATGGCGATAACAACTGCACTTCACTGAGAGTTCCCTGGGTGAATGGCATGGTTCTCCAGTTGAACAGAAATGAGACCCAGCTGAGTGAGAGGAACATCTGTGTGAGCCCTGGCTTTCTTGTCTGCAAAATAAATGGATTGGGGAAGGTTGCAGTGCCTTCATCTAAGAAATTCCTTAATCTGCATCCTTATCTCAGCAACACCAAGGAGACAGCCATCAGCTTCGTGTGGTGGGGTGGGGGAATGGAGGACAGGAGGGAGAGCACAGAGGAGAGGAAAGAGCAGCCTTGTCATGATCCAGGTCCGTTGCCATCATGGCAGCTCGAGCACTGTCTGTCTTCTAGGATAAGTAACTCATCGGAATCTGGGATACAGTCTCTGTATCTAATATCTGCACCTGCATCTATGTCTTCTATCTATCTACCTGTTTAGCAGTACACACTGAAGCTCCACATTAAAAGATGGGTAGTAAGACGGTGTTACAGGAACAATCGCAGGGTGGGTCATTGCCTGCTGGCGCCCCCCTGGAGCTGGGCAGTGTGAAAGCCATTGTGATAATTTGTATTTAAATGTGTCAAGTGTATAGATCAGGGGTCTTAAATTTGAGTGTGGTTTAGAATCACCTGGAAGGGCTTGTTAAACACAGATTGCTGGACTCCACTCCAGGATTTTCTGGTTTCAAATGGGGTCCAAGAATTTGTATTTCTCACTAACTTTAGGGGGTGCTGATGCTAGTAAAGCAGGGACCACACTTTGAGAATCTAGGATCTAGATAATGGGGCCAAATTAGATGAGAACTGCCTGTACTCTGTCCCAATCTCCTCTCCTATCAGTACCATCATACTACAACAACTTTTCAAGTGTGTGCCATTTGTCTGCTTTACCCTGTACCTTTCTCTAACAATTGTTGTGGGAATTTCTCCCCTCTACAATTTGTAAATTTACTCCATAGACAAAATATATGCACAAGACTCTTGAATTGTTTTCTTTGGCAAACTTGTCAATGTGGTCTAAAAAATGATTATTTTTTTCTTGATGGAATAATTTTGGTAATACAAAGTTGGACAATTAAGTTCACAAACTCATCCTAGAAAAAGTGCTACACACCTCATGCTGAATATCACTATGGTCACCTTCGAAGTGCTCCCCTTGGGAAGCTATGCACTGATGCCAGTGCCTAGTCCACGCTTCAAAGCAATTCTGGAACTCTTTTTCTGGAATGGCCATCGGAGCTGTTGTCGTATTACAACAAATGTCATCAAAATGTCTTCCTTCAATATTTCCTTTATCTTCAGGTAAAAAAGAAGTCACTGGGAGCCAGAACAGGTGAGTAGGGAGGGTATTCCAATACAGTTATCTGTTTTCTGGCTAAAAACTCCCTCACAGACAGTGCCGTGTGAGCTGGTGCATTGTCATGATGCAAGAGCCATGAATTGTTGGCGAAAAGTTCAGGTCATCTAACCTTTTCATGCAGACATTTCAGTACTTCTAAAGAGTAAAGTTGGTTAGCTGTTTGTCCAGTCAGTACAAGTTCATATGAATAATCCCTCTGATATCAAAAAAAGGTTAGCAATAACATTGCAACAAGTTCGCAAACTTAATTGTCCGACCTCATAGATTGCCTGGTTCTTGCTCAAAGATCTACTGTTTTGATTCAATGAGAGTTTGGGAGACTTGAAGAGCAGAGGAAAACTAGGTATTATAGGCAGCTATAATGTACCAGATCCTTAACCATCATCATCTCATACAAAGCTTACAACCACACCTGGTTGTTAGAACATCTGGTCCCATTCGATAGAGGAGGAAACTGAGGCACGGAGAGGGAAAGTAACTTATCCAGTTTCACAATGCCCATGATAATAGGTCAGGATTCAATTTGGGTGGGTCAGGTTGCAAAGAGCCCACTGTGTGCTATTCTAGAATTAAATAGACAATAAGAGAAATCTTATTCAAGGTACACAGTTATATTTTTTGTCATGAGCCAGAAAAATGACTTCCATGCCCCCTTCAAATATGGTTTGCAACCTGTTCCATTTGAATTCGAAGACACCTGTTAGTAAGCCAGAGAGATGCTCAGGAAAGAACTACCAACATCAGCTAACTGCTATGCAGAGGTTTGGGATACAAATCATGAATTCTAGCTCACAGTTTCCCTCAGCACCAAAAACATAACCCCCCAGCCCCTCTCCCCTTGTCTTAGTCACGTCCTGCAACGTGAGGATATATATGTCTGTCCTATCTTGCCATAACAGTCCATGGAAGACACAGATGACACATTCGCTGGCATGAGGATCTTCCTGGTGTAAGGTCTGCAGCTGGGTGCTATGGTGACGCAAACATGAACAGGAGGAGTTTTCTGATCTTAGCAGCTACCAGATCAAAGGAGGATAAAAGTGCTTGCCTCTGATTAGCAATTATTACATATTAGCTACTAATACATAGTAGCAAATAGGTGTCACAAATGAGATAGACGTAAAAGGCCATGCGGCTTTGGAAGAAATGACGATTTCAGGCTGACAGGAAGAAGTAGGCTGGTGGAAGAGAGCAGCCTCTGTGCCGTTGGTGAATATTGTGCCTTAAATGGATCTGCACCAACTTCTGAGATGTGCAGGGGACCTACTATGTCACAGGAAGAAAATACTAACTTTGCAATTCTATTAATTTTTATCTGAGATTTCAAAAATATTTTTATTAATATTTGATTTACTATTGAGACTGGTGCTTTCATCTAGAAACAAGTGTAATATGTGACACTTGAGTCATGTCTATGGAAGGATGGGGTTCCATGAAACAGGGATAGATATCTGGCCTCCACTGGCTCGTTTGTGCTACTGGTCTACCTCACAGAGGGCCTAGTTAGTAAGATTTACAGATCATATTAACTGGTGCCAATTAACACACAGCAAAGCACACAGGTGACTTGAACATGTTTATAGGAAGCCATGAATTAAAGATTACATGACCAAGTCCTCCATGAGAACACAGAAGAACTCACATTTCTTCCATTCCTCATTCATGTTCAGTTTCAATCACACTGTAGACCATGACAGCCTAAACACCAATATGATCAATAAGGCTTTTAATTATGGATGTATAGCCACAATTATTCATTTTATATCACACCCTAAATGGATATTTTACATTTGCATATTTAATAAGTAAGTATGCATATAATGCATTGATAAATGAATAAATTGATAGTTAAAACCTAGCAATTATGTTTTCCTTGCAATCTAGGTAAAACTAAGACTAAACATTAACTGATTCAGGTCCATAGACCAAAAGACACTAAAAATAGAGAAAGGTCTGAAATTTTGCTATATATCCATCAAATTGTAAGTTTAGGGATGGCAAGGCTTAGACTCTTACAGCAACATGAATTTTAAAATATTAGCTCTATATCAAATGCACTTGTTTTAAGAATAAGTGTACATATATTATGAGGTATGAACAAAATATGTTTTAACAAATAAAGTTATATGGTAACAAAAAAGTTACATGAAGTTTGGAGTTTATTGTCTAAAGGGATGGGCAAGAGTGTATGCTCTAGTGAGGACATTAATGCCCCAGAATAATTTGCAAATGGCACAGTCCCTCTAAAGCCTATTCGGCTTGAGTAAGCATTCTTAGCACTTTACATCACACCTGCTAATACTAACCATTTAAAAATGAAGAAATATTCAAATAAAGTACACACAGTTACATGATAAATATTTCAAGTCTTTTTTTTAAGAGGCTCGAGGGGAGCAAAATTACTATTCTAGATTGTTAATGAAAGAAAAATCAAACTGATTTGTATAAAAGGAAACAAGTATTAAAGTCTTCCAAACATATGTATGTGTTTGTATAAACAACATAAAATACTGTCATTTGGTTCAACAGTTGAAATTATATCAAGCATATTTTTGTATCTTCTTCCTTTTTCTCTAGTAGCAATTATTGAACATCAGACTCATAATGTCTAATGACTTATTCTAATTACTTTAGGCAATGAAAGATATTTATACCTTTTAAACAGCAAATCTTTAATTAGCATATTCATCAGAAGATGAATAATTTAAAAGTTTCGGAACAGATAGGAATCATCCTAAAAGAGGCCTTGTCCCCAGAAAGTTTATCAATTTTTGGAGCTGTTCCTGGGCATCTAACAAAGAGTACCACGACCTATTCAACCAACTGGGCAGAAAAATCAGAGTAAGAATCTCAATGGATCGAGGACATTTCTGATGTCACCCAAGTCCCTTCTCTGTCCTGAGGTCCCAAATCTGTCACTTGGCTCTGTCTGGAACCAAAGCCAACAGGGGCTGCCACTAACTCCAGGACCCCCCTGGGGCCGCAGCATCGGGAGAGGGTGAGATGGACAGGGACCTCGCAAGCTGACAGACACTGAGTTTCACTCAGTGTTCACTCAGTTGGGTCGCACTCGAAACGAGGTCAGTTCATTTAGTGCGTAGGGAACGTCACTCCAAGGAGCTCGAGGAGAGGGGTGACTGAGATTCAAAATGCCCCTCTGGGTCTGTGCCAAAACGTGCAGGTCAGCAGGGCTGTTCCTCAACTTAAGATGTGTTTTTCTATTCGTCACATAGTATAGCATGCCAAACAATTTGTAAGCAGGTAACTAATACGAATGGACTATAAGTCTGGGGCGGGGGAAATAGCATTTTCTCTCTCTCTTCTGAGTGATTTATTTAAATACCCCCCTTATCTCTTGAACCTCTACCCTTCATACCAGTGATTCACAAGCCACTGAGAAGTGTAGCTACATGGCACTAGGGCAGTGCTTAAGAAAAACTCAAGCAAGTGGTTATTTGGGGTCCATTATGTTTCCCAAGAAGAGTGAGTCAGTGTCAGGCAGCTTTGGGAAGGACTCTGTCCTGACCTGAGGATAACAGAGCCTAAGCTGTCCTCTCTATGAGCTAACAATCGAGGCGAAGCCACCAGCACAGTGTGGGGGTGACTGCGGACATCACCAGAGGGGAAGTTGTGTCTGGCAGTGTGCTTCCTGCCCCCCTCAGAATTGGCTTCAGAGCTGTCACCAAAGTAATCTGTGCTGGGGACCACCAGGAGATCCAGGTGGGAGAAAGCTGGACATGGCTTCCCTGGGCCCCTCCTTACTTTAATCATGAACCATCACTAACTGATTTAAATAGTAACATTAATGAGTGAACTTCCCAGTAAAAACCTTGCTCTTTTTAGTTCAATTTCCTATATTAAAGACGTTTTACTTATACAGTTTAATTAACAACGGGTACTTTAGAGACTGAATATTGGCAGTGAAGATCACAAAGGAACTTTCTAGAAGAGACAGATCCCAGTGCATTACTACTTGTAGTTTCCTTTGCTGGCACTTAATGTATGTGTGATATTGTCATTGGGACTTTGAAAGAAATGGCACTGTTGAATTCGTCAGGGCCCCTCTTATCACATTGCCATTAAGTGATGTGTCCATATGTGCCCAGCAGCAGAGGGTCAGTATCTGGTGGATGAAAGAATAAAATATGAACGAAGTAAATTAAGAAGTCTTGAGTGAAATCTAAGTCTTTTATTGGAAATAAATAAACGAATAAATATAAATTTTAGGACCGGGAAGTTGTGAATGTTAATTCTTCTTCTCACTGGTTTCTCTTCTCTATACGGATGGTTGAGGCTGTGTATCTGAGAGTCCGTCTCTTAAGTAGCACTGTCTGGGGACTGGCATCTGCTGTAACAAGGGCAGAATTACCATGAAGCTACCACAAGGCTTCCTAGGATTAGAGGGAAGGGGGTTGCTCCTTCTTTCATGCTTTTGTTCCACAGCTATGCTGGAAAATGTACGTATGACGAAGTGCTGGGCTCCACAAGCGGGGTAGTGACAGGGACTCGGGAGCTTGGAGAAGGAGAAAATGCCCATGGTTGACATTCTTGCAAGAACCGCTAACCAGGAAGCTGGAGGCCATTGCCCCAGGCCTGTAGTGGGTTGGTGCAAAAGTAATTGCTGGTTTTGCCATTATTTTTAACCTTTTAAACTGCAATTACTTTTGCACCAACCTAATATTTGGTGATTTTGTCTCACTCATGCCTTCAGCCTTCAAACCTCACGGTATTTTGAAAATTAGTTCTAAATTATAACACTGGTTAATCACGCATAATGTGTGGGACTCTGTTTTAAAGGTGTGAAAGCCATGAGTTTGTCTATGACAGTGTGTGTGCGTTGTGCACACGTGAGCTCTGAGGGAGACAGCTCTTATAATAAAATACCATTACATTCAGAAACATACGAAGTAAGACAGAGCTGGCTAATTTTGAACACAGCCAAGAATCCAGCCTTCACTTGACCCAGTACGAAGCCGGACGTCCCCAGTGACATTTAGGAAGGGCTAATGGGAGCTGCGCCTCTGACTGGCAGTGGGAGCGAGCGGTCCGGGTCAGGCCCAGCACAGGTATTCAGGTGGCCACCAGCACTGCAGCGTGAGGTCTGGCTCGCTCCCCCGGCAGGAAGGGCGACACAGCTGTCGGGTGTCTAATGGGGTGCTGCTGCTTAGCGAGCTCAAGCCTGTGTGGAGCCACAGTCCTGAGCTGCTCCTTGTTTTCCTTTTGTCACATGAGCTCTTTTGCTCTGTTCCTCTGGACTGTGGACTCCTATTTCTTCCCAAAGAAAGGCCTTCTCCTCCTGTATGTGAAAACCCTATGGCTCTCCCCTCACCCTGGCCTTGAGCATTCAGACCTTTGCTTGCTTTCCAGACCACACTCACTGACACCACAAGTCAACAGGTGCCCTCTGCTTCATGACCTAGAAGGAAGTGGGGAGTCCCAGGGAGGAAGAGAAAAGAAGGCTGCCCAGTCTCGCCAAGAGTAGTCCTCATAATAAACCAATATCTGATGTCTGCGCACACACACACTAACTGGAAGCAAGATATCTTTAGCTTTGTGTTATTCAGCGCACAAATGCAGAATTTATGCAATAACTTTTATTCCCCTGGCATTAGGCTGAGATGAAAGGGCAGAGTTTCTGCCCACAAAATATTCAAATTGTTCCCTACAACTGGCAGTGGGTCAGCTGGTAACTGCAATACTTAATGAGAACGTTGAACAGGCAGGATCTACTCAGGAGGCCCCCATTATCCCTTTGAACTGTATCTAGGAGAGGAGAGTCTGACCTTGTCCCTGAATGAAAATTCTGGCAGGCCCAAGAATTTCCGAATTTTCATAGGTCAAAAGGCTGTAGTCCTTTAAAGAAACAAAATGCAGTCTTGAGTGAGAAAAGAAGGAGCCTTTTTCAATATGTCAGCCAACACTTGCACATCCTTTCAGTGGTCAGACCATCTGCCCCTGGACAGGAAGCAGCTGGGAGGGGTGTGGCTGTTTCCTCCATTTTACTGACCCACTTCTCCCACCTTTTCTGACTGTTACAGGAGGAGTAGCAGGACGGAGAGTGACGTTGTAACCAGGTGGTATTGCTATTAACAAAGTAAGGCTAACTGTAGAGTTGGGGGTTCTTCAGAAGCCCCCTGTTACGGGCGAGGGCCTTGACTCTGGTTGTCACTCACTCCCTTCCTTCCCCAGCCCCATTACTATTAACCTACCCTGACGGCCTTCCTCACTCAGCAGATATAAAAAAGGACCTGAGGTCATTAATGTCTACACAGCTCGCTGGTGGCCCATCAGGGGCACACACTGATACTCTGTGAGGAAGGCCTGACGTGCAAGCCAACCCAATCCAGACGCACTTCCCTCTGGGCACCTTTTGGGCAGCTAACCCTCCAATTTCTCCCCCATCGGAATCTGCAGGTACATCCAGGGACAGTCGGGGACACCCATTTCAAGCCCTCCCAGTGGCACTGTCAGAGGCCCTCTCCTCAGGTGTGAAGTGAGACTTCGGAAGGTCCTGCCTTGGCCTGAGAGATGAGAGGCAGTGTCCAGGGCTTACCGCTGAAATGCTCACTCCTGAACTCTTCAGACGCCCCCTCGGTGTTCTGGGGACACTATTCTCAGCCATCTCCCTTTAAAAGTTCCAAAGTTCTACAGACAGCCTGTCTCACCGTTCATTTTGGTGTTTTCTCCATGTGTGCCTCAGTGAAAACTGCGAATATAAGACCCCGTCAGAGCTATAATGTGGGAAATGCACATGTGGTAATAGGAGACCCAGGGGGAGCTGCGTCTGAGCAGCCACCTGCCTCCAAAGCTCTCCCCTTCCTAGAGGCCAAGAGAAAGAAATATCTGGGACTCTTCCTCCAGAAGTGCAACACACAAGTAGTAAGTTCACGGAAGTCTTTACCACCAGGAATTTCCTTTTTCAAAGAATGTTTATTAAATGCACGTTGTCAAATCAAAACTGAAGATGACCATCCAATATTTTGGAGTTGTGATATGACACAGGAATTGGCAAAGGAAACCTCAATTAGTTCAGTGAGATTTTAGTGTTGAGTGTATTTGATTACATTCTAATTCTCAGCAAATGAACAGTATGACTCAGCGAAACGAGATCTCTCTATTCTTGGGAGAAATCAGCCAAATCTTAGGGCTAAATAAACAAATAAATAAATAAAACTTTAGTGCTTGAGGCAACAAGTTAAACGTGTTTTCTGTATACAAAAAAAAAAAAATAATTTATAACAGGAAGAAGACCCAATTTTGGCACTTCAATACAGAATTACATCTGTTTAATGTGTACTATGTTTGATGACAAAATAGACAAATTATAATATAGAACAATTTAACCAAACATGTTAAGCACAATAAATCATTGTCTTTTACTAGCAGAACTAAAGAAGCCAGAAGAGAATATAGCCAGATACATCTGCCATTTTTTTTAACCAACATATTTATGAGGCCTGATTTTCATTGTGATGATGTATTTAATTTCTACCCCATGATTTAGAGTAGATCATAATACAATCCTCAATCATTCTTTATATAAGAGAATGTGTCTCTACAGTAATTTTAGGGATCAGTAAACATGAAATCTGTATTCCAAACTCCAGGGGCTAGAAATTCTTTTTTTTTTTTTTTAATTTGGAGTAATTCAGAAATATTTGATCATTTGAAATATCTTTAAATGCCATAGAAATATGATAGTAGCTCGAAATAACTTTAATGAGAAAAGGTTCAAACCTTTGCCTTTCTTGCCTCTCCTTCCTAGGAGAAATAACGTCCTTTGCACCTTGCTAACTTGTATCTCGTACATGCCGACCTCTCATGAAAGACCGAACTGGGGGAAGACAGCACAAGCCTAGCCCCATGTGTGCAGCAGTGCGGTTCTGTGCGGTCCTGGGAACAGCCCCCTGAAACCTCCATCGGTCTCACCACCCTCTCCCTGTCTGATCTCTGAGGCATTCCACTCGAGTTAGTGGTCGCTAGAGGGCAGGAAAAGAAAAAAGTTTCTCCATTAAACTCTGAATGATTCTTTCTTAATCCTGAGAGCAAACTCTTACAGTGACCCTCAGATATTTAGGGGACTATGATAGAGGGTAGTGGGGTAATTATTATAAACCCATCTTATAGACGACGTTCCTGAGACCTGAAGGTTCTTCTCTAGGTCACTATTCTATTGAAGAGGAAGATTTGGTCCCAGGTAGATGAGAAATGTTGTGCATGTTTTCTATTTCCAGTAGGAATATTAATAGGCTTTTGATGAGCCTTATACATTTAAATTAAAAACATGTACCTTGGGGGTAAATGTATTTGGCATTTTAAGAACAGAACACTTTGGTACTTATGTATTCATCACTTGCCACCTGAGGATATCAATTATTGTGAGTATTTTCGGGTTTTAATCCAATATTTAAATCAAGAATCTAAGACAAAGAAATACAGTGAATTCAGTAACTCTTAGGAAAAAGTAAATGAAAAGCCTCCTGATGGCAATCATGTTTCAGAAGATAAGGCCTTAAGCTATAAATGTATTCTAGAGCCCATCAGAATGACAAGTATTTTGTATGATTATAAGGAATATTTTTACAATGTTTTTATAAACATAAAGCAGGCCCTCATTTTGTTCAGTGCCATTTTGTTGTAACATTGATGAGATGCCATAGGACCTTCATTCTGCTTTATATCAAGTAGCCTGTGGTAAAATTGGTTTTGTTATATCTTTTTTTGTTTGTTTGTTAATTTATTGGGGTGACATTTGTTAGTAAAATTACATCGATTTCAGGTGTACAATTCTGTATTACATCATCTATAAATCCCATTGTGTGTTCACCACCCAGAGTCAGTTCTCCTTCCATCACCATATATTTGATCCCCCTTACCCTACATGTCTTTTCATTTAAAGTCCCAGAACCCATTGATGACGTTAAGTGAGGACCTACTGCAATCTCATGTTTTTCACAATCGTATGAGGTAGGTGGAGTCAGACTTGATAGCTCCCAGTTTGTGTATAGGAAATTAAAGCTCAGAGAGGGAGGTAACTTGCCAAGGTCACACAGCAAGTGAGTGTCACAGTTGGGGCCTGAACCGAAGTCCTCACATCCTTGGGAATCTCTTTTTTCCTATGTGACACTTCCCAGACTATCGCACATGCTGCAGAAAGAAACTGAAGGGGATTCCAGAGGAAAAAATCAGTTGGATTGGAGGTTAGCTATCAGATTATCATAACTTTTAAGGCTTTCTCACTCGGGTGTTCATGCATGTCCTGGGGGAGGCACTTCCATACACTAGCGGCAGCTGTTGAGATCATTCTAACCTCTGCACACATCAACTTGGAAATGATTGTCACTGTCCCATGCACAGCCCTCCACCTAGAAGTTAAGCTCTCAGAATTTGCATGGGGACTTACTCACGCCCACTTACGATGATACATGTGCAAACATGTATATTGCAAATGTGTTGCGATTGAAAAAGAGCACGAATAACTAAATGTCCATTAGCATAAGACAACTTCGAAAAATTGTACTGTTATCTTTCAAGGGATTCAGTGAAAACCAATGAGGTAGACCACTGTGAGTTTTTAAAGAACTATGCACAGCTCATGGTCTTACATGGCAAAAGCACTTAGGCAACAGCATTTTAAGAATAATCCCATTTCTGCTGAAAAAAAGAAATCTATAAATGTGTCCATGTGTTTTCTCTGCTGAGTGGCTCCATAGGAATTGGAAACGCTTTGCTTTATTTCCACATCATTCTCTCCCTTCCTTTGCCCTGGACTTGGGCCTGGGAGGCTAACCTGCAGGGATAGGGACCCTACCCTCGGCTGCCAGTTGGGTTTGGCCAATGGGGTTGTCTGTCCTACTCTCTGAGCCCCGCCCCTCAGCCCCTCGGACTGCACTAGGCCTGCCTGTCTTCTTACATCCCGCCCAGACCTTTGCAGATAGACCTTTATGAAATCCTGCTCACAACATCCTCATTGGAGGGTCCCATTGGTTTCCTGCTGGGAATCTGAAACTAATATTTACATCTTTATGTATGTGTATATAAATACACATATAAGCCTGAAAGTGGGATGAACTGAGCCCCCCAAAAAACATGTCCATGTCCTAACCGCCAGAACCTGTGAATATGACCTTACTTGGAACACAATTTTTGTAGATGTTAGTAAATTAAGTAGTATCTTGAGATGAGATCTTCCTGGATTTAGGATGAAGACTGATGTCCTTATGAGCGAAAGGTGGAGGGAGATTTCAGCCACACAGACATGCAGGAGAGACAGACATGTGAAGACAGAGGCAAAGATGGGGTGATGCCCCCAAAGCCAAGACCCCCTAGGAGCTGTCAGAAACCAGAAGAGGCAGGAGGGGTACCCCCTAGATGTTTGGAGCGAGCGTAGCCAGCTGAAATCTGGGTTTTGGACCTCTGGCCTCCAGCATTGTGAGAGAATTTCTGCTATTTTCAGCCACCTAGTTTGTGATAATTTGTTTATGGAAAATGAATGTATTCCTATATTTATGTCAACATTTATATATTTTTAATACCAGCATAGAAAATTTCTAGAAATATATAAATCACACTTGTGATGCATTTTTCCTTCAAGAATGGGACAAGACAGTAAGCCGTTTACTCTGCATTCTTACCTGTGCATATAAGTTTAGAATGAACTTACTTGATAATTTAGAAAAAAGGAATTAGAGCCAAATCGCCCCCACTCCCTTGTGTATGAGGAAGGACAGTTACAGCACTCCACAGAAGAATCTCCTGCTAGCATTGAAAATGCCCCCTTTCTGCACACGTGTGCGTGAAACATGAGCACAGGACAGGATGAGTGGTTTCCTTCTTTCCTTTCTCATGTGCAATATGGCAGGACCACCCTTCTCTGACCTTCACAAATATGGGTCAGAGAACCTGGGGTAGGGGTTGGCAGCAAGGAAATCCTACAAACGACTTCCTTAGAAATGTCTATATTTTAACTAAAACAAGTAAGCAAAAGGCAGGCTCTTCATGTAATGACATCTCAGAGAAAGTAGCTTATACCCTATTAGCCATGTTAAAGACAATCAGTGAGGTTTGCTTCTCTACCATTGTCTCCAATATTTAATCTAAATCAGTGCAGCCGTCTGAATTATTGAGAACCAGTATGCATTGTCTTGTGGCTTTGTATGTATTATAGGTCTTCACACACACACACACACACGCACACACATGCACACACATGCCTTGGTGTGCAATTCTGCACCAGACCATAATTTAGGGAGCATCAAGTCCAACATTTAAAATGAGCACTGTTTTGTTCAGCAGGAATAGCACAGGCATATTGCAAATTCTTCTATTTACTTGTATGCAATAGACAGCCAACTCCAGGCAGAAGTGTCCAGAAAGAGAACTGCTCAACCCAAATGCTTACCTGTCCACTTACACGCAAACAGTGCTAACACCTCCAGCCTCTCAGTCTTCCCCACACCTTCTTTTTCTTCCAAAACAGTATTTTCACATGTTTATTTCACATGATTTGAAAGGAAAAGACTTTTGTTCCAGGTCTATTTTGAAAGGAAATTTCCTTCGTGCTACCGCTATAAGGACATGCACGTGGGTGGGACAGGTCTGAATGCATCGCTAAACGCAGATCCTTAAGGAAACAGTTGCTAGAGCATTTGGAAAAGGGTCCTACCCATGAACTGCCCAAACCTGGGATCGAAGAGAGAAAAAGATCGATCCATTGGCTCTTTTCCTCAACTTTCTGTTAAATAACATCTTCGATTTCTTTTCATTGGGTTGATTATTTTGCCCCTGGTGGTGGTTGTTTTGTTTTAATCATTTAACTCAATCGATGTTATTTCGGTTCATTCATTCAATCTTCACTTTCTCTTCTTACTCACCTGTGTTGTGCCAGGTCCTCTGCCAAGCACTCAGGTGACAACACTGAGGATGGATGAGCAAGGATCACGCCCTCTCCGCCGAGGACCATCACCATCCATCCCGTCCCACCACCGCCAGGCTCCCAAACAAACCGCGTCTCAGCACCTGCATCTCATCGAGTGTGTCAGATCCTTCTATTCCTGGGAGTTCTGCCTCTGCTCCCAGGCACAAGGGCTTTACACCTCCAGGAAATGAACCGTCCATTTTTTTCCCACATGAAGATTGTAGACTCCACAGCTACAGTGAAACTCCAACTAGAGGTGTAATAGAAAATGTTCCTAGTCTAGACCTGTTTTCATTTTAATAAACTTTAAAACAGATTTAGATTTCAAAAAAAATAATAAATTAGTATAGATTTCCCCTGTGCCCCACACCAGTACTGTTCCCTATTATTAATGCCTTGCGTTTATGGTGCATTCGTCAAAATTAATAAGCCCATGTGGACACATTATTTATTCATGGCTAAAATCCACAGCTTATTCACATTTCCCTGGTTTTTACCGAATGTCCTTTTCCCGTTTCAGGATGCCACGTTACATTTGTTGTGTCTCTTTAGGCTACTTGAGGCCATGTCAATTTCTCAGGCATTCCTATTTTTGATGATCTTGACAGTTTTGAGGGGTACTGAGAATTTTGTAGAATGGGCTTCAGTTGGGATGTGTCTGATGTTTTTGTCATGATGATTTTGGGGTGATGGTTGTTTGGGAGGAAGGAGACCAACATGAAGTGCCGCTCTCCTCACATCATATCCAGAGTGGAGACTATCAGCGCAACTCACCACTCCTGATGTTGACCTTGATCATCTGCCTGAGGTTGTGTCTGTAGAGTGTGAAGTTAGTCTTTCCCCTGTCCACACCGTGCTCTGTAGAGGGAAGTTACTCTGCTCATAGACCTGGGTGTTAATCTTAGTACTAGAAGCTGCTGCCTGTCAAATATTTCAAACTCTCTGATCTTATTTTTCTCTTCTGTCTGCCTTGAACAGTGGTGGTGAAGATGAGTAATTACTTATTTAGAGCCTGCATTGTAGCTTCGAGAGTGATTCCTTGTCCAGACGTACCCTTTCATAAATAGTAATTCTCCTAACTGATCTGACCGAGTAATAATGTCATATACAAATGGAAACCTATGTCTCAATTTCTACAAAAATATGCTAACTTCAGATATTTAAATATTGTACTATGTAATACGTATTTCTTGATAAATTATTTTTTTTAATATCATTCTATGTATTTTGATAAAGAAGATGCACTCAGACCAGGTTACATGCTCCCCACGGTATAGGAATAATATCTGTCAAAATTTGTCCAGAATGAAAATAAGAAAAAGTGTTGCACAATAGTAATTAAAAGTAAAATAAATATAGTGTGTGAAAATTGTAACACTTAATGTAAAAAGAAATTAAGCCAGATAAATATATTCTATCAAGTTTGCCATTTTATATGCATATGTATGTGTATGTATATATAATACATATATATGTAAGTGCAAAACATATGCATTGTTTGCTTATGAAATTTATATGTCGAATAATTCTAAGATAAAAGTGTTATGACATGCTAAAACTACATTAAAAACATTTAAAAATACTGAAAAGTACACTAAAACGTACATATTAAATATATCTTATTGCGCAGTCTGAATAAGAAAGATTTTTTCCCCATCAAACTAGCTTTAGAGGCTAAATTGGAAAATTGAAATTAAAATTAAAATTTTGAATTATTAATGTTTTGGCCTTCTTTCCATAAATGCAGAACTAATAATAAAAACAGACGTGAAAATTTCAGTTGTTGCCAAATGGTCTAAAGGTGATGTATGTATGTGTGCGTGTGTGTGGTGTGTGCGTGTGCGCGTGTGTGTGGTGTGTGTGTGTGTGTGTGAGAGAGAGAGAGAGAGAGAGAGAGAGAGAGAGAGAGAGAGAGAGAGAGAGAGATTGAGATTTTTCTTCCAGAATTCAAAGAGCAAAGAATTCCACCTGGTAAATTAACTTCCCGATTCTAAATGTGCCTGGAAGCTCACAAGCAGGAGCTGAGTACGCAGTCCTAGCACAGCATGTTCTAAAATGCAGAGGATTTAATCAGGTCCGGGATGTATTTTCTATTAAAATTGTGCCTTAAGTAAAGCTCATTTCTTCAGTGTTTGTTCCTTCACTTAATGATATTTAATACATGTAAGATTAGATATAATTTCCTTTTGATGCACATCTGTGGCCTAAATAGATTATTTTATATGGATTCTGTTCTTCAAAAAACATAATTACTTACGAGAATCACAAAGAAAAATAACAGGTCCATGAAATGAGTCATTTAGAAATATATCTAATAGAAGACATTCCTAAGAGTACATGTCTTGCTGATCACAGTGGTGAATGCACAAGTTCAGTTTCACTTGCATTAAGGTCTTAACAAAGCTAATTATTTCAGCAATCTGAAAGATCCACTAGTTTTGGATTTTTAGATATTTAAAGAATAACTATCCTGAAAAAAAGGAAAAGCAGAATATGCAAATATAAAATCACCAGCCCCTTGCTCAGTCCTGTGTGTGTTTTCTCACTTGCGCGGAATGATTTGTGCATGTCAATAGTACAGTGTTGCTAAATGTTCATGGTACGTTACATTTTCTTCCTTGATGGAATGCTTGGATCGCAGAGCGCAGTGTCCAGGTGGAGCGCTCCATGGAGGGGGCCCTGTCTGTGCTGGGACCAAGCCCTGTATCCATCACAGCCCGCCTTTTACTCTACAATTGTCCAAAGTCTCTGATACAGCTGTACATGTGTCTAAGAGATAATGAACGATATGAGCTGAGTCTCTGGAATCAGCTAATGTCACACTTACAGGAAACATCTTTGTGGAGGCGCTGGAGAAGTGGAAGCGACACAGCCTCTGACCTCAGAGTCTGTGTTGTCTGCAGGGGAGTGAGTGTCTCTGTTGTAATTATCATTAGTTGACATCTCCACATTCAGACTGTGCTCAGGAAGTTGTTAGGAAACAGAGACTGATGCAGGAGCGGAACCTCTCCTGCTTGAGAGGTAACTCTGAGCAGGGCACCCTGCCCGGTACCTTGTGTATGTCCTCTCCATCATTACCATCACCTCTGAGTTAGGGAAATTACCTCCATTTTTGCCCAAAAGGAAACTAAAGGTCTGAAAGATTATGTCATGTACTTAGAATTCCACAGCCAACGGGACAAAATATGAAGATTCTCATGTAAATCTATTTGTCTTCATAATATGTTTTATTTTTCACTATATATACTATACTTGCACATATGCCAAGCCCAAGTGTTTGCTTAGAATTTAACTGACAGTAGAAAATAATCTGTGGTTTATTAAAGATTCAATTTATGTACCCACTCATTCCTACACGCATTTCGGAAATACAAACATAACCTGTACTGAATTCTGAAGTTTGCTTTACTCTCCGGCCAACGTGTCTGACTCTTGGCCAGTTGTTTTGGACATGTCCTCTCCGAGACTATGGCACATTCAGGACCAAACTCATACCATTTCCAAGTTGGTTCTGTCCCAAGCTTCTCTAGCTGGTGAATGGGGCCGCATTTATTCCATTATGACGTCAGGAGGCTTCAAGCCATCCTGGACACCTATCTTCACTCCACTCCCATGTCCAATCAAACTGTCACCAAACGTTCTCAGTTTTGTTACTTAAATACTCTAATGCATCCATCTCTTTCCGTCTTCACTGCTACTGCCAAGTCCAAACGGTAATTATGTCCTGCCTGGATTACACAAAACCAACAAGTTGTTTCTTAAAACCACACTGACACCCTTAAAATGTCTTTTATTCCCTGCAGCAAAAATGACTTTTCTGAATGCCAGCGAGACCACGTGACGGCCTCACTCAGCTCCCCACACTTCCCGAGCATAGCCCTTCGGTGCGTTTCATGGCTTGGAGACTTGCTGCCTCCGGAACCTTCTCTAAAATCACTCACCACCCTCCCTAATGGTCTCTACACTCCACTCACGCTTACCACAGTTGGTTGCTAACAGCTGCCAGATTTCCTCTTTCCAAGTGGCTTTGGTCATGGCGGGTGTGGTTCCTTCTACTGAGGATGTCTTTGCTTCATTTCAGAACTCTCACCTGTCATCTTGACTTATCCTTCACACCCAGCTCCAGCACTAAACTCATGTAGTAATTATACATTCATCGGTATAGTTACTTGGTTCATTCTATAGTTTTCACTAGGCTGTACATTCAAAGTGTTGAGGAAATGTATTTGCAGCACTTAGTACTCCAAGTCTCAAGGAATAAGAGAAACATAAACTTTGAAACATGTAAAAGGTGAAGGAGAAAAAGAAAGTAGAGCAAAGGAGAGAACGAAAAAAACGACAGAGTGAAAGAAAAGTATCAGTATTTTTGACCACCTCCTATTTGGACATTTTTCATTCATTATTAGTATTTTAGTGTGTTTTTTCATTCCACATAGATGTATGCCAATGTAAAAATCTATATAAAACTCGGTATGTGTTTGTGTAAAGGTAAGTATAAAATGCTCAGAAAACATTCAAATACTCTGTCTATAATTAAAAGCTATAGTTTCCTTCCACAACTAGTTATTCTTTTTTTCTGTTTGCTATTAAACAAATGTTGTGCCTATGTTAGTGACAGGCCTTTCCACTCTGCGCAATGTGCCTGTTGGCACTACTTTAAAGCGCTCTCTCTCTCTCTTTCTCCTCCCTCCCTCCCTCCTCCCCTCCTACCCTGTGCAGCTATGGCTCTCAATGAAGTGAGACAAACACAAGAGTGAGAACTACCTGAGAAGGGTCTGCCCACTGCTCAGTTACTCAGTTACCACTTTCCTATAGTTACTTCCGGTCTGTCTTGTCTGAGTCCCGTCTGTGTCCCTGAAGCCTACAGACATGAGTAAAACTATCTACTGACTTCCTCAAGAGGTGTTGCTATGGGACTATCTCAAACTTACTCAAAATGGCTGACGGTGCCCCCCTAGGGCACTTGGAGTGGACGAGAACATGTCCTGTAGGGTCTGGAGAAAGAAGAACTTCCTAGAGAGCTGCTGTGGGATGCAGTAGGTGGCCCACTGACACTCGTGTTTACCTACTTTTATTTCATTAGCTTATCTTCTCCTTTGATATTTTCTTGTCCGTGGAACTCCAGAACAGAAAGAAATGACTTCTCCAAATTTCTCTGCTCTCCCAGGCTAACAATGGAGGAACAGAAGTACTGGGAGTTACACCATTTTCCCCACTGGCGAGCAGACAAATGCACAATCAAGTGACTGCACTGATTTAAATCAAATGTCATTCTCCAAACACTGCACCTGACAGGAGAATATACAGATCATGTCGCTGCCTTTTCAGATTTAAGGTAGCTGAGTTATAAACTTCTCACCTAGAGTTTCTGATGGGAACACACAGGGGCCCTTCCTCATGTGAGCTCTTCTGGGAGCTGCAAGATGTGCAGGAGCCAGAGAATTTACACACGTGAGCTTGGAAGCACACAGACTGCTTTTCTACCAGGTGTTATTCATGCAGAATCTAAGGACCTGTCTGTCAGGGGAGACAGCCTAGGAGGACGCGCACAGGTGGTGTCCCAGTAGAGCAGTGCTTTGCAGATTTCAGTGTGCATGCGGCACACGGGGGCTTCTTGTTAAAATGCAGGTTCTGATGCAGTGGGTTCCGCACACAGTGCGAGAGTTTACATTTCTCACAAGTGCTTAGCTGGCGGTAATGGTGCTGGTCTGCCGACAACACGTGGAGTAGCAAGGATCTAAAGCACCACGGAGATTTCAATAGCGATACCTCTATGAAACTCAGTATCAGTGGGGTCAAGAAAACATATGCTGAAGAATTTAGGTAGCCCCAGTCATGAAATGGACGCATACGGACAAGATATCCCACAAAGTTAATTCTTTCGACTTAAGTTCCTCTTTTCATTGAATGTCATTACATAGAAGAGATTAATTTTGGGGGACAGAAGAAGAGTTTTTAGATATAAGAAAATACACTCAACTTTTAGAAGACATTCAAGAATTTCATTTAAGCCAAAAAAATGAGATAAAATATTTACAATTTTGTGCATCATCTTAGCCATATCCAATATGTTAATGGCCTGGTCCTATTCTAACAAACAACAGAAAATATCCCACTGATAAAGGAATGACTGACATGGAGATTACCGTGCTATGGAAAGAAGGAGACAATCAGACAAAATGTATAAATGAAATGTTTTTAGATATTGGACAACATGCAGAGCTAGACTGCAATTCCTGAGATAAGGGAAAATAATGATGTGAGAGAAATGACTGTCCCAGTTTTCTGCATGCAGGACATTTCCTAGGCACTGCTTCAGGAACGAGCAATCCCAGCAGAGCCTCGCCACCTCAGTAACACAGAATGAGAAGATCAGTGAGGACATGTAAAGTGGCATTTGCATGACCAATGTCAAAGATAACAGAGCTACAAAAGACTCCATAAACTTGCATGTCTGAGACATCGAGGGTAGCTTTCCAAACCCTGTTCTCCCACAACAGACATGGGATGTCAAGACTGAGCAGATGAAGTATCTCATGAGGTTCACAGACAGTTTCTTCACAGAGCAGAGCACACTGTGCTCTGTTTGGTTCCATGGAGTTCTGTATAGGTTATATGACAATCTCCCGGGACACACGCCTCATAGTAACTCCACTGATTCTGGGTGTGTTGATCAGAAGCAATTCTAAGTCAGACTCCTATGTTAAAAACATTGCACAGATAAGGACTTTCCTCCATGCTGATATCATTAACTTATTTACCTTAAAGTCCAGTTATCACAAGGATGATATTAGGTTAGTTCTTCTACCTCCTATTACTTTCCCAGGTTGGTCCTACCAAGAATCAAGGGGAAAATGAATCATAGGCCAGCTGATTTACTTCTGTTTCCTCTAAACTCCCACCTATGATAAAAATGCTCAGCAAACGACGGACAGAAAACCATGTCGTCAGCCTGTTAAGGGACATCCATGAAAAACCTTCAGAAACTACCACACTGAGTCCTTCCCCAAAGGTCAAGAACAAACTTAGATCATCTTGTCCCACCATCCTGCTCAACATTGTATTGGAGGGCCCTGCCAGGAAAGCAAGTCAAGTAATAGGAGTGCAAGGCCTGCAGGCTGGAAGGACAAGGACCTTCCTGTTTAATGGTTAGTATGATAACCTTTGTAGAAAATTCCTAAATACTCCTAAGAAAAACCTCCTGGAACTAATAATAAAGTTTCTCAAGGTCTCAGGGTATCCATGTCAAAATAGAAGATCAATTGTGTTTTTATATATTAGCAATAAACAAACAGGAATTGAAATAAAAATACAGCACTTACAGTAGCATAAGCTGTTGCCTTACAGATGCTAAACCGTTTGTTCCCCCGCGCTCTTCCCAGGATTTCACGAGAGTGCCTCAGCAAACTGAGGCCCAACGGAGAGATATCAAAAAAGCTCCTTTGAGCGGAAGTCTCAGCAAACTGAGACCCGATGGAATTATATCGGTCCCTCCGCTTCAATGGATTCCTTGGAGATGTGCGTGTGTGTGAAGGCAAAGTTCAGCTGGAACACAATGGGAACTTTTGGAAAGACGGCCGGCAGGCTATTAACACAGAGATCTTGAGATTAACAATCATTACCTCTTTAGAAGTTTACCAATAAAAACTACATGTTGGCCTGATTCGGGGTTCAGTCCCTGAGACTGTTCCCCTTGGCCCGTGCTTACACTCTATTCATGGCTACTGTCTTAACCCTGCGCAGCCCTTCTCCCTCCCCACAATCCATGTCGTCCTGGACGCGACAATAAGAAAAATCAATTATTTCACAAAATGCAATCCTAAGCAATAAAAAAGAAATAAACTGCTGGGATAGGCAACACCAAGAAGGAGTCTCAAAAACAGTACGCTGTCAAACAGAACACCGAAATGACGTCGCTCCATGTGTGAAATTCCAAACTCACATGTTAGTCTGCAAAGACAGGAAGCGTTTGTCCTGGATCTTGAGGAGTTGGAGGCTGGAGAAGGCTGAGGAAAACGTGAGCACAGCGGCAGACCCCTGGACTTGCGCTGTGTGTGACAATGCAGTTCCCAAAAGCAAACCCACAAAGCGAAAGGCAATTTGGAGAGAGTTCAAAGAGGATCTTGAATTCAACAATGACAAGTGTCTGTTATTCTGGAAGTGATGAAAGTTACTGGTTTTAGAAAAAGAGAGACACTTTCTGGATCTTTGAAACTACACCTCTGATATCAACAGGCACGTTATTATATTATAGCTCGGATGACCAATCTGTTTCTATCGTGATGCTTCTTATATTTAACCAATGGTTGATGTGTCCATTGGTGCCTGTAAATTACCTAAATCATGTTGGGAAAGTATGGCGGAGTGAATCCATAGACGGGCCCGTAGGGGTGTTTGTAACATAGACATTAATTGGTGTTGGTCATGAAGTGAAGATGGGTTCACAGCCCCATCAAGGCTGTAAGCTAAGGTAAAACCAATCACCTGAGAGGGTAAGTGTTAATAAAGACATCCCTTTTACACTAAAGGGCGTTTGGTTAAGTATATGCTAGAGCACTCTTTCCTGAGCATTAATGGAACACTAATTCAGCACATTCTATATGCCAGGCCCTGAGTTATCTAACTTACCTTTAGTTGTGTCATGGAAATAACTTTTATACTTCTTGGATTTATCACTATTGTTTTCTGAGATAAAAAGTACACTCTTGGCTAAATTGAGAATATGGATAATATTTCGGTGTTTATCAATTTCCATTGCGTCTAGTATGTCAGAAGAGATGATTATACATTAGTTCGATGATGTTAAAAGTTCTTCCAGACTAAGAATATATAATATCAAAAAGATAAAATAGAGCAGGAAACCATAATGTAGTTTCAGAGGATGAAAAACTCATTTCTTACCATAACTTTCTACCCACGATTATAAATATGATTCGCCTTTCAAGCCTGAAATCAGCATGTCACTGTTCACTCTCTATTCCATTTAGATGCAATTCAGTTGTAAATAGTGAAGATAAAACTACACAGGAGCGTTTTGTGACAGTGCTTTTAAATCTGTGTTTATGGGGTAAGTATAATCACATGCACAGGTTAATATAAATTTTAAAGATCCCTGCCAGCATAACCCACATACATATTAAAGAATCTCCTTGGTACCTCGTCAACAGAAGAGCATCGCTTATTACAGGGTTTAAAACCTTACTGGTCTTTCTTTGAAACAAATATAGAACAAATATACCATTATTAAACTCATTAATTTCCCAACCTATCCTATCTGTATGGACTTGTGCCCTGCAATTCTCCAGCTACTGCCCCTAAGAAGCATACTGGTCTATCAAGGTGACACTTGGGGACCCCCCCCCAACGTTAGCAGTGCTAGTGCCACCAGACACTTGGCAGCCGTAATCTCAGGGCTAGTAGTTTCTAATTTTCATTCCGTGTAATTTCCCCCCACAGCGTAATAGAAAAACTCAGGATTTCAATGGACCTGGTATTCTTGCCAAATTAACTCCTTTCTTTATCAGGTGGTGCTTGGGTTGTGGTTAAATGATAGGGAATCCGATCTCTAAGGAGCAGAAGATGCGAAAACCTTGCCCGGGTAGGTCACGTCTTCCCGGGGCGCCCCCCCGCCGGCCCAGCGCGCACGGGGCACAGCTGGCCTTGCACGGGTTCCTCTCGTGGCAGCGTCCACTCGCGGCAGCACGGCCTGTCTCGGGCGGCCGTCCGGCGCACCCCCCGCAGCCCCGCGCTGTCCGCTCTGACCCACGCGCCCGCGCAGCCCCGGCCCAGGCCCCTGGTCGGCTCCGGGATGCTCTCCATCCACCTCCCTCGGCGGCCACGGGCGTTTTCAAACCACGGAAACCTCCCTGGCTCCTCACTCAGCTTCGCGTTTTGTCTGTGCTGCTGGCTAAATCTTCCGTGGGCTTTAGGAACGTGCTCACGCCGTCCGTCACGCGGTACAAATGTCCACTAAATGACCAGTGGTTCGATTTCGGGAAGCGTGGCTCGGCCGACCAGCGGTGTGGGCCTTCGTTTCTGAGCAGACGTCTCATTGTCTGTCAAGTAGGGGGACTGGCTGGCCAGCAAGTCAGGCAAAGCCACGGCCTTGGGGGGTCCAGCCTGTGAGAGGGACAACCTGCAGCGGCTGTGCCATCAGCTTGGGGACCCGGGAAGTGTTGGCATGAGGTCACACAGCACAGTGTCTCAGTGGTCAGTCAGGAGCAAGGGACCGCCACAGGCAGCGCTGCAAGCACGGGCGTCTCCGACTGGTGCCCACCCACGTGTGGCCACAGCAACCCGAGTGAGTCTGCAACACACGGCCAAACCTCAAACACCGAACTACAAAAGACAAACTAAATACCAGAAGTGACGAGCGCTTCCTAAGCAGTGCGAACGCACACACACACACACACACACGAATGTGGAAAGGCCCGTGGGGACCCTCTGTCAGGCTCCGTGTGTGGCAGACCTTCAATTCTGCAGGATGTCCCCAGGTTTCTCCCGCAGCTCACCAGGCCCAGGATGGAAAGCACGGAACATGGCACCTAGTAACTTCTAGAAACAGTCCCTAGCTGTGTGGCCTATGGCAGAGGAAATGGTGAAAAGGAAATTGCTCTGAAACGCACTCATTCATCAAATCAGATTCTGCCACAAGACTCATTGCTGCCTAACAAAGGACTCAGGTTTTTCTTTTGTTCCCTTTCATTTCTGTTTACATTGAGTTTTTATCTCCGAGCTTACTCATCTAGAAAAATAAAATAGCCATCTTTTTTCTTGTTGTATTCTTTTAATTCTCCAAATCGTAACAACTTTGGTGTGCTAGTAAGCCCTCTTTTCAGAAAACGCTGGCCAATTGTCAAGATAATTCAGTACTCTCCCAGTTAGACTACATTAAATCAGGAAATGGCAGTGAGTTTGGGGAATAAACTCGCATGATTAGGAAGAAATCACAACAAAAATGGTACAGATTCATCACCCTGCTTTCAATGAATAGTCAGAGTGAAACAATCACTAAATTTTGCCAGTGGGACTAAGCACTCTAGTCCTTACTTGAGATCCAAATCACCTGTTCTTTACTGGCACAGCCAGTGCGTTTTCTTTGTCTTGCCTTCCCATTTCTCTCTTTACAAATCAGTGATGTCAAAATCCTGTTTATTATCACTGAAGCTGAGGAAAGTAACTGTTTAGCAAATGCTGAAAATAGCTTTCAAGTATCTCTTGGTTTGACAAAACCCTTGGAGCATTTTGCAAAACCTTTGCTCTCTCAAAAAAGTCTATATTTTAAGGAAAATACAATGTTTCTGATTGATCTACATTTCAAATATTAAACAGTATTTTGTAGGGACTACATGATCTATTGAGCTCTTTATTTTCTCTGAAGACTGTTTTTATGTTTAAGCATAGTTTACAGCCTTGAAGGAAAACGGAACAGTCTGAAACATTTTAGCGGATATACCAACCCTGAAAAATATGAATTAGTCATAAGTTAGGCAGACTCTGCTTTAAACCTTAATAGACTTATAAGCAGCAAGAGGAAATAAGACATATAGCATAATAACTTCTAAACAAATGAAAACTATTTCAATACTATTTAAAAGTTGATATCCGAGGAAGCTGCCCATACTAATTACAGTCTTTATTTAGCAAGGTTGCAACTGGGCGTAATTTGACAGGCCACGTCTGAATTCATGTCTGTCGCGTGAAGTACTCGGCATTGCCACACCTACTGGCCAGCAGTTTCCAGTGCCAGTCTGATAAATCATTCTTATTCCAGCAAACAAGGAAGCGTATACAAATACTCCCTCATGCCTCGTCCCCAGCCAATCATTCATCACTTGAAACTTGACCAGAATTTTCTGTTATTATTTCCTAGGATGAACAGGAAAGATTCCGTCTCAGGTAGAAGTGTAAGTGGAGGTCTCTAAGTCTCGAAAGAGCGCTGCTAGCCAGCCAAGCAAGAGAATGTGTTTTACTCTATATGTCAGGCCATTCTATACATGTGGACATGAGACACTCCAGAGGCCTCTCCTCATCTGAAGTTGATGGGAAAGCATAGCAATTACAATTCAACCATAATGATAACAATTGTGTAACAGAAGTGATTAATGATTTACACAGTACATTAACGTACTATATTGTAAGTTCCATGAAGGAATGAGAATGTCTGTTGTGTTCCTAATAGCTTTACAGCATAAGCACTCAACAAATATTTTTAATAAGTTACTGAACCTATTCTTGAATTAAAAATACTCTCAGTGAAAACATGCTATGTTTAAGCAGGGTTTATTTTATTACGACACCAATCTAGTAACCAGCTATTGGTGTTCATAGTTTGTCTTAGTTTCTATAGATACAGATTAAATATAATGATAAAAAAGGTTGAAGGTAAGAAGATGGAAAGTTTATACCATGCAAACACTAATAAAAAGAAAGCTGACACAACTAAAGTAATAGACTAGACTTTAGGGCAAGAAACATTTCATAATGATAAAATAAATGCATAATATATATTAAATCTATATACATAAATTTAAATTTGTAGGTAACTCATAAAATCTTTTCAAAATAGATAAGAAAAATTTAAGCAACTAAAATCAATGCAGAGAAACTCACGAGTGTTATGTGATTGACAGACTTGACCCAACTGACCTGTAGAGAATACTACACACAGAAACATTATTAGTAATTGTATTATTAATCATTATTAATAATTACTAAGCCATAAAACTATTAGAAAAACACATTGAGGTAAATTTCCATGACCTTGAATTTGGCAATTGATTCTTAGATTTAACACCCAAAGTATGAACAAGTAAAAAATAGATATGTTGATTGGCCTTCATGACAATTTAAAACTTCCATGCTCAAAATACACTATCAATCCAGGGAAGACACCCCACAGAAAAGGAGAAAATATCTGCAAATCATATATCTGATAAGGGAATTGTATCCGGAAGATATAAAAGATAAAAAGAACTTACACAACTCAATAGAAAAGACAACCTAATTTTTGAACAGTCAAAGGGTTTTAATAAGCATTTCTCCAGAGACACAAGAATGGGTCATAAACATGAAAAGTTACTCAACACTGTTAGTCATCAGGGCAATGCATATCAAAACCACAATGAAATACCACTACACATATCCAACATTGGCTATAATAAAAACACAGACAGAAACAGGTGGTGTTTAGGATGGGGAGAAATTGAAACCCTCTATACTGCCTAATGGGGCAGGCACTTTGGAAAAGAGTGTGGTGGTTCCTCAAAACACCAAACGTACAGTTACCGTGTGACCCAGCAATTCCACT
Organism: Rhinolophus hipposideros; assembly: GCF_964194185.1. Lineage (NCBI taxonomy): Eukaryota > Metazoa > Chordata > Mammalia > Chiroptera > Rhinolophidae > Rhinolophus > Rhinolophus hipposideros. Next base: position 75,051,475 of record NC_138058.1, on the reverse strand, counting down.
TCTAGGCCAATGGACATGTAGACATATGTCCACAAACCAGCATGTACACAATTGGTCATATTCATAAAGCTCAAAAGTAGTAATAGCCCAAATATCTATCAACTGAGGAATGAAGAAACAAAAGATGATGGTATATCTATACAATGGAATATTGTTTGACAATATAAAAGGACTACATACTGAAACACACTACAATATGGATGAACTTTGAAACGTTATACTAAGTGAAAGAAGCCACCCACATACTATGTTACTTGATTTATATGAAATATCCAGAAGAGGCAAATCTCTAGGGACAAATAACAGATCAAGGGTTACCTAGGGCTTTGGGGTCGGAATGGGAAGTGACTGCTAAAAGTTTCAGAATTGATAAAATGGTTATCACATTAGATTATCACAGTTAGATTTAAGTTGATAAATCCAGTAAATAAACTTTACTAAAGAACATAAAGTACAGACAATGTACTTTATAAAAATTAACTATAAACATACTAAAACCCATTGAATTGTAAACTTTGGGTGAATTTTATGGTATTATAAATTGTATCTGGATATAACCATTTTTAAAAAGGAAAGGTAAAAGCACGTAAAAATATACCTTCAAAATTGTGACTCAAAATGGATGGATTAAAAATATGGGAACATCCATTGTGCCAGAGATTTTGATACTTTCTCCCAGTAATTGATAGAACGGATCATGGAAAACATTAAGATACAGAAGATGTGAAGCAGCACCATCACAGTCTTGGCACCATCATGTCCTTCACCTCTAGGACACATGAACACAATCCAGCAGTTGTACAGGACGCATTCTTCAGAAGCATCAAGGGACATTTTAGAAAACGGACGGCCTGTTGAGGCATAATGCAACTTTGAAAAGTCGCTATCATTCAGAGTCTACTCCCGGCCTTCAAACAAATATATTTAAGCTAAATAACAGAATGACTCTTTACTACACCTCAGACTCTCAGGGAAGGCTTGCTACGACCTGCTTTACTCGGAAACCAGGCCCAAGTTTCTGATTCAGCCAGGGCAGCGTGAAGTCTGGTGCTGGCATTTCCAGAAAGTTCCCAGGTGATGCTTACTTTGCTGCTCAAGAGATCACATTTAGAGAATCATGGCTCCAAAATGTACTGTCAGAAACTTAACAGCTCACTTCTCCATAACATATATCATGGAAAATAAGAACTGAAATGATAAAATACTGATAACTGAATCATAAAAGTGCTACCTACAAAAACAGCATGCTGTGAAGATAAGACTAGCAAGGGTCTTCGGAGGATATTTAAAGAACACAGACTTGAACTGGGAAACGAGAAAGACTGGAAATTACTGGGAGGGACAAGCTCTCGGTATGAGAAATAAGGAGAAAAGCAACTGAAAAAACTCAAAGACGTAGGGAAAAGGAAATCATAAGCATGAAAGCAGAAATTCATACAACAGAAAACAACGAGACAAGTCAGAGGATTCACAATGCCAGATTTGTTGTTTTGGAAGTGTAATGAATTGGACAACCTCTGGTTATGCTGGTCAAGAAAAAAATAGAGCAAAAATGTGCAAATAAATGATATTACAAATGAAAACGGGAATTATTGCTACATGTAATAAAAACTAAGAAGGTATTAGAAAATGCACTTTATAACTTAGGCCACGTGCACCATTTCCCTGAAAAGTATGCATTCCCAAAACAGATTCCAGTACTAGATGTCAACGCATAATAAAAATTCTGAGGCAAATAGGAGCTGAAAAGCACTTTCATAAGTTGATAAAGGAATTCTCAGAAACATACAAAACCATATAACAAAACAAAATTCTCAATCCAGAAGCATCAGTTATTCTCAGTTCTATCTTTTCTTTTAAGCAAATGTGAATCTTTTAGTAAGAAAAAAGGAAAATATATAAAATGCGTGAGAATTGAAAAAGAAAAAAACAAAATTGCCATGAATCACAGATTATATGATTGTCTATGTAAGAATCCCCTAAAGGTTTACATATAGCTCTTAAAAATTACTATGGAGGCAGTGCTAGGTTGCATAAAACTAGATTCATATTTGCAGGTAATTCGATTTTTATACTCCAGTAGCAAACAGATTGAAAGTTGGATATTTACAATAGAAAAATGTGTTTGTTGCAAACAATATATATTAAAAACACATGTGTAAGTGTACTGTGGAGAAGTATGAAACTTTATATGAAAAACCTTAAGGACAGCCTGTATAATTTAAAAGCTAAAACATGTCCATACATAAAGAGACATAATATGGTAGAAATGCCAATTTCTCCCAATCCATCTATGCATTTGATAGCACTCCAAACATGCTGTGAATTTTTCCCCAATCAGGTTATCAGGTAACCTGCTTCTAAAACAAAGCAACAAAGGTATAGAGTAAGCAAGATACTGCTTACTCTGGATTTCAAACTCTTTAGTCTGGATTTCAAGTGTTTGCTTCTGGCAAACCCAACCTATCCTCTCCCTGAGGAGTTTCCTGGAGGCTGATGGAAAGCTCAGATGAATGGGTTCCACTTTCTCTGTATTGGCAATGACCTTCACACTGGTCTTCACCGTCCAATCCTTTGTATGGCTGTGTGTGTATATCCTTCTTACCATTCCCACTCGATCATAAATGCTTTGCAAAAAGACACCACATGTAATTGTCTCTGAATCTTCTGTAGATGCTTTGAACTCACTCACTATCTTTAGCAAATGCCTACTATGCGCTTGACCTTGTTCTAAGCCCCTGTGGACACAGGAGCTCCTAAGACAGCAGAGAGTCTATCTCATGTGCTTATATTCCAGGGGATGCTGGCTGAGCGAAACTCAGTGAGAGATAGGTAATCACGAAACGGCAAAGATCATAATCTAGAAGACATCAGATCAGTAAATTTAACAAAACATATACAAACTCTGTTCCCTAGAAAATGTTAATAGTAAATGTAGTTAGTAAAACATTCACAGTAAGAGTATTAATGTTAAATATATAATAAATATTAAAAATAGAACTGCCCTTTGCAGATGAGGACACAAAAGCACACGAAGGATTTCTTGTACAATTTAGAGCCCTTTGATGCTGGGTGTTTTTCCACTGGGCTAAGTGTATTTTTATAGTGGGGAAGAACTGAAGGACCATGCAGTCATATAACTGACTGAAGGACGGATTAATTACCAATGTACCTATGAAGGTGATGCTATTCCTATGTGACCAGAGAGCGTCCTCAGTACCGGAAGGAGACACTAAGTCAACCTAGAAGGTAGAACTTACAGGGCCTTCCTGGACGCTAAATTAGCCGTATGGGAACAACAAGAATACTACAACTTCGTAGGAACAGAACAAGAAGCAAAAGTGAAGATTTTCAATATATCTCTGAAGAGAGAGTGTGAGAACCAAAGGCACGTATTAACAATCTAATTCAGATGGAATCTCAAGGTCCCAGGTTGTCAGCAGGCAGTGACGGCCCTCGCTGCCTGGGGCAGCACCTGAGGCACCTAAAGTACAGGTGGACACAGGATCCCCACCCAGTGACCCATTCAGATAACTGCGAATTTCACCAAGAGGGTGAACCAGTTTGAACCGGTTTACAGAATTTATCCTATACTGTGTGCATTTCTTTTCTTGAAAAACCCTCAAGTATTTGCTCAGGTTCCTAATGCAGATGGAAAAAACAAACAGAATCTTTATTTGGGGAGAAAAAAAGTGCATAGTAAGTTTTAAACGCAGATTTGTTGCGGCATGCACTTCTAAGTAGAGAAGACCTTTTGAATTGTTGCAATGTTTTATAAAGCTTACACATAAAGTTCTTTGCTTTGCAGTATTATGAGAGAGGAGTTAAAGTGTTATTATGGAAGTTTGGAAGTATACAGATGTAAAGAGAATTTCTCATCATTTCTAAAATCCAGTATCATAGTAGTCAATCCGCATCCAAATTGTTACTAAAAACGCATATCTAAAAGTTTCTTACAATGAGCTCAATCATTTTCATGATCATAATTTATCTCTGAGCATCATATATTAAAATAATAATACATTAAAATAATATATGATGCACAGAAAGTGACTGGGCTTAATTTTAAAATATCTCATTAATTTGCAGTAATGAGATATAATGAATATTTATGAAAGGTTTTATCGATACCTATTAATTTGCTATGATGTGTCACCCCTGATAAACCAATGCTCTAAGCTGAAACCAAGAGATGACAAAGTAAAAAGCATACAAAATAATGTTAAATTACTGCCTGAGATTCTAACACTTGGTGTAAAAGATAATATGTTTTCTGCAAATGAAAGTTTACTATGTAATTCACTGAATACACCACAGGGAACTAAGTCATTTCTCTGCACACATAGTTTATTACTTTTAAATATCACTGCTACCTCCTTCCTCTGCCACTTCACCAATAAGGCAGAAAAACAACATTTTTCTTCCATAGAATCCAACTGTCTTCACTTCTAGATATTGGCTTAAAGATCATCTGGACTACAGATCAAAGGAAAGGGCATCTCTGCTGATGGTCAGAGTGTTTTACGGAAGGGTCTGAGAAATGTCTCGGGTTTGGTTTACCGCTAGCCGTTTGTGTTGTGGGAAAGCGTCCTTACACTGCTGAGCTGCTGGCACACCCGGTCATCGCCACCGGTGTTTACACTACGCACTTTCCTCATGGTGCACTGGCCTCAAAGCAGCACATTAGGATCATAATTTACTCCCACTAGTTCGATACAGAAAAGCAAATCTAAACATGCCGGACAAATCTAAACTTTCCTGATTGACGAGCCATGAAGATAATTCCTTCTTCAATGCTGAGGTCTTAAACCTATCATCACTTTTAGAAAGACAAAGATTTCGGCCCAATTCAACTTAATCATGCCCTCCCATGTAGTTTTTACACTCTAATCAATAATTTATGTCAGGGTCAGAAGACGCAAAAAATTCTAACATGAAGCTGTAAATTATAGTCTTTCAGGACATAACTTTTTATTATAATGGGAACCTTTATAATCTATTATAATGGGAATCAGTTACAAAGATCTAACCCACCGTAAAGCAGGGATATGTTGAAATCATTAATTTGACAAATTAAAGAATCTATATGTTAATTTATTTTTATTTCTGATCAGGAAAAGTTAAATGAATTGGAAGGACATTAGTATCAATTTTGAAATAATTATGCAGTTGAGTTAAAGCTTTATAAAGTTAGTTTTGTAGTACAATTAAAATGTCCTTATATTTTCTAATAAAAAGAGAAATATATTGATTTAATTTAGACTTTGACAAACTAAGCAGGAATTTTAAAATTAGTTTAATAAACAATAAAATAATAGAATTATGGCAGTGACCACAGAAACCAATGAACGAAATGGAATGAAGGAGAAAAGATCAATCCAAAAGAAGGCAAGATGTAAAATGAAGAAAATTAGGATAAGAGGAAAATTAAACAAATTAAATAGGAGGAACTTATGCAGTAATTACGATAAATTGCAAATGGACTAAATCCTCCTCTTAAAAGAAAAGTTTAGTAGGCATACCTAAACATAACAATAAGAGAAGATGGATGGGCATATGTAAACAATAACCAAAAACAAACAAACAAAAACAACTGAAACAGCTATTTAATAACAAACACACTGGACTTTGCAGCAGATAAATAAGAATGTTTCCTAAGGACAAATGTTTCAATGAAACAGGAAGATATAACAATAACAATCTTGTAGGCACACTTATTTCTTATAGGGTAAAAAATGATAACGAAAGAGACCATTTGTAACAGCAATAAAACAAGATAAAAAATAAATATGCAAAATTGTTTTGATAAAAATATTAAAATGCCCCTGAAAACACAAAAATATGCTAGAACAAATGGCAAGCTATCTCATATAACATAGAATCTAGGTTAAAGTTATAAATTAAGATTTCCAGTGTCTGAGAAAAAAATGGATGTAGACATAACATCAAAGAAGTTCAGAAAATACCCTAAAATGTTAAATTTGAATTGGAGATATGATATGAGCTCAGGATCTTTTATTATAAGTAAGTTTCCAAGCTTTCTACCAAAAGGTCCCAAATGAAATGAACCTGAGAAGCAGTGAGAACCAGTGGAATCTAAATTGTTGTTTCTAAACACCATTTTCCAACAAAGGAACTAAGAAACTCTTGGAGAAACTTTAGGACAGGAAAGAACGAAGTTAGCCTGGACTGTCTTGAGCCAGAAACCAAGAAGATCGGACAAAACCCAGGAGGGTCCCTGCAGAAGACAGAGAAGTCAGCTGGAAGTGCTCCTGTTGGCCACACAGGGGGCGGTTACAGTGTGGAGGGTGAACGTGCCCTGGGTTTTACATACCACACTAAATCAATCCAACCCTCCGTGTTCCTGGAGCTGTGAGGAGCATGGGTGGGACAGTACAGCATTTGGCTTCATCATTGCTGACAACTAAATATTCTTCCTACTTTTTAAGGCAGAATCATAGAATCTTTTCATTAGGAAAAGATTCTCTTTTCATAAAAGAACAGTTCCATAAATGTGGAAGGAATTAGAAACATCATGCTTGCAATCCCAAAGAAAATCACTGATTCGGTCAAGGATCATGGATCATTAATGGATACTGAACTCACACACTGAAATTGGTTGGGAAGGACATTTCCCAAATGCCAGTTAGTCCCAGTAATCACTTGCTCATTGGCAAGGAAAGACAAAGAACAAGAAAACATCTTCACAGTGCAGCTACCCAACCTTAACCAAACAGTGACACATCTGAAACCTGTGTGTCCAGATGTGGTTCAATCTCACGTTGACAGTATGATCTATAGTGTTCTTTTCCAGGGCTCCTAAGTTAACAGGGTGCTTACATCTCTGGAATCAAGGTGTGAGCAGGGCCAGTCTCCCTCTGAAACCTGTAGGACAAGCCTTTCTTGTCTCTTCCTGGCTCTGGTGGCTCCCCCCAATCTGTGGCCACACACACCACTCTCTGCCTTCATCACCACATGGCCTCAACCTGTGTGTGTCTGTCTTCACACGGCCATCTTTTCATAAGGACATCAGTCCTGTTGGATTAGAGTCCACTCTACTCTAGTATGACATCATCTAACTAATTACATCTGTGAGGACCCTGTTTCCAGATCAGGTATAAGCTAAGATAGTAGGTGGTCAGTACTTCAGCATATCTTTTTTGGGGTGACACAATTCAATCCATATGAAGTATTCTTGTTCAACCTGTTCAACTTGATTCTAACCAGATAATCTAACTTCCAGTTTACAGGAGATAGAGGGGTTAGAGAAATACCCACAAAAACACCCAGACAAGCTCAAAATGTTAAATATTTACAAGACAGTGGGCCTGAGCTGCTCAAATTTCAATGTCATGCAAAATAATCATAATTATAAATAAAAATTGGGGTGGTGTTCTAGGTACATTCTCTAAAGTGAAATAACAATCAAATGCAATGAATGGGATTTGATTAGACACTTGTTTATAAATATAAAAGAAGGCCTAAAATCTATTTGGCGATAATTGGGAAAATTTGAATATGGTCTGGATGTTACACATGCTAAAAAGTATTGTTAACATGCCATGGTTTAAGAATGATAATGGAGTTACTGCAGGTAACTGTTTTAGTTTCAGGCATGGACTGTCATGATGTATATAATTCGCTTTCAAATAGTTTAGCAGAAAAAAAAAAAGACAGAGGTTAGTAGGAACTCATGAGGCCAAATGGTACCATATTTTGAGTCTAAATGGCAGGGATCTTTGTATTTTCATTCATTGTACTGTTTCTTCAACTTTTCTGTTTGATAATTTCAAAACAAAAAGTTGAGGGGAAAAAAGAATCCCTAGTGACCTTAAGGGCAGTGAAATAGATTCATGCTCCAGGGGAGGTAACCGTGCCTGAAACCCCAACGACGTGTGAGGGAATCCTTTCTTCTCTGTCGCTGGGGTCTCGAGTGTGACTTTGGAGACGACAGGGCCCGTATGGCCAGAGCTCCTCTTGGGTCCTGACCTGCCTAACACGGTGAGGTGCCCTCGTGACCCCCAAGAACATTCAACCTCAGGTTTAGAAATTACTACTGTAAACGTAGGGAGACATTTTTGGATGTTTTGTTTTTGTTTCTTTTTTCCTTTAAGGATTACAAAATAATTTAAAACAAAAAGTCGTAGATGTGTTTATATACTAAAATTGAAGGACCGTAGATTTACTCTGTATTACCCTGCTGCTCTATGTAAGATCCTCATCTTCTTTAATTCATTATCTGTTTAATTCTAACAATTTAGAATGAGATTGGCATACGTTGTCATGTAGGAAAACCTGGAGACAGAGAATTTAAGAAATATGCCTGTGTTTATCATCTTGGAAATGGGGTATGTGGCTCTGAAGCCCTGAACACTGTGGTTCCAAAGCCTGTGACATTTCCAGCATCCTGTGCTAGCCCAGGGACTATCTACAAGCTTTCTCTCCGATGTAACCACATCCTAGTTCCCTCTTTTCTCACTTCACATATCATGCACTGTCCCCCAATTGTTCCCTATTCGCTCAAGATGGGGTCATCTGCTTGCACTTTTATTTCTTGATACGTCAGAGGACAGACCTGTCACGTCACATCAGCATTGCGAAGGCACATAGAAATGGCTATGTAAGTGTGAGATGCTGTCTATGTCACCGATAAGTAGAATTATAACTATTTATATACTGTGTTTCCCTGAAAATAAGACCTAACCAGAAAATAAGCCCTAGGCTGATTTTCTAGGATGACATCCTCTGAACATAAGCCCTAATGCATCTTTTGGTGCAAAAATTAATATAAGACCTGGACTTATTTTTGAGGAAACACGTTAAAACTATTTTTATGAGCATTAGGAATGCTTTAAACATGCGGGTACAGGATGAGTTCAATGACGTTTACAGCTCAGACACCTGGTCTGTTCAGTGGAGAACTTCCAAGTCAGGACTCTGACGTCACACACGTGTGGCCCAGGGCACATGGACCTAGTCTTGCAGAGGACGGCAAAGGAATTAAGAAGGAAATAAAGGTAGATCTGTGAACATTCTGAAGATCAGGAGACTCACATCTTAGGAATGTTCCTAGAAAGGAAGAAAGCACGTGACAGAACTCAGAACGTCCAGCTCCGAGACACAGAGGCGGGGCCCTGACAGCAGATTTGTAGCCATAGGTGTATTTGTAACATCCTGTGTGTGTGGCAAAGTAGTAAGTAGTAGAGGACAAAGGAAGGACCTGAGTCTCATTAACGTTAACGTTTTTTATGTAATAGAAAATCACTGAGAGTCAGGCAGACCAGGGCATCGATTCCAGTGTGTCTCTAATCGCGGCAAGCCATCGCTGGCTCCTCCGTGAAACAGGAAGGCAGCATGACTTAGGCCACGGAGTTGTCGTGAAGGTGATGTAAACCATGTCCTCTCAGCATGGGCAGAAGCACGGGCTCATTGTAAGCATTCGCCTGGTAGTCCAGGAAGTAACGGGAACAGTGCGATGATGAGGGCGGAGAGGGCCAAGCTAGAAGGACAGCAGAGCCCACGCATCTGCTGCCCCTCGTGTTCCTGTTGTGACATGTCCACAGTCCAGTGACAATGACAATATACCAGTGAAGCAACAGTGCTGAGACAGAAGGAAGAAGGGGGCCCTGTGGAACCAAGTTCAGAAGGCACCCAGGCCAGGTGTGGTCAGGAAAGGCTTTCTGGAGGCAGGGACGTGGGGCTGAACTCGCAAGGAGGAGGAGGAATTCGCAAACTTGTAGGAAAACATGTCAAGGGCAGGCGCTGGGGCTGAATGCTGTCCCCCCAAAACCCATGTGCTGGAGCCCCAATCAGCAGGATGATGTTATTTGGAGGTGGGGGGCTTGGGAGTGGTTTGGGGGGCCCTCAGGATAGGGTTAGTGTCCTCAGCAGAGACTCCTCTCTCTCCCCTCACCCTGTGAGGACACACCAGAAGCTGGTCATCTGCACACCAGAAAAACACCTCACACCCTGGATCTGCTGGCTCCTCGATCGTGAACTTCCAGCTTCCAGAACTCAAAGAGACAAATTTCTGCTGTGTACGTCGCCCAGGCTGTGGGGGTTTGATAGCAGCCAGAGCAGGCTGACCCAGAAGGTACACCCACAAACCAGACAACAAGCTCCTACGGATGCCCGGGGGACCGGGTCTGGGGGGAACGTGAGAAGGAGCGCGTGCTGCAGCTGGTCCCATGGAGGGCTGTGCCCTCCACTAAGCTAACAAGCTTCAGTGATTCTGAACCTATGCGACAACACAGGGAGGACACATGTGAGCAATGACCATCCCAGGGACTTTACTCTTTCTTTTTTATTTATTCCCATGTTCTCAGACGATGTGTTACTGGGGTCTAACCTCACTGAGCGTGGCGCACCTTTTCACTGTTTTGTGCTTGCCTATTACCGTGGATGGATGGATACGCAGTAGGGGAATACGATGGATACTACTTCAACACATACAGCGAACCCGACCCTGAAAACGAAGTCCCCTCACTGTTCCCAGGTCGCCCACTGTTCCCAGCCGCCTCTGTGCCTGGGTCCAGAAGTCAGAGCACCCTGTCACGCAGGTGGCACTGCCACACAAGTGACCCTCACACACCTGTGACCCTCACACACCCTCACATCACACAGTGAGTGATGAGGTAGGAACTGCAGGCCGGGGACTTTTAAACCCTTGGCTTTGGCAGAAAACAGCTAAAGTAAAAGACAAAGAGGACTGGTCCGCTCGAGCTGTCCCGTAACAGGAGACGCAGGCTTTTCAATTCATTTTGTAATCAAGAGTCACAAGGTCAGCCACCTCTCTGTCCTCACAATGTGAAGGTCTCCTGAGGCTGATAAACGACCTACAGTAGCATAATAAAATAAGACACCTTTCAGACTGGAGGAAGGCTGAAAAAGTGAAGTGAGCTGGACAGTTTGATAACTTACAACTTTAGGCAGCTGGGGAAGCATATCACCTGCAGAGAAGTCTCAGCCACATACTGTTCCAGGAATTCTACCAAGATCTCATGTAAAAATAGCTACACTCTCCAAAGTAAAAATGACAGCAACTTCTTTGCAAAAATAGCAAATGCTGAAATAATGAGCTTACTCCTGAAATGTCACACAACAAACCACCTCAGTGGATATTGTGTAAGGAGATTCTCAGGGATATTAAACATTTGATTCAGTCCATTACCACACTCCTATTTTCCGTATTCTGATGTCTAATCTGAAGTTGTAGTATTTTATATTGCATACCCCTTTTGCTTGCCGAAACAAAAGCAAATGAAAAAAAATTACATGGGTGAGTGGATCTATTTTTTACCAAGAAAAAAACCATCTCAGTGAGCAGGTATGCTGAGATTCCTTCTAGTTTCCTGTGAAACACCTGGTCTGTTTGAGGAATTTGGCCCACGTTCCACACCAGATGAGTTTATGTGTACGCAGGCTAGGTAAGGCTCTCCTTGAGGAGGTGAAGATGGTTCATGTGTTCCTTTATGATGGGAAGAGCATGGGTCAGAAGAACCACAGAGCTCAATGAATCCTGTGAACTTACGAGACGACAGAAAGTTTTCCTTAAATATAGACGAAACCATATATGATGGGTAATTTTATGTCAACTTGACCGGGCCACAATACCAATACATTTGGTCCAACGTTATTCTAGTTATTACTGTGAAGGTATTTACAAGATAAGATTAACATTTAAATTAGTAGATTTGAGGAAACCAGATGACGCTCTACAATGTGGGTGGGCCTCATCCAATCAGTTGAAGGTCTTAACAGAACTAAGAGATTTCCCCCAATGAAGAGGGGACCTGCCAGCTGACAGCCTTTGGACTCTCTCTCTCTCTCTCTGTCTCTCTCTCTGTCTCTCTCTCTCTCTCTTTCTATCCACACACATATACACAAGCAGGTGTGTGTGTGTGTGTGTGTGTGTGTGTGTGTGTGTGTGAGAGAGAGAGAGAGAGAGAGAGAGAGAGAGAGAGAGAGAGAGAAATACGCATTTTAAGAAAGAAAAAACTATTAAAACTATAATACTCGATATATACCGATAACAGAAGATGTATACAAGTCACATTTGACTTCTGCAATTACAAGAGGTGCTCAAAGTGGTTACCAGCAGCGTCCAGACACTTCTGATTATAGCAAAGTACTGCTTCAGTAACGTTGACCAAAGTGTCCACTTGTATACATTTTTCTGGCATCCCCCAGGATATATATATTCCATTGGTTCTGCCTCTCTGGAGAACTCTGACTAATGTATCTCACATCATATTTATCTAAAAGGATGGAAAGAGAAGCATTTTTGACAAATAGATTGGGACAGAAGTCTCTCCTGCTAGATGCCAGTGGCAGAGCTCATTCTGTACTTGTCTTTGACTCATAGGAAAAACATTCATTGGAATGTGGTTCTGTAAGGGGGTCTCCTTCCTAGCAGTGCCCACAGGTCCATTTGCACAGACAACCTCCTTGTCTGGTGGCCCTGCCCCCTCTGTCCTTGGAGAGCTAAAGGATTTGGGCAGGAGCTTTAGGGAGAACACAAAAAAAGCCAGAGGGACAGCTGCAGCTGAGGGTACCCTTCTGGGAGCCCTTTGAAGTAGGTACTGCATGTCGGAACCAAACTGCTGTGGCCTGAAGTTACCAAGGAGTTATTCTAAAGCCACATTTTCTTAAGTCACCTCACAGCCCAGTGAATCTGGCCCTGAGGATAACACAAAGAATTTCATTTTCAAAACACCCAGCCTCCCTTCCGTTAGCCACACAACCACCTGCCTGAAAGGCTCCACATTGAGGCAAGAGTGCCTGAGGACAGAGCTAATTCTGCAGATTCCAGAAAGCTCTGTAATGCTGCATTTCTGCAACCTCTGAGCCTGGGAGATTGTCTCATTCACTTCAAGTGTCAAAAGAAAAATCTGTGTGTGTAAGTGCACTTGCAGCACAAGTGAGACATCTCACTTTTCTTCCTTCTCACTAGCCTTTGTTGAAGAGTACCTACACTATATTTAGAAAGACAGTTCCGGAGAGGGCTGGGCAGTGAGCGTGAAAAGAACAGACCCACCAGTACGTGAACTAGACTACATCCCCTCTGCCTCTTCGGAAGGTGAGGCCGACTTCACCCCCATGGGCCGACCTCGCAAGTGGCATCATTTGGGGGAGGTCTTACCAACAGACAATCCAACCAGTGGTATCGTGTCCTGTTTATTAGGGAAAATTCATTTACACAGTGACCTGGAGAAGGAAGAAATGCAGACTTATCACCACAGGTGAGGAGAAACACAGATTTCCTAAGTGATGAAAGTCGGAAGGCTGGTTAGTCACAAGGTTCCACGTGCCCCAGATTCTTACTCTCTAATGTTTCCTGAACCGCCCCTCACTGGAAGGTCAAGGTGTCAGGGAGGAGGACAGACCATAAGCTCTCATGTCCTTCAGGGCTTCTGAGAACCCAGCTCTGGCAACAGGAACCCCTCAGTAAGTTATGTCTGAACTTAACGTAGTTTCCAGAAAATCCAGAGCCTACACACAAGTCACTGGGAATGACTGTATCCTTCATAGCGTGACATTTCATCTAGTCAGTTGAAACCAATGTCCTGTCGGCCTCTTGAATACTAAATAATCAACTTCCTTATTCATGGAAGACTGTCTCTATGTGTTTAAACACAATTTAAGTACCAAGGATTCCATCTGTTAATAAGTCATAAATACTATCTTGCACCATTTCAGTGCTTTCACAGTTACTCAAAAGAAATAGATGACAAATCATTTCCTTTTTTCTTTTTGTAATTCAGATTTCTTCTCTTTCCTTTGTAAAAGAAAAAAATCTGGCTGTAATTTAATAATGCAAACTAGTGAAATAAGTTCATATGTCTCATTAATTAACTTGTTCATTTCATGCCAATTCATCTAATTCTCATCGCTGTAATCATGCGGGGTCCTAACAGCTCTCTCAATAGACAGTGTAATAAACTCTGTCTTAGCACTCTGTGTGCCCCTCGCTACTGCACACCCTTCTTCTGTTTTCTTGTGGTGCCTGCGTGTGACGTTCAGACCTGGTGACTGCGGTGAGAAGCACGGGCCCTCTGTGCCTTGCCCAGGGTTTGATAAATAAGATACACTGACATTCGCTGAGATTCTGAAAAAAACTTATTATTAGCTTGTAAAAACCTAATATAATTAGGATTTCATTAGGAGAATTAAGTGGGATCATTTTAGGAATGGAGTTGGGTAAGATACTTTCTCTTGGGTTCTGTTCAATCCCACAACATTGTCACTTTCAAGGTCTGAGTATATGCTTTTGAAAAGTTTCTGAGTATATGCTTTTCTAGCCTATTGTTTCCTATTTCATGTTTTTTCAGATTAATGCTGAAACGCTTCTAGAAATATTCTAATTATACATATGCCATGACCTTCATCTCCCCGATTCAGGTCTTACCTTTTCTGTGGGGAAAGGAGATGTGAGTGCTGAAAGTCTAGCCAAAGCACACGTTAGCCCACGTAGGTAGAGGCAGTTGGCAGTTAAATACATTGGAGCTCTTTTGCTGAATTTCTCAAAAGGAAAGATTAAAGCAGACTTCGCAAACATATGGGAGAGGGAGAGAACTCATGATCTGCTTGTCAACACAGAATGAACCCTTGAGTCTCCAAGCTTTGCTTCCTCCCTCCCCTGCCCACTTACCCTGATGTACTCGTGGCTCATTCCTTCCAATCCTTCCAGGCCGCCCTGAAACGTCACCCCCCTCTGGAGACTCCCCGGTCCCACTGAGCCGGCTTAGTGCTGTCTGACTCGTGCTCCCTTCAGCCTTGCGTGTATTCCTAATACAGCACTTGCCACACTGTAATATTTTTATGTATTTGTTCACTGTAATTCCTTCCCGCGATTGAGTGACCTGTCCCCAAAGACAGGGACACAGACCCAGCTCTGAGTCCTTGGCACCCACTCCACTCCCGGACCTTTGTGTATGTCAGCAAATGCATATTGGATAAACAGACAGTTTAACTCTACTGGGTAAATGCCTATATTCTCACTTCTACTTCCTAACACTGCTCAGACCCCCAAACACTCCATTCTCCAACACTGGAACATGCTTTTTCTCCTCTCCTCTTGAAGGATATTTGTTTTGTTTTCAGTTTGGAGTTGTTCGGAAGTGTGTGCTATGATCGGTCTGGCACGTATTTTCTGGTGAACACATCTAGGCACTTCTGCTACTTACTATGTGCCCAGGAGGGGGATTGCCAAACGGTGTTCCAGAACAGTTATACCCGGTTATCTTCCCACCACGGAGGGTAATTTTAGGGAGAGGGAGGCTTGATTGCTGGGCACTGCACCCCACGTCATGATCTACTGTTCCCTGGATATGCAGAGCAGTGGGCATGCCTGCTAATCCAGATGATTTACTGGAGCAGAGAACCCATTCATGCCTGTTGACCCACAAAGTGCTTTATGTAAAAACCCAGTCAGCTCCAAAACTATTTCTGCCTAATTCAGAAAAGCCACGTGCATGTATCTGGCAGTTCTTTGGATAATTGCTCATGCCCAGGATTCTACTGTCATTTTTAAACGTGATGCCTGTTGGTATAACTCCCATAAGAAAACTTCTAATTTCCTTGTTACATGTCGTGAAGGACAGGGTGGCTCAACTTTATAAAATGACAAAAGCAGAAGGTCTTACTTTTATGGTTAAGCATTTAAAAATCAAGAAGTCCTAAGTCAAAAGTCAGTAATCCATTTCCGTGACTTCTAATAGGAAAGAAGCCGCATTAGACAGAACCAATGCAGGACTGAGGGTCAGGGCATGTGGGTCTTTGCCTTATTCTCCCCTTAACTCTCAGATCTTGACCAAATCTTATGAACTGTGTGAATTTTTGTTTCTTTATCTACATAGCTGACTTGCTGCTATATCCGTGTCATGGATATTCAGCGAGCTCCCTTTCTGCACCAGGCACATTGGTCCAATGTCAATCCACCAGAGACCTTGCTCCCCACACCTAACAGGCAGGTAAAACCTGCACGTAAGTTTCTACCTTGCACGGGAGTAGGAAGTACTGCGCACTGGCCCAGCCAACGCGCCGGGTCACTACAGAAGGAAGAGTTTCTCCTTCGAGGGGCTCAGGGAGGACTGCATTCACAGATGAGCTTTTGAGAAACGGGAACATTAGACAAGATGTCAGAGTTCATTCCAACTCAAAGAGCCAATCCTGGGGGCTTCTGGAAAGCCTTAAATCAAGATTTCCCAGTGGGCAGACATGAGGGACTGCGTCTAACCTGAGATAGTGGCCTTTGGAATTCATCCATGTTTTAATTTTCAACTTCTCTCATTTTTTGTCTGTACACCACAGGAAACATCATCACAAAAACATTGTCACTTGCTTACAATTCTCAAACAAAACAGGGTACAGTAATTACTGTTGTATTTTCTCAAATGATAAAACAGAACTCACAAGCAAGACTGAAAAAACAAACTGTGTCACTGAGTTCATGCAGATGGAATGAGCAATTTATCTATTTGCAAAAGAGGACAGGGAGTACCTTCCTGCGATTTCACTCATCAGGGAATCCTAACACACACTAGAATTCAGAGGCATTCATCAGCATATGCCCTCTGTCTGTCCTTGTCAACCCCACACTCCACTTCCACATATGCCTAATGAAAATCCCTTCACCATCAGCATAGAGAAAAAAAATCACTGCAGGGAGTGTGGTGTGAGCTGCAACCTTCTAGATTACACTCAAATCTGTGGCTCAGATGCACTGCATGTAAGCTACAATGTGGGGTGTTGGAGAAGGGAGGCAAAAGACTGGCCATGGACGACCTCAGAGTGACCTAAGACATGCGGCCGGTGCAGGCGGACCCGCAGCGAAGACACTTCGCACTGGATGTAGTTGCAAGAATCTGATTTAGTCACAGACAGAAAATTAAAATATGTTTTATTAAAGCCTACGTAATTATTAATACAACATGCCTTTTACATTGAGGTATGATGTATTTCCTTAAAATTATTTTAATTGGTATCTTTTATATCTAATGAAAGCTTTCTTAAAAACACATTAAATGAAATCTAATTTGGTTGCTTGAAAGGGTTAAGCTGGTTTGAGCTGGAAATTGAGAAGCAGCTATTTCACCCTGAGTATTGTTTATTCTAGCAACATGGCATTTAGACACACTGCACATATGCAAAAAAATGCCTTTCTATGTGGTCTCCAAAGCAATTAAATCTTTGTCATTTTTCCAAAATAAAGTGACTTTTTACTCTACGGTCCCTCACCGCCACCGCCACCGCCACCACCGACCTGCTCACTACCACCATCCTGCTCGTCCTATAGGAGAGGCTGGTGTCTGCCACCATGCCCCCTCCATGTCCACGCTGCCCTGCCCTGCACTTCCGGGTAACTGTGGCCAGGTCCCCACCAGCTTCCTGCCCCTGATGCAGTGGCCCATGTGAGGCCTCATCTCTGTAACCTCTGTGCATTTTGACGTTGTTGACTCAATTCCTCCCTGAATGCTCTTTCTTCTCCTCACTGGCTATCGTGTCTCCTGGTTTCCTCCCTGGGAAAGACTCATTCTCTCGCCCCTTTCTCACTCTGCCCTCCTTCCTGTCCTAACAGATTTCACAGGGCCTATTCTGTACTTCCCTTACGTTCACCTTAATTCCGTTCCTATTCCTAATCCAGGAACCTCATTATTTCTCTCCTGAGCTTTTGCAATAGTCCCCTTGTGGATAAAAATACGAAAACCGAGAAAAAAGTCATTGACTTGGGCAGAAAGCTGACAGACCTGTTCGGCAATCTCAAACTTTCAGTCAGCCATCATCATACAGTTTGTATGAAGCGTGCCTACCAAGGGCATCGAGGAGCCCTAGCTTGTTTCCACCGTCTTCTAAACACATAATAGGTAACAGAGGAAGTTTGACGCTCACTCACAGTGAAGTTCACATACAAAACTAGACCGATGCAGACCCACAAATCTGTAAAGCAAGGAAAGACGTTTCTGAGCCTCAGATTCATTCTCTTTAAAAGCAAAATAAGACCCCCAGTCTCTTGTTCTTCTCTAATTCTAAAATACCAGCACATTTTCAGGGGGGGGAAGAGAGACAAAATGTTTAAACAAACCGGAGGAAAATGATATTTTTTTTTTACCTAAAGTATAATTATTCAGAGTTTTCATAGTAACAATGTATTGAGTAACAACAGTAGATGGATAAGAGAAAGGAGTGACAGTAATGTTATAAAGTCCGGGAAGGTGTACTGGGAATACCGTTATAAAATATGTATGCTACATGTGAACCAGCACAGTGTTATTTGAAAGTGAATTTAACTAGGTTAACTGGTATATTGCAAATTCCAGGACAACAACTAAATATTTTCATTTATGTCAAATAATTAAATTTTAATATATATGTTAAAACAATTAAAATAATTTAAAGTAAGTATAATTAATATGCTAAGAAAGAAGATAAAATGGAATCATAAAAAATATTCCATTAAAACCACAGAAGATAGAAAATGAACAGTATGGAAAGAAACAAAGAACAACTGGGAAATGGGTGCAAAAAGAATCACTATTAATCAAAATATACCACTAAACATTTTAAATATGAATGGTCTATGTATGCCAATTAAAAGACAGAGATTTTCAGAGCAGATCAAAAATAGGACCCAATTGTTTGTTGTCTATAAGAAATCTGCTGTAAATATAAAGACTCAGATAGCTTAAAACTAAAGGGAAGGGAAAAGTATACCATGCTAATATTTTTAAAAACCTAGTATATTAATTTCAGGCAAAATAGCTTTAGAATAGGGAAAATTATCAGGGGTGAACAGGGACTTTATTTTCCCACAGGACATTACAATACTAAATGTATAAGTGCATAACAAATGAGCTTCAAATTATGTGAGGCAAATAAAAACAAACCAACCAAACAAAAAAATTTCAAGGATGAATACACCAACCCACGACCGTGGTTGTAGACGTCAACATCTTTCTCTCAGTAACTGATACATCAAACAGGCAGAAAATAAGTAATGATATAGTTGACCAGGGTGCCACCATTAAGCAACTCAACCTAATTGATATCTATCGGCTGCTGCCTCCAATAACAGCAGAATACCCAATCTTCTCTAGCTCACATGGGACAGTCACTAAAACAGGCCAAAGTCTTGGCCAGATATAATATTTTAAATTAAAAAAAGAGAGATATCATACAAAATATGTTCTAAGACCCACATGGAATTCAACTAGTAATCAATTACAGAAAGGTAGCTGAAATATCCAAAAATACAAGTAAATTAAACAATGTATTTCTAAAAAAAAAACACAAGTCAAAGAAGTTGTAAAATACAGTTTAAAATATTTTTAAATAAATAAAAACAAAATACTACTTATCAAAAAATTTGAGATGCAGCAAAAGCAGTGATTCGAAGAAATTTTGCAGCATCTTCCAAAAAACAAAACACCAGGCCTACTGGTTTTCAACGTAACATGACACATCAACAGACAAAAGAAGAAACACCATATGATCATATCAATTGATCCAGAGAAAATATTTGAGAACACTCAATACCCATTCATGATTAAAACTCACATGAAGAGAAATCCAAGATGGCAGAGTAAACACTGTACCTGCTTCTTTCCGTGAACACATTAAAATTACAACTAAATTATAGAACAATCAACCTGGAGACCCACCTGAAGTCTAGCCAAACATAAGTAAAAATATAAAGGAGACGCCACATGGAGACTGGTAGGAGGGGAGGAGACAGGAAACGGCCCACACCTGCGTGTGGCGGCTGAGACTCGGGAGGGGTAGCTCAGCCATAGAGAGTCTCCCTTGAGGAGCGAGACCCCAGCCCCACACCAGGCTCCACAGCCCAGAGTACAGGTGCCGGGAAGAGGAGCCCCCACAACATGCGACTGTGAAAACCAGTGGAGATTCCAACCATCTGGGTGGGCCGAGGTTGCAGGCAATCCAGGCGTCCTCTTAAAGGACTGGTGCACAGACACACTCGCTCGCAGGCACTCACCTTGGGTTCCAGCGCAGGGGCGGTGACTTGGAGGCCTCAGAGACATATGGGGGCAGACTGAGGTGTGTGGCTGCAGGCGAGGGCTGGAGGACAGTCAGCATTTTCCGGGTGAAGGTGTCTTCCTCCTGGGCAGCCAGCAGCCAGCAGCTGGGCGCCATCTTTTCTATGTTGAGCCCGCCCCCTCATGACCAAATCTGAATCTGATTGGCCTGGTGAGCTCCCCTGCTCCGCCCTGCTGACTCAGTGGGACCCTGCCCGACCCAACTCCTCCAATGCTGGAGGCATTTTCTCCTCAAGCAGCCAGTGCCGTCCACATTGCAATATTTCTTGGAAAACTATCCAAGTCCCCAGGCCCCAGGCAGGTGATGACTGGCCTCGGTGTGCTCTGGGACTTTTGCTGAGTCACTCCCAGCTCAGCACTGGCGTTTCCCTTAATCTGGTGACCACAAGTCTTCTCACTCTAGTGACTCCCTGACAGTGTTCCTCACCCAAATCCTCTGCATACTGAGACTTTATCAGTGGCTGAACCTTAAGGCAGACAGCAAGTGGCAGCTGGCATCAGGGTGTTCTGGCTTTTTGCAGAGCCACCCCAGGCCCAGGGCTGACGGCGGCCATCATCTTTGGTTCACAGTGTGGCCTCTCCCGCCTGCCTCCAGGTTTAGCACAGGCAGCAAACAAACATGGATCACTTTATAGCTCCTACCAGACGGTGCCCGGCTGGTCAGAGGCAGTGGGTAACCTGGGCCTGCACCGAAGCCCCTCCTGAGAGACCCCAAAACCAACATACTTGGAGGTTGGCTTTAGACCACAGCAGAGCACCACCCAATTAATGCCACAAGCAGCACACCTAAAGGGCGGTCTCAACAGGCACCAGAGCCCACTGGGGTGAATCCCATTCAGTGGGGGTAAGCCCCCCCCCGACTCCTCACCCCTCGTGCAGCAGCCCAGAAGCTGTGGACATGGCTTAACCCCACAGCCAATCAGGCTGATGTTCAATCCCACCCACTGACAAAGCCTATAACAAGAGACAAAGAAGGACCCAGTGATCCCACTTCTGGGTATTTATCTGAAGATACCCAAAAGCTACTTTGAGGGGACATATGCATTGCAGCACTGTTTACAATGGCCAAGATGTGGAGGCAGCCGGGGTGTCCATCGATGGAAGAATGGATAAAGAAGAGATGGTACATATATACCATGGAATATTGTTCGGCCAGGGAAGGGAATGGGTTCTCGCCATCTGCAGCAGCATGGATGGACCTGGAGGATATTGTGCTGAGTGGAATATGTCAGACAGAGAAACACAAATGCAATGTGATTTTACTTATATGTGGAAACTAAGAACGAAATAAACAAAGCAGAAACCAACTTACAGATACAGAGAAGATATTGATGGGAGGGGATTTGGGAATGAGTGAAAAAGGGGAAGGGATTAAGAAGTACAAACTGGTTGTTAGAAAGTAATTATGAGGATGTAGGGTATAGCGTATGGAATATAGTCAATAATATTGTAATAACTATGTATGGTGTCAGAGGGGTACTAGATTTATTAGAGTCACAGATGGGAGGGGGTTAGGGACAGCGTGAAAAAGATATTTATATAATTTAAGAAATGATCCTCCTGACTAGTCTAGTACCCACCTGGCACTATGCATAGTTATTGCCATATTATTGACTATATTTCCTATGCTGCACTTTACATCCCCATGACTATTTTGTAACTACCAATTTGTACTTCTTAATCCCTTCACCTTTTTCATCCTGCCCCTATTTTCTCTGAGAAATCTTGAATAATACAGCTGTGTACATTGGGTAGGTTATTACCCACATTTTGCCTCAATTTTCCCATCTACAAAACAGAGACAAAAATAGTACTTACCTGCAGGGTTGATTGGAGAACAAAATATGCCATGCCTTTAATGTGCTTAGAAATTGTCTAGCTGACCTCACAGCTAGTGGATGCAGCTTTTATTGTTACAGCTATTCTCATCTTTCAGGTATAGTTGACATTCAATATTATTTTAGATTAATTTCAGGTATACCTGTTTTTATTTTCCAAATTTTACAGACAAGCGACAGGACTTGTATTATCAAACTATGCACATGCAGTGTGCACACACAGACACACTTAAGCACACGTTCACATGCAAAGATGCTCATCTTTGTTATTTGTGGGTTTAACCTTCTATTTTGATATAATTTTGCACTTACTGAAAAGTTGCAGGACTAGAACAAGGAACTCTTAAACTCCCTTTATGCATATTTTCACACACACATGCTCACAGACACACACACACACACACATTCATGTATATGCATGTACACTGTATTTCTAAACCACTGGGGAGGAACTTTCAGTCACTGTGACCCCCAGCACTGCAGTGTTATCAAACCCAGGACGGAATATCGCTATAATAATACCATCCAATCCTCAGCCTATTGTAAAATTTCATCAGTTGTCCCAGTGATGTCCTTTTTAATATCTTTTTCCTGGTCCAGGATCCAGTGGACGTTCTTCTTCGAGTTTTCTTTCTTTCGAGCAGCAGCTCACAGAGGCAGCTTTTTGGTACAAATAGCAGCCCCTGTGGCTTTGCACAGCGTTGCCTCTTCCAAGTAATTACCTGAAGAAATTACACCTTTCTCCCAAGGAGACTGCCTTTTATTTAAACGTTTCTGAATTTTTTATAAAAACTCCGTTACGGTCGTCTTGTTAGCTGCACCAGACAACCCGGTTTTTGTTTCTAAAACTCAGCACCCTTTGCCTCTGCTGTGATCATAAACTGTTTCAGCTGTTCTTGCAAAGTGACTTTTGCTGTTTGCAGAAATGATACCCATCCTTAATAATGCAAATAATTTTAATACGTGAACTCCTTCAAAAACAGAAATCTGGCATTTCGATTGGAATTCCAGAAGAGGAGGAAACTGTCCCCCAGATGAGCACAGACGCATCATGCCAAGAAACTGTTCCCGGGGGAAGCCTTTCCGTCCCGCTCTGTGGTCTCTGCAACTCTGTTTAATGGTGATGTATGAATTTCTGTAGACCAGATTTGAGAGATAGAATAACCAAGCTCTGTGAAATTAAGAACAGAAAGAAAAAAATTCCAGGGAAACAATTCTGATAATCCCAACTAATGTTCAATGTAGTAACTTTAATTTTCCTAATATTCCCCTATCATTTATGAATTATTCTTCCTCTTCTGTTTTAATTTTTAGAGATTATTTCCTAAATTTCTTTTGCTTTGTCTTATTGTCAATTTTCTCTTTTGTGAAGTGTACGATACTTTGTCAATTAAACAAAGCATCACATAAACAAATGAAGAGATGAACCAAAGTGAAAAAGAACTCCTTTTGCAGCTTGCCCACTGGAGGCGTTCAGGATTCATTTAACATCCACATCTGCAGTGTGTGTTCTTAGTCTGTTGCAGGCATTGTTCTCAGGGAAAAGCCCTTGAAGACTCCTCCTGGAAGCTGTCGTGTTACACTGCAGCTTGGCTGCATGTCCAGGCACCTCTACACCCACTGTGCACATAAATTATACGATGCTGCAGCCACTTCCTCCTGCTATTTCTCCAGGAAATACCGACTCCTACATTCTTTACTCTCTCTGTAGGTTAGAAATCTACTAATTTTCCAGACACAGAAGAAGTCATTTAAACCATCTGTTTAACAAATGCTTTTGGGACTCCCAGTCCTTGACGTGAGTTTTATGGTTACTGAAAACTGTCCACAGGCTATGACAGGTGATGCCAAAATATGTGAAAACTCTGACGGGTGCGTGGTTCATCTAAGGGAGAATCCAGGACGTGTAAAGAAACCCAAATGCTGGGTGCGGTGGGGCTGCAGACAATTTCCCTCGGTCAGGTTGGTGGTTCTGGAAATCATTTCAAAACTATTAAAGGCTTTGGCATGTTCGAATAAACGTACTTTTATCTCCTGTTCTGGCCATTCATGATTTATTATTTCTTTCAGTGATTAGTACTCCATCCTTTCTCCACTGAATCAATCTAGAATTTCTGGTGTTCCTTTTTTCATACTTACACATTATTCTGACCGGAGTCCAGCCAGCAGAGAGCAATGCTTAGATTGTTGTGCAAGGAAGAAGTCAGTCTCGCCCCTCCCCTCCCCTGCCCTCCTCTCCCCACCCCAATCCTCTCCCGTCCTACCCTCCCCAGCCTTCTTTTCCGCTCCCCTCTCGATTTCCCCTTCCTTTTCTGCTTTACTACTGTAGTAGACATACCTGGCATGTACCAGGTGCTTATTTGAGAACTGTGATTATAAATTTCAAACAGGAACCATGAAAATGGTTGTGGGAGTTTTCTTCAGCAACGTTCAGCTGTTTGGTAGAAGACAATGGAGCAGGCATTGCAGTGGCAGGAAATATGGTCATCAAAGGAAGTGTAAGGCAGTTACAGGTGTCTTCAAGGCAGTGTCCCATCGTGAGCTCAGTGGGCAGGACGACCGTGCAGACACTGCGGTGGTGAGAGGCTGAGGGGTGCACGCATCGGGGACTGGGGCATAGTTGGAGGGCAGCTGGCTTGAAGAAGAGGAGATGAGGGGAGAACAAAGGTCTCTTCAAATGCACATCTCAGAAATGGCCCAGCCCTTGGTAACTGCCGAGTCTGCTTTCCGACCTGAGACTGGGAGGCTGAAGTAAAACGGGGTGGTAGCGTTGGGGTGGGGGGGGGGTCTACGCAGGTCAGAAGATGGAGAAACACACAGGCCTAGTGCTGGGTGACACGTCATGTTAAAGTCACTACATGAATGTGACTCAGTCTGTGGCCCGCACGGCTGTCTGCACACTGCACAAGACGCCAGCCCTGCCCACTCACCAGCTACTGCATGCAGGGGTGCTGTCTGCCCAGGAGGAGGAGCCCCATTCTCTCAAAGCACAAAAGTGCGTTTTCTACTTAGTGGAAAGGTGATGTGTACATTAGGTGTATTTCTCTTTGTTTAATCTTCTTTAAGTTTTACATTTGACTCTTGCACAAATTTGCAGAACACTATGCATGAAATTGGGGAAATGCCTGAACCAAAGCATGGTCTGCTGGTCTCAGAGCTGTGTGTCTCATGTGGGACAGTGACAGCAATGGTCACAGTACTGGTTTTAGTCTGATGAACCTCGCTATTTTTTCTTCTCATTTCTAACAGTTTCTTTTTAGAGGAGTTTTAAGTTCGCAGCAAGCACACAGTTCCCATGGACACACACGGCCTGTCAGTGTGCCCACACTGTCAGTTGCCCACACATCTGCCAAATCAATGAGCCAGGTCATTGTCACCCAAAGACCGTCGTGTCCATCCAGGCTCATTCGTGGTGACCCCATTCTGTGGGTTTGGACCAGTGCACAGTGACAATTATCGTGTCACGTAAAGTGTTGTCACTGCCCTAGAACCCATCACCCCTTCAGCTAGATGTATTCTGAAATAAAATAAGGAAAACAGAAACTATTTATAGAAAGAGTCATGTAAATGTCTTACATTTCAATGCAAAGGACTCCTGCCATATTAGCTGTCCTTGTTGGGGGCGGGGGGGTGGGGTGGGGGTGGAAAGGGACGTGCCTCCCAGGTCCCCTTCAAACATGGACTTGTCATCACCTGGGGTTCCTACAGGGCTTGCTCTGCTGCCCGGAGCTGTCTCAGCCCAGGGCACGGTTCAACAGGGTCACTACCCACGTCCAGCGACTGGCTGCAGAGGGGCATACACGCTGAACCACGTAGGGACCCTGCGACAAGTCATTTCCACCCCTGCTCCCCTGCAGGGATGGCTAAGCCTCCGTGGTGCTTTAATGGAGCTTCACCTTCTCCCCTCTGCCCACCTGCCAGCTGTGCATGAAAGACAAATATCCTAAACCCTGACTCCAAGTCTGCTTCCAGGGAACCCAGCGGGGACACCCATTGAGGTGGGAAATTCTCTCTTTTCGTCTTTTATCAGTGAAGAAGCTAGGATTCAGGACCTTTCGTGAAGAAATCCGGATTATGTGGCCCGGAAGTGGTGGAAGCCTTAATGGAAGCTGGGATCTGTGCTTCTTAAAGAGCCTTTTAAGGAGAGCGTGCTGGAGAACCCCGGGCTGACAGTATCGCCGATCGCTGGCCTTTCTCACACCTGCCTTGTCTTCCGTGGGAATTGACGAAGCTTGAGAACTTCCAGCATCTGGAAGAGAAAAGAAGCCATGAGGGGGGCTGAAGACTTTGCATGTTGTCACACTGAGCCCCAAAGACCAAATAGCTGACCTGTGCTCCCCTCTGTGGTACATCCCATAATTTGTGCACTCTGGACTTTCCAAAACATTCCATGAGGAATAAAAGCCAACATGTATTTGAATTGCTGCTATTTCTAAGACTGGTAACTAATCCAAAAAGAAATTGTTTTCTAGGTTAAAAAGTACTGTCCCCAAGAAGTCCTTGGAATACAGTGGCTTGTAGCTGGTCCTCTGCCAGCTTTCGCCATTGAGTACGCACTTAGTTCCGAGGTTAAATTGGCCACTTCCATGAACCATCCAGTATCCCCCAAACTGACCATGCTGTGGACAGAAAGCTGAGCAGACCCTATGTGCAGGCCCTAAGTTCCAGGGCACACGTCATGACCCAGGGGATTCACACTATCTCCTACTGTGGTGGTAATGGTGAAAAGGCCACTCTTGAGGGTTAGGGCACTTTGGTTCCAGAAAAGCATCACTAAGCTAGTGTTGCCTCACTTGAAATGAGTAAGACAAACATACAAAGAATCATCATCCCATAATAATGGTACATATATAAAATAAAGTCTCACACCCATGTAGCACTCTCTAGTTGGTAAAACAGTTGCAATAATAGTAACTGAAGTCTGACCAGCAGCAAGACGCTATACAAATAGACCACATGGGCAGGCCAAACAGATAGATGGGTACAAGCTCAAGGTGGATGATTTATAAGCACAAAGAAGCCATTCCACCCAGACCCCCCAGCATTACCAAGCTTTGCAAGTTTAGAATATTTTCAATATTCTGGTAACCCTTATTGATATGCAGATATGCCTGAAAGACTAAACAGCCTAAGTCATGATATTAGCATATACGGATAGCTGTGGAATACCTTGTTTCCTCGAGAACAAGACCTGGATGCATTAGAGCTGGACCATCAGCTCTAATGCAAAAATTAATCTTTTGGAGCAAAAATTAATATAAGACTCAGTCTTATAGTAAAATAAGACCGGGTCTTAATATAATATAAGATGAGATGAGATGAGATGAGATGAGATGAGATGAGATGAGATGAGATGAGATGAGATGAGATAATATAATATAATATAATATAATATAATACGGTGTCATATATTAACATTTGCTCCAAAAGCACATTAGCACTAATTGTCTGGCTAGGTCTTATTTTCGGGGAAACAGGAGCCACACATACACACACACACACACACACACACACACACACACATTTGGTAAATGAAAAACAATCCCCTATGTTAGGGACAAATTCAACATCAATTTAAAGTGCTGTCAAGAACCTGGGTCAGGAAGACCTGGTATCAGGAACGTGGCCAGGTGCCACTTGACACTGGAGATGCAAAAGGTTGCAAGAGAGTAAGAACAGAAGAGCAGGGAGGGTGACATGGAGAGAAACACCATTATGAAATGGTTGATAGAAACGTTTTTATTTTCTCAAACATTGCAAGTCTATAAATGACATTTAATAACAATTATAAAATTGATTTTCCTGTAACAGTAAAACCCATTTTTATGTGTTGCACAGGTAATTCTAAGAGTAGGACAGTAAGGCAAGTATGCTTTCAGTCATCTCTTATTTAGCTCCCCTCTTACAAAAAGTAACGCAGCAAAGATGGACAGAATCCTGGCCCCGGCTAAATCGACAAGAGCTCTGAAACCTGTTTTCTAGAATAAGGTGTTTATCATTTCTAAACCTCATTAAATGTAGATGAAAAAGAGCACACCTTTGCTTACATGTGCAAACACTTCAGTTGTGCTGTTCTCTCCATGTCTACTCATCGTGATAAGAATCACAATGATGATAATAACAGGTGAGCCGTGCCCTCTGGTGACGCTTTTTCAGGTTGTAACCTGTTGTCTGTCCTTCCCTTGCCTGCAGATGCATTTCCGAGGAGTGTATAGTGACGCGCTTCACAGAAGAGGAGTGTCTGAGCTGCTCTCACAGCAAGAGAGGTAAAAGAGGTAAACTCTTTTTCATAACATATGCGTTCACATTTATCACGTCCTTCTTACAGGCGTATTCTGGTGGCATGATGGAAAGCTCAAAGACACTGAATCCATGCTTTAAAAGTGTGTTTTGTTTTGGATGCTTGCAATTTTCCAAACACTGTCTGCAGGAAGCAAAATTTCATACACACAGGAGAAAAAGAGGTGGAGGTCATGGCTAGATGGAGGGAGCTCCCAGCCCTGGAGCAGATTTCTGTATCTACAAGAATTCCTGGCTTTATTTTAGCTTCTACTGATCCAGAACCACACCAAAAACAGATGTCACGATTTGGACACTAAACCCTGAGCCTGTGCTCACCGCGATGACCGTGGTGGCTGCAGTCATGACTGAGAAGTCAAGCGAGCTTGCTGTTGTCACCTGCTGTCCGCAGTGCCCTGTGGTTTTAAATGGCATGACAAGCAGTGGTCATGTGCCTGGTGCCTACCCCTCTGAGGTGGGTGAAATGATGAGCTGCATTGAGAAAGCCCAGAGGGGCAAGTCAGGGAACGCCTTCTTTTCCCTTCTCAGAGGGGTGGCTGCGAATCCACCCAAAAGCAAAGTGAGAGCTTCAGTCCTACCTGGTCCCTGGGTAGCCTGTGGCACACGAGTGATAAATGCACCCAGGTGCCACGGGGTATAAAGGGAGAACGTTTGCTGGGGGCCCCCAGGTTATTGGTGGCTGCATTTCTAGAGAAAACTCTCCTTTTATTCTTTCTGGCTCTCTTCATAGGAGGGAAAGAATCAGGGAATAGAGATTTTGAAAGTGGAGACATAAAGTCTGAAGGAAAAGTCGATCTTGGCACTGTGATACAGAGAATGACAACTGGGTTGTGCCTTCACTTCTTATTAAAAGTAAGAGGTGTTTTAAGATGGAAATAAATAAACCTTTAGCCACAGTGCAAATGTAAAGAGGCCCTTTCACTGTCACTTAACTCACACTCCATAGAAAGAAGGTATAAAGCATGCTCTAAACAGATGGTACTAATATCTAAAATCAGTTTATTATGCATTTTAACTTTAATAAGTTAATGCTTAATGAGTGAATGAATGAATGAAAGATCCCTTAGGGAAAATGTCAGATTAAGATCTTAATTCTGTTTAGAAACAAGTTTAAGAAAACTAACTCTAGTGGACCTCAATAAGTGTATTTTTATGAGAAAGGGATTAGAAATATAAACCTGTACTTGCTCCCCAAAGTCTACTTGTTACCTGATGAAATAACATTGACATAAGAGTGATTGATTAAAAAAAAGAAAAAAAAAAGGTTGGAGAGAAGCACGGGTACAATCTAATGTTTGTACCAGTTCTTATAATACTAGTGAAAATATTTAAAAAGAGAGAAAAGTAATGTATCCCCAAAGGACAAATATGTGAAAGTGTTAAAGAAGAAATGAAGATAATGATTTATTTAATTAAAATGTCAACATTATCGGTTATTTAAAATATTATTTTAGATGTGTACCTTGTACGTTGACATGTGATGTTTATTAATTAGGTAATGAGCTAGGTACACACAATATGGTACATTTATTCTCACCTTCCTTTTCAAACCAATGCCTTCATATTTCTGTTATGATTAGAATAATGAACTTATTTACTTAGGAACTTGAAACCTTCCAGTTTTTACTTGTAGGCACTATTTGCACTTAAACAATGGTCAAGACCTAGTCTTGGAAATTAGTTTATAATAATGTCCTTCCTGGTCTCTGTGGTAGGTAGTGGAGAAAACCCATGGGGAGGATTAGCTAACCGTAGTAATACAAATCACTTCCATGGGCAATGTCCTATTTCATTGATCCTAAGGGAGTCCTAGCTTAAGATCAGATGTTAACATTTGCATGGACAGAGGAGACACGGTGTTTCAAATACGTGGGTTTTCATCACTGATGATCTCCACATCACCACACAACGTATCGTGGACATGGTAATGTGGTACTCACCATTCTCAAAGACATTTTTCCTATTATCTCATAGCCCACATGGTGTTTTGGAATAAATCATCTGCTGTTCACCCAATCTCCATGGATGGGGTGTATCTTCTCCCCTCTGGGGCTCCATCAAGATTTGTTTGTTGAATGTGGTTCTCAGCAGCTTAACCCTGATTCGCAGGGTGTGGTTTCCTTTGCACTTGTCCTGCCTCAGGAGTCCTGAGCTTCTTGGAGATCTGCATTTCATCAGAAAAGTAAAATTGTCATTGTTCAGAGATGGCATAGTTGTATGTTTAGAAAATTTAAATGAATCTACAAAAATTGATAGAATTAATAAGTGAATTGGCTATAGATGCAGAATACAATGTCAAATACTATAAGTAATTTTATTTACGTATACCAGCCACAAAAGATTGGAAATTCAAAATTTTTTCAACAACACTTTAAAAAGATAACATCAAACGTCAGTTCTGTGTTTGAAACAACTTATTGTATTTACTTTCATTTTTATAAAAATGATTTATCATAAATTCACACAAAAATGAATTTATCAACATTTCCAATTTAGATTTTTGCTGTCTAACGTTTACCTAGGGTAAATTTCCATTTCGATTTTTTAGAATGTATTATAGAAATAATGGCTTTATATATAGTTTTTAGGGAATTTCAGGGGAAAAAATCTTTTTGGAGATACAGTAGAGCTCCCCAGAGAAGATTTTGATTAGTTAGTTCAGATTTTTTTCCTGTGTCTGATATGTATATCTCTGGGGTCTCATAAGTGGATCTAAATTGTATAAAAATTAATTTAATTTTAATTTAATTGTAAATTTAAGTATGAACAGATAGCATATTTAATTTTAGCAAAGATTATGTCTAGTGGGAAACCATACCTATCACATCAAACATGATTTTATAGTGACGTAAAATTTTCTTTTCAGAGTGAAAATTTTAAAGTAATCAGGTTTAATTAAAGAAAAATATTAATAAATAACAGTATTCTGTGTTCTCTAACATGGTGCTACTCACCACATGCAGTTAACGAGCAATTGAAATGTGGCTAGTGACATATGTTGAAATATTTTTGCTATACTAGATGATGTTAGGCTTCTAATTTAAATTAATTATCCGTTTGTTTAACTTTTGAATGTGGCTACTAGAAAATTTAAAATGACATATGTCACTTGCACTACATTTCTATGAGACAGCACTGCTCCGTATGATTTCCGCAAAGCACAGACTGTGAAGATGGTTCACCAAAACCTAATGGTCGGGAAACGCTGATCTCAGGTAATAAGGCCCTGGCCCACTGTCAGAGGAGATGTAGCATCACATGAGGGCCCACAGGACGTCAAGGGACCCCTGCTGTTTGTCAGCTCATGCATTAGCCAGGGTCACACAGGTGCTTCATGTAGCCTGGAGATAGTTACTGCCGGCTACATGATGCCTGATTCCGGACTGTTCAGAGACCCGGTTACTTAATTCTACTCCTCACCCTGTCGGGGACCCTCTCAGTGACCGAAGTTTGCCTGGCCGACTTCCAGCTGTCATTGGCATGGATTTCCCTGCCACCACCTGGGAATACCTCCGGAATAGCCTGTGCTATCTGAACTCCAGCTCAAGGAAGTCTCTAGAAAATGCCTTCAATTTGCCTCAAATATGTTCTCCTATTGGCTCCCCTGGCCCTTGACAGGATGGTTTCATATCTTCGGCTTGAGCTACTAACGATTTGGACAGTTCTCCCTGTTTAGCCACATGGTGATTAGCAATGTGTGGCCTATGGGTCCTCCCGCACCCCATTCACTCGCCCAGGCTCTTGATTCTCTCCTACGTGGATATGAGAGCAAAATGGTAATAATAGCTCAGGTGTCTCAGCTCGAAAAGCCGGGTACATACAACAGTGCTCAGAGCTATGGTGGGATGTGGAGAGCATGCTTGAGGAAATCAAGCAAATACCTATGACAGAATCATAGTAAGATTTTCTTCAGCGTACACAATGGATTGCCAAGCTTTTTCTTTGTTTCCTTTTTGAAAACAAATTCCGTGATGTCTAGGGAAAACAAAGTTAATAGAACCCTCCATTGAAGTAATGAGTTACTGAAATTTTTACTCTGAATGGTGGTGGTGGTACAGCTTGATGGATTTAAAAGGAATTTGGAAAGTTAAAGAGAAAAGGGTCGTTGTGAATGTCATTTGTGACAAAATCCAATATGGCAACTGGCACTCCTCTTACTTAGCTCAACAAATCCTTAGTTGACATACTCCGCGTCCCCTCTCCAAACACTCAAATGTCAACTTCTACCCTGAACACCAAGTTTGGAACCTCCAAAAACTTTTGAAGGCTTATCTGTTCCAGGTGACTTATCTTTTCCACACACCACAGAGCGAGATGAAACTTGAGCCATATACATTATTGAAACGAACACTTTAAATTAAAGAACGGTCAAACACGCAGCTTCATAGGAAATCTGGAAGTATGCCACCCAACAGTAAGGACAAATGAGATGTATGTTAACATTTCAGTGAAAGAAGTACAAATTAGGCATAAGAGAAAAGAGAGGCACCGCCAGCCCTTTCCCCATGTTCACAGCACCGTACAGGCTCAGAACCGCATTCTGAAATACGGACCATTACAAAATAAATAAATAAAAAGCATGTGTTCCTTTTTTCAGGACTAATTACTTTAGAGTCCCACCTGAAGTTTTTCCAAATGGTCTGAGTTATCTGATAGAATGCTCTTTTATTGTGACTAACAAGAATCATTGACTAAAATCACTTGTACACCTGGATATGTTTTCTCACCTTTCCTCAGGGTAAACTCATTAAAATAAAGGACTACCACGATTCCCCTGTAATTAGAAGCATTTGCTATTTTTTCCCAAATAAAATGCGGACATTTACCTCAATAGTTTCAGATTTATATTTGTACTGTTGTGGTTTCCAGCTCGTATGAACCTGGGGTTCCCCTACTGTGCCCGAAGCCTGTATTTTGTACCCCGGCTGCGTAGTGAATCCTTCTGCACCGTTTCGGGGTCAGGACTATTTTGTTCACGGGAGCAGTCCAGTGTGATGGAATGCCATTTCACTGCCTCTGAACAGGCTCGACAACTTGTGTGCTGACCATCTGGTAAACAGAAAGCCAGCGTCAGGGCGCTCACACAGCTGCGGTAGGGCCCCCAGCTTTTCATGTTTGTGTTTGTTTTTCTTCCTTAGGAGAACCTATGGCTTTATTCTGGAAATGTTAAGCAACCTGACAAGAATGATTGCAATTAAAATATATACACAGTGGACACCACATGACAATGGACTGCACCCTGGAAACTGGAGGGGAGTCTCATTGAGGATTTCAGGGGCGATTTGTCACAGACCTCTCATGTCCCACGTTTTCAATTGATCACCTCCCCAGCATGCACCTCTCCACTGAAGTAGGAACTTGCGGGGGGGCGGGGGGCAGGCCCACCTATGTGACCCAAGCATCATGAGACTCCAGCTGCCAGTCTTGGGAGCCTCCAGTGTGTCGGGGGCTGACGGGCATTCCTTTGGCAGCTCCCAGGGGTGCCTCTCTGGGTTCCTGTGGTATTTACTTCAGGCATTCACATTTCTCATACGTGAGGAGCACATGGTATGAAATGTGCGTCGGCGGGGGAGAGCTTGGGCAGGCAGGGAGCAGGACACGTGTTTCCCTGGGAATCGAGGGCCTAGAAGGCCCGTGGCCGGAGCAGCTGCTCTGGCTTCTCTGTGGACGATGACAGTTGTCAAGTGGACATGGTCTTCCTTTTACTCCAGAAAGGCCTGGCTTTCCAGCACGTGGCCCTTCCCTGCTTGTCGGCTCAGCGTGGACACACATGGCACTGTGAGTGTATCTCCACGGAGTGTGGCCTTCAGACGTGAGCTCACGAGGGCTTGCCGAGGTCCAGGCTGGGGAGCCCTGTGGCAAACTGGTTACACACTCGAAGGCGTGCAGGTTTCAAATCACCGGGCAGCACCTGTCAACAGAGAGCTTCAATGATGTTCAAATAGGACCTGTTGATACCAGCCCAAGGCGCATTTACTCGCGTGCTGGGTACATCGAAGGACAAACCTGCCCATGTGACATGTTCAATGATCATTTGGGCTATTTTTCCCTCTAACATTTTAATCATTGACAATGCACAAGCATCTTACCTGTCAGCGGAGACCAGGCGTTGGTGAGCTCATTGGCAGGAAACACAGGTTGGCCCTCAGTGAAACGTTTCCTTCCTCTGATCCTTTAACAATTAGGGGTGGGGGATGAGGGGGTTGATAAAGCAACAGTCCAGTTAGGCTTCAGGCATTTCTTATCATCATTGCACCTACATTTAAATACGTATTTCTGTATTTTTAGAAGGAACTGTTTCCAGAATCTTCCCAGCAAAGTCTCAGAACACCCAATGCGACTGACTGTGTGGCATAATGAAGGCAGGTGTTAGGTTACACCCATTGTGTACCCATTACAAACATGTGTGTGTAGGCATGGGTAGACACACACACACAGCATGGTATAGCATTTGGATGGCCTATTCTGTAAACTGCAGGCTTGAGCACTCAGCAGTGGGAACAAAGTGCTGAGCCATCGCTGGATCGGGAGCCAGGTGCAGGGCCCCTGCTTGGGAGACAGCTGTCATGCTTCCAGACCTGCAGGCAAAACGGGACCACCTGCTCATGGGAGTCACGGTCTCATTTGAGTCCTGATTTTCTTCTGTGCTGCCTTTTTCAGGAGGCATCAGCTTCAGGGACGACAAACCTCACCAGAAGGCCAGCTTTGGGATTCAGTGAGTGACCAGGGAAAACCATCTCCTGTCATCTAGGGCAATCCTCAAAACTTAAATCAGTGCCAAAGCTTTAGTTGAGTCAAAGTTCACCCTACTCTCAAAAATAACAGCTTTCCTTTTCCCCTGAGGTGAATCCCGGGAACACAAGCCCAGGAACTTCCCTGAACATTTCAACAACAAAGCACCTCTGCCAGCCCAACATGCACTCGAAACGTGGAGACTACGAGTCCCTCTTGCAGCAGAGAAGGAAGGCAACATTCCATCGCAGTTCGAAAAGAAAAGAAATACAATCTCTTACTCCAGAAGTTTGACTGGAATATCTACGGGTGTTGTGAGTAAAAGTGGCTCTTAACCCAAAGGCAAGTCTCCATGGTATAAGTGATTCCCCGACATAAAGGAGAGAATTTGTTTCTTTAGAATAGAAATCATTTTAATGCCCTTACAATGAAAGCTGACTCAAACACAGTCGTGCCTTGTATCTAAAGCCACAGGAGAATGGTACAGCTCCTTCTTCAAATGCAAGCTCAGAAGTTGTGTTACAGAAAATATGCGTGTGGTCTGGGTAGGGCTCCCCGATTTTCTCAGTAATTCAGTGTAGAGATATCCAATCATTTGTCCAGCCATAGATGTAATTCTACTAGTCAGAAACAACATGGAGATAATAGGGAAAATCCTTCAAGACTTACCTGGTGACTGTAATTCATTTTGAACTCTTAATTTGTTGGCTAAGGTGAATTAACCTATAAACAAAGTATCTGAGGAAACTGGTTGGGTATTTCTAAATTGCTACAATTTCTGTTAGAAGTGGTTTGTTCTCAGAGTTTAAAAAAATGAAAGAAAAAAGAGAGAATATCCTCTATTTCTGAAGTATTTATTAAGTGACAGGATATTAAGAAAATCTATCCAAGTATCAGGTTCCTATTACGTGTCTGATTATGCATAACGTGTACCCAGATAAACTACCTCCTTTGATATTTACAACAAACTCAGAAAGCTGAGATTTAGATCTAGGTCTACTTCTAAATCTGAGATCTTTGGGAGAATCACTTCTGAAGTTTCTGCAAATATACTTATTAAATTCCTCTGCTGAACCCTCCTTGATAGAGTGGAAACAGCCCTGAATAAGATAAAGATTTTCTTACCTCTGGGACAAAAACTCAAGAGCTTATGACTGGGTCTGTTAAAAATGCTAAATCTTTATTCACGTAAAGCCAGATCTTAGAAAAATACCAGAAATATCTAAGAACATTTATAATTTAAAAAAAAAGAGTCACACACTTTGTGGTTGGAAGCAAAGACAAGTTCTAACAGACAAAAACATAAGGATATTCTTTAAGTCATTGTTTCTCTTTCTAGCATATGAAAGGAAAAACACAATAATGAACTAAGATAGAAAGTTCAGACAGATTCCCACATATAAGTTAGGATTTAATAGGTGTTTCAATGGAAAGGCAAAAATATATATTATTGGAAGAACACAGGATAATATTATTGGAAAAGTGAATGAATCCTCATCCCTATCTCCTTGCCTGCATCAAAACAAAAGGTAGCTAGTGGTTTTAACTGTAAACTGTAAAACTCTAAAAGTAGTTCGGAGAAAGATGGACTTACATTTGTGCATACTCTTAGAGTGGGGAAAGTTTTTCTAAATAAGACATAAAGGGCACAGAAATTAATGATAAACTTGACTATATAGAAATCCCATCCACAAAAATTCAAACAAGTAACAACATGAAGAGAAGGCTTAACTTTGATAATGTAGAGACAAAACACTTTGATAAAGAAAAAACTTTGATAATGTAGGGAGAAGAGAGCTCTCCCTTCCCCCAGCCAAGGGCCGGTAGCCTTGTGGGATCACTTAGTGCGACTGAGGGTAGAGCTTGGACAAGGGAGCCTATGTCCTCTCCCGGATGTGTGTTTGCTGAGCCTGAGGTGTGTGGGGGTCTGGCCTGGAGCACGCTCCAGGGAAACGTGTGGGAGGCGGTTCTTAGAAAAACTTACTGTGTCCTCATGGAATTCAGGACCACGGGGGAACGTAGAAACTGGTACTGTTCTTGGCCTAAGAATTTCTGAAAGTCCTATCCTTGACAGAGGGACCCAAGACCATATGGTGAGAAGAAACCATGATTTGTGTGTTCTCCTATTCTTCCTGGATCTCACAGAGCAAGGAGGAGCTTTGGAGACCCCATGCCTCCCGACAGTGGACTGCAGGGAGAAAAGGAAGCGACCGCTTCCTTGAAGGGGTGTGGGTGCCTAAGCTACCGGCGGGAATCACAAGACTATGGATCCCTTTTGTCCTAGGCACCAAAAGGAGTGAGCATCATATCTTACCATGTACAGTTCAATAGCTGTCTCTATATCCCTTCAAATAGACATATACATGAGTACATGGATTTACAGAAATGGTACCATACTATACATATTATTGCATAATTTTCTTTCTCGGTATATATGGCTCTGCCATGTGGTCAATAGATGGAGAGAATCCATTTTAAATGTCTGCATACAATTACATAGTATGAACCAAATATGGAGGGGCACTTCTTTCACCCCTTTCCCTACTGACACATGGTAAGGTTGAGGCAGTGTACTGTCCACAAGCACTGCTGTAACCAACACCCCTACCCACCTAGCCTTACACCTACTGCAACAGTGTCTATGAGACAGTTCCCAGGAGGGCATTGCAATGTCAAATATACATTTTTTTCCTTTCCATTTTAATAGTTATTGACTTTAAGGAGGAAATAATCAAAGAATGAAATGGAACCTCGTTTTCCTCCAGGATTTTTCTTTGGTTTTTTAATATATATGTGAGTACCAAGGGCAGAACCAATCTGTCCTATACATTGTTTTCCCAAACTCCTTGTAAACACCAGCGTGTGGTAACTACTACAACAACCGTACTCATCCTTTCACCATCATCATTTACTATTCCTTCTGGACCTGTCACTTTTAAAATTGCATGCTTTTAAAATTTGCAATAGATCTATTGGTACTTCTAAATTTTAAAACGTCTAATGTCACCCAGCTAAAACCAGTGTAAAGGCCAGGCCTTCTTGGAGATGTGGCAGCGTGTGTACAAAGGGACCTTCATGGAAACAAGCCATCGGGCAGCCCCGCCCTCTAGAAAAGCCTCATCACACAACAGAATCCATAATTTGGAAAGTGTACATAATTATGCACTCTGGACAACCTCATGAGGTTGCTATGAGGAAAACCTGAGACAACAGATTAGAAGTGCATTGCAAGTTATAATGCCAAACTGAAAGAAGAGACATGATTTATATTACTGTCTCCAAAATCAGTATATCGTTAAAGTGAGTAAACAGAAATATTCTGTAAACAAATTATCGAATGTATTAATATGATATTGTTGGGCTATCATCTTAGTATGATGTGCTGGCTTTTTATCAGGTATAACCTTCTTACTGTGAATTTCTCTCAAAAGGTTTGTCCCATGGAACTTGATGGAGAAACTGAAGGATATGTGGGACTCCACCCCAAAAATGCCATCCTCACATGAAGGACCATGAGACAGAAACTGATTCCCAAAACTACCATTTCATAGAACACAGCCATGAATTTCCCTTGGCCATTTTGCATACCAATCTTCTAATGTGGAATTGAGTGAAGTGAAGGCATTTTCTGAAGGACGAAGCGCATGGTATTAAAGCCCCTGCCACCCCAGGGGGTGTGTCTGATGCAAGAATTACCCAGCGTCTCAGAGGAAGTTATTGCCAAGAACGCCATTTACTACATTCCAGAAAGCATATATGTACTGTTTCAACGTGACAGGCTCAGGCAAACTTCTAAGAGATGAGTTGTCTCGAGCAGAGTTTTGATATAAGATAAATAGTAAGGCAGGTGTGTAATCAGTCTAAATATCAATGTTCTTTGACTTCTGCTCTAAAATGGCTACCTCATAGTCTGCTGGAGAGTATGGGCAAAAGAGGACACACTTTCATTACACTGCAGCTGCTGTCACAGAGCAGTATCCAGAGCCCCTCAGCCCCTTGATGTGATGTGCAATTCATAAATCATTGGTTATTACTGGTGATTATCAGCATGACATGCTTACAATCCACAATCCACAAAGTGTTGTTATAAGACCTTGAACATCACATTTCTGATAATAGATTGACATTTGAAAAAATTGTCTTTTTTTTCCGACTTAGAAAAATAATTAGCCGCATTTAAAGATTAAATGAGAGAACTGAGAAGTCCAGAAAGTTCAGACTTAGATAACAGAATAAAATAGAAAATGTTACATTTAACTCCAATGTTCTTGGAGTTAATTTCTGTTTTTAATGTTACAGAAATTAATATTGAGAAAAGAAATCAAACACTAACAGATGTAAATTTTTCGAATGGATAGTCAGATGTTTTGATTTTGTTGATTGGCCTTTTCCAAAAGTTTTTAATGGTTTCTTCCTGTTTATTGCATTGAATGTATTGCTTTCCCGAGGCATCACCACCAAACAGCTTTGTTTCATACTTTCAAAGCTACCTAATCGTTAACACAATTTTACCTTATAAAGTTCTCCTAAGTGAAATAAAAACAGTTCCTAAAACTGAAATACAAATAAGACAGAATTCCAAGCCAAAGCAGTCAGTTAGCCTCAGTAAGAGAAAATCTCATCTCCGTAGAGTCCACTTACACAATTTGTATACTTTTCCCATATTTCTCCCCTTTCTACTCTTTTTCCACAAAAATGTTAAAAATTTGTGGAAGAATTTTATCAAAAGTCAGTACCACATCTTTGCAAACTTGGCTTAAATATTGACAAAATTAAGTCAATTTGTAGCTTGTCATGTGAATAATTCTATGTGAGGGGAAGAATCCAGTTTAAATTTTTTCAGTTAATCCTTCTTTTTGGAGAGGTTTGTGAAAAGTCACGTAAAAATGGGCATACTAACCAGGTAAACGAACAAGATTGAAACAGCTAGCTCGAGGAGGGAGGAGCAGGCCCTTTTTCTCTCTGACTCTCCCACAACTTTCTGTGCAACTTTCCAAAAGCTCTAAAGGTTTCATTCCTTGAGATGGAAATGATCATTACTTGCTAAAGGGAAAAACAGTCCAAGTTTCGTGGTGTCAGTATTGCTATTTCTGAAGTGACATATGAAAGCCAACCGAAGACTGAAATTTACCTTCAATGAAAAAAATCATCAATAAAAGCAACAAAAATTGATTTTTTTTCTGAAGCGCCAGAAACCTGTCAGAAAACACTTTGAAATGGAGCAATTTAGGCACTCGTGCCTATTTTGGAAGTTCTCCAGCTTCTTTGCTTTATTTATTTATTTATTTATTTATTTATTTATTTATTTATTTATTTATTTATTTATTTTGCTTTCACAGAATGATTTTATCCTTTCTTGTGCTTCCAATTATGTAGCAGTAAATTACAATGTTCCATGTATTGATAAATTTCATCAAATTTTTGGAATACTCACAAGTTAGTACACATGGCATGATATTAAATTATTTTTTCCTTTCTCCCACCTGCCTTCTTTCTTCCTGCCTTCCTTTTCTCCACGTTCTTTCTTTTTCCCTTTCATCTGTTCATTTGTCATTGGCAGCTCCAACACCACCTTTGTGCCTTGTGCATATAATCCTGCACAATCAACGAACTTATGACAGTTCTGATGTACTTGTGGGAAGGGCCGCAGGATTAAAGAGAAATCGCAGAGAGTCTGGAGCCCAGTTTCCCTGAACGTGGTGAGAAGGAACTGCCAGTGCACAGTGACAGACAGTATCGGGGCAGAAGCCAGGTGTGAGGAGCCCGGGAGCCCTGGGGGCCCTTCCCAGGCCTACAGAGAAGGTGACGGCAGTGCTGGGAGGGAGGTGATAGGATAAACTGGGATTAGGCAGGGCAGGATTTTGTGGGTGCTGGTAAGGATTTTCCCAGTTACTCTCAAAAGAAATGGAAGCCATTGACAGCATGAGCAGTGGAGCCATGTCACTGAATCTGAATTGCTGTCTTGGTTGTTGTCTGGAGTACGAGTTCAGGGAGGCAGGGGGCTGCAGTTTGAGAGGCTTTGGGGTCAGACCAGGGCAGCCTGAGAGACCTGCTGGTACTGCAGACAGAGGTTCTGGGTGCCATCAACACTTCCATCACAGCCAAAACCGTTCCATAAGTGAGACCGGCAGAGTAGAACAAGGGAGGAGGAGGAATTGCTAATTTCTGAAGTTGGAGGCACTTTTTATCCTCAAGATCAGGATCAGTGAGGAAGAGATTAGCAATGGTAACACAAAAAGAAGGGCACAGGAGCAAGATAAAAGCCAATGAACACAGGACCAGAAGTCAGGAATCAGCTTCCGGCCAGGCTGGCTGCGCTCTGGCCGTCCAAAAGGAACACATCTCCCCTTAACTTTCTGGCAAGTTTTATTCATCCTCCCAGGGCTGTCCTGCAAATCAGTGCTGTGACCGCTCCCTACACTTGCTCCAAGCACACGGCCCCGTCCCGTGCTCTGTGCCATTCTGAGTCCACACAGATAGGTACACCTCCCATAGTACTGCTGGTTATGAGTTCCCTGACCAGGCTGGTTTGTCTTATCCATTCCTGCAGACAGCCAAATCTGACATCTAGTAAATCTGTATGGACGTGACATTGATTAGACTTCACATCCGCACCTTGTCTCCTCACTTAACAAATCCTTCACCACTGCACCCTGAGTTCCACGATTCTCTATGTTCTCAGAATTCCTGGTGTAACACAAAATTATCATACAGAGTGATACACAGGGTCACTTTCTGTGAATCTTCTGTCCTTGTCATTTACTTTGTTCAGATAAATGTAGCTGTGTTCTCACTTCCTTTTCTCTATGCCTAAATGAAGTTGAATGTGGATTTTGTCCTTCGTGTATGGTGACACAGATTGAAGAATTTCTCTGGAGGCAAGTAGGAATTCACCAAACAATGTGATGGATTGTTTCCAATAAAGGCATGCAACATCCGTCCGCTGGCTCTATGTGTAACATGGGGCCAGAAAAATATAAAGTTAAAATGACTGTAAAAATAAATACAAAAATGAATCTGAATCAGGGGAAATTTCCAAACAGTAAAAACTGTTTCACTATGAAAATTCTTCCGAAGATATTTTAAAGTGTGCTTCTCAAAGCCAGAGCCAGTGACCCATCTCGCCAATGCGTGCAGGAAGAGAGGAGGGACGGACCATCAGCAGCGCTTCCCGCCATCTGGTTTGGTCTGGGTTCCCCACACACCATTGTAGTCAACGCAGCAAGATGGCAAAGGTCATAGTCACTTCCTCGGGCTCCTTATGTAAGCAAAAGGAGGGAGTGAGTGAGGGGGGCAAGGTGCTGATTACAGGAAAAGAACACAGAAGCCTGTATTACCAGAAGCTGTGCCAAGAAGTGAAAGTCACTTTCATTTCTTCAACAAAATTCCTTCATTAAAACAACAACAACAAAAATACCAAAAAAATACACTCAATTCCTTGGCTTTAGGGCAGCAATTGTAAAGGGTATGAGTGGACAGATTGCAAAATACCATCAGAACCTGAAACTTGACAGATGTCCACTATGTGACAATGCTTTCGTGCCCAAATGATTTTCAGATTACCCAGCACATCTCAAGTAATAAAACAGAGTAATGACTCAAGCTCCTTTATTTATTCATCTTATGCCCGGTCTGAAAAGCCATAAACCTTACACTGATGGATGTAAATCGTTTCAGACAATTAGTTCCAATTGTCTGATAGCAAATTTGAACTCTCTGCAGTTTAATAATCAGAAAGCCTTGGAACTCAGATGGAGATGACGTCGGGAACGAAAGCAGGTGCTGCTTGGGAAGCAGGTGGGCAATGACCTGACTGTGCCAGGAAAGCAGGGCTAGAAACAGAGCTGCGCAGCCCAGACACCTCGGCACAAATGGTACAAATCAAATAGAACACGCAACCTTCTGCGTACCATTGGATGGTAAGAAAATCCTTGCAGTGAGTGAGCAAAAACGTGATGTCTTCCTTGAATGCCTCACCCAAGATTCTTCCTGTAAGTAGAAGATGCTTTTGGAGAATGACAAGGCCTGCTCTGTAAGACACACAAAACAAAAGGTCTGTTCTTCACAGACAGCCTCTCAGGCGAGAAGTTCTACTGGGAAGCTACCTGCACACCTTGCCCAGTGTCTTGCACTGGCCCGTACTGGTAACCGTGTAAGTGGGCTCATTGACCAGCCACTTGTGTCGGCACAGCATTTTAGGTCGGGAAAGAATTCCACATCTGGGTTGTGCTAGGATTCTATCTTATCAATGCAAACAGCGACAACCTACAGGAGTTTTAGTTGCCAAAGATCATACCCCTCGTAGGTGGCAACCCTTAGGTAAGACCTGCATCTAAACCCCAGGCTGGCCTCCTGCCAGCCACATGCATTCACTGCTTGTTAAAAAATAAAGTACATCCATCAATGCACTAGATTGGACCTACAGGTTACAGCAAAAAAGAACAACCAGAAAATGGTGAAATAATCCCTTCCTATGGATATTATTATATCAACCAAGGTAACAAGGACACAAGAAGACATTCGTTCTAACCCCCATTCTTTGTACAAGCACACACACACACACACACGCACACACATACACACACATCTCTCTCTCTCTCTCTCTCTCTCTCAAAAAATCCATGATGCTTAAGACCCCTTGTTCCTCCCTGTCATCCATGAACTGGCTCATTCTGAGCATCTGAGAGACGAAATGCATTCCCTCCTGACATAGCCTGCACCCATCTGGGAACCTCTGACTATGAGAGATCCATTTCATCGGGACAAAGCCTGTCGCCCACTGGTCAGAGCACTAAGCGCTTGGGCTGACAGCCTGCCAAGCCCAGGCCTGTGACAAGCTTGTCAAATTTGAAGACATAGCTCGTGAATGCACGGATCTTCTCTTCTCCAGGGCGAACATCTCAGATGCTGCAGCCCCTCTTATCCATGCTGACTGTCCTCTGAATATACCCCATTCCTGTACTCAATGACGCAGCCAAGGAGTGCAAAACTGCAGGTGTGTTCTCAGTGAGGAACAGGAGGGCGGTTCCTTCCGTCCGCCTGGCGGCCATACCAGCAGTCAGTGCACGGTGCGGCTGCCTCCAGTAATGTTAAGGCAGACAGAATTAGCTGCCAGGGCTGTGTGCTCTTCTAGAACCAAATATATGTATATAATATTATATATGTCACAGTATATCACAACATATTATATCATGTCATACCATATTATACAATGGACATATACGAGGTCTGACAATTATGTTCGCGAACTCATCCTAGAAAATGTGCTCCATACCTCATGCTGAATATCACTACAGTCACCTTCGAAGTGCTCCCCTTGGGAAGCCATGCACCCACGCCAGCACCTAGTCCACCCTTCAAAGCAATTTTGGAACTCTTTTTCTAGACTGGCCATCAGGGCTGTCATTATATTGCCCTTGATGTCCTGAATGTCATCAAAATCTCTTCCTTTCAATATT
The DNA here is from genome assembly GCF_964194185.1 of Rhinolophus hipposideros. Lineage (NCBI taxonomy): Eukaryota > Metazoa > Chordata > Mammalia > Chiroptera > Rhinolophidae > Rhinolophus > Rhinolophus hipposideros. The sequence goes on along the minus strand of NC_138058.1, from coordinate 75,007,093 downwards.
TCCTTTATCTTCGGTAAAGAAAGAAGTGACTGGGGGCCAGACCAGGTGAGTAGGGAGGGTGTTCCAATACAGTTATTTGTTTACTGGCTAAAAACTCTCTCACAGACAGAGCCGTGGGAGCTGGTGCATTGTCGTGATGCAAGAGCCAGGAATTGTTGGGGAAAAGTTCAAGACGTCTAACTTTTTCACGCAGCCTTTTCAGCACTTCCACATAGTGAACTTGGTTAACTGTTTGTCCAGTTGGTACAAATTCATAATGAATAATCCCTCTGATATCAAAAATGGTTAGCAACATGGTTGCCACAAGTTCACCAACTTAATTGTCAGACCTTGTATATATCATGGAAATACATAAAATGTACATATATTATATACAGTGATATGGACTTTTCTTTCATTAATTCATTAAATCCTCAAAGAATGCTGTCCCTACCAGCTTAGTGGCATCCCCAAATGAAAGTCATGCCTTTCTTACATTCACCCAAGTCATGGCAAGTGCTGCACAGGACAAAGGCGTCGTACGTTTCTCTATACATTTTTATTATAAATGCATGTTGATGCATTGAGAGCCTAGCTCGTGATCCTGCAGGCATTTCCATTCCTATGTGTGTTATATTTAATATGTTATATGACAATAAACTGTGGCAGATCCCACTTTCCTTTCGCTTTGGGACACATTGGTGTGTCACCTGACACACTGAAGGGTTGTGATTTCTCAGAAGTTTTGCTGCGTCTTCCAGGAGAAGTGACCTAACAGATGGCTTTGGTTTGTGGCTGCTCTGGCTGGGGAGAACCTGGCAGGAAGATTGGGGAGGAGGGGACAGAACCAAGCAGAGAAAGGGGCGCCTCTGCAACCCCGTCCTTCTCTCCTGTGACAGGAAGTTTGTCTTGCCTGCCGTCTCTGTGCAGTCGGAGCACGTGAGTTACGTGAGGAGCTGGCCCAGCAGGCGGACGTCCAGTGAGGCCGGGGCAGCCGGGTGGTGTCGGAGGATACAAGGAGGACGGGGCTGGGGGCTGGGACCCTGTGCCTGGGGTTACCGAGCGGAGGAGGAAACTCCAGGACCACCCTGAGGAGAGGAGGCAGCTGAGAAATGAATGTGGACATCGTGGGCCCAACGCATAAGGGGAGGAGCAGCAAGAGCGAGACAGTGAGCCACACCTGCCAGCAACACGCAGCGGCAGGGAGGGCTGAGTCAACTCTTGGCAGGAATATACGTGGGATGTTCAGTGTGCGTGGGTGTGCGTGTGTGTGTGTGCGTGTGTGCGTGGGTGTGCGTGCGTGGGTGTGCGTGTGTGCGTGGGTGTGCGTGTGTGCGTGTGTGCGTGGGTGTGCACGTGTGCGTGTGCGTGTGTGTGTGCGTGTGTGCGTGCGTGTGTGTGCGCGTGTGCGTGTGTGTGCGCATGTGTGTGTGCGTGGGTGTGTGCGCGTATGCACATGTGCGTGTGTGCGTGTGTGCGTGTGCGTGTATGTGCGCGTGTGTGCGTGTGTGTGCGCGCGTGGGTGTGTGTGTGCGTGGGTGTGCGTGTGTGTGTGTACGTGTGTGTGTGCGTGTGTGCGTGCGCGCATGTGTGTGTGTGCGTGGGTGTGCGTGCGTGTGCGTGTGTGCGTGCGCGCGTGTGTGCGCGCGTGTGCGTGTGTGTGCGCGTGTGTGCGTGTGTGTGTGTAGAAAGCAAACCGCATGTTCTAGGTAAGGAGCAAGTCCTCAATATATGAGATTTGGACGCCTGTGTCTACAGAGATAGCTGGAATTAGTTAAAATGCCTAAAGTAAACTATTCAGTGAAATACAAATTTACTCACGCTGCGATTCCATTATTCTGTGGTAATCGGTTTGTCTCTGGAATGTCAATCTGAGAACTCTACTTAGTGATTATCCAAGGTAATGACACCTGAACAGAGGTGAGCCTCACTGACCATTGTGTCTGCCTGGCAAGAATCCATCAGAGGCTGGTACAGAGCTGGCCGTCTAGGCGACTGCCAACGCACCTCGTAAATATTCTAAGTGGGCCACCAAACAGGGAGGTGAGGTACACATCCTACCTCAGCAGCTACCTGCTGTCTGGCGTGCTATTGGCATGACAACGTGTCAGTGACAGAATTAGCCAATAGTATATCTCATTTTCAAAACTACATCATATACCGTAGCTGAGGAATGAGTAGCAGTTATATGAACACACAGAATATCAATATGCCCAAGACAGAACCATCCAAATACTTCTGAAATTATTCACAACCATGTAATTGCTTCAAGCAGCCTTTCCATCTCTCTGTCCATCACACACCAATATAAAAATAATTTTTCATGTGAAGAGGAAATACAGCCAATGAAATAATCCAATATTGTCCTATTTGCTTGATGTTTTAGTTTTTAAAAACATTTTTTCTTATCTACTTAAGTGTCTGCAACTCTTCAACCATGATATGTAATATGTCTTTCTGTCAAATAAATGAGTTATTGAATGAATAAATCTGATTCCAATATTTTTATAAATGATTTGTCTTGACTTTTATAATACTGACTTTTATTTAAAAAAGCAGAGTAAATAGACTACACATTTAGAACATCAGATTCTTGAAGGAAGGGACTACACTTTTCAATTTTGTGCTCTCAGTAAGTGGCACATAATAGGATCAATAAATACTGTTTGATGAATCGATGGTTGTGTGGATGGATGGATGGATGGATGGATGGATAGATAAGCTGGAAGCAGCTATGTTCAGAGTAGTAATGAGTGTTCATTCACACTCCAACATATCTTGTCTAGTCCTATTGACTGGAACCCACAACAACCACTTAAGTACTTTACTAACCATGAAATAAAAGGCATCACATTCCTAAGATAGTGTAAAGGAATTTGCAGAGATGAAGAATCATTCTATTGGCTCACTTTGAATTATAACTTTCCTATTTGTATTGGTTATATATCAATTTATAAAAAATAGGCAAACTTAAAAATATACAGAATCATAGATTGTTAAGTTTGAAAAGGGCTTTCAGGAATATTCCATTTGTATCAGTGAGAACATAAAAGACAGAGATGTACCATGTCCTTGGCCCCCTAGGCCATTGGTGCAAAATATAGGACCCGACATGTCACCAATTCAATTATCTTCAGTTTTGTTAACTTTTTTTAATTAGAAGTTTCCTCTGATTCTTCAGAAAATATTTTTATTTTCCTCAATAATTTTAACCATACAGTTCTTCACACTGAAGGGCACTTTTTCCCTTTATTTCCTAACTTGCTTGAGAAAAGTCCTGCTTACAAGTCCTGAAAGCTGGGAGATAATCCATGAATAAACGACTCTAGGCTGCTGAACTCACGGCTTCTCTATTTTAAGTTGGTGCAAAAGTTATTGCGGTTTTTGCAATTATTTTTAACCTTTTAAGCCGCAATTACTTTTGCACCAACCTCATACACTGCCAAGTGCAATCTAGGATGCGATTGGAAGAGGAAGAGGCCCTCGTTTAAGCCCAGGCTACCTGAGCAAAACGCACGTGACCTCACGCCAGCGTCAATGTCCCACTCAAGGTCGCCACCCATAAAATAGGCACGAGAAGACTTAATTCAAAAGGTCGTGAGGAATAATCCAATCGTGTGATGATTGCAAGGTGCTCTGTGAATAGTGAAGACTCAGAAGGGGGTTAGGCGCCGTGTGTACATCTCACCGAGGACCGGATGTGGGAGGCCCAGCTCGTCCTCACGCCCTTACCGGTGGCCTTGCTCATGGATGTCCCTGACCTTGTAGAGGACAGTTTATAAAGACCCCGTTTTCCTCAGGTTTTCCAAAGCAGGCCCCACCACGTGACACAAGTGTGGTTGACTACTGTCTTGTCTAGAGAACTCATAGTGAGCACTGTTTGGTGTCAAAGCAGTAATTAAATGCAGCAGAAAAGCCAATCAGGTCCTGTGATCGTTAACTTCATTACTGTCCTCTCGGAGCCACCTGCCAAAACATTAGCAGCCGCTAAAGCTCCGCTGCTCGTCCAATCAGAATACAAGTTAACCGGTGGCCCTGTCACAAGCATTACCAGCGGAGTTCATCCTGTGCTTTGTACAGATTAGAAAGAATGCCTTCCGAGGCTTTGGGAGACTTCAACATACTTCTCACCATTTAATATTCCAAGTCTTTTTAAAAGCAAGATAATATGACTCTGTTCCCCATCCCTTACCCTACCTCTTTACTCAAAAACCAGTGCCAAATTCTTTTTCCAAACCTGTTTTTCCTGCACAGATGGAGATACTGTTTCACAGATTTTGATATTAAAATAAAATGAAGTTTACAATCATACCATGAAGGAAAAAATGTGTCTATGTTCAGGAAATGTCCCATTCTTGCAAAAAGCATACTTGTTTGATGTGCACAATCTATGAAAATAATGAATGCTATCCAAAGGTACCTATTTTCTGATTTCCGCATCTATCTGTGATGGTCACCTGAAGCCATATAGGCACCCGGGCAAGATGTGCTCGGCTGGAGGAAGGGATGATGCCATCTCCTGCCTCTCTGCTAATGGGACACAGTGTATTCCTGGACAGAAAGAAGTGCCCACAGGAACAGAGTACTGTCTGACGTGGGCCCTCGCCCGGTTCTGCTGTGATAGCTTCAGCTGTGTTGTGATCCCATCAGCATCGGTTACGCCTCTAGGATGGGATGTGGAACTCCTGTGCAGGTTGGTGTCTCTGTGCTTATTTCCATTTTATCTGGCATAATCTGCATTTACTTAATCTTCATTAAAACAGATTACAATAGCATGCTTAGCAGTTTAAGGAACCATGGAACCCTAAAATGAATAAACATTTTCTCTTCACGAATCTGTTCTCCTAGAGCCTCGCACCTGACTGTCCATGAACGAACATTTTAAGAACACCATATGGACAAATAATTGCTGCTTCCCAGCTGTATTAAAAGCCTGGAAAAATAATCTGATCCCCAACTCCTTCTAGTTTACTCTCATTCACTGGCTAAATGGGCATATTTTCTGTTCATTGTGATTCTTCAGATAGAGTGAGCTTCTCTGAGGTGACAGACAAACAGCAGGGTATCATGAATATGTATGGTGTATCTGAGAAAATAAATTAACAGGGGCCAGCCACTCTGGTGATCCTCTCCTGTTGTCAGAGTGAGGGTGTGCAAGCACTGCATGAATTTGCATGACAGAATCCCGTCCCGACCAACTCACTTCATGCACTTGGATTATTTTAAGCACTACAGAGCAGGCAGATAATTAATCACGAAATCACCAATACTGACATTAAGGAACAAGCATTATCGCTGATTACCACTTAAAACCTGAGCTCGGGGACACATCTCAGAAAGTGGAGGGAGGGAGGGTGTTGAACATGTGATTCCCTTGGAGTACACTGATCTGGGTGTCGCTGAGAAGACGACAAGTTAAGGAAATTCCTTCCTCATCCGAATCGTCTGATTTCAGTTTTGAACCGCAACAGGTTTATTTTTAATGACCAGTCATTTATAAATGGGACCTGTGAACTAAGTCTGAGGCAACACATATACATTTTCCTGATAAGTGAGATAAGAATGCCAGTAGTTAGTACCCGGCTCTCCTGGGTCAGCACAGGTCTTGGCCTGAATAATTTGGGTAATTTGTATAAACACCCCCAAACATAATATTGCTAGGGTTTAATGTTACAAATTGCTTGTCACCAAATTTCTATAATAACCCAATGTGGATCTTCTTTATTACACAACATTTTCAATTGCTAGCTTGCTTCCTATTTATTCAGAAACGGTTAACGTGCGGGCTTTAGGGAGCAAAAACAACGTCTATTCACGCTTCTCTGTCTTGAGCATCTGCAACAACTCCTGGACTATGATAAGCACTCAAGAAATACTGGTTCTGTCAACTTTATAGAATCAAGAGAAGTGGGGATAAAGTATGTTATTCAAACCAAATACAGCCTATTTGCTGACAAAAGGTACGGAGACAGTAGGAAGAGCCTGATTAGACTTTGAATCCAGACAGCTTTATGAGTCACAGCCCCCAAACAAGTTATTTAATTTTTTGGAGTCTAATTTTTCTCAGCTTCCAAGTCTCTGAAACTGTTTTTTTTTTTTTTTTCGTTTTCATTTGTAACAGAGAGATGAATATTTGCTGCAGAGGACAAACACAATATTAAAAGTAGAATGCTAGCATGGTGATTAGTTCATATTAGGTAATTAAGACACTGTAACTATTATTAATAGAGCACTAGAAACAGAAAAGAGGAAAGGATTTGAAAAAACATACTTGGGAGACAAAGCTCTTAAAACTTTGTAATTAATGGAATGTGGGGAATACAACACAAGATAGAGCCAATAGTGACTGCCAAAGCTTCCATCAACGTTTGAGCAGATATTATTTTTGGTCGACTGGGTTAGTGTCTCAGGTTAGAACTGCCTCTCTCTGCCAGGTGACCTCGATTACACTACAGAGTCTATGTCCCACACCACTGAGGCTGGGCTGTGACTAACACAATGTTGGCAGATGGTGTTTGAACAGAAGCTTCAAATGTGCCCTTGTGCTCTGCCATCAGAGGAGCATGCCATGTGCAGCTGCAAGACCAAAGCCAACATGAGGGTATGTACCAGATGTGAACTCCATCCAGACACACCTGGAACCAAGAGCAGCTTGTCCCAGGTGAGAGCAGAAGAGGTCCTGCAGCCTATGGAGCTGTGAGCCAGGCAACGGATGTTTGTTATGGTAAATCACAGAGTTTTGAGGTTTGATGGTATGCCACACAAAAAGACCTGTGAATACAGTATTAATTACATCAAGATAAAATAGGCAGGTATCCATGATTAAATATTGCGGAAAGGAGATACATCTAAATTATACATAAGCTTCTTGGCAAAGCAGGTTGCGATGACAGTCATTGATGGGAAATATGGATCATGCTGCTTAATTTTTCAATGCGGAACATAATTTACTATTCATTTTAAAGGAAAAAAGAGAGAATAACTCATGTGCACAAATATTCTTCCCTTCCTTGACTATTTGATTTATGTCACTTATTTTTTGACATAGAAATTAAATATCATGTAAAGTTTCAAGCAAAGATATCAGATCTGTAATTGTGTTGGTCCATTTTGGATTTTGGCCCCAAACTTTTCAAAGAGTTTCCTTTTTTTTTTTAGCATTATTTCACTTTTCAGAAGTTCTGCAAATTCCCCATTGACCTTAAAAACTGCCTATTTAGGTGCTGTTCTTTATGGACTAAAAACAAGATGAGAAAAGTGTTTCATTTATTTAATAGACTTTATTTTTTAGAGCAGTTTCAGGTTCATCCATTAAATGAGTATCATACAGAGTGTTTTCACTGACAAAACTCCTCTGTGCTCTGTTTATCCTTCCCCACCAACCCCTGGCAATCACTGATGTTTTTACGTCTCCATAGTTTTGAGTCTCCTAGAATATCATACAATTGGAAAGACACAGTAAGTGGCCTTTTCAGATTGATGTTTTTTATTTAGTCATATGCATTTAAGTTTGCTCTTTGTCTTTTCATGGCTTGGTGGCTCATTTATTTTCAATGCCAAATAATATTTCATTATGTAGATGGACCACAGTCTATCGATCACTACTGAAGGATATCTTTGTTGCTTCCAAATTTTGACGATTATTAATAAAGCTGCTATCAACACCCATGTGTAGCTTTTTGTGTGGACGTTAGGTTTTTAACTTTTGGGGGGTAAATACCAAAGAGTGTGATTGCTGAGTCATATGATTCGTTTTATAAGAAATCACTGAACTGTCTTCCAAAGTGACTGTACAAAGTTTTTTTAATTGTTATCATTAGGAATTTTTTAAGGAGATTCTGGCATTAGCTTCTTTTTTTTTCCCTTGTAGATAAATTTTATTTTCCAAAGGTTGTTTGTTGCTTGTCACTCTAGTTGCATTGTGCAGTGGTATTCACTAAAGATGGTCAAATGGATCAGATTTATTTCATGTCATCCCTCTTTCATGATGATAATCAAAGAAAAAATATTCCATGCAAATGTAGAAGGTTTTTAAAAATAAAAATATTATACTTTAGAAATTAATGTCATTAAAATTTAGAATGATTCATTGCTTGCAAGTGTTGATGATGCTGTTCCTGGTTCCTTTCCTGGGAGCGACCCCTCCTGCCCCTCCCTCACCACATACACGCTGCCGTGACTCACCCGTTGGCTGTGGCCAGTGCACCCTCACTCCCAGAACCCCCATCTATGTCCAGCCCTCACCGCTACCGAATGCTGTCCTTCCTGGCGTTTCCATAGGAAACAGCACATATTCCTTTTTTGTACTAATCATGATATTGAAGTGACTGATTCACGTATGTGTCTATCCCACTGGGTTGTAAGTAATATTAAGGCAAGGTTTGATATTCTCCATTTTTAAGACAATGCGGGAAGCAGCAAGACCCTGTTCTCTAAAGGTCAGTTTCCCCGCTTTATCTTTAGAAGCTTTAGAGCCACCATGTTAAGCTGTGGGAAGCACTGCCCACGGCAGCACATTCTGGGACTGGACAATCTAACAAAAAAACACAGGATTTGGTAAAAAAAAAAAAATCTTTTAAAGCATAATATTGGGTACAATTCCAATAAAAAAACAGATTAGAGCAAAACAGCTGAAATAAAAACCAGGACGAGGCTCATTTCCCTTCCTAGTTGGCGAATGAGTAATACTTTCGTAGAACACCAGCCTTTTTGAAGCACAGATTGAAAATTGCTATGATACTGTCTTTCCTCCATTGTATGTTTTTAGCTTCTTTGTCAAAAATTATCTGTCCATATTTATGTGGTTTTATTTCTGCATTCTCAATTCTATTCCATTGGTCTGTGTGTCTGTTTTTCTGCCAGTATCATGCTGTTTTGATTATTGTAGCCCAGTAGTACAAGCTAAAGTCAGGGAGTGTGATACCTTCAGCATTGTTCTTTTTTCTTATGATTGCTTTGGCTATTCGGGGTCTTTTGTGGTTCCATACAAATCTGATGATTTTTTGTTCTATTTCTTTTAAAAATGCCATTTGGATTTTGATGGGAATTGCATTAAATCTGTATATTACTATGGGTAATATGGCCATTTTAACTATGTTGATTATTCCAATCCATGAGCATGAAATGTCTTTCCATTTCTTTGTGACTTCTTTAATTTCTTTCAAAAATGTCTTCATATAAATAAATAAAAGCCTCTTCAATAAATGGTGCTGGGACAATTGGATAGCCACGTGCAAAAGAATGAAGCTAGACTGTTATCTGTCACCATGTACCAAAATTAATTAAAAATGGATCAAAGACTTAAGCATAAGACCTGACACAATAAACTGCATAGAAGAAAACATAGGTACTAAACTTATGGACCTTGGGTTCAAAGAGCATTTTATGAATTTGACTCCAAAGGCAATGGAAGTAAAAGCTAAAATAAACAAATGGGAGTATATGAAAGTTAAAAGCTTCTGCACCGCAAAAGAAACCATCGACAAAATAAAGAGGCAACCAACTGAATGGGAGAAGATTTTTGCAAACAGTGCTTCCGATAAGGGGCTTATATCCAAAATATACAAGAAACTCATGAACCTCAACAAGAAAAAACCAAACAACCCAATTGAAAAATGGGCAGAGGACCTGAAGAGACATTTCTCCAAAGAGGACATACAAATGGCAAATAGACATATGAAAAAATGCTCAACATCACTAATAATCAGAGAAATGCAAATAAAAACCACAATGAGATACCGCCTCACCCCAGTCAGAATGGCTATCATCAACAAGACAAATAGTAACAAGTGTTGGAGAGGCTGTGGAGAAAAAGGAACCCTCATACACTGTTGGTGGGAATGCAGACTGGTACAGCCATTATGGAAGGCAGTGTGGAGGTTCCTCAAAAAATTACGAATAGAATTACCACATGACCCAGCAATACCTCTCCTGGGTATATACCCAAAAAATCTGAAAACATTTATCCACAAAGACACGTGTGCTCCAATGTTCATTGCAGCTTTGTTTACAGTGGCCAAGACATGGAAACAACCAAAATGTCCTTCGGTAGATGAATGGATAAAGAAGTTGTGGTATATATACACAATGGAATACTATTCAGCGGTAAGAAAAGATGAAATAGGACCATTTGTGACAATATTGATGGATCTTGAGAGCATAATGCTAAGCGAAATAAGTCAGACAGAAAAAGCAGAGAACCATATGATTTCACTGATATGTGGTGTATAAACTCAAAACAACAAAAGAACAAGACAAACACATGAGAAACAAAAACTCATAGACACAGACAATAGTTTAGTGGTTACCAGAGGATAAGGGGAGTGGGGGGTGGAAGATGAGGGTAAGGGGGATCAAATATATATGGTGATGGAAGGAGAACTGATTCTAGGTGGTGATTACACAATGAGATTTATAAATGATGTAATACAGAATTGTACACCTGAAATTTATGTAATTTTACTAACAAATGTCACCCCAATAAATTAAAAAAAGATATTAATAGCAGTTATCTTTGAGGATTAAGTTTAAACACAATTTTTATTTATTTAATGTATCAATTTTCTATAATGAAGGATCACTTCTACAATAAAAGTTATTTTGAAATTACTTTATAAAAAATTGCTATGATAAATTGATGTTTCCACGATTAACATATTCTCCTTCCCAAATTTCACATTTGTATATCCATAAAGTTCTATAGACATAATGTTTCACACAAAGACATAGCAAGAAACCAAGCGTAGTTCATGGAGAAGATATAGGCAAAGGGAAGGGCCGTAAACAAAACTAAGAAGACACCAGAACAAAGAGTGGGATTAAAGGAAGACGCAGCATGAACGTGCCAAAGATAATGTCAAGAAGGGGACAGTCCCTGAGAGGACACTCAGTGCTCATTTTGACCCAGACTGAGGTGAGTTGAGGACTTGAACTCATAGGGTTAGGACCTGTCATCATGCCTGCTGTCCCAATACTGAGGCAGCTACTTCACACAGAAAGCTACTCCACTCAGCTGTCCCCCTATCCAGCGAAATCCTGGTCACAGTAACATCATATTCACCTGAAAGATAAAACTGACCCCTGAACTAAACTTCTCACCGTGCTTTGGGACTGGGGAGGAAGCCAGCTAACTTAAGGAGGTTCCCTTCTTATCATCACATGATTCCATATGTTTCTAATTTGTTAAGGTGAAAGGTCCGATAACCCTGTGAAGCCACAGAAGAGCCAACAACACTCCCTGGCAGGAAATCACTAATCAGTATATCTCCATTTTCTCGATTTTGACTAATGAAGGTTTTGGGATATTATTCCAACCAAAACAAACAAACAAACAAACACCTGACAGTGTTCTGGCAAAGTCCCCAGAGCAAGAGTGTGAGAGCTTCACTCCATTCCCAGCCCAGCAGCCTCATCCTCAGTCAGACGAGCCCCAGGTAACAATAATTCCACACCTCTCTTCATGCTTAGGACCTTAGGAGAGGGGCCTCCCTCTACTGGCAAATGGAGCCTTAAAATTCCTGTCCACTCTTCATTCTACAACTACTAGAGTCAAGCATTTTCCATCAAATGAATTCTGTGGTGTCCATTCTGAAGTGGGCAAACTGGAAGCGCCTCTTCACTTCATTCCCTGAGCCTATCACGGAGCACAGTTCACCTTCTGGTGAAATACCCTCCAAGCTAACATACTACAGAGCAAGTTAACATACTACAGGTGTTCCACTCGAATCATGCCTGCAAGGGGTACGCACAAAGAGACAGAACCCTGCCTGACTTCAGCCGACCTACTTATTTGTTGCATGATTAATATAATCTCAAAACATCCACGTTGCAAGTTTCTGAATTTAGCCTGTCCTCATCTAATACCCAACTCCTTTCCCTAATATCACCAGATGCTGTCCATTCACTATTGAAATGCTCAGCGCCTTCCAAGGCCATTTTAAAAAATCCATCCTCAAGTTTAAACACAAACGTGTTTCCCAACGTTTGTGACCATTTTCCCCCATCCTAAACCCCACTCAAAACAATTATTTGAAAACAATAATCGTGCATTCTTGGGTCTTCTTTTCTTTATGCTAAATATCCTCAAATGCCTAAAATGTTTGTATGGCTTGTTAATATTTTCAAGGCATGCAGTTTGATTTCTTTTCCCCCCTGATTTTCAATATCCAGTAATATTGTTTCAGATTTCCACCTGTTATACTACCTACATTTTGTGGGGGTGATTCAAGAGTTTTCCATATGTTCCAAGTAACTTAAATAAATCATTGAGTCTTTTAAATGTGAGTGTTTCTGTTCAGTAAAGGAGGGGCTGTGGCAGCTGTTTTTGCTCTGGCCCTTTTTTCTTGCTTTAAACCAAGATTTTAAAAACAGAAGTCGGATTATGACCTCTGATTCTCAGGTTTGGTTTTCCTCACTGTGTGACACGCGGGATTCTTTGTAAAGAATCTTTGTGCACAATCTTATGGGTTCTTCTTTTCTGCACCCACATCCCACAAGTCAATGGCTGGAGTGTTACAGGCTTGGGAGAGAGTGTGACAGCAATCCAGCTCTTGTCTTCCAGCCACTTAATATGAAACACATATCTGAGTGGCTCTTATGAAATCCAAGGATCACCACAATGATATGGCCTCAAAAAACAGCCTCATGGAATGTCATCTGTAGAAAAACAGACACATTGCTCAAGAAATTCATGGTGTCCTAGAGGCAGGTCCTGCCAGTTGGTGAGACCAAGTTGCAGTGGCTACTTTTTAACTACTCAGGAATTCTGTGAGCCATTTCTTAAACAACTGGCAGGTTGACATCAATCGTGGTGGGAACATTTACACCACAGGAAGGGGCCTTTCATTCCTCCTACAGGGAATCATTGTACTAGCTCCTCACTGGTTGCTGACATCTCTTTCAATATTACAATTACCTGTCTCCACCAGAGAATCCAGCTCTGTGTCCCTGAGGCGTCCGTGGTGAGTAATGAGTTGACTTCTCTCCCATGCACTGGAATGTTACTTACTACCTATATACCATCTTTGGGAAACGTAAGAAAATAATCACTCAAATTGTTTTCTGTGGCTCTTAATGTTTTGTAGAAATTGATGAGCTAAGACTGCAATTTAAGAGGTTTGAATAAGAACAGAAGACTGAACCCAAATAAAGTTACAAAATAACAAATGAAGTTATAAAAGAACAAACAAAGGTACTGTATTGAAGGGTCATACAGCCTATCCCTCATTGTCTTTACTCGACATACCCAGCAAACAGAATTTTCACAGGCGCTTCCATGCCTTTATTCAGGCCATTCCCTCTGACTATTTGAATCTATATCTGTATCTATATGTAAACCTGTTTAAAAGTAAACATTATTTTAGAGACAAAACAAGTCAAACATATCCATATGTTTATAAACACAGATTTAATTTTTATGTTATATGTACGTGTATGACAACCATTCCGTAGCACTTTAGATATTCTGAGGTGAGTAAAGACCAGGAGCCCCACTGAAGACGAGGCTTCTGGAATTAGTCTTTGATTAGAGACACAATGTTTGCTCATCACAGGATGACTTTCCATAGGATTTCACACTCTGACCTTGGATGAAACACCGACGTGCCCCCCCCCTCCCGTTCCAGAAACATTGTAGTCAGAGGGAGCTACATGAAGAGGACATCAGACTGGGAAAGGACTGAGTGTTTTGCCATCAGAATTAGAAGAGGAGCTAGGAGTGTTCAAGCCTGAGGTTAGTCTCACAGCTGTCTGAAAAAATGCAAGTCAGAAGGGATAGCAGGCATTCTGTGTGGCTTCCAGGTCACAACAGGAAGTAATGATCAAAGTGACAGTGGGAGTGTGATAAGAAGTGAGGAGGTAGAGAAAGGAATGTCTGAGGTCTACGATTACTAGCTTTAAGATCCTGCAAAATTACTTAAATTGAGCCTTTGCTTCCTCCTCTTAATAAAAAGAAAAGAATTACTTATTTCGATGGCGTGCATGAGGTTAGACTTAGAAAGTACAGCACAGATGCTGACACAGAACAATGGTCCACATATTCCCCCTGAATATCAATGAAAAGAACGTTACACATTTAGTTTCTACCTGTCCAACATGGAAACAACTCCAAAAGCCAGTACCACCTCTGTTAATAACCATGCTGAAGATGCCTATATGTTCTGCCTGCTTTTGAGGGAATTTATAAACTTATATAAAAAAAAAAGCAAACAAACAAACAAGCAAACACACCAACGTAAATACCCAGATTTTATAGCAAAAGTATTTGGGGAAAATATTCACACAAGAATGGTGTGTCCTCTTCTTATATCTTGAAATTCGTTCTCTTGTTTGATGCCATCTCACCAGTTACTGCTGTTACCACCAAAAGCAAGCTAACTGTAGCAAACAGTGCCTTCCATTTAACACGTGTCCTCAGTCTTGCTCTGGCCATGTTTGACTGAGTAATTCTTTGTTGTGGGGCTGTCCTGGGCAGTGTGAAGTGTTCACCAGCAGTCCTGTGCTCTACCCACTAGATGCCAGCAACACTCCTCTTCCAGGTGGACATGAAACAAAATGTCTCCAGACATTACCAGTGTCCCCTGTCCCCCTGTGAGAACCACTGCTCTAGACTAGTGGTAACTCATGTCTTTTCCCTACATTGTTATCCAATACTGGGTTAGAATACAGAGATTTTACTGGAGGTTCAATGAAAACAAAATGGTAACAGTCAAAAAGAGACACATGAAATTGAGTTAATGCATTTTAAAATGCATCTGCTGGTTCAACTCCATCTTGAATTCCCTTACAAGTTCCGGAAAAGAGGCTTCTTCCATAATCCCCGCCCAATCTTCGAGCAGAGGCCACATGTCCCCACCAAGTAGGAGCACCCTCCCAACTACCTAGACTACTCCCCAAAACGCTTGATCAAAAAACAGAATGAGACAGACTTTCCTATTCCACTTAAGGTGGGAATTTCAAATTTTTATTTCTTGGTGAAGAACTTTCCTAATCCCCGATGACAAATGCTGGTAAATTCTACCTTCCTCATAGAAATTCCACTTTATTTGGCTTTTTCCCTGGGACTTTAACGGGACAAATACTTGTGGACATAATAGAACACGGCCCTTATTCCTTCAAGAAGCACCTCCTAGACAGTGAGGAAGATTGTCTCCCTAGAGACCCTGGAACCCTAAGTTGCCATACTGACAAAAAACTGTAAATGATAAGTCATCATTCTGGTTGCTCCAAAAGGAAATAAAAGGTAGTTTAAGTTAGACAGAGCATGGCCGCTATAAAAAGAAAGCAAAAGCATTGTTTTCAAATGTCTTCTAGTTCGTATCAAGATTTTGTTAACTCTCCAGAGAAAAGTGCTTACCACTACTATATACGCTAGTATCGTGGATTAGCCCTTTAATTATCATCAGATATCTTCAATCCTATAAAGACATTTAAAGTTTAAGAATGTTGGCCTATGCCAATATTGGTCATCTTAAACTGACTGGTCTTACTTGGTGTCCATTACGTCAGTTCATCACATGAAAACATTCAACTGGCAGACCAACTTACTTTCTTTAGAAAATACAAATTCTGTCTTTTTGCTTTGTTTTTTTTTTTTCTCTTTCTTTCTTTCTATGTTTCTTTTCTTCCTTTCTTTTTTCTTTCTTTCTTCTTTTTCTTTTACTTTCAAATGAGGTTAATCATTTTCAGACTCGCTATTGTGCTGTACTGAAGGTTGTGTTCTTTAATTTGGTTTCTTTATACAGGAAATAGACATTGTTCAATGGCACAACCAAATGAAGACATATTTTTTTCTTTCTTTCGTTTTTAAAAGAATATATTTAATGTTGGAAATAGCAAACATACTGAAACCATTAGGAGTTAAATTACTAAAATGCTTTTCAAATAAACTGCTCAGAAGTCTTTGATCTCGTTAGCTGACAATAAAATGACGGCCCGGGTGCTTAGACACGATGGCGTGGAGGATGTGTGTGCCATGCATCACAGGCACACTTACCCGTGAGCCAGATGGGGCAGAAGACAAGTAAGAAGCCCTGAAGGGAATTCTCAGGCTGCTTCAGAAGCCCGCCGCTGGAGGAGATGGAAAACGTGGCCTTTCCGCCATTTTGGACTGCTTTAGCTTGCTGAGTTGGCCAAATTCTATTAATTTTGGCCAAATCATTTCATTCAAAAATAAAAAAGGACTCTGAGTAATCTCAAAACTTAGAAAAAGCAAGTGGTCCTGAGAAAGGGAAGTGTAAGCACCCACTGCTGCCCCCTCACACTCTCAGTGACCCTGTGTTCCCACAGGGTCCCCCTGCTGGTCCTGGGCTGCCCAGCACCCCCAGCCTTCAGCCCTTTGCATATCCCTGCCCCTCGTCCCTGGAAGAATTAGTGGGCTTGTCCCTGAGCCTGTCTGAGCCCTCCTGGGCTGTCTGACTGCCTCAACACATCCAATGCAAACCCACAGGTAATAATGAATCACATATGCACCCGTAGGAGGCACTCAGCCTGAGAATCACAACCCTGGCAGGAGGGTGGGGACAACAGTGGAGGTGCTCTACAATATAAGCATGGGGGGAACCCCACCCTGTTCCAGACACCATATACCCTGCCTCCAAGTCCATGATTAAAGGTTGAAGCATGCCCACGTGGGAATGGCAGGCCAATACAGCTGGGCATGGGTGAGTCAATGCTACACTGTATTGTTTATTTGCAATGTCATGTAGTAGAAGGCTGGTGATATCCTAAAGAGTCAGGACAACACCCTCATCACGTGGTGCACTTCCAAGGGGCACGGTATCACACTGAGCATATTGGGTAGCTGTCTTTTGTCAAGCAAATGTAAAACTGTGTTGAGGGAGAGTGACAACGACCCTACAATGCAGCCGTCTGCTGCTTTATCACAGCTCTCAGCAGCTCTCCAGTGAATATTTATGCATGCATGTTTCTGACTGATAATCAAACTCAGAACAAGTCCTAATTGGTTTTCAGTGCATAGAGAAGTGCCTTATTAGCTTGGCAGATGTCCCACTAATGTTAACTTAAAAGTATTACAAACATAGCAAGCTTTAAAAAAAAAAGAAAAAAGCTGACTTTGGTTGAGTCTTAAACATATACAGAGAACAGGGTGTCCTCATGTCCAGATAGAATTTAAATATGACCTGTCCCAAAGGGGAAAGTCAGCTTTGCCTGGCATGGCGGTGGCACATATGAGTGCTGGGAAGATACTAGCCATGGCATTTGAACTTGTACATAGAGAGCTGGGAAGATGCAAAGTAATTAGAAATTTGAGCAAAAGAATCATTGGTAACATTTAACTGAAATATTTCCTAGCTGCATTTATCACTGTTCTTTAATCATTAATGTTAGCCATCAACCTCTCACTCCCAGTAGCAGCCTTCATCTTCCAATGCAAGAATGTTTTTCTTAAAGAGAGCTATTTAAGGAACTTAGAATAATAAGAAAGAAAACATAAAATGAGCATGTCTCCCTGCCCTTATTTTGTGCCTTTTACGTAACTGCATTGTAACCGGTGATATTTAACACATTCATTTGCATCCTTTCTTCAGCAACAGAAAAGAGGGAGCATTTTAAATTGCCATCGTACCATACGCCTAGCACACAATCTGGACAATCGGGCTTCCTCAAAACATGTCTGCTAAACACTGAATGACGAGGAGGAGCACAGAGCTTTTTAAGGAGCAAAACTACTCTGCATGATACTATGATGGTGGGTACATGTCATTAAAACAGTGGACTCATGTCATACGTTCGTCCCAACCCATAGAATGCACAGCAGCAAGAGTGACCCTAATACAAACTATGGGCTTTGGGTGATGATGACATGTTGGGCAGGTTCGTCAGTTGTGACAAATGTACCCTCTGGTGGGGACGTTGATACAGGGGGAGGCTGTGCGGGTGTGGGGACAAAGACATACGAGAAATCTCTATACATTCCAATGTATTTTGCTATGAACCTAAATCTGTTCTAAAAAAAAAAAAAAGAAGAAAAAGAAAATATGGTTCTTATTAAAAAAAATTGACAGCACTTGGAAAAAAATATTGAATAACAATTAAATTAAAGCACAGGTAAATTCATTTCCATAATTTATTTCATTGAATTTTTAAGTCTTTGATAATATCATATGCTGTCACTTACATGTGGAAGCTAAAGCACAAAACAAACAAAAATCACATTGCACACCATACAGATATATAACTTTTATTTGTTAATCATACCACAATAAAGCTGGGGGGGAAAATCAATGGTGACTGCTGAGAATCAAAGAAAACTAAAAAATAAAAAGTCTGACAATTGCTGCATCTCATTTTTAACTAATGTCATAAGTGTCAGCCCTAAAGGAATCTTAGCTGGTTTAATGTTCTCGTTTCCTAAGGGAGATTTGATGCCCAGTGAGCGTCGGTCACTTGAGCGTGGCCACACAGCGTGGGACTAGAATTCCTTACTCCAACCCAGTGTTCTTTCCTACGTCTGTCTCATCCCCTGGCTAGCAACTCAATTAAAACTCTAAGACATGCCTGCATGGGGACATGTCCCCAAATGCCTGCAGATCTGACACTCGAGCCTCCGAGCCTCTGTCTCCAGCTGAGGTTGGTCCTACCAAGAAGAAAATCTGTCTTTCATCCCTCCACTGAGTTAGGCTTACATACCTCTGCTGTTTACTCAAAAGGTGTTGATTCTCCATCTCCCAGAGACACGTTATCAGCAATGTGAACCTTCCTTCAACAAACCTTTATCTCATCTTCACCCCAAACACATGAACAGCAAACACCCCTAGATGTGGTGCCACGCCCTCCTACCCCCTCCTGCCTCCCTGGTCGTCCTCTTGCTTCCTCCTGTTTGCAGAGGCCTGTGCCTCTGGAAGCTCTCCCAGTTCTCCACGGCCTCGGGACCCTGACTGGTGTTTTTCAAACTCTGGAAGTCCTGGACCGCAGCATCTCCTTCTGTGGAAGCTGCACCCATTTCCTCACACCCCGTGCTCACACGCCCAGGGGACGTCCAGAAGTGTCAGCCAAGTGTGACCTCCGGGCCCCTGAGAGATTCTGTTGCTGCTACTTTCAATTACTCTGAAGATGCTTTACTTGTGCAAGCCTTGTCATCTTTCTTGGGTATTTGTCTTGACCTCCATCCATAAAGTATAAGAGCTTCATAGACCGAAAGAATCTCGTGTATTTGTTTATGCAGGAGTGACTATCTGAATTGCTTTAAAGTGTTTTTGCAAGGGCACTGATCAGTCTGAGCTGGGTCCTGGCCACCCTGGACAGACACCAAAAGCACTGAACAGATTCTTACCACCCACATGCCAGGCCTGCTCCTCCCCATAGCAGGGTCCACTACTGTGTGTTTCCCTAACGCTTCATAAACTGTGTACACATGCTGGTGATTAATTGGATACCCATGAATGCGCCTTGACCTGGCCACTGCAGGCGGGGCTTGCTCCGATTGTCAGTTGTATCCTGACTTTGTGTTTTACAGTGAGTTTTAGCATATGGACCCCGTGGTATGGTTAAGGACAGGTAAACGACGGGTCATGACAGAAATGACAAAATAATGATGACAGTGTCAGAAAGCCCAGCTCTGTATCTACTCTGAGAGACCCTGAGAGTGGGTCTGAGAACGTGGGCCCAGCTCCCAAACCGACTCCACTGTCACCTCCCACACGGCCTGGGGAGGGCAATCAACACATCATGGGAGTCAGAGACTCTGGAAAGCTGGCTGCTCCTGTGAGCATGGGGGCCTCAGACCTGCGTCACTGGGGCCCGAGAGTCTGTTCCACTCCACCCTGAATGTGTCGACACCCAGCACTGCCCCCTCCCCCTTATACTCCCAGACTGGCTGTGTTCACATGACGAGGAAATGGAGGGTCTCTTTCAATACCGTAATATTTCTTCACTAATAAATATTAAAATGTTTTGAACTGCTCAAAAATAGAGATAACAAATCAGATAGTAATTGAAAAGTGATAATAAAAGGAATGAGCCACACGGGGGTGAGTACGGGAGGCGCCTGGCTGGGGGCACTGGTCAGGGGTCGTGTGTAGCTCAGACAAAGGACATGTGTGGCCTGCAAGGGGTCCTCTTAGTGCTGTTTGGTCCAGTTTGGACAACACACATTATGCCTTGGTTTTCAGTTTCTATAACAGCAAACACATCTGGGTATTTTCAAAGCTTTCTGAATGAGATTTAATTTAATGAAATAATTTCCATTGTTGCTTCTAACAAAAATGGAACAATGTCTTATCTTTATTTGGAATCATTTTAAAATGCTTTAAAAGAAGATATGTGATTTGCCAACTTTTTATTAAATCTCTGTACTTTATTGCATAGCAAAAAAAAAAAGAATCTAATGGTATAAATACAAAAATTGGTTTAAAGCTCTTTGCATTACAAAGTATACCTATCATCATCTGGGCTATTTTTAAAATATCCCAAGAAGAGGGGCAAATTATATTTCAAATCACCCCCACTTGAAACAAGATTCATTATTAGGAGTTCATAGAGCTGCTCTAATTAATAACTGCTTCAAGTGACTAGACGAGACACCCATGTTCCATGTGTGAGGCCGAGATTAAAAGCCTAAACCAGATTCCCACTGAAGATTTCTCTGTACTCCGAATATGTATTTTAAGCCACTTTGTCACTGTCCCCTCTATCGAGATCTAACAATTCCTTCCCAGCATGAATGTTAAATGTAGATCGTATCCTGCTTGCTGCTGTGTTCCTGAATATGTATTTCCTTTTCTGTATACAAGGTGTGGGTCCCAGCTGCAGCGCCCACACTGAGTGGGGCTATTGGAGTAAATCAGAACCAGGAATCAGGGGTGGGAAGCTACTCTGCTCGCCGGCCCCCTTTAGCTGTGAGCTGATTTTCTTATCAGCTCCTCCCACCCACATCTAATTTATCCAGATCCATTTCAGAAGCTAAACCTGCATAGATCAACTCTATGAATGGCATGCATGGACTTGCAATTGTTACAAGCACAAGAAGCACACCTGCAGTTAGATCAAAGAGGAACGTGCCATGTTTCCCAAAAAATAAGACCTAGCCAGCTCACCAGCTCTGAAGCATCTTTTGGAGCAAAAATTAATATAAGACCCGGTCTTACTTTACTATAATATAAGACCAGGTCCATAATATAATATAATGTAATATAATATAATATAATATAATATAATATAACATAACATAACATAACATAACATAACATAACATAATATAATATAATATATAATATAATAATACCAGGTCTTATATTAATTTTTGCTCCCAAAAATGCATTACAGCTGTCCAACTAGATCCTATTTTCAGGGAAACAGGGTAAGTCTCTAGGATGACAGAGAAAAAAATAATACATTGTCGACAAAAACATGGAGGGTAGAGCTCCCTTTCTGCCTGGTGGGTAGATTATAGAGTGTTACATCTCTCCTGAAGAGCTAGAGAGTGGAAAACACAAGCTATTAAGTGTGTCTAAATGCTAGCGATCAGATTCTGTCTCCCCCATAGCCACCGATCACACGCCTATCAGGGACCACGTTTCTCAAAGCCTGCCTGTGGGGTCAGGAAGGCAAACATTCCCAGACTGTCTATCCAGGTCCCCACGGAAGAACTGAAGCGCCTGCACAGAGCACGGGTCAGCAGCTGGCTGGCACCAAGGACGGGAGAGGCAACACTCCAGGTATAGCTCACCTGCCCACCGTGTGCACACAGCTACTGGTGAATCTCAGGAATGCTAATGATGGATTTGTGGAAAGCCAGCACAGCTTCTGAGAAAAAGCTCAAACCAAGTACCCAGCTTCCGAGAGCTTTGGAAGGCTTCTCTATTTATGAGGACGGTATTTGTCCATTGGAGTCTTAAATACGACTTCCCAAACTCACATGAGCACACCAATGTAAAAGCTCTGGGACCACCAGGCCAGCCCTGATGATAGTTCCAGACACCCCTTCTCCATTTGCACCTCCCTAGGCACCAAGCTTTTCCTCGATGCTCCATCAGGTCCTCATCCTCAAGGCTGTCACACACTGGAGAATAACTAGAATGACTGAGATCGTGGCACTGCCCCAGACATCTCACAAACACTGTCGCTTTGCAACCTCATAGGAAACGGAAGGAGCGTGGGCTCCCTAGGACAAATGAGGAAGCAGGCACTGACCTGACTGCTCAGGTCTACAGAGCTGATTCGTGCAGGGCTAAACAAAGCTCAGTTCTATTTGTTCTCCAAACCTGTGACCTTAACGTGTGAGACCTCTACCGTCTTCCTACATTGCCTCATTGGGCAACTGCTCTGAATGGGTGCTCTTCACCACTGGGGACCTCCATTCCTTCCATGTTCCCACAAGTCAACATCTTCTTCCAATTATGTTCCTTACCTCTTACTTGAGGTGAGAGACACCTTCTGTCCACTTCCTCCCTACTGGAATCCCATGGGACCCCTGTGCCTCACTACAGTGGGAGGAGAACTGGCCAGCAATGCTAGGCACTTGTTTAGAGAAAGATCACCAGTGACATTGGAAAATGAGACTTTCTGCAGGCTAGATCTTTCAAGAATTAGGAGTACACCTTCATCCAAAAGTCACTTATCATGAAACCTACATACTCAACAATGTGCTTTCAGTAAAATTACCCACAATATCCTGACTATGACCCTATGATTAAAGTGCTGCCAATTTCATATATGAGGAAACTACAAGGTCGGACAACCAAGTTTGCAAGTTCATCCTAGAAATAGTGCTATATGTCTCATTGCTGAATATCACTATGGTCACCTTCAAAGTACTCCCTTTGGGAAGTTATGCACTGACACCAGCGCCTAGTCCACCCTTCAAAGCAATTTTGGAACTCTTTTTCTGGAATGGCCATCAGAGCTATCATCATATTACCCTTGATGTTCTGAATGTCATCAAAATGTCTTCCTTCCAATATTTCTTTTATCTTTCAGTAAAGAAAGAAGTCACTGGGGGCCAGATCAGGTGAGTAGGTAGGGTGTTCCAATACAGTTATTTGTTTGCTGGCTAAAAACTCCCTCACAGACAGTGCTGTGTGAACTGGTGCAGTGTCGCGATGCAAGAGCCATGAATTGTTGGCGAAAATTTCAGGTCATCTAACTTTTTTACACAGCCTTTTCAGAATTTCCGAATAATAAGCTTGGTTAACTGTTTGTCCACTTGGTACAAATTCATAATTATTAATCACTCTGATATCAAAAAAGGTTAAAAACATCATTGCAACAAGTTCACGAACTTAATTGTCAGACCTCGCATATCTGAGAAGAGTTGATTATTAAGCTGGCAGGACCAGTATTCCCAGTGGAAATGGATAGAGAGCATGACACATTTGTTATGCAGACACACCAGTTAGAAAGCAAAGGGATATACTGTGAAATTTTTTAAAGGGTGCATTGTTGAGAAATCCAAGATGGCACAATAGAAAAATACTGTGCCTGCTTCCTTCCATGAACACATTAAACTTACAATTAAATTATAGAAAAATTAACCTGGAGACACATCTGAAGTCTAGCCAGGCAGAAGTCCTATAATTAAAAATATAAAGAAGCCACAACAAGATTGGTAGGAAGGGCGGAGATGTGGAACAAGTTTCACATCTGTGTGGAGGCTGAGAATCAGGAGGGATATTTCAGCATGGAGGTTCTCGCCAGAAGGAGCGAGGACTCCAGCAAAACACCAAGCTTCCAGCCCAGAGTACTGGTGCCAGGAAGAGGAGCCCCCATAACATCTGGCTGTGAAAACCAGTGGGATTCTGACCATTCAGGTGGGACAGAGGATGCGGGAAACCAAGATGTCCTCTTAAAAAGCAGGTGCACAGACGCACGCACTCACAGGCACTCACCTTGGGCTCCAGCGGAGGGATAATGACTCAGGGGGCATCAGAGACATACAGGAGGCAGACTGAGATGTGTGGCTTCAGGACATGGGCTGGAACAGTCCCTATTTTCCCTGCGTGGAGTCCTCACATGCAGGCAGCAGTCACTCCTGTGTTGAGCCTGCCTCTAAAGGTCAAATATGAATATGATTAGTCTGGTGAGCTCTGCTAGGAACGCGCCCCACACTACCACCACAAGGCCAGAGACATTTTTTCTGGGAGCAGCTAGCCCTGCCCACATTGCACTCTTTATTGGAAAACTATCAGAGTCCCTAGGCCCCAAGCAGCAGCAACTGGCCTTGGTGTGCTCTGAGACTTTTGCTGAGTCGCTCCAGGCTACATTAACCTGGTGACCACAATTCTTCCCACTCTAGCGACTCCCTGAGACCCTGCCCAAATTGTGTACCCCACAAAGCCTTTATCAGTGGCTGAACCTTAAGGGAGCCTGCAGCTGGTGGCTGGCCTCAGGGTGTCCTGGTTTTTGTGGACCTACCCCTGGCCTGGTACTGGTGGCAGCTGTCATCAGTTCACAGTGTGGCCTCTCCCACATGCCTCCAAGTTTATCGAGGCAACAAACAACTGCAGATCACTCTGTAGCTCCTAACAGGTAGTCTCCAGTTGGTCACAGGCAGTGGGTGACTTGGGCCTGCACAGAGCCCCTCCCAAGAGGACCCAGAACCAACACACTTGGAGGTTGGCTTCAGACCACAGCAGAGCATCACTCAATTAGCCCCACAGCGGCACACCTAAAGGGTGATCTAATAGGCACCAGAGCCCACTGGGTGAATGCCATTCAGTGAGGCAAGCCCTCCACACAGCATCCTATAGCCAAACCCCACAGACAATCAGCCTGAGGGGCAATCCCACTCATTGACATGAAGAGCAATCAAGGCTCAACTATAACAGGGGCGCACACAACCCACACAAGGGACACTCCTGGAGCACCCGGTTCAGGTGACCAGGGAAACTGTGCCAGGGCCCCACAGACCGCCTACTAGAGCAGGCGACCTGGGCAAGACTGGGAGACAGCAGATCTACCTAATACATAGAAACAAACACAGAGAGGCAGCTAGACTGAGAAAATGAAGAAATATGTCCCAAATGAAAAAAAAATAGAAAAGTCCAGGGGGAAAAAAAAAAAAAGAACTAAACAAAATGAAG
This sequence comes from Rhinolophus hipposideros, assembly GCF_964194185.1. Taxonomy (NCBI): domain Eukaryota; kingdom Metazoa; phylum Chordata; class Mammalia; order Chiroptera; family Rhinolophidae; genus Rhinolophus; species Rhinolophus hipposideros. The sequence continues at coordinate 74,982,077 of NC_138058.1, read as the reverse complement.
GCAAGCAACCTACCAGATACAGAGTTTAAAACAATGGTTATAAGGATGCTCAAAGAACCTAGTGAGAACTTCAATAAAGAGATAGTAAGCATTAAAAAAAAGGACATAGAAACCATAAAAAAAGAACCAGTCAGAAGTGAACAATAACTGAAATGAAGCATGCTTAGAAAGAATCACCGGCAGACTAGATGAAGCAGAGGATCAAATCAGTGATTTGGCAGACAGTGTAGCAGAAAATAACCATTAGAACAGCAGAAAAAAAAATCCAAGAAAATGAGGATAGTTTAAGAGGCCTCTGGGACAACATGAAGCATAACAGCATTTACATCATTGGGGTACCATAAGGAAAAGACATAAAGCAAGAGATTGACAACTTATTTGAAGAAATAATGACTGAAAACTTTCCTAACCTAGTGAAAGAAATAAATTTACAAGTCCAGGAAGTGCAGAGAATCCCAAACAAGATGAACCCAAACAGGCCCACACCAACATACATTATAATTAGAATCACAGAGGTGAAATACAAAGAGAGAATCCTCAAAACAGCAAGAGAAAAGCAACCAGTAACTTATAATGGAGCCCCCATAAGATTGTCAATGGTTTCTCAACAAAAAGTTTGCAAGCCAGAAGGCAGTGGCAGGAAATATTCAATGTAATGAGAAGAAGGACCTACAGCCAAGACTACTCTACCCTGTGAAGCTATCATTTAAAATCAAAGGACACATAAAGAGCTTACCCGACAAGAAAAAGCTACAGGAGTTCATCACTACCAAACCAATATTTATAAGGACTCTTACAGGGACTTCTTTAAAATGGAAAAAAAAAAGAAAAAGAAAAAGAAGAATAAAATTATGAATGATAAAATGGCAATAGCTACATATCTATCAACAATTAATTTCAATGTAGATGGATTACATGTCTCAATCAAAAGACATAGGAAGGCTGAATGGATAAGAAAACAAAACCCTTACTTATGCTGCCTAGAAGAGACTCACTTGAGATTGAAAGACACACACAGACTGAAAGTAAAGGGATGAAAAAAGATATTTCATCAAAATGGAAACAAACAAACAACCAACCAAAAAAAAAAAAAGAAAAGAAAAAAGAAAAAAACAGCTGGGGTAGCAATATTTATACCAGACAAAATAGTCTAGTCTTTAAAACAAAGGTTATAACAAGAGACAACGAAGGACCCAGTAATCCCACTTCAGGGTAATTATCCAAAGAAACCCAAATGCTACTTCAAGGAGATGTGGGCATCTGCATGTTCATGGCAGCATTGTTTACAGTGGCCAAGATGTGGAGGCAGCCTGTCCACTGATGGAAGAATGGATAAAGAGGAGGTGGCACATATATACCATGGAATATTGCTCGGCCAGGGAAGGGCATGGGTTCTTACCATCTGCAGCAACATGAATGGACCTCGAGGGTATTGTGCTGAGTGGAGTGTCAGACAGAGAAAGACAGATGCAATGTGATTTCATTTATATGTGGAATCTAAAGAACAAAAGAAACAAAACAGAAACAAACTCATAGATACAGAGAACATTTTGATGGTTGCCCTATGGGATGGGGGTTGGAGGGGTGGGTGAAATGGATTAAGAAGTGCAAATTGATTGTTAGAAAGTAATTATGGGGATGGAGGATACAGCATAAGGAATATTGTCAATAATATTGTAATAACTATGTATGGTATCAGATGGGTATAAGGTTTGTTTGGGTCATAGATGGAAGGGGGTTGGGGAGTAGGGTGAAAAGAGTGAAGAGATTAAGAAGTACAAATTGGTAGTAACAAAATAGTCAATGGGATGTAAAGTACAACAGGGAATATGGTAATAACTATGTATAGTGCCAGGTGGGTACTACACTAGTGAGGGAATCACTTCTTAAACTATGTAAATGTCTAACCACTATGCTATGCACCTAAAACTGATAGAAAATGACACTGAATGTGAACTGTAATTGAAAATTTTTTTTAAAGGGGTAAAAGGTGAAGAGGAACAGAGGTCCAAATCTCCAGGTATAAAATGAGGAAATCACGGGGATATAATGTACAGCATAAGGAATGTAGTCAATAATATTGTGAGAGCATGGTACAGTGTCAGATGGTTGGACTTATCATGGTGATCGCTTCTTTAGGAATAGAAATGTTGACTAACTATAGTGTACACCTGAAAGTAATATAACATTGCATGTTAGCTATATTTTAATAAAAACCTTTTTTTTAAAAACGGGTGCCCTGTTCTCAAAAGCTTCTCCACACATCACAGATGTCTGCTCCATCTGTCTGGAGAGGTCCTAGGTCAGGGCCCACAAACCCCTGCTGAGTCTGGGACAATCGAAGTCTGTCTCGTTCACAAACTACCTTCAGAGTCACATACACACTCGGTTCTTCCTGAGTTCTCAGTATCCGTGGAAGAAATGGATGAGCTAGGATTCGAACACTTCTCTCACTGGTATGTCTCACTGCCACCACCTCTTACTACCTCTTCCAGTCAACTGTGGCTTCAGCGGTCCTCAGCCTGGTTATAATTCATAGTCACTCATGAGGCTCTTATGGGGCTGGCAGGGCCCCTTCCCAGTCTTCTGCTTGTGGAGTTAGGCACCTGCATTCCTCCCCATCAGAGATGACATGCTCAGCAGGGCCCACCCCCTTTCCCCCCATCTATATGGTACATCCTCTCAGGAGGATGCAGTTTGGGGGTTTGTTATCCTTTTATTTCCAATCATGAGAACCAGACTTTTTAGTGTCATTTGGATCCTGATACAACCACTTCTTAGACAGCCTTTCTAAAAAATTGTATTTCTCCTTAAGTTTGTGAAATTTATTATTTCTCTGATGGGAAAGCAATGTTTCTATTGCTATTTTTTACATTTATCTTTCAATTACAGTTGACATACCATAGTATATTAATTTCAGGTGTACAGCACAGTGATTAGACATTTATATAACTTAAGTGATCCCACTGACTAGTCTAGTACCCGCCTGGCCCTATACAGTTATTACCATATAATTGACTATATCCCATGTATGTACTTCACATCCCCAAGACTATTTTCATAAGCGGCACTTTGTACTTCTTAGTCCCTTTTCAGCTCCCCGCCCCCAACCCCCTTCCCATCTGGCATCCATCAGTTTATTCTCTGTATGAGTTTGTTTCTGTTTTGTTTTAATCAAGCAAAGTGAATGTTATGTTAATCACTATTTTCTCCCTTTCATAATCTCTGAAAAAATAAGCAAACCAAAGATGTATTTGTCCTTGGTGAGTTAAAGGCAATAAGACTTCTCCACGTTCAGAATGGAGCTGCATTTGCCCTGGGAAAGCTGACATCACAGGGGACAGAGCAGTTCAAGGACAATGCTCTGAAAGGATGTCTCTGTAGACTTTTGATGGACATCCAGCACAGGTTCCCAAGTTCAGGTGCAAAATCTCCACCCTGGAGCTCTCACTTTTGAGCAGCTGTCTGGATCCCAGCATCTCCTGAGGAAAGACACACCACCTGTCCTGAAGTCTGAGGGCACTTCTAAAGTCACGTAAGACTTCACCTGGGAAAGAGACAAAGGGAACAAGGACATTGTTTTAGCTCAAACTCTGTGTCCCTGCAAACCATGAGGCTCCTTTGAAAATAAATGTTAAAAACCATAGCAAGAAAATAGAACCTCTGAAGTATGATAAAAGCAGTTACTCTTTCTCAAAGTCTCAAGTCTGTTAGTACTGGGTCAAGTATTTTTACGTAATTGAAACCACATTGTATGCACAGAGTAAAGTAGGAGGTAATGATAACAGACTGCCTCCATGTAAGTCACACATTGGGATATTAAAATTCAGATGTTAGTTCTGACTCCACTAACAAGTTATGTGACCTTGTAAGAGGTAGTTTCCTATGTATGAGACATAAAATTACTACATATTGTCAATGATCACTTCTACCGCTAGTAAATATAATTCTGTGATTGTGCAAAATAGTTGACTCTACTTACCACTAATAAGAAGAAATCACAAATGCTGTGGAAAATTTGAATGCCAGACAATAAGAACACATACAAATGCATATACCTGCCTGTGTTAAAAGTAAACAGGTCTAGCTCAAAAGGAGAGCAAAAGTCCTATCTGCAATCAGACTTCATTTCCAGAAATCCTTCTTTTAACCCCACAGATACCACGAGCTTCCCTTCCGTGCATGCACACTGCTCACAACACATATGACTGTTTAAGAACAATTTGTGTGTGTGTGTGTGTGTGTGTGTGTTGCGTGTTTTAATTTATTGGGGTGACAATTGTTAGTAAAATTACATAGATTTCAGGTGTACAATTCTGTATGACATCATCTATAAATCCCATTATGTGTTCACCACCCAGAGTCAGTTCTCCTTCCATCACCATACATTTGAAGAACAATTTCTAAATCGCGAATCCTGATGGGATGTTTCTTTGTGTTTGGTTTTCTTGATTCTTAACCATGGTGTTCTGCTTCCTTCTACATTCATTATTTTTGATTGGTGTTGGGATTGTATTTTCAAAATACCTGAAGGTGTAATTTGAGGGTTATAATGATGCCACTTTTCTCCAGACATGCATCTGTCTGCCACACAACCGAGGGTCTTTGTGGTATGGGACCACCTGAATGCAAGTTCCGGCGTGAATGCCTCTGGACAATCAGGTGACTCTGCCCGCCCTGATTTGCACCACGCCAGGTCCCCCTCACCTGGAGGGGACCAGCTTAGAGGGGCTTGATGATTCTCAGAGCCCCCAGCTTGGAAACCCTTGAATCTGACTCAACCTACTTGCCCTGGTAAGTTGCTAAAAATGCAATTTCTTCACAGCTATTTCTTCCAGATCTTCAAATGTCCCCAAGACCTCAGTAGATTTGAGTTTTGAACTTTTCTCCTCAGGTTATTGGTCTCTTCTCACTGTTTAGCTCTGTAATTCTTCACTACTTGTTTGGCACTTAGATATATTTTTATGATTTTTTAAAAGTGTCACCACTTTATAAGTAAGCTGGTCTGAATTACCTACCTGAATCATTTCCAGAAGTCTTGGCTACCTTGTAATTTCTCCCCCACTATGAAATCTTAATTCACGTCCCCATAATTTGCCCATTGGGAATATGGAGATGGCTTCATAGTTCATTTCCTTTGAGCTAGTCTGTCCTTTTATCAAGCATACCTGATGTGCCAGCGGCTATGTGACAGTTGTTAATTATCTCACAACCACCCTGAGGTAGGAACCATCGCTGTGGCATTTCAGAGATGACAAAGAGACTCACAGAGATGCTGGTAGTTTTCTGAGTGGGAGCAGGGCCTGGATCCCAGGCCATCTGACCCCAGAGTCCTGGTCATGACTCCCACGCCTCGCAGGGTACCACTGTGCTGTGAGTAGGGCTACCCGTGTGTGGCACTGCCTCCTGAGAGCTGGGGGACCAGCACTGGGCCTCCCTTCTCTATGTGTCCCCTCCCTGCTCCTCACACAGAGTAAGAGCTCAGAGAAGACGTGCCAAGTGCCCGCATGGACATGTGAGTAACTACACAAAGGTCCCATGTTTTGTCCCTCTGGACTCTGCTCGGTGGCCAGATTTGGGGAGCAATAGCAACTCTGAATTAGTCACCACAGGGCAGGACTGTGACTGCCCTTCCCAGGGAGGAGGAGCCTGGGGGCAGGGCACTGGGTGTGGTGCCAGTGACACAGCTCCCAGCACAGATGCCTACTTTCCCTGAAACCTTAGGGGCACAGACATTCTTTTTTCTCAATTAATATCAATAATTCTAAGATTATCTCAGAAGCTGTCATGAGAAATAGCACCTTTGAGGCCAAATATCAGGGAAACAACTTCACACCCATACTTTTCATCAAGGTCTATTTCATTGCAGAGAAGCTTCTTCAATGATATCAGCTTATTTCTCTTCTGTTTTATTACATAGGTCAAGTTCTTTTATTTCAATCCACTAGGGGAAATTGCAATAAGTGAGGACAACAGAGGAAAGAAGGCTGCACTTTGACTTTCCAAGGAGTCCAAAGCATTCTCTGTTAGTGTACTGTGGAGCCCTGAAGAGATGCTACCTCAGCTCTTCACGCCTGGGTGGGAGTTCCACAGATGGTCGCTCTGTGAGGGGTCCCTTCTGGTTCTCAGCCGGTCTCTGCTCAGTGCCTTTCCTCACCAGCTCTGCCAGCCATTTCTTTGTTCCACGATGTGAAGGGTGAACTTCACCTTCTTTGTGGGCAGCCTGGTCCACGTCCTCTTTCCTGTTGGCTTCTCCTGTGGAAACACCAGGAATGAGCAAACCTGGAGCATCCGGACTCCGAAATGAGGATTTGGCCATTAAAAGTACAGATAGGCTTTGATTAGCTCTGGGGATAATCAAGCCCACAGAGAACTGTTTCCTGGAATGTACACGTGATATGAAGTAAATAAAAGTAGAATAATAGATTACATGTATAAAATAATTTCAAATATACGTATAAACATAAAAGTACTTTATTTGTTCCACCAGCCAATGGGCACAAATGCCTCCCCATCTCATTAATAAAATCATCATCATTAAAACAATAGAAACCCCACAGTCTGCAGACATTCTGGCTCCGACCTGAGGAGCCTGGGGAAGGCTTGCTCACAGCTCCTTCTGTACTTTGTATGAGGATAAACGCTTCCACCTCCGGTCAACACTGGGTGGTCTGAAGAAACCGCACAGCCACTGAGAGGAGGGCAGGGATTGGGTCGAATATTTACATGAGCTGCTCAGACAGCACTGCTATTTACAGCTCATTTCATTACTTCTCAGGCGAGAATGGATGGCCAGGCCTTTGGGGCAAATCCAAGCCCTGTGCCCTCCTTGCCCACCCTCCTTCTCCCTTCTGGAGCCAAGTCCTCAGGCCCGAGGTGCTGGTCAGAAATGGATTTCAAGACAGGTAGACAGTGAATGGGTCTGGTGGCCTGGCACATGCGTGGTCACCATGCTGTGAGGCCCTTCCAACGTCACTCACTGCACCTAATGGGTGTCAGCAGCCTAGTCTCTCCTCCATTCAGTTTTTTTCTTCTTTTAAGGAATCTGATGCCTATTCACCACAGTGAGGTTCTGGAAGGCTGTGTTGATTTTGGGATGTGGGTCTTTGGCACCGGTTCAAAGGATGGGATGGTGTGGTTAATTGCCATTTCTTTTGCTTGTTCCTTAGTGAGGTTCCTTAAGTCCCTCAAATCAAATTTCCCTCCTTAGCCATGAGAATCACCAGGCATGAGTCCTTGCCTTTGACACACAGGATGAACTGGCCAGTGTGTCCATGTGCTCGAAGCCAGCTGTCAGTGCCCAAGGAACCATGAGGAAGCCGGTCCCTGTCGCGCACTGCTCCCACGTGGCACTGAACTCCTCCTGCCAGACGTGTCCAGAACTGAAGCAGAAACTGGAAACCTGCAATGACAGCAACGCTTGAATGACAATCACCAGGAGTTGTTGGAGACTGAGCAGGGACAGCAGGAGCAGGTCACCCCTGGGACTTGGGCAGGGAGGGGGCACAGGTTGTGAGCTACATCTGCATGGTGAGAGCCACGCAAGAGCTACGTAATTGATTTTAAATTATAAATATCATTTCCTTTGTGTGTGTGTGTGTGTGTGTGTGTGTGTGTGTGTGTGTGTGAATAGACTTCTTTTTCTTAATTAAAGTTAATTGGGGTGACAATAGTTAGTAAAATTACATAGGTTTCAGGTGTACGATTCTGTAATACATTATCTATATATCACATTGTGTGTTTGCCAACCAGAGTCAGGTCTCCTTCCATCACCATATATTTGACCCCATTTACCCTGATCTACCACCCCCACACCCCTCACCCTCTGGTAACCACTAAACTATTGTCTGTGTCTATGAGTTTTTGTTTATTTGCTTCTCTTGTTTCTTTGTTGTTTTCAGTTTTATATCCCACATATCAGTGAAATCATAGGGTTCTCAACTTTTTCTGCCTGACTTATTTCACTTAGCATGATAATCTCAAGATCCATCCATGTTGTCACAAATGGCACTATTTCATCTTTTCTTATAGCAGAGTAGTATTCCATTGTGTATATATACCACAACTTCTTTATCCATTCATCTATCGAAGGACATTTTGGTTGTTTCCATGTCTTGGCCACCATAAATAAAGCTGCAGTAAACATTGGAGCACACGTGTCTTTATGGATAAATGTTTTCAGATTTTTTGGGTAGATACCCAGGAGAGGGTTTGCTAGGTCATATGGTAATTCTATTCTTAATTTTTTGAGGAACCTCCACACTGCCTTCCATAGCGGCTGCAGCAGTCTGCATTCCCACCAACAGTGTATGAGGGTTCCTTTTTCTCCGCAGCCTCTCCAACACTTGTTACTATTTGTCTTGTTGATGATAGCCATTCTGACTGGGGTGAGGTGATATCTTATTGTGGTTTTTATTTGCATTCTCTGATGATTAGTGATGTTGAGCGTTTTTTCATATGTCTATTTGCCATCTGTCTGTCTTCTTTGGAGAAATGTCTCTTCAGATCCTCTGCCCATTTTTTAATTGGATTGTTTGTTTTTTTGTTGTTGAGTTGTATGAGTTCCTTGTATATTTTGGATATAAGCCCCTTATCGGAGGCACTGTTTGCAAAAATCTTCTCCCATTCAGTTGGTTGCCTCTTTATTTTGTCGATGATTTCTTTTGCTGTGCAGAAGCTTTTAAGTTTGATATAGTCCCATTCATTTATTTTAGCTTTGAAAACACAGAAATAAACGCACATAAATATGGACAGATAATTTTCAACAAAGGAGCCAAAAACATACAATAGAGATAAGACAGCTTTTTCAATAAACGGTGCTGGGAGAATTGGAAAGCCATGTGCAAAAGAATGAAACTAGACTACTACTATCTGTCACCGTGTATCAAAATTAACTGAAAATTGATCAAAGATCTAAACATAAGACCTGAAACAATAAACTGCATAGAAGAAAACATAGGTACAAAACTTATGGACCTCTGGTTCAAAGAAGATTTTATGAATTTGACTCCAAAGGCAAGGGAAGTAAAAGCTAAAATAAATGCATAGGTTTTTATCTTCCTTAAATTTCGCTGTACTCTCTAAACTTTCCATAATGCTGTATATGAGTTCAGCAATGGAAAAAAAACACACAAGTTTATAAAATACACAGGAAGATTGACCTGATGTCGTTTCTTAACTCAAACTCTCTAGGTTAGCTGCAACTCTCCTAAACAGAAATATAAGTTTACCTCAGATTGGTTTATTTGGAATTAGAGTTTGTTCATTTCTTACCTTTTGGTCATCTCTTCTGTCTTTATCTCCAGCCAACTCTTATCTTGTAAAGTCTTTTTTTTTGGTGCATGGGAAATGTAACCGTCACCTCGAAACCCTGCCAGTGTGCACAAATGTAATGGAGAAACGGACAAGAGGCGGTCACGAGGGGACAATCCCCAGACTCATCAGCTGCTAGAGGGGCAGAGTATCCCCTTTGCGCATCTAAGGCCTAGGGTCATAATCAGATTAACATTAGAGAAACAGAAAGTTCCATCACCTTGATTTCCGTGAGTCCCATTTCCATAGGAAAGGCAGCTACTGGCTCAATGTGAACTATGATTTGCCACTTGGACAAGCCAGTGCCATGGAGCTCCTGTGACATGGCTGCACTCCTGCCCCAGCATGAGGTCGGGATCCCCAGTGTCCCATACAGTACCCCCGACCTACCGTGTACGTGTGCACATACTCATTAGGTTTGTAATTTGGTTGTTTGCAATGGTTCTTTTCATTGAGACATATTAGCTGGAGTCTCTGGGCTGTTTGTTACTTGGGTTGGCCCCTCCATGCAGAAGCAGCGCCTTCTTGTTTTGATTTCATGCACTGGGTAAATAGGAGAAAGGCCTATAAATTCCAACCAGAAAATAAAAAAGGGAAGGCCAATTAAAATGCTAACCACTTGACTGAAATGGTTCCATTATGAGAAGACCATATTGTAAGTTCACACAGAACAAAGATTCAGCACCAAATGTCTTCTGGATTGAACATTCCACTAAAACATGTTTGAAGTAAGCAATAAATAAACAAAATCTCTACTTCACAAAGCTAGACGTACAGATTAGAAGGAAACAGATAAATAACCCCTTTGTAGAAATGATGCTTTCTCCCCTTTTACATTGACTAATTGACAACTATGTGGGTCTTTTTTTTTTTTTTCTCCCTTTCCAGAGGGAAGAAAAGATTTGAGTTGGCTCCATTCCCATTAGCACAACTAGCTGGAGACAAGCCATCTGTCACAGCTGCTGCTTGCTTTAACTGCCATTCTAATTGACAATGAACCCAGAGACCTGTAATAATCATGGCCGCTCAGTGACTTCGGCAGGTAATGCCTTCCTTTTAGTATCCATCAGGCCCCATCTGTGCCTGCTCACTGCCTTTCTCCCGGGACACTGCTCTTGGTGTGGCTGCAAAGCTCTGCTCAGACCAGCTTCACCTCATTGGGGAGGCTCTGTGGGACTTGGGGATGGCCAGCCCACCAAGATGAAACTGAAAACCTCCTGCAACTCATTGTAAGATTTTAATCCCAGCACCAGGCTTTCACAACATCTGCCGTTCAGCCCAAGCTGTTTGGGGAGATTTGCACCAACTGCTTTTGCTCGTACTTGTTTTATAAGAAATACTCATTTCCAGTTTTCTTGACCGATATGTCTTGGTAGATTTCCCTTAATTTTTCCTTTAAAAAGCTGGCCTCCTTGAAGGCAGGGGAGCATGCACCCTGGAGACCGGCCTGAGAAACATGATGAGGCTGGCAAAGGTGGTATAGACTAGTGTATTTCATGGGCTGGAATGGCAGCTGACTTGCAGTGTGGACAGTCTGAGTGCCACATGCTGGACTCGATTTCCAGAGACATTTCCTTCACAGTTGACTTTACAGCTCAGACACTCATCCTCTTGGGAAGCACCACCATTGTCCCTTGGGCTCTGTGACTATGTCCTGCGAACATTGTTTTCCAAGCTTCTTGGTGAGGCAGGAGTGATCTTGTCAGATGGCCCCGGCCTCGTAATGGTGGTCAGTCCTCTGGCCAATGGAAGACGTCCCTGCCCACTGAAAGGCGGGCTGTGTCCAGTGTCTGCTTCCTGAACCCGGCACAAGAGACCACCTGGATGTCTTCATCCATCTCAGCTGGTACCTGGTGGCTTCATTCAGAAACAAACACAAAACCTGATTACGTACAGTGTCCCTTCAGGCTAGCTTTGCTCTGGGTGCCTGCACTGCAGCATTCATGAAGCAAAGACACAGAGGGGCCGGGCTCTCCTGATCTCACTGGGGAGGAAAATGTAAGGCACAGAGGTCTCAGGGGTCTCACAGGCTGGCAGCCTCCATGAGCTAAGTGTATGAAAACAAAGAAACAGAACAGAAAACATCCCTGGAGTTAGGGCCATGCTTCTCCCTGACGACCCATGACAGCACACTGCGAGGTCTGTTGAAAAACCAAGTGTCACCTTCACTGGACCTGCTTGGCGAGGTGCCAAGAATCTGTGTTCCCACCAGCTCCTCAGGTGAGCTCCATGCAGCGAGACCAGCCCAGTCATGCAAAGGGATGTTCTGAAGTCAGCACAGACACTCAGGAGAAGAATGAAGCCTTTGAGAGCCTAGGGCGAAGACACAACAGGCGTGGCTGGCAGGATCGTCACACACTGATAATGTGAAGGAGAAGAAACTGGAGCTGAACTTGGGGGCAGGTTTCCACTGATGGCACTGGGGATGAGATGGTATTCTAAGGGACAGAGTCTTCCAAGCAGACTGACTGTGTGGGAATGGCCGGGTGGGTGGAGAATAATCAAAGAAGGCAGGACAGCTTGAGTGGAATCAATAAATGGAAGGAAAATAGGGAGGGCTCCCTGGAAGGAGGTCCCATGAGGCACTGGTGACCTTTACAAAGATTTTGACACTTTACTGAATTCATTCTGTATATATTAAGTCCCTCCATTATTATAAAGAGTCCCTCTTCTCTAAGATCTTAAAATTTGCAAAAAAAAAAAAAAAGGCAAGAAGCTCCCAGATAAGCTGGTTAGCTATATTAGACCAAGCTTAATGTGAACATGAGAAATACACAGCTGACTTCTGACAAAGGGAGATTTGGGAATTTGGCTGGATTTTTAAATATTATAAGAGGAAGAAGTAAAATTTTAGACCTAGAAAGGCCCTTTGAAGTTGTAAACTTTATTGTTTTGTCTTTTTGTTTCTTCCTTTTGGGATCAGACGTCCAGAAAAGTGATGTGATTCGGTCAGGATGATACATGGGGTCTAGCAGGCCAGCAGGTCAGGGAGGCCCCTTTCCAGCAAAGTGTGCGTGCTCTGCAGGTTTTCCATCATGGGTCATCGGCAGATTAAACTCTCCATCAGGTGATCCCTGCACGAATGCATGCTCTCAAGCTAGTTTTCTCCAGTCTGTGTGCAGGACTAAATTCAGATTCCCATCTCCAGCCTCCCGGGCTGGACTCACATTTCGAAGTGAGGTACAATCTGAGGTTTCCTCCTTCCACTGAAACACTGGTGCTCAAAAGCGGGTGCCCCAGGGCCTCGGTGAGCTAACTGCCAACAGTGTGGACCTGCAGCACGTCTCTGAACATTTGGGGATAATTTCTTCTTCATTCCTGTTCTTTTAGGTTATACCCCCTAATTTTACGTTAATGATCTCTTCTCAATCCATGCTCTCCCCACCCTTGAGATGTGGCTAAGTTGCACTCCCTCCCATAACAGAACATAGCCAAGCTTAGGTCTGGGTTACTTTTCCCCTCCTTTCAACCAATCCTTCCATCTCCTTAACCATTCTCCTCGCAGTGCGAGCACCTTCCGATCTATCTACGTCTTCAGGAGCTCAAAAGAAAAGCAGCACTCTACACGGAAGCAGTGCTTGCGGTCTGCAACTCTGTGCTGGTGTGCATAACCCAGCACTGCCTTCTTTGTAGTTCTGCCTGTCACTCTGAGGCACATCTTGCCTGTTGACTCCTATGCATGCATCATTTTAATTTATCTATTCATGTAACAAGGAAACCTTGAAAGAGGCTGGATACGCAATGGTTTCTTCAGGACAGTCTGTCAGGGCAGAAGAAAAGCACATTTTTCCAGTGGCTTTATCCATTGATGGTCAAACCCCTGCTTTGTGGTGTTGGTGGTCTGCACTGGAGGCCTCAGGGCATCCCAGCCGTGGGTGACCGCTGGGCACTTAGGGAGGGAACGACATGTGTGCAGTCCTTTGAGATGCATGTATGACGAGGGCACAGAGTGGCTGTGCCTGCGTCCCTGGTCACACATGTGCTTGGACAGGAAGCTGATGGGGTGGCCTGAGGGGCCTGAAGTGCACAACCGGAATGCACCTGGGGCAGGTGTGGGGCAGCCTAAGGAGGAAATAGAAAAACGCCATGTAGCACACCGCGTCCTTCGACAGGGGGACGTAAGAGACGGGAGGGGAAACCTAAAGGTTTAGTCTCGAGACTCAGGAGGAGACTCCAGCAGGAGGGACATGCATGGGCCTGCACGTGTGAGAGGAAAGAGGGATGGAGAGAAAGACGGGAGAGACGTCGGAGGAGAAAACGGAACCCCGGAGGGGGGAGTGGCAGCGTGTGCCAGGGCGCAGAGGTCGGAGACGCTGCACTTACAGGACTTTGTTTGACACTTCTCAAGTCTTCTCAATGTCAGTAAAGAAAAGCAGCCGAGTCCAATCAGTTGTCTTCCTTCCGGCACTCCAGTTCTCCTTCACGCCACTGGCTGTGCCACTTCTTAGTAAAGTTGTAAGTATCACGGTGGGGAACATTCTTAATATATTTAAAAAGAGATCAAAGCATAATGAATGGTTCTTGGCTACCTCTTTGCCACCTACTCTGTAATGTGAAGAACAGCCCATTTATATAAGGGAGAACTGGCTGTACAGCCCAGAAATGAGGTCGTTTCTAACTCTCTGTGTCCCTGCACAAGTCTCAGCTTCGGGAAGGAGAGACTTGAGAGGGAGCTGATTCCTCTTCCTAGGTTTGCTCCTGCTTCCTGATGCACTGTCCCAGGTCCTGTCCTTCTTGGTACCTGTAAGGAACCCCCGTTAAACCTTACTGTAAAGGCATGTGCACCTGTCCTTCCCGTTACTTGTAAAGATTCTCATTAAATCTATGGTGAAGGCATTTAAGCTCGTGTCTTTCTTTTTGCAACCATTTCAGTGAGGACCAGAGGTGTCTCTGCACTGCCCTTCACCCAGATGATGGCTCTGGGCATCTACACCGAAGGCCAAGAGAGAAAACCACGAGCAGAGCTCAGCACTGAGACCAGTTTGGGAGGCATCCTGAAGGATTACAAAGCAAGCTGTACTTTTTTCCTCAATTAAGTTTTTTCCTACGTTTATATTCATCTGCAAACTTCTCTTATAAATCAGGGACTCTGCAAATAACCTTTGTGTCTCAGTACTGGTTGACTTTATTAAACTAACACACTTGAAATTCGGTAAAGATGGAGGATGACACTCTGTCTCCAGGCGTGGCCTCTGAGTCACCTGCCCCAGGTGCAGATGGCCCTTTCACTCCAGAATCAATTAGGTTACATTTGTTTTCACTGTAAATGTGTGTCAGTCCGTATAAATACGGCCTGAGGTTGTGTTCACTGTGCTGTTACCTACTTTCTCAAGTTAAAAATATTGTAAATATGCCCCCAAGTTGCTAATATCCTTTATCATGATTTGGGCTACATAATATTCCGGATTTTCTCATGTGCCTACATCATCATTTATTTAAAGACTTTTCTATGGTGCCCTGTCCCATTTAGTTTGTTTTCAATGCTTTAAACATTTCAGTATGCAGATCTTTGCCTTTACATCTGACTATTTCCTTATACAAGTTCATTTAGAATTACTGCCCCAAGCCTTCATAATTGAATCCATATTTCCTCGGGTGCGTCATTGCTTAAACTGTTAAGAAGGATTTGAATATAAGGACTGATTGGCCATCTGACGTCTGTAGAACATGCTCAGAGGTTTGGAAACACCAAAACAGAAGACACAAACTTGCCTTTAGTAATTTATAAACTAATTAGGGAAATATGTACACTTCTATACGTCACAAATATACACACATATATAGTATGACATATCTAGGATTTTTTCTCATTTATATCAACATATATATGTTTTACTTTAAGTTAGGAAAGTAATAGATCAGTGTCACGAAAAACCCACAAATGCTGGATGAGGCCCTCGGTTCTGTCCTCGACTATTTCGGGATCACTGAGCACTGCTTTTCCTTCGTAATTTATAGGTCAACAGAACACGATCACGTTGATCTACTTTACCAACCTGGGCTCTTTCCTCTGCCTCGAAGGCTGTCACTGCCGTGTCCTCTGCACAGCTGTTGTGTTGCATGTTTTTCACAAACCCTAGATTCTGAGTGAAGGTTTTTGTCATCTAGTAGCTCCGATACACAGGGAGTCCTTGTGTAAATTTCAGGAGGATCTATAAAGCAAACGGAAAAGAATGCTTTTTTATGTTCACTGGCCTCCATCTGAAATCTGCAGTGAATACAGCCCGCAGACCACAGGCGTTTACAAGGTCCCGTGACTTGGTTCACATTTCAGGTAATAGATACTTTCATACCACATTACAATTATTGCAGATATTTTAAAATATTGTTTCTGCCCTCAAAATCATGATAGTTATTGGAGTCACCACCAAATCTCATTAGTTAACTATTTAATGCAGTAATAAAGCCAATGTATTTGTTTGTTATCACAAAATTGTAAACATATTTTTATAACTGTGCTTCAATATAACATAATTGGTTTCCTCTGAAATCCTATAATGTGCGTGTGTGTGTGTGTGTGTATTCCAGAAGGGTTACTAAATTTGCACCAATTACCTAAACAGACTTAAGACACACAAGAACACAAGAACCTCCTCCCTGAGCAACCACAGTTATGCCTTCCTGTGTGTCACTTCTTATACAACACTCTCCTAGCATCGCCATAGCACGCTTACACTTTACTGCTGATACGACTGCCCGCTCTGCTGGATTGTCATCCTTATGGATACAGCCTAGTCTATATTTTTCATCTCTGGCCCACAGCTCAGAATCAAACATAAATGAAACACATAACACATGTTTATTGAACTCGACCAAATGAAAGTGAATCTTCAGGAAATGCTTTGAAGTGAAATGGGATTCATCATGGACCTTGAGAATAGAAAGGCTGTGGATTACGAGGAGCACGAAAAGGAAGACGTCAAAGGGGAACTAGCAGATAAAGTCAATAGTTACCGTTCATACATAAGGTAAGGAAGGGTGCAGGCTAGGGTAACAATATATATCCTCTAAAAATGATCAAATTAGCCAATTGTGAATGCACGTGGACATATACTGATGTTTCAGGCCACATATGAAGGTGTCCAAATCAGGGACTAACTTTAAAGTCCTTTTTAGCTTCATATTTTTTGACAGGACAGTAAATGGTACCAGTAATATTTTTTTAAAAAAGAAGACAACGGCCCATCAATTTTCTCCTACAAAAGGGTTCCTTAAAAAATGTTCCCACCAACAGTGTATGAGGGTTCCTTTTTCTCCACAGCCTCTCCGACACTTGTTGCTATTTGTCTTGTTGATGAAAGCCATTCTGACTGGGGTGAGGTGATATCTCATTGTGGTTTTTATTTGCATTTCTCTGATGATTAGTGATGTTGAGCATTTTTTCATATGTCTATTTGCCATTTGTAAGTCCTCTTTGGAGAAATGTCTCTTCAGGTCCTCTGCCCATTTTTCAATTGGGTTGTTTGTTTGTTGTTGAGTTTCATTGAGTTCCTTGTATATTTTGGATATTAGACCCTTATCAAAAGCACTGTTTGCAAAAATCTTCTCCCATTCAGTTGGTTGCTTGTTTATTTTGTCGATGGTTCCTTTTACTGTGCAGAAGCTTTTACGTTTCATATAGTCCCATTTGTTTATTTTAGCTTTTACTTCCATTGCCTTTGGAGTCAAATTCAGCTGCTATGAAAGGCAGTGTGGAGGTTCCTCAAAAAATTACGAATAGAATTACCATATGACCCAGCAATCCCTCTCCTGGTATCTACCCAAAAAATCTGAAAACATTTATCCATAAAGACACGTGTGCTCCAATGTTCATTGCAGCTTTGTTTACGGTGGCCAAGACATGGAAACAACCAAAATGTCCTTCTATAGATGAATGGATAAAGAAATTGTGGTATATATACACAATGGAATACTATTCGGTGGTAAGAAAAGATGAAATAGGACCGTTTGTGACAACATGGATGGATCTTGAGAGTATAATGCTAAGCGAAATAAGTCAGACAGAAAAAGCAGAGAACCATATGATTTCACTGATATGTGGTATATAAACCAAAAACAACAAAAGAACAAGACAAACAAATGAGAAACAAAAACTCATAGACACAGAAAATAGTTCAGTGGTTACCAGAGGGTAAGGGGGTGGGGGGTGGGGATGAGGGTAAAGGGGATCAAATATATGGTGATGGAAGGAGAACTGACTCTGGGTGGTGAACACACAATGGGATTTATAGATGATGTCATACAGAATTGTACACCTGAAGTCTATGTAACTTTACTAACAATTGTCACCCCAATAAACTTTAATTTAAAAAAAGAAAAGAAAAAAACTATGTTCTGTGGAATAACCAGTTTGCAAAGTGTTTGTCTTAAGCAATTATTGGGGGAATGCCGGTTAAGATAGTGAAGCAGGATTCATTATATTGAAATCCCTTATTAAGCTTTCTTCATGCTAAGGTTTATTGTAAATCTTCAAGAAAGGGATAATATACACAGTATTAGTCAAATTTACGTGTATCTGGAAGATTTTTATCCCTGGGCATCTCTCTAGGTTAGTGTTTCTTGGAATATATTTTGGGCAATGTCTGCCTATATTTACCTTTTCCCTATTTCAATATGCTAAATGCAGAAGTGTATATTCATTTACAGAACGGTGATGCTCGCTGAGCCTTGAAAAATGCAAATAGGCTAAAAGGCCTTCTCAGCTGTCTGTGAGAAGTGTACAAATGTACCTTCTCTCTCTAGTCCTATTCACATTTCCTGAAACGTCTTGTAGAATATTCAGATCCAGTGTTGGGAATGGAATGGCTAAGAATTGGGGAATTACAGTTCCCATTTCATGCAGAAGAGTGTCTGAGTTTGGTTAGTGGCAGGTCACAGGCAGAGGACCACCACCCAAATCATTGAAGGCAGCAGCTGGCTTTCTCTGGAGACCTCCCATCAGGGTTACTTGATCTTTAAAAAGACGCAGATGGAAAGGAAAACACGAGCACCCAACACCAAGAACAGGGATCTGGTTACTGCTTACAGACTCAGGATCTTCCAATTCCATTTCTCCTGCAGTATAATTAGAGGCTAGTTACTAAATCTTTGTCGTTGTTTGTTCTAATCTGGCAATGATGTTGTAAGAACTATTTGAAGAGAATGCTTAGATTACTTTTAGAATATATTCTATCCACCATGACACTGTGCTTGCTGATGAGAAATGACTTGTTTACCTTCTTACTTAGAAGGAAACGTCAGAAGCAGAAGCACATCTGGATATAATCATTTGGAAGCTCGATCCCAACCTTTTTCAATGGATACGTGTACATATACAGAGAGGGCCAAAAAAAAAAATGTATACACACTTTAAGCAAGGGAAAAAACTGTATTAAAATTGTAATACTCATGATATACTGATAACAAAAGATGAATACAAGTCATATATATACACTTTTGGCACTCCCAGTATATATAGTAACAGCCCATAAAATCAAAAGCATTGTAAGCTGTCAGCCAAGGACCATCTAGCAGGTAGTAATCAGAAAAGCTGTGATTCCAGTTGGATTAATCTAATCTTTCATGAAAAAGTGACAGTAAGTCCTTACAAACAAATTTCTATTTAAAACGCGAGAAAAGCAGCTTACTCTTGTTGACTCCTCTGGAAGCCACCCCCCCACCCCCCCATGAGGACGCACGAGGCCCAGGATTTACAGTTTGTCCTAAATCTTCGACTTACTCGCCATACACCTCACCTCTTTTTTTCCTCCTTCCCCTGTACCCTTTCCACTATTTACTCTTTTGTGTAAGTCCTTGTAAATAACTGTGTGTCTCCGGGCTCCATCCTGACCCGAGCTCAGCACTGCACGTAAGAATCGCACGCATCTCGGGTTAGATCCTCGCTTCTCTAAGAAGAAGCCAGGTGACGTTGGGCAACTGTGAATGGCACAGCCTCTAGAATGGGACGATGACATCAGTGGCTGTTAGGAATTAAACGAGACACTACCTGTCTGCCTGATGAATGGTGTCTGTCGCATCAGTTCTCCCCTCCCCTGCCATGGCCGTAGCTCGGCTTTACTGTCTCCTCAAGTGAGTCTGCCACCTTCGCAAGGCTGAGCACTTTCCCCTGCCTGCAGACCCCACACCTTGATCCACTCCCTCATCTACTTGCTTCCTACTATTTCTTCAGGTCTCAGCTTACTCCTCACTTGCTAGAGGAGCCTTCTCTGACCTCCCTGACAGTTTACATCTCGCTTTATTCTCTCAGACACGCCTGCGCTTCTTGGAGCCCTTTTCCCAGTTGTCCATTTTTTTCTTTCATTTAAATCTCAAGTGGCTGTGGCTTCCGTGGCAGGGAATTCTGCTCTCTCTCGTAGGCACTACCAAGCACACTGCCTGGGAGACGGTGAGCAAGATAATTGGTGAAATAAGTATCTTAAAAATCTATGGCTCTCTGAACAACCTTATGAGTAACGTTCTTCCTCACCCAACCCAAACCATTTCCCCGAGGAAAGAAATCTAGATACTACCTGAACCATTCTTCCCCCCCAGCCAGTCATGCCCATGGTACTCTATCAGAAATACACTTTGAATGGTGAGCACCGCGTATACAGATGACGTACTGTAGAATTGTACACCTGGAACTTACATGTTATTAACCAGTGTCACCTCGATACATTTAATTAAAAAAAACAGCATTAAGGGAGTGAAGCTGGTCATTATAGAAAGACAACAATGGGGGTGATAGATTCAGAGCCTGGAATAGGATGAAGGACTGTACATATGAGTAGAAACAATGTTATCTAGAAAATGGCATACATCAAAACTATTTTAGTAGCTCTGGTGGCAACCTGGGTTTCTAGTGACAGTGGATCCAGGTGGAACCCTCTACAAGGACAAGGAATTTCAAGTTAAGAAATAGACCGATCACAGGATGGTTAAAGGAGAAAAAGTTGGGGAAGTCAGAGGTCAAAATGGGATCAGGAATCGAAGATGGCTGAATATCAACAGAAGCCCAAGTACCTGGAGCTTACAGGAGGGAAATAAAGCCTGCCTCCCAGACACAATATACCAGGAAAAATTTTCAATCCATGTGAAATTTAGACAAAGGCTGTCTAGTCAAGGCTTTGCTTTATTTTCTGGCAAATGCCACGTGTCTCATTTCCCAGCATGGTTCCCCCCAAGCCTGGAGACGTTAGGCTCGCGTTGTGTTGGCAACTTCCTGCTGAAATAAGTTTCTGGTCGCTGCAACAAGATTTCTCTGTACTTTCTCAAACCATTGCATTTTCATTCACTTAGATTCAACACTTTTCACAGACAAGAATACTGAGAATCCAAGGGGCTTTCTGATTTGCATTAGTCATTCATTTATATCTTTAACAAGGATGGTATCTTTAACGAGTGCATACTTTGTGTTGGACACTCTCCCAGCCTCTGGAGATGGTGTGATAAACAAGACAGACTCAACCAGGGACCTCATTCATTTGGATTGCCATCTCAGAGCTACTAATCAGCAAAGGGTGGAATTCATGGTTAGGGCTTAGGGCACAAACACCAATCCTCCCACTCACTGTATTTTATACCCTTCTATGATTCATTAAAACAATAATGCTTCTAATATCAGCTTTCATAAATCTTGACTTTCCTACTGGTATTTTAGAAGATTCAGATGGTAAAATAATATTTATTCTCACCATATGAAATTGTCATAGTTAATGTTATAAGGTTTACGGATATGTTGTGTCTCCTTTTCACTCTCCATACTGACAGGTATATTTCACCACGTGCACCTGAAATGCACATTAACAGAAACGTGAGACAAGTGGGGTTACCTAGAGAAAAGGGCCTCCTAGGCAGGGCCCAGATGCTGAAGTAGCAAGAGTCTATCTTAGTGTTTTCTGCAGGTCCTGTTAATGGAAGATAATAGTGTGTCTGTGTGACAGAGATCCAGGTCAGCTGAAATGTACATTAAGGAGAGTCAGTACTACCGAAAGAAAGAAAAATCCATTTCATTCTTCTTAATATTAAAAAAAAAACTCAATAAAGATTAATTTTTCAAATTGCAAACCAATTATAACGATCAGTTGCTCCCATCACCTAAATGCTGACTCAAAACGAGATGACTATCTCGCAGAGACTAGCGGCACATTCTAATTATTATTGATTGAGCATTTGAACCAGGCCTTAGGTAAAAATGGGTCTTTGAAAATACAGCTTGAAAATTGAATTCCTGCTATTGATTAAAGAACCTCCTAGAAATAAAATTGTTTTGCTTGGTCTACTGATTTTGGACCTTAGCTCCGTAAGCCGTGGATATTTCTGTCCTAAGATTTCATCAAGAAATGGACACACTCTGTCCAAGAATTCCCAGTAAAAGGTACTGTTTTCCTCCTGGAGAAGCGGGAATCAGTTTCACGTGTTTATGCAATAATGTCACCAATAGTGACATGGACAACTAGCCAAAACTCGGTGATTTCAATGAATAAACCCGACCTCAGACTGTTTATTAATAAAGGTCATTATAGAGGGTGGACAAGATCAATACCATGTCTGAAATATCCTTAATGTTGAAGTGAGCATTAAAAAGCCTGCATCACTGGTATCCTTGAGGTGATCCTGGCTGGTGTTTAATGATGCACATGGAAATAACCTCACACTCAGGAAATCCAGCAGCGCCTTCTTTGGCACAGACCTGAGTGTCCATTGTTTTTGAATCAGCATAAAAGAAGCAACTTAAATAGAGATAATGTTCTCCTGTGTCTCGAGATTTCTTTGACCCAAGAACATGAACTAGTAAACAAATTTTTGAATTCTTGGACACTTGGGTCGATTCATTTGCCTAGTCTGAGAAGTACTGAGTGCGTGTATTGTGTGATATACTGGAGCTTTTTAACATGAAAACTAAAAGGTCTGTAATTCAGAATTGAGTTGGACCCTAATCCAATCTTACTAATTTAACTGCGTCATATCAGAGCAGTTCCTTTTCCATGGAATACCAGTAGCTCATAAGAGAACTGGAAGGAAACTCAAGACGACAAGACTGAGTGTGACATCCCAGGAGGTAAACCCAGGAGCTTGGGGACACGGTATTTCAGTGCATTCCCAGGTATTTCGCTAGCTGGGAGGGCCTCAGGGGAGGGCAGTCGGGGGATCCCGGAGGCTAGGTGGGGGCACACTCTCCCCTTGGCTGCTTCAGGCCTGAGCCCTAAAGACGGAAATTCAAGGTCAGGGAGCAGTCCTGCAGGTACTCACCGGAGGAAAAGGCCTGAAATCACTCAAGCTGAAAGCTGAAGACAGCATTTAATTTTTGTCACAGGCCATTGATCCCAGTTAGGAAGAGGGATGGATGTGGCACGTGGGACGAGCGCTCAGTAGCAGATGGACTACAGAAAACTCCTGCTGTGTTCACTTCAGAAATCACGTCCATTCCTTCTCAAAAACAGGCTGAAAGCCAGCAGAACTGGTCCCTCCCTTAGACTGGTTATGAAATGTGCATGTGTGTGCACGTGTGTGCCAGCATATGCATGTGTGAGGAGGAGTTTAATGAAAGCAGACAGTTGAAAAGAGGTAGGGGAACATGTATTTCTTTCAGGGAAAGGATTTTGTCTTTTCAGTATTAAAAATGTACTCCCTATCCCCCCAGATTCAAGGGGACACCTAGCACCTGAATGGTGAGAGCCAGGGTGGCCACAGGTCTCCCAGGTGTGAGGTATGAGGGTGTGAGGTGTGAGGGCAGTTACACCCCAAGTTGGCCCGGACACAAGACTGTGTTTTCTAAGTGGTGCAGCCAGGGAACCCCGGTAACGCGGTCTTCCACAGGGCTCTGGAATGTGGGCTGCCTTTGTAAAGACCCACCCAAATCACCCACTCTTGTGCATGACCCCGTACGGGGACCCCCACGGAGTCACTGACCTTTAGAAGCCAGAGACCTCCTAGTGTGAGCACTGCGTGTAAAACATCAGAATACTGAGGCTGAGAGGGGCAGTGGCAGCCACGTGGCCCTGCCTGGCCCTGCTGGCCTCATCTGGACTCGTGACGATGCTCTTATGGTGAGGGCCAGCTCTTACCAGTGAGCCAGGGCACACTCCCCAGCAGCCCTGAGAGCCTTCCATCAGCTCACAGCAACCCAGCCCTGAGGCCTGCTGCCACCCCACGTCACTGCCCAGCGTCATTCACTGTGTCCTAAGAAGACTTCTCTTTAGGGGGATGAGTCATTTCCTGCTTTGTCCTCTCATCATGGGTGGATGGGGTCCATGCCTCAGCCACCTTCAAGGGGCGCCCAGAGCACAGCCACTGCACCAGGGCTCCAGCCACAAGTTCTGAGGTAGCCCACCACCCCTTTGCCATGCAACGTGATGACAACGCTAAGAGATTCCAAAATCAAAGCAAAAGGCAAAGACATTCAGAGCAAGTAAAGGCAGAAGAGTGAGGTGGGAAGAGAACAGATAAGCACATCCTCAGGGCTGGCACAGCGACCCACCTGCCTGAAACCGTGGCTCTCAGTTCCCTTGGAGCCCAGTAGAAAATGATCTCACCGGTTCGCTGGTGAGTAACTTCATTTGCCACCACAGAGGCGAAATCACTTTCAGCAGCAAGACTGCAACACAGCAATATGTAGTCCTGTATCTTAATGAAAGTTTTCACACTTTTTCACCACTAGTCAATATCATCAGCAGGCATCCTTATTGCTATTAATGTGGTTGCATATACGTCTTCTGTGGCATTTCTATTGACTGTATTAATTAGCCATTTTACTCAGTGAATATTTATCGAGCAGTTCTGCTCTGGGATTGGAGGACAGAGAGAGACGAGAGAGCTCCTGCTGCTACAATCTACTGGGTAAACGCCGTACAGAAAAGCTTACGAGATATAGAGGTAATAGGGCAGGACCGCGAGGGAAGGACGTAACCAGGAGAACTGGGAAGAGAAAATGTGTAGGGAAACACTTTCTAAAAGAATTGAGATCTGTGTCAGGTTCTAACTGCTGACTAGAAGTTGGCTGTGTTGAAGAGAAGTAGCAGTGTGTTCCTGGCAGAGACCCAGCTGAGAAATAGAGGAATGGGGGTGGGGGGGGGCGCATCACCCAGACTGTTACATCCCATACTCGCTTGGACTTACCCTTTGACTCCAAAGTGCTCCTGAAGGCCCTGAGGGTGTGTGGTCTGCTTTCCAGACTTCACCAAAATGAAGCACCAGGTCACTGGGCAGTGCGGGCATCATGTGACCTCAGACCCTGAGTGACTCGGGACGCCACCCGCCTGGGACATGATTTGTCTGACCCCCACAGGCAAAGAACCTTCGCTTCCAGCCAGCAGAACGTGGGTCACAGAAAACGTTGCCATCGTATGAATAACTTTCGATGGCCCAGGGGCTCCAGCAGTCAGCATGTGGGGCAATTCTGCCTGCAGAAGCTGACGCGGGGAGGCCTATGACACAACTCGGCAGGCCGGAGAGAAACACTTCACCTTTCTGCCGCAGAATGATTTCCCAGGAGCCGCTGCAGGTCTGAGGAAAGGGGTCCTTTCCGGGCCCAATAAAAATAAGCATTGTTTCTGCATTAGTCTGCAGAGGTGGCAGGAAGAAGCACTTCCATTCATGCTGGCTGTGTCTTCTGCATTGTGGCCAGGTCCCAGCAGGATCCGGAAAGGAACGGAAGCGATCACCCCGCACTCCCCCATTGGCACCTGAGTAGTAAGGCTTGCGCTGAGGCCACTAGTCCGCTGTTATGTGCTTCATGGCCCTGATGTTCCAAAACGTGGCTACAGGACTTCTCTCAGTGCATGGTCTATTACCATCTCATCATAATGAATGCCATAAATAAAAGATGATGAAATGCCAGTGTTTTGCAAACTGTGTAAGGTTAGCTTTATCTCACAATCTGGCTACAAGATTTCTATAGCCAGCTTTCTCCTCCTTCCTTGGCTTTATTTTCAGAGATGTTCTTGTGTTTAGTTATGTAAGAACAGGGCCCCTTTCATTGTGAAAAGGATGGTACTGAATCCCCTCTTTCCCACCCGCTGCAGACACTGGCCGTCTGTAGTCATGACGGCCACCGTGATGCCTGCAGCTGCGACGCACCTTTCCTCATCTCTCTGGTTATATTACAGGTCACTGATCTAGAACGTTGCCAGCAGAAAAGTCAACTCTATGCAAAAACCTTTGTTTACACCTTCCTGGGGAAGCATGCGATTGAGTGAGCTTTACTGTAGATACATACTTAGTCATGTGAATTTTTAGTATTTAAAAATTCTTTGCAAATAACATGTAATTATACAAGTGATTAGAGAATGAGATACCTTGGTTATTGATATTAGGTTGGTGCAAAAGTAACTGTGGTTTAAAAGGTTAAAAATAATTGCAAAAACCTCAATTAATTTTGCACCAACCTAATACCTTTAGGAGTTCATGAACCAGCGCCCGACTTATCTGTGTCCCCAGAGTAGGCCCTGGCCTTAAACTGCCTTGAGAGCAGGGAAGTATTTGTGTGAGGCAGCCATGGAGAGTGCCCTGATAATCCTCTCCTACTGGGGTTTACAGCCCCTGGGCCTGCCCCTCCTCAACTGTGACTCCTCCAAGGACAGAGTACGCCAACAGTGGGGACGCCCCTTCCGTCCCGTGTGTCAGCTCAGTGTTGTGGTGACAGCACTGTCACGTGTGTCTCACTCACTCACTGAGAGGAAGCCAGCTCTGTCATGCTGTGGACTGGCCTTGGGACAGGCCCATGTGCAAGGAGCAGAGGCCTCCATCCACCATTCCTCCAGGAACTGGATCCTGCCAACAACCACTGAACGCTCTTCCACACTGAGCCCACCCCAGCTGAACCCTGAGAGGACGGTGGCCCCAGATGACACTCTACTGCATCCCAGAGACCATGAGACAGGACAGCCCGCCAAGGCTCACCACAGTTCTGCGCACAGAAACTGTGAGTTACTAAATGTGTGTTGTTTCAAGCAGCTAATTTGTCATACTTTGTCATAATGCTATAGATGACTGAGCCCTTAACAAATTACCCTAAGAAACTGTCTGCGGGTCTGAAAACTATATTTCATTAGTGATACACAGAACTAGGACAGAAACAGCTTACTGTTAGCTAGACAGATAAAAATTGAAGAATTTACTCTAATGTCTAAGACCCCAGATCAGAGGTCTGCAAACTATGGCCACACCCAGCCCATAACCATGTTTTTGTAAATAAAGTTTTATTGGAACACAGCCATGAGCATTTATTTACATATCGTCCACGAATGCTTTTGCAGAAAACCACAGAGATGAATAGATGTAACAGAAATCGCACGCACTGCAAAGCTTAAACATGTATTAAAATATTTACTGTCACACATAAAATTTTGCTGACTCCTGCCCTAGCTTAAACTTACTTGAAAGAAACTGCACACATTGCAAGTGAAGAATAACATCCTCTGTGCAGTACAAAAGAACAAGTCAAGATACAGGAACATGTAACAAATGAAACGTGAGAGCGTGAAACACAGCCGGCTTTTAAGCGTCCCCTCCGAGCTTCGGCTGTGAGAGCCAGGGGGACTCTGTGATACACACGGTCCCAGCAGCTGGTGAAACCGCCCGTTCTGCTCTTACCTTCTTGCAGGAATTCTACACGTTTTAACAGAGGTTTGCTTGGTTGCATCCCTCCTACATTTCCAATTGAATTATCAGCTCCCAGAAAAAAAGAATCTTAAAGCTAAAATGGGCCCTACAGCTGATTACATCCAACATCTTTCCTTTACCCATGAGACAACTGGAATCTGGAAGCTCCATATGAGGGCGTAACATGCCCATGACTGAGGGGCAGAGGCTGAAATAATTCCGTATTCTCTCTGTTAATTTTCCAGTGTGCTCCTATTAGCCTCCAGGATAGTATTCCACAGTCTCCACAGTTTCCACGCATACCTGGAATAATTTCTTCCTAAGGAAATTCCGCAGTGCCTCAGTGTAGCAGCTAAGGTCAGTGCTCACCGAGGAGACACGTGCTCTTGGCTTCCCGGGATCATCCCCACGCAGTCAGGCTGGGTTCAGTAGATGAGGGTCAGGCCAAAGGGAGGTGATGAAAACTCTGTCAGCCATAGGGCTTGGTCCTGGGGAGCCAAGGGCCCCAGCAGGCTTCAGTGTAAGTGGAACCCCCTTGGGTGTCTTCTGCTTGTAGGAGAGCCCAGGGGAGAAACACAGCCCTCGTCCTGCTTTGATAGGATCAGAAAACAAGCCACTGATATTGCAGGGTGGTGGCAACTGTAACAAGCCTGCTATTATCACGATTGCCTAGAGATTAGCAAATCTGGCAATGTTTTCAATGAGAATAAAAAAGAGAATGAAAAAATAAATCAAATCAGAACTCTAAGCAGTAAAAATAAATATTACAAGGTCACGTAAGGTCTTTGACTTTACCCATAAAACCATTTGCTCCTCTCCAAAGCCCAGTTACACACACTCTGTGCACAAGCCTAATGACTGTCAAAGGGCCACAGAGTGATGCATTGCAATGGTGTTTGTTCACGCGTTTATTCGCAGGAGCACACAGTAGACACTGAAGAAATATTACTAATACGTGCAAGTAAATGTGATGATCCAATTTCCGGGCCAGTAACATATTAAAAGATAAAGAGCAGTAAAGTTATGGATGTAATAACAAAAAGCAGAGAATAAAATTAAATAAGAGAGCTCAGAGGGCACAGCAGGTGGGGTCAATTCCACGTGTGGCACTAGCCTGTCTGTGGGATTTTTTTCTAGACTAGTGTAACAGCCGATGCTACAGAAATTGCCTCGAGTCTTTCTTTCGTCAACTCTCTCAATGATTCATGTCTTTTTTGAGGTGGTGTCTGTTCAGTTCAGGAGTAACCCCCCCATCCACAACTCCTGCTCACTAAGATACTTTGCCCCCTTTCTCATAATTGTCCCAAACGTCCCAGTGGCCATCCTGCCCTAGAATGGGCCACATTTCCAGGAACTTCAAAATAAAATAAAAGCAGCATGCAGCAACAAGAGAGAATTCAAAACAGGGGAAGTTTCAACTACCTCTCATGATGCCACCTCCTGAAATGGATAGACTTTTCTCCCTTTACAGAAAACCATGATGGATCAGGCAATATTTGTCAACATGAGTTTTGAGATTTGCACTTGATTGGCTCTGGGCCTATGTTTTTTTCATCTATATTTGCAGAAATGAAAACAGAAATAATAGAAGAAATGGTGAAAGGGTTTGGAGAGCTAATATGAGAAGAGTCTCTTTTCTTCTTAATATAAAAAAAAAACAGCACTTTAAGAACTGGTCACACGTCTACTCTTTGGCTTGGTTCCGTGTACTCCACCCAGAACCAGGGAAAACGTGCCACTATCTTAGCTGTCCCTGGACACAACCAGTGCTCCAGCAGGACCTCTGGTGTCAAGCCTCGCCTGCTGCAGGTCCCACCTGAGGGGGGCCCGTCCTTGCCGCCCCCCTCTGCCTCCTCTTTGCCTCCTGTGCTGGTGGCACGCCTGGGCTCAATACACATATGTATAAAGTTCTTCAGAACTGGGGCTGTGCTTGAGGCTTGTCAAAGCTGCTGGAGCCTGGCACCTTTCCCAGCCTCTCACCCGGCACCACCCTCAGGAGGCAGGGGTTCCTGCAGGGAGAAGGCTGCAGCGCAGGCCAGGGCTCGGCAGGCAGAAACTCTCCCTTGTTTTCTGATCAGGCCTCCGGGTTAGGTCAGAGCAAATGGCAGGTAGAGACACCTCTTCTGACCCCAAACCATAGGATGTGCCTTGGAGCACGAATTTTAACTTCAAGTAGAGAAATGCTCCCAATCTCATAAGACCTTGAACTCAGAGGTCAAGGAAGTGAAACTGTGAGTGTCAGCCACTTAATTCCAAGGGGTAAATCCGAGCTTTGTTTGGGAGATCCCTCTGCTCCTGAACCCTCTCTAGGCACTGAGACTCTGCAAAAGCAGACCCATCCTGCACCCCAGCCAGGCCCGAATTCACCCACTCATTCATTCATCCCGCAAGTATTTACGGATTACCCACCATGCACCAGGTACTACCAGGCCCTCAGTTGTGAGCAATTCAGTCAAGGTGGGGTCTCTAGGTTTAATGGGAAGAGGCAGAAAGCAGCCAGGAAATGAATAAACAATACAGTTTCAGCTGAGCTCTCTAAAAGAAATAAAGGCGTGCTGAGGTAGAGCGGAGGGTTGATGGAGACATGCTAATTCAGATGGTGTGGTCAGGGAGAAAGAAGAGCGGCGGAGTTAGGAAGGGGCCCAGCCTGTAGGCCCTCAGAGGCCATGGCAAAGAGGATGAGTTTTGTCCTCAGTCAATGGGGAGCCGCCGGAGGGCTCTGAACAGGAGAGGGAGGTATGTGGTGGGCAGTGATGTGAATATTTTGTGTGACAAGAAGGTCATTCTGAGTTGCAGGCAGCAAATTAGAAAGAGGGAATCCAGTTGGGAGGTATCTATAATACCGTAGACCGGGTGGCTTACAAACAACAGAAAGGTATTTCTCACCATTGGGGGGCTATCCTTCCAAAAACTGAACAATACTAATTGTCATTTTTGCCTCAAGAACAAATATTGTGTGGTAAGGAGATGAGATTCTGGGAAGACAGTTGTGTCAGTAACACATGGAGATGAGACACAGCCGACTTAGGCACACAGTACTGCGTTCAGAGAACGGATTCTTCACTGATTATTGAAAGCTTTCTCAACAAAACACGCAGTCTTTTGCCTTTCAAGCTGTAGCCTCATAATTCTGGAAAGGCCAAAGTCT
This sequence comes from Rhinolophus hipposideros, assembly GCF_964194185.1. Classification (NCBI taxonomy): domain Eukaryota; kingdom Metazoa; phylum Chordata; class Mammalia; order Chiroptera; family Rhinolophidae; genus Rhinolophus; species Rhinolophus hipposideros. The sequence goes on along the minus strand of NC_138058.1, from coordinate 74,952,037 downwards.
CGTCCTTAACCTGATTCCAAAGGATTCCTGAATACTTCAAATGTACCTCAGGACACATCGGGGAGCTTGCAGTGGATACCTCTCAGGGTGAAAGTGGACACCTCTCATGGCTTTCGTGAAATTGTCACGCACCTGTGGAAACAGCCCTGGAAGAGAGCAAGCAGCACTCAGAGTTGCTAAGACAGCCAACTGCTCCCAGGAACATGCCTCAGCAGATGGCTGTCCTGAACACTGAGGTCCCTTATCTGCAGACCCGGGGCTGCTGAAAGGCCAAAGGTAAGAACACTCAGAGTACCTGGGGTTCGCAGATATGCATGGGCAGATACACACGATTTCATTCTCCAAGTCAACCATATCCAGCACCTTTCATCACAAGGTTTCTGACTTACTTATTTCCTTTTTTCCACACAAGGAAGGAAACAGCCTACAAGATTCCATCTTCTCAGTAGGCCTATGAAAGCGAAGACTGAATGCCTACCCAGTGACAATCCCCTCATTAAAATGAGCAGTCTGGAGCCATTATCTTCACAGCGATGTATTAATACAGCTCCATTAAATAAACTGGCTGTTCTTTGTAAATGGTTGATGAGGCTCATTTTGGATTATGAATATCATATTTATTGCTGTTTTATCTGTAACACTCAAATTGATGCCTAATTTTTCCTGCAGCAACTCATAGTGAGGGCCGTTAAAAAGGGTTTTCTTTTTTTCTTTTTGTCTCAAACAGGTAAAATGTGCCCTACTTTTATGGGCATTACAAATAAAATACTTATTTACTAAATACTGAGAACTCAGTGAATATATAGAAAAATCTGGAGGGTCTGACACTGTATTTGGAGTCACTGTGATGAAAACCATAACGCGGTTTCCATATGTGTCCTGCTTGGGGCTTTCAGTCTCCAGGGTCATTCTGTCTCCGGTGTCTTCCTAGAATGTCTTATCATTATCACACCAAATTTATTCTGGAGGGAAAAATAACAATTCATTATTTTCAACTTTTGGAAGGACAGATGGTGAGAAACACATTTCTGTTGCTTATAAGCCACCGATCTAGCTGTCAGATTAAATAGGAGAGCTGGTGGGTGAGCAGGGGGTTTATTCACAAAAGTGATTGTCTTTATCAGTTGATAAGTACACAGACCCTCCCCATCAGAGGGAGCAGGACTATATTAGGAAGGTCCTGGAAAACCAAGATGGGCACCTGTGAGCCAAGAGGCGGCCAAGCTGGAGAGGCTGAGCCAAGAGAACGGAAGAGTCAGTGAGACCTGAGACACACAAGATAGAGGTAAGTGAGAACAAGCCAGGGGCTGAGGTCCTCACGACGCAAGTGGTCATTAAAATTCATACATCAAAACCATGATGAAATAAATACCGCTTCACACCCCTTAGGATGAGTGGTACCAAAGCAAACAAACACAAGAAGATGTGGAGAAATTGGAACTTAGTGCACGGATGTTGAGAATGTGAAAAGCACAGCTGCTGTGGAAAACAGTATGGAGGTTACTCAAAAAAGTCAAACGTAGTCCTATCATAGGATCCAGCAACTCCACTTCTGGGTAATACCCAAAAGAATTGAAAGCAGGGACTCAGTCAGGTATTTGCACACCCATATTCATTAGCAGCATTGCTCCCAGTAGCCCAAAGGGAAGCACCCCCAGTGTCCATCGACAGACGAATGGATAAACAAACTGCGGTCATGTAGGCAATGGAATATTCTTCAGTCTTAAAGAGGAAGGAAACTGACACCCGCTACAACATAGATGCACCTTGAAGACATGCTAGGTGAGACCAGGCGGTCACAAAAGGACAAGGACTGTCAGCCCACCTACAGGAGATACCTCGAGTAATCAAATACAGGAGACAGAAAGTAGAAGGGAGGATTGGAGGGGCATGGGGCAGGATGAAGAGCTGTTTAACGGGTTGGAGTTTCAATTTTACAAGATGAGAAAGTTCTGGAGATGAATGGTGGTGATGGTTACACAACAATGCCAATGCACTTAACAATGCAGAGCCATACACCTGGAAATGATGGTCTAATGATGGCATGTGTACTTTGCCCCAATGAAAAAAAGAAAAAGAAAAAAAGGTAAATATTCTCATAAGAAAATAGGGAGACCTGACTGAAGAAGCAAATCATAAAATTCTCAAAATTCTTTCCTTGCCAACCTGATCTACCACCATTTGCTAGTTTGTCGGTGAACTTGTAACCAACATCTTATTCTCATCAAAGCTCAGTGTATTCTCTGGAAGATGGCGATGACTGTTCTTCCACCCCAGCACCATAACGAGGATTAAGTGGGATCAAGTACAGTACAATGCTTATTCCTGTCACTGACAGTTCCACAAATATTTTCATTTCCTTCTCTTTCTCTCAGGTTCTTGACAGGGCACTTTCCTGTTTGGGCTCCTCTCCTTCCTTCCCATGCCCTGTTTTCTCTGATTGCACTGCCTTTGTGTCCTTAGAATGGCTGTGTACGTTCACGTCTGTATGCTCCACTGACTGTCGGGTTTTCTGCAGATTGGCTGCTTTGCACATAAGAGGGGTGGATACTAAATATTTGCTCATCGACTGGAATCTTCTTGGGTCCTTGGATTGTTTCCTCTCTAGGTGAATCATTCGTTCTCTTCAGTGGCCATTCTTATTCTTTATTCTTTATTTTTTTAATTCTTTAATTTTTAGCATAAGAGCGATATTTTTAAAATGCATCCTATTATTAATAAACGTAAATAAACACAATGTTGAAAGAAATAAAAGGAGTAAATATTCATACTCAGCATAATTTGTTTCTCCCTGTCACTTTTCAAAAAGTAATTTGTATTTATAATTATAGAGTTTTAAGTCTAGAAAGGAACACAGGGGTACTCTACCAACATGTTCAACAGGGGGGTCATTGACATTTGGGCTCAACCGGTCCTTCTGGTGAAGGACTGTGCACCGTAGGACATGTGGCTTCCTGGCCCCTGAAGAGACTCTCCCAATCAGCGTGCCATCCAAAGAGAGCTCCAAGCACCCTGCTAGAGGAGCACCAGTGAGCATAAGGAGGACAGCGTCGCAGGTGGAGCTGGGGGCGGGGCTCCAGGGCCAAGGTCATAAACGAGGCGTCCCTTTGCTTTGTGATTCTAGTAATGCACCCGTATGTAGAGACAATGCTGCGGACAGCTTTGAACATTGGCCCAGCTGGACACCACATGCGTAAGAGCAGTAGCTGGGGCTATTTTATCCTTGTCATTTATTGGTCCAGCGACTAGCTTTCCAAATAGTGATGGCCCGGTTGCTTATCCCGCCTCTGCCAGTAGCCCAGGGCTCAGAGAGTCCATGCACACACGTGCTTCTTTGTGTGTTTGATGTGTGTGTACGAATGCCTGGGGGAGGTGTGGGCAAAAGGCAGGGAGGACAAGAAAGGGACAAGGAGCAAGGGAATGGGGCCGCACCCCTGCGGCAGGGCCAGGGACAGGAGCAGATAAAATGATGCAGGCAAGAGTGGAGGCCCGGGAGGGCTGCTGGGCTCCACGCCCTTGCATCTCTTCTAACTCTAAGAATCCACGAAACTGGCTACCAAATCCAAACATGCAACAAATCCAAGTCAGGCTAAGTACAACTTACAAAGAATACGTATCCCTAAAAACAGTGCCTGTTAACACTTAGTTTACCTTTCGCTTTTTAATAAGTTTTTAACTGAGGGAGCAACTTCATGGGAGAGAGAGACTTAAAAGGAGAATTGTAAAATTTATATTAGGAGATATTGCCACCTAAAACTCAATCATAAATTAATGTAAATTGCAATGTAAATAAATTATTAAATGAGATTTAACTTAGTGAATATAAACTAATATGAGCAGAGCCAAAAAACAAACAAACTTGTGACTTTGGTCAGAGTAACATACCTACGGGCTGCTTTTCAGCTGATTAGAAATGCCACCTACCTACCATGACTCACTGCTAGAAATGACAGACTGTTCCTTGAAAGGGCCTCCTACAACACAAAGAGCGGTACAGATGGAAGTAGCTGTGATTATGTCGTATTACCTTCATACCAATGGCTTCAGATAGACGCAGGGACAGAGGCTGCTAGGAGACAGAAATAAGCTAGTGTACACAGGGCATTTCTTAGAAGCTGGGTGTTTTCAGAAATACGATTTGACCAGTTATCCTAGCTTCCTACTGAAGCGCCATGAACAGTTACAGTTCTCCGAGCCGTCCCAAACCAGAGCCACCGTTATTGGGGGAAACCAGCTGTAAAGCTGTGTGTTGTGACATTCCAATGACCATGGATAAGCATGTTTGCAGCTGAGACTGTGTGAATAGGATTTAAAGCAGCAAAGTGTACCCTTTATCTCAAATAGCCCTCAACATCAAAGCTGCTTTCCACAAAAATGTGTTAAGAAAGCTCAGATCCACTGACCAATAGGAAGAACAGAATTTATCAGCAAAGTTGTTTGCAGAAAGGAACTGTGTGTTATATTATGCTGAGGCGGAAAGAATCAAGGAGGACAGGTCCTTAGGGGAAACAGCAGAATGTCACCAAGGTGGCCTGACAACCTGAGCCAGAAGGACCAAGCAGTCGCATCCCTTCGAACTTGCTGCGATGGACATGTTCTCTGTGGGCACCATCCAGTCCGGAAGCCAGCAAACACACGTGGCTGCTGAGCATCTGAAATGTGGTAGTGGGACCCAGGGAGCGACGCGTGCATTTTATTTTGATTTAATCAATATCAATCTCAACAGCCACGTGGAGACCCACTGGACAGCACATGTAGTGGTCACAGTAGCACTAAGCGGAGACAACCCCATTGAGCTGGCTGTCCATTCTTTCACTCATTCAACTCAGCAGAATCCCCGGGCATGCCAGCCACTGTGTTAGGTCGGGGGGTACAGAAATAAAAGACACATACTGACTTCTGCCCTTGGAAGTTCAAAGTGGAATAGGGAAGAAAAGCAAATGCCTGCTGACCCGTAAACACAGAACGAAAGGCATGCACATGCTCTGTAGCGCATGTACAGACGAGGAGCGTGGGCAGGAGAATATTAGCGCAGGCTTTGCAGAGAAGTGCTGGCTGCTAAGTACTGAAGAGTCAGGAGGCGTCTGGCCAATGAAGGGAGTGAAATAGAGCATTTCAGACAAAGGAAGTGCGTAAGGACGACTGGCAGAACAGTGCACCCTGGGAAGTGTAGGGACAATACCAGCCTCTGACATAATCTGCATTGAAGTGACCTGCCAGTTCACTGTGGGTCTCCAAGACCTGTGTCAAATGCAATGCTGATGGCCCAGCCTGCCGGCCACTTCTGAGAACCCACACACATTTCGCTCCTTGCAGTTCAGTTATCTGCTTATCAGGCTGCTTACCTGAGGGGTCCTGTCATATTGTAATGTAATGAACTATCAAGGAAACCAACTAAATATGAAAAGGAAAAGAAAGATACACATTAAGGGTGATCAAAACACCTGTAAAAGTTTGGGGACGGTCCACAAAAGTTGAACGATTATTCATGCAAATTATTTGCATTCCATTTTAAAGTTCCAAATCTGGAAATTATATAAAAGGCATTCTGTTTGTGGTTTGTGTAAGAAAAATGACGCATAGCTCCAGCCAGCCGATCTGCACTCAAAGAAAATCTCTTGGCCCTACATCAGAACTTTAGTAATTGAGTGGAAATGTATGTCTTTTATGTTATTGTAAAATATTGAAAACCTGTCATATCAGTTTTCTGATTCCCTGTTTACTCCGTTTTTTTCAGCTAACTGACTAACTGCTACTCTGGCTGGCATCTCGAGTCTTATACTATCATTCAGCACAGCAGGAGTGGGAGCTGGCAGTAGAGGCAGGAGAATGGATGGGCCCCAGGAATGCCCATCTGGCACGCCCTGCCAGGCCCATACTGTGGAGCAGCTGTGAGTGGAGCTGGTCAGACGGTAGCCTTTCCAAACTACCGCTACACTCTTTGTAAGGAGCTGAAATCGCAGCTAAGTGAACCAAATAAGGGGTTTAGGGAGAGTGCAGAAAGGTGGAGCTCGGGGGATAGCCTGGCAATAACAGCAGACCAGAACAGTTTTGTTGTTCAGAAAGCCAGACCAGGAGCTGGCATGTACTAGAAGTACATGCAGAAGGACAGAGTTCACAGCCTCCCACGGGAACAGGAGTTCTGTCTTTCAGTCCCGGGGGGCCTAGGCATCATATGCTTGGCCCTAGAACTGCCTCAGAACCTGACTAACCCTCCAGGAAGCTGGGATGACCACAGCTGACAACCGGCTATTATAGAACACGGTGAAAGCGTGAAGAAACAGAAAAGCGACCACCCCTTTTGAGGGACTAACTGTGCACGGTGAGTGACAGGGGTGACTCAGGAATGTGTGAATTACACAAGCCTTTAGAAATCATTGAACTTGTGAGGCACATTTCACAGATTGAGGTTAATGCTGTTTGTTATGTGATGTAAGGATAGGCGTGGGGACATTGTGCATAATAGAAATTTTATATTTATATAGGGTAGACCTTTGTGGCAGGTTTCGCTCTTTTCTGTCTCAAACTCACTGTTATGACAGGGGACATTTATAATACATATATATTAATATTACATAATATATAATTATGTACTTATAATTTATTATACTTGGATGTATATTTATACATAGTTGTATTTAGTTATGTGTATATAGTTATATATAAATAGGGTTTATAATATGATTGTTTTACAGAGTCATATTACACTATAGCTCCCTAATCAAACAGATCAAGGGTATTCGTGTCATGGAAATAGGACAGAGAGATCCTAAAACAAAGAAGTTATGGGACAACTTTCTACATTAAACTTAGCAGACAATAGTCCTGAAAACCAAACTTTGTTAAAACAAAAGTTTGTATTTCTTTGAAACTCCCGATGCTTCTTTTTAAGTGCCAAGAACCTACATTTGGAGAATCACAGGACCAGGGGTGGGGGGAGTGGCACAGTGGTGGAGGGGTCTCTTCCGTGAGGGCGTAAGGCTGAGAGACAGGGCCAGTGCACTCACTGCGGGGGAAGACGCGGGGGACCTTCCCAGGACAGCGGGACTCTGGATGGAGACAAGGCTTCCGCAGGGCACTCAGTGGTGAGCAGGTGCGAAGGAGTCCAGTCCAGTGCGGGAAAGGAAGGCCATGGTGCTGCGGACCCTGAAGAAGCAGGTCCCTACCAAGAAGAGCTCCTGGTGGCTAACTGGACGCAGATCTAAGAAAACAGAGCCTAGGAGCCATTTCTCCACAGGGGTCTCTCACGTGAACCAAACTTCAGGGAGAAGCCTGCACTAAGCTGCCCGCCTCCAGCACTGGACTGCCTGCCTGCACTGTGTTCCCGCCGTCTGAGCCAGCCCTTATAGAGGAGTTTCTGGAATCCTGTTGAAACCAATAGAACTGAGACTTTCCCCTTCCAATCAGAGCTACACAGCTGTAGGACCATCTGCATCTTCACCAACCAATCAGAGTGGCTTCATTCTGACCAGTCAGGACAGTGCCTTTTGGACCAATGAGATTTGGAGGATTTGTTCTCATTTGCATGAGGACAGACCAATCGGGCACCAGGAGCAGGGGCTTCTGTCTGTATGACAGTTTCTCTCTGACTGGGGAGCACATTTTCCTTTCCCACTGATGACTGAAGACCGTATTCCCCAGGCTGGAGCAGAAACACTGAAACCTCTCACAGGAGCAGAGCAGAGGGGTCCCACCCCGGGGCTGCCTCACAGCCTCGCTGTATCACAATTGAGCTATTTGCACTGAATACAATGTCCTTCTTTACCACACCCCAAATTGAGGATTCCTGTTGGTGTTGAATTGGCGCCAACAGGAATGAGAGTAGACATGGAGGGGTGACTATCTCTGAAGCTCTCTGTGGGACACAACCCTTAGAACCACTGGAAATAACTGGGAGTTTGGATGCTTGATTTCCAGGTACCAGGCCAGTGGGTTTCAAGTTACAATGATTTAGTTCTTAAAATGAATGCTGCCACATTTTGTAATCACAGGCTGGTGAGGTCTGCGATGTCTCGTGCATTCTGGCCTGAGTCTGGCTTCGTAAAGGAAGACTCCCACAATACCAGAGGCCCCACCTAAATGCCGAGACAGGGGAGGCGCCGCCTGTCTGCATACTGTCTCTAAAATCTGAGCACAAGTCCAAAACATGTCCATCAAGAAAAATAACCTACTCTCTTTGTCCCTAAATTGGTGCATGAGCAAATAAACCATCAAAGACAGAATTTCTGTTAATATGCTGAGCACATTCGAGGTAAACCTAGTGCCTTTGGGTCAGAAGTTAATCTATTTTTATACAAATACTGACATTGCTATATTTTCAAACATCGATGTGCAATATTTATAAAAACAACAGAAGAAATGAATCTATACAGCATCTCTGAGATGTGTATTTTTCCCAATAAATATTTTATATAGAAGACTATGTATTATGACAGTGGATAAAATAAAGTTTTAACTATAGTGATATGTACTGACAGGGTATCTGAGAGAGGAGGACTGCCCGTACCATTCGCATGCATGGCAGAATGCCCCTCTGTACTTATAAAACCCAGGAAAGATACATGGCATTTTATTTAGCCATGGTTTTAGAGCAGAGCAGAGGGGTCCCACCCCGGGGCTGCCTCACAGCCTCACTGTGGTTTTAAATGGTTTTAAAAGATTAGTGCCTACATTCAGAGTTCTTGTATGTTATTTTCTATAGTAATCACGGCAACTTGCAAAGCTATAATAATATTTTAGATTATGATTTATTGTATGATAAAGTAAGAAGAAAGATGGTTTTCAGTCCTGTCAAGTCCCTCATTGGATGGCAGTGATAGGGTCAAAGCTCAGCTATTCCACTTACTAAGTGGCCTTGGGAAACAGCACCTTTCCTAAGGCAGAGTGTCTTTATCCGCCAAGGGAAGACAATAAAAGCACCTGCCCCATGGGGGTTTTGAGACTGAAAAGTCACAAGTCTCAGGACTATTTAGGAAAATGACTGGCACATAATTAAGAGACCAATAAATGTTAGTCATTATCATTATTATTATTACACTGAATTATGTAATTATGTCTAAGATCATTTTAAAGCATAAAACCGCACAGATAATAGTGAAGGCCAAATACGAGTTTTAGCTTCCAATATTTAATATGTCAGAGCGGGCCACAGGGAATCTGATTCTCACAAGGACCTGGGGCATTTTATTTATGTGAACAACAATTTTTAAACATTGCATTATTACATAAACTTTGGAATGGTGAGCTGAGCTCTCTGGATCCTCATGAATCAAGAAAGAAGTTTTCCAGACGCCCAGCTATTGATGGGGCGTGTTCTGAAGAAGCAAGGTGTTACCACTAAGAAGGGAAAAACTGAAGCACTGGCTCACTGCCTCAGGCTGAGACGGGCGCACAGATGTGAGGGGCATCTCGGCACCCCTGGGTGGGATTGCCCAAATGTACTTAGACTCCACCGCCTGAGGAATTTGCAGATGCTTTTCCAATAAAAGGGGACAAACGTTTGCAAGGAAAAGCTTAGCTTCCGAGCCCCTCCAGGGGGAATGATCACTAAAGCCAGGCCACCAAGGCCTGGTTTCAGGACTGTGACACTGTTTGGTGTCAAATAAAATGCTCCAGCTCCTTATGAGAATGGGCACCAGGGGGTCATGAGCAGCAGGGGAGAATGCTGCTGGGGGCGGGCCGACAGACTGCCAAGGCCAGGCCTGAGTCACAGGAAGCCACGGGAAGGTGGGAGTGCAGGGGCAGGCCAGCCACCCAACATGGATGGGGGCCCAGGAAGCCTGCAGCGAGGTCCTCAGAAGGCCTGTTTGTCATCAGGTTAGGAAGAACCTCAGAAAATAAAGGAAATGTCCATCCACATTCAAACACTGGCTGCGTGTAAGAAAGCCATTTATCTGGGTCCCGAGAAAAGATCTAGACACAGTAGAGAATTGCAAATCTAAAGGAAGGCTTCTTTCATGTTCCGGAACATGCTTCACTGCCATGTGGCAGCATGCCGAGGACTAGTCTAACCTCCTTGTAAGTGACTTTACACTAGGCTGCTCCATCTTGGCATGACTGGTTCTTCAGTCCCCCGGTTAAGTCTGTTGTGGACCTGTTGGGGACCGGTCTGTGCTCTGTAGGACATGTAGTAGCATGCCCAGCTTCTACCCCCTAGATGCCACTAGCATCTCACCCGCATCGGGATATGACAGGCAAACGTGTCTCCAGATGCTGCCAGATGTCCCTGGTTGCTAGAAAAGGAGGGGCCGCAAACAGCCCCAGGGAGAACCAGTGCTTCGAACAACCATATTCTGTCTGGGTGGGGGAGGGTTTGCGAGGCAGCTCGTGCAGTGTGGAAGAGCTCCTGCGGACAAACTCGCCTCACTCCCTGAGAATCACTCTTCCAGATGTTACGGCAAAAGGCACAGGCAACTTTTCATGCCTCAACCAGGGCCACACACACAGCGTGGCGGGGATTCATTTCTCTGCTCTTCTCTTCAAACACTACATTCCCTGTGAAGCTCACGGCACAGTGATGACCCGCCTGCCGGTCTGAACTAAACTATGGGTTCTGCAGACAGGACCGTGTTTCGCTCAGAGTGATGCCCCTGGAGCCCAGCAGAGGACATGGCAAATTCGCCTTCCGTCCAAAATAGTTACGGGATGATTGACTAAAATAATGAACGACTGAAGCAAAGGGAGGTAGGAGAATATATATTTTCTACCCAGTATGAGAGAATTCACATTATGCCAAGGTCTGGGAACGGTTCTATCACCCGGGGAATTCAGCTGGAAGCAACAGGAAGCACCCAAGGAAATAGTGAAGCCAGCATGTGCTGGTGCTGGAGCACAGAACCCGTGGAGGGTCCCAAATCCAAGCCGACGCCTCACTTCCTGAGCCGTGGGGGACCCTGCGCGGGCACAGCAGAGCCCAGGGCCCACACTCACGTACCCATCTGATGTGCTCCCAGGAGCCAGGACAGGCTGCATCTCTGGGCTCTGGGTGCCAGGCAATATGTCACTCTGCAGTACCTGTCACCTTGATGGATGCTGCCTGCTCCTTGTAGCAGGATTGCACTGGAGCCAAAGGTTACTGTCCCCTTGAAAAATGAATGGGACCTTCTCAGCTATTGTTGTAGAGTATGAGATCAATCTCCACGTGCTATCAAAACAGACCACGTCCAAGGAGAGCATCGCCCGCTCAGACCAAAAGGCTACCCTCCTCCGGGAGCCTTGAAATATCGGTTGGCCACCAAACACTGCAAAAACCGCTTTTAATGTACTCTGAAATTTCTAGCGACAACTAGTGAACTCAAACTTCTATAAATTCACCATCAGACAAGTACAAACACACATTGATCGAGGCTATTTATATCTGTACTGTAAGGAGGGGAGTCAGGGTGTCACACCAGCTGGAGTCATGTGTCTGGATCCTTATTTTATGAATAATTGTGGGCATGTCCTCAAATGCCACAGTAAATGTCACTAGGGTTATTTTAACATGCACTTTAATTCAGTCCACACTTATGGATTTTATTTTTACACAGCACAAACATGAAAATGCAATGAGTCACCCCCTTGCCTAGCATTCCTCAGTGTTCGGTGTTTGGGTTTTTTTTGTAATGAAATCTGCAATCTGCACATCCCACTGGCATCTGTGTCGTGGCTCCGAGGTCAGCACCCCAATTCCCTGGTCTGCAACCCAGCAGGACTGCACTTTCCAGAAACTTCTCCGACCATCAGGAACGCTCTCTGATAACCTCACTTTGCATCTGGGATGTGCTGCCTACATCGTCCTTTTCCTAATTGTGTCCCTGAAAAACTATCATTCCTTCCAATTCAGTTCAAACTTCGCCTCATCCCTTTGCTGATGTCACGGGGAACCCTCCTATCGTCCCCCTTTCTTCCACTCTGCCTGTGCGTGTCTCCATGGAGGCTGCTATCATAGACCATCGTGGTTCTCTGACTTTGTCTCCCAACAGGAAGTTAACCTTTTGAGGGTTGGAAACATCAACTTCAGAATGGCACGTCCAGTGCTTGGGCTGTACCTTGCAAACAGACACTCCTCAGTAGGTGAGGAAGAAATACACAAACGCCACATTCGCTTACAACCACCCCCACAGTAGGCAATCAGCACAATGGAAGCAAGCAGGAATAGAAAGTGAGATCACAGAAAAGAACAACTCAAAAGTGTAGACCAGGAGGGGCACTGCGGGTGGCAAATTAGGGATTTCTACTTGATGACACTCTGCTTGTCGCCAGTGTAAAACTTGTCATTTGTAGTTCTTATTTGTCAAGGAGAAAAGAAAAGATTTGTTTCCTGGATCAAGCAGGGACTTTTCTGGCCTCCAGTTCCAAAGGAAACTTCTCATATAGGAATTCTGTGGGGTGGGGTGGGGTGGGATGGAGTGAGCTGGGGGACCCTTAGGGTAAAGCAGAGAGTGCCTTTCTGTCATGCACTAGTCTTAAGGGTCACACGCCACCAATTCTGCCACACTTAAGGTGGGAGGGACTAGTCTCCACATCCTGACAGAGGAGGACCAGATAATCCTGGTGCCAGAACTACTGCCATCTGGCACGTGGTGCGCAAGCCGGCCGTCCAAACTCAAGCCTATCCCCAGGAGAGCAGGGCATGTCCATGCACGTGCTGAATTTCAGGGCCCCCCCTAAACTGCGACACGATATCACATGCTCCCCCATCCCACCTATGTGTAAGGTTGTCCATGAAGCCACGGACAGCAGACACACCTATGAAGGGTCTTTAAATAACAAAGAGACTGACCTGGAAAACATGTTTCTCATTCAAGGTCAGTCTGCCTAGCTAATCGCAAATTTTAGAATTGATAACATGAAAGTCCTAGCTGATATGCAATGTCAAACCCAGCTGAATTTCTCCCACATCATCACATTTTTTCTCCAAACACTCAACTTGTGTGCTGAATCACTTCATCTCACCCTGTAAAGGCAGCACCTTTAACCATGAGACTGTCCCTCAAACAGTCCACACCTCAGAACAGGTCTCTCATTCAGATGGAAAACGATGGCCACTGTCACCAGGTTCCTAGAGAAGATGAAGAGGAAAAGAAAGATAAGGAGGAGGAAGAAGAGAAAGAAGGGGTAGGGGACAAACAGGAAATATGGGACATGAGAAGAGGGGGAGCAGGAGTGAAGAATCCAATAAAAGCCATCGCTGGGCAGAAATTATTTTAAATTGTTCTGTTCAAAAGCTGAAAAGCCATCGGAGAAATCTTATCTCTGGCGAGTCCTCAAGCTGTCCTCAGAATTCATGCCAAATTGGCACAGAACTTTCCAATTCTGCTCAAATTCGTAACGAAGCAGCTCCATTGTCAAGTGAATTCCAATTATGATTGCAAATGTGAAAGAAATGTGTAGACAGGTAGTAGAGTGTAATTTCATTGTCCCTGTGACATAATAAGGAAGGTAGCTTGCAACATAATGTAAGGAAAAAAACTATGCGTAATAACCCAGCACACACAGAGTGTTCATTACGGCAGCAAAGGAATAAATTTGTTAAATTATAATTGGTTTTATATTTACAATTTCTCCAATAAATTAAGGTTTAGTGTGCTAATTAGATTGTGTATTACAGTACCTGCGTGTGTTATTTGCGCAGCTGGCAGGTGGTGTGGAACAGACGGTGCTGCTTTTAGGAGCCACAGAATTTTAAAGAGAAAAATATAATTGTGTGTGTCACTAGGTGGCTGCGCCCCAAGCTCTGGTGGCAGTTCTGGCCACTTCCCCACACACAGCTTCAGCGTGAGTGCTGTGCCTTTATTCTGCTAACTGCTTATGGCTTGTTTCTCCGTACAATCTACACTACTCATTCTTTCAACATCTGAGGACAAATTATATTGTCTAGACAGATGCAATCCCATCGCTACAAACCATTTAAATGTTTCCATTACATGCTGACGTCTGTTTTTCTTTTCCGTCAGACAGATTACTTGATCTCACTAAAGTCTCTATAAAATCAAACTTACTTGAACATAAATTCCCCAAATTATTGACCATTACTTGAATGATTGAAGACAGAAGTGGCCGAACAGACTAAAATGATACGTCAGAAGGAAGGACGTGTGGACCAGTTGCTTGTAGCTCGTGCACAGGGGTAGTCACCTAAAACCTGACGCTGGTGGTTCGGCACAGTGACCACGTTGTGGTTCACCCATGTTTTCAAAGCTTATTGCAAAGTCTAGTCCTCCTCCGGGAACACGTGTCCTCTCGTCGATGGAGGCCTGTGCCAACACCTGCCCAGCCCTGTGACTCTCCTAGAGGCAAGAAGAAAGCCCAGCTCCACCCTCACCCCCACGTGGGCCCAGTGGCTGAAAGGCTTTTAAAATGTGGGGTTAGTGACCATGGGCGTGTTGTGATTCCCAAGGTGTTGAGTTTCCTCCCTGACCAAGCCCACCCCTCCGTCATCTTCCCACCAGCACCAACAACCCAGCAGCACTGGCAGACCTGGCCCAGGGTGTCCCCCTGTAGCACCCACTGACGGTCACGTGATCAATGCTCACGTGCTCACTGGGCCAAACCAATCCCAAATATGGCCCGTTTGGAGGAAAAGAATTCCAATAATCAACAATTTGTGCCAAAAGAAATTTAAAGACAATTTGGTTAACATATGACTCTTTCAAATAAAGTTCTAACTTACAGTCTAATTTTATGAAAGAAAATGCATTATAATTAAAAATCTTATATTTGAAAGCTTCAACTCAGACATGCTCTGAGTTGGTCTCTACCAATGGTCATTTGTTGAAAAGACAATTACATTTTATGATATATACATAATTGATATAAAATCTAAAAAGCTATAAAATATAAATATACAAAATATCAATGTATTAATAAAATATAAAATACCTACTATTAAACTTTTTATATAAATTATGTATAAAATACATTATATTAAATATATTAATCATTCATATTTTACATAATGTAAAAATAAAGTACATGATACATAAAATACATAAATATGTAATTTATATTTTCCCATTATAACCAAAATATTCCATTTGTCATATGTTTCCATTAAGAGCTGAAACGCTGTGTATCTGTCAGCAGTGTTGCAGTGCTGCCCCACGGGCCCCAGGAGTGGTGGAGAACAGCATCATCGTAAATATATCTCCCTTATTCCTCTAGAAGGAGCTGTAGGGACAAACTACAGTGCAGGGGCCCAAAGAAGTGGCAAGTGGAGGCGTCACCTGCTTCTCTGTGTCTTGACAACCTGACAGGAGTTGAAGCCCGGATGGGATTTTAAACACTTCCCTGAAGAACAGCGCAACTCATTTACAACACAGACAACGGGATCAGAATTTACATAGCTTTTACACATGGACAGAAGGCTGGGTCCATATTTTTTAAGGGGGAAATGGGTTTTTTTAGTAGTTACAGATAACAATCTGAGCTCTGGGCCTGTCTTGCTGAAAACTCATAAAGATCACAGCGAGGTGTGTGCTGGTACCAGCAATAACAGCGACTGCAACAAGGCCACCATTGAGCACAGACCTCTGCCTTATGGGAGCTGGTCTTTAGAGCCCTTCAAATAAAACTGCACCTTCCCAAAACAGCACAGGAACCGAAAAGTGTGAGGCTCTGAAAGACAGCATGTGGAGTGACAGCAGAAGTCTGACCGGCACCCCACAGGGACAACTCCTCACCCCTTTTCCAAACCCTTTCAGAAAGAACAGAAATTGGGCAGAGACTCAGAAGGTCAGTCTGATTCTCAGCTCAATCATTCAATAAACCTCATCAAGTCTATTAGCCTCTGAAGTAAGAATCAATTTAAGTGGCCTCATCTTGTTGCATGAGGATTTAAGGCCAACCTCAGTAAATGTGCTCTGTGCTTGTGAAAGTTTTATGCAAAATTAATTATTGTAATCATTTACATCTTTATTCTCCTCATCTACTCTGGATCAAAAGCCAAAAGATAATTTTCATCAAACGTTTCTAATAAGTGCTGATCTAATTAAAGCAACCACCACACAGATGAGAAGGATTTGCATCCCTCAGAAAAACTCATTATAAATGCCAACGGGAAGGTGGGTCGCAGAAGGTGCTTCTTTACAAGAGGTCGCCTGGTTCTCATTCTGTGATGACCAGGGTGACTCACATAACCATCGTGGAGTCACATTCCTCTCTCACTCTTGCTCTCTCCTTCACCAACACCGGCACCACCTCCAAAATTATCCAACAAAAAACTGGCCATCGGAAAGCAAAATATAAGAAACCTGGAAATTCCCATGCAAACGGCAGCCCTCCATCACTGTCCATGTACCTGTATGTTTGTACTTTCCTACCTGAGACGCTTTTAAGGACCAACTCAACAGGTTCTGTTACATAGTCGCCACTGGGAGAGAGTAGTTTGACGGACATACCCATGGTTTAATATTTTAAGGTGAGTGTGTGTTTGTTTGTGTGTGTGTGTGTGTGTGTGTGTGTGTGTGTGTGTGTACACACATACCCAAAGGCAGAACAATGGCTTAGAATGTTTCTTAGAGTCAAGGATTTCTTTTCTGCTCTATCTGGTCAGATTAGATACCACATTTCTTGGCAGAAGGAAACTTATTTCATTATTTTTGCTTCTTCAGCCCCATAGTTCCCACCACTATTATTTAATATATATTTGATGAATTAACAAATGGCTATATCTACTCTTAACATAATAGGGAGGGAAGAAGCCCAGCGAGAATAAATGATTTGCCAAATATCATACAGCTTGTAGGATTATGAACAAAATCCAAGCTTCCCAAGTAGATTCCCTGTGAATCACATGCCCTACTTGTAATACACAACATACTAGGTGAAAATGGAAAGAAGCGTGAGAAGAACAGCTAATATGGACAGAGTGCAGGCTGTGTATAGTAAATACTTCAATCCAAAAGCTACCTGCATCCCAAAACTAAAGGGACAAAATTGTTTCCAAACAGGACAATTAACTAGGATGTAGTCAAGTGAAATGTGGCCCGAAAGTCAAGCATGGGCTTTAACCAGAGGTCGCCGGTGACCTTCTCAAGATCTCTTGGATTTTAGTGGGTTCTAATGAGAAGGAGAGGAGAAATGGACACAGTACGTGAAAGTGTGCAGGTGCTTGTGACACAGCAAGGCAGGAAAATGCGCAGCACCTGGAGGCGGCTTTGACTCAGGCAGACGGTATTCCACTGACTGTATTCTGGTGGGAATCATCAGTAGAGTCAGGAAAACTGACAGTGCAAGACAAAGAGGAGCCAATAGCTGCAGGTCCCCCTTGAACAGACAAAGACGGCTTCCCCAATGGAGGGCCTGACCTTAGAGGAAGCAAGACCATTTCTCCACTGGCACAAGAGACGAAACCTTGCATGTGGCCCGTATGCAGGTCTGTTAGATGTGATGGGCCCGGGGACGGGTGGACGTTCTCTGCAGATTGCTTCTCAATTTACAGTGGAACCAGATAAGATGAGGAGGGAAGGGGGAGGAGTAAGAGCCCACAAAGTGAGTGGACCGCCACATTCCCTGGGGTCTGTGGGTCTTTGGGATGCCTGAGACATCTGCCAGATATCAACAAGGTTGCAACTATTTTCCTAAAGTTGCAATGTTACTCGCTCTCTTCCCTATGTTGATGTTTGCCCTGAAGAGCCTAAAGCAATGGTGGGTAAAGGGCTGGCCCACACAGAAATCACGGCAGTAACACTATTGCAATACGTGCCATTGTTCTTTACACCACAGCCTTGCAGGTGTGTGTGTGTGTGTGTGTGTGTGTGTGTGTGTGTGTGTTTCACTTAAGGATGCCCTTGCCGGAGCTGAAACAGTATTAATATTAATTTTCAAACCTTATGTCCATGTCTTTTCACTCTTCTGAGTGCTAAGTGTAAAGTATGCACAACACATGTGTACTGTGCACCAATTGGTGATGCTTACCATGCTTCTCCCAAGGAAAAGGACTCGTCCAACCTTTGAGCCGGGAGCTGAATTAACTGCTTTTTTCACGGGACCATTTTTACATGAAAGAATGACTGGTGGGCAAACTGGTTTCTCAGGCCTGGGCATGTGGCAGGCATTTTCTGGAAAATGAACCAAGTAAGCCTGTCACTACAAGATGAACAACTGACTGTGTCTTTTGCCAATGATAATATTGGAACTTTCAAGGAAAAACCAGAAGTAAGGAAAACGTGTATCCATTTGTTGAGCTTGACAGCTTCTCAATACTTAAAGATGCTTTTAATGAGATGGGTGGTGATGATAACAAATGTGATTTTTTTTTTGCTATGGTATAATGAAACATGTTGGCATATGGAAAATCTGAATAAGTGAATGACCCAGTATATTCGCAACAAACAATGCAGGTTACCAAATCCTGCAGAGTGAAAGATCCATTAGAATACGATAGACCAATGCAACACAGCACAGCGTTCGCTGACCCGGCCCACCATCCACACCGCCATTGACCGTGAAGACATGCACAGTGTTCAAGTGCCCATGTACACCAGCGGATATCACGCACAGTTATCTGAGAAGGCTATTAAAATACTCCTTATCTCTGTTTGAATCTACTTTAACCTAAAAATTCACTGCAACAAACTGATGCAGGAGACAGAGGGACACCGCTGCCTTGTAATTAGGCCGAGCATTAAAGAGATTTGCAAAACAGGTTGATGCTCTTCTCACTAAATTTTTTTAAAAATATGGTACTTGTGATAAGAGGTCACAAAATGTTAGTATTTCCTCAGTTTCAGTTACTAATACAGTAACTTAACCCACATAAATAAACACTCTTTGCTGTCCTCGATAATATTTAAGGGCACAAAGGGACTGTAAGATCAAAATAGTTGAGAACTGATGGATTAGGAGCATGCTCAGTCAGGGACTGACGTGGTTCCCAGACACGCTCATATTTTCATATGCTGGCTTGATATACATTGAATTTGCTTCTCTAATAAACCCCATCGTTAATGTCCGTATGCATCACAGAACTTAGTTGCAAAATTAACACAGCTAATTTGAGTCTAGAAGGACTTCGGTTAGGTCACAGAATGACCTGGAGAGCCACGCTCTGCAGGGCAGGATGGACAGGAGCTCAGGCTTCCAGAAGCATGGGAAAAGCCATCGCTGACTGCCAAAAGCTGTCCCTGCTGATGCCATCGCCACGGCTGCTTGGAAGCAGATTTCCCCATTTCTTCATCTCGCTTGCTTTGGGTCACACATTCTAGATGGAAGTGTGAGACTGGCTCAGCAGAAGTCAGCTGCCCAGGTACATGCTGACAGGACAGTCAGCAGAATGGTTATTCTACCCCGGTTTCTGCTACAGTAGGAAAAGGGCCCTGCCTTCAACGAAAATGCTCCAACGTCAGAGAGGGACTCAGACTGCACATTAAAAAGCGCATCCCTGCGAATCTGCAAACCCCTCCTCTGTGGTGTTCACCTTTCTTTACCCCAAACCCTCTACATCTGATGTCTTGGGATTTCAGAATGGCCGCACCGGAAGGACTTCCAGAATTTCTGCTATTTGCTCTGAAATAATAAAATTCAGAACCGGCTTCCCAGTGAAATGAGAGGGGAGACGCCACGGAAGAGAGAAGCGGCAGGGCGGCATTCAGGACAAACAATCCCCTTGGTCAGCATCACTCTCACTGGAGGCCCCTGCCGCTGAGCCCACCTTGGTCACTGGCCCAGACCGTTGCCCCTGGATCTGATACCTATGGAATAATCCATTAGTTTACTTTCTTTCCCAAGTTCCAAGAGAGCCAGGATGATTCATTTTCTTTTGTTTGCTTGGTTTTCATAATAAAATGTGAGAATGAGTGAGAGAGCAGAGAACGTGACTTGTGGGCTAGGTTCTGCAATGGTCTCCAACTTCCTGCATAGAAAGACACCGAGATGGCACAGTGGTTTTAAAATGGCCAAATTTATAGAAAATTTTCTTTTTAACGGAAAAGGTATGAATGGTTCTGAATGGGGTTTTAAGCCCTGTGTCGGCATGGTATATGCCCCATGGTTTGGATGATCGAAAACGCTATCCTCCAAAATTACAAAATAATTAAAGTTAACCTTTAGCATCTGGTATTTATAAGACCTTTTAGCCACCAGAGTTTTCTGCACAGAACACATATAATTTCAAAATGATTTCTTCATCTTTAGGACTGTATGTTATTTGTTTTCTTTTTAAAAGACCCATTCTTTTTAAGGAAATAATGAAAATGACCAGGAATAAATGATCCAGAATCATGCCTTCTTTTTCAGCACCAAGTCTCTATTAAAAGATGGAGTCTCTATGGATCATGCATGTTGGTGTACAGGGAATGCTACTATTGCTAGGTTGTATTTGGGAAATTCCAGTCCTTCAGAGGCTCACACAGCAAATCATGTCTGCTTTTTCCTGACATCCTCCTAGATTCTCAGTCTAATGCTGTATTCACCAGCCTGTGGCACGTCTTTTCAATATCCTATCAGACTGAAAATTTGATTTTAACCTATATGTATGCTGTTTGGGGAAAATTATGGTGGTGAAAAAAAAAAAGAATCATCAAAACTTAAGATCCCTTGTGCAACAGATGAGTCAAGGGAAGGCACTTATTATTTCCTAGATGATGATCACAATCATGATGATGAATAAGAAGACATATGATAGATAGATCATAGATGGACAGATTGATGGACGATGGATGGATGGATGGATGAACAGACAAGCAATTGATTCACTAGGCAACGTCTATGTCCTAGAGGCTAGATTACCACAGGTACCACACACTACAATATCTCTGCAGGAGCAGAAGTTATGTAATTATACAACAACATAAATTTTCACAGCTACAATGAGTTTGAGTCTTGACAGAAATATTATGAAACATCTAGTCCGACCCTTTTATATTGGGGAAATGACGATCAAAAAGTTTTAAGCCAAAGCCAAAAATAAGTCCTACTCTACTTTTTCTTCGCCATGGTATCCATTCCTTGTGCCATCCCCAACACACACACACACAAACACACACACACACACACACACACACACACACACCACATACTCACACACTAAGCCCACAGCTGACTTAAAAAGGCAGGAGAAAAGGTATCTCAGGGAACTGTATCATGTGTCAAGGGAAATATGTCTGAATCACAGAAACTGAAGAAAATAAAGATAGAAAAATCTATCTAAAATGGGCATATTCATTTTTATCTTCTTAAAAAGTACTGTCTTTGTTTCATATTAACTGGACATTACAATTAAAAAATAAACTTTTGCTTGTCCAAATTAACTTTCTAAAGTAAGTTATATGTGGTATCTCGATGAACCAAGACCTGGATTTTTAATTAAATTCTTTTAAATTAAACATGAACCATACTTAAGACATTTGTAAGGGAGATGGGTACAGCGTACAAATCATTACTGGAAAAACAAGTGTTTTAAAGTAATAAACTATATCTCTTTCTAACAGCACTTTGATGTTTATTTTAACTGTTTACAATATTGAGAGGGAAACCATATATGTATAATATAATATACATAACATATATGACTCAGAACAATTCTGAGACTAAGGACTATATTGCTCATTTATATGCTTTCAAAAACCATTTCATATCAAAATGTGCTGATTAGCTCAGCTCACAAACCATGTAGATTATTCATTTTTCTTTGTTTCATAGAAATTTTTTATCATAAATGAAAATTCTGGAAAAAATCACAGTATTTTTATGATTCTGAATTTAGCATCTGCAGGCTTGAGTGGCACTGAATTAGACTATGTTCTTTTTTAGAGACATGACCAAATGATATCATTGAAAAGATTTAAAAAGCCAGGAGCATTATGTACTGTCCACTAGCATGTGTTAATTTTACGGACTTTACTGGGAAAATAGCTAACAAAAATGGCTTTAAAAAGCTTGGCACTGATTTTTTTTAGCCAGCATTTTCTCCATTTTCCAGATTTTTTTTAATTAATGAAGCTTAATGTAAGCATATCAAAAATGATATTATGGTGGATTTGACTATTGCTATTTTTAGGTATGAAAAATTATGTATTCATAAGCAACCATTTTTAAATGAAAATGTTGTGGTTGTACTCTTTTAAAATGGTATTCTCTTGACATAACCGAAGTAGTGATGTTTTAGAAAGACTGGGGTTCTGGCCGGGGCAGGCCGGGACGTCTTCCATCGCGCGGGTAACCGGCAAGTGACTCCGGACGTCCCACCGTCCCGTCCGGTTTCAGTGGGGGTGAGCGCCCCCTGGTGGCCTTCCGCAGGCGGCGGTGACCCGTGCAGGTGTGGGATGGTTGAGGGAAGGATGCTGTGTCCTGCCCTGCCTTTAGTCTAGGCATCTCTCAGGCGACTGCATTTTTCTACGTGTCTCTGCAGATGTGAGTTATATGACAGGACCTACTAGAAATTATCCTAAATCTGAAATCACCGGTCTCCAAAATGAAAACGACAGACAACTAATTGGGATTCAATTCAGTGTAATTTATTGGCTCACCGGTGTGAAAAACGAGCAAACCGGGCTTGGCAACACCAACTTTGGAGTGAAACGACGAGAGATCATCCTCAGACTGCAAAGAGCCGACCCCTGAGGGCCCTTTGTTCTGGCTTCTCGCAGAGAGTCCGAGCTCACTAGGCCTTCGTCGTCCTCCATTAGAGGAAATAGCTTACTATTGTTTAAAAGACCAATTTCCACTCGCAGGTTATGAAAAGATGTAGCTTAGATATGACCTCCTGTCGTCTGTCTTACAGGTGAGAAAACCACGGCCCAGACTGGGTACAGATATTCCCGGGTTAGGCAGCGACAGCATGAACAGTGTTCACAGCCCCAGAAATGACAGTTTGATGGGGGGGGAGGGTCCCTACGGGATCCATCCGTTTTATTTTCTTTAAAAAAATCCACAGAAGTTTCTCTGAGAATTTATACCACACATTTTTCATTTCTCTCTAGAAAAGACTGCTCATGAATCCATGTCCTCGGCCACAGAGAGGGGAAGAAAAGTCTGCGTTGGCTTTAACACGTGGAGAAAAGCAAATCAAACATTTAAATCAGCTCACTGAAATGAGGTATTTCTCCCCAGAAGACCACATCTTGTAAATATGATCAGGACCCACGGGAGACTGCACTTGGCATGAAGTGTCCTGTGAAAGCAAAGGTCACGCATCCCCTGCCCTGAGAGACACTGGCCACCAGCCCAGGGAGGTTTTGCCAGGAGCTGGTTCACTATGACAAGCAGGAGCTTGCTCTCTTTAAAAGAGGAGGCTTTGTGTGTGACTTGTGCCATTTGAGAAAGGATTAAAAAGGAGAATCCAAAAGCTTCAGGAGGAATGTGGAAGGTGCCTCCTCCCAAGGAAACAATCAACTGAATTCTAAGAAACCCTGGGGCTAGGATTTGGGAGAGGGCAAGGGCCCCCTGTCTGCCATTTAGCATTGAAAAGTGTTTCCAAGTTAGTTTGCTTTGCTTCTGCATAGCTTTGGGCAGGTTTTATTTTACTCTAACAGAAAAAGTAAAGAAAGCTGAACTAAAAGAAGTTTGCTACTAGTCTGTATTCCATATTGTCAGACCCAAAAGAACAATCGCAATCATGTATCTGAAAATACAATGGTGCATTCCCCTTAAAAAGGAATGTAATACATGACATAGCCAGCAGTGTTGAATTCAGAAATATACTGAAGAAATAAAAATATCTATAATTGTATTATATTTCTTGGAGAAAAGTATCAGAAAGGGTCTGATGGGTTAATACAGTAACACGAATGTGACAGTGTCAGGAATAGGTCCTCCAAGATATTTTTTAAAAGTAAGAGCTCAAAGAAGTGAAGGAGGGCATTACTGGAGAAATAAATACATTTGGAGAAAGCAAATACACAGATGATTTCAGAATATTATTTAGGAAGATTCCATGGAGGGATAGGACCCAGGAGGTAAGAGAAGAAGCAAAGGGAAGTAAGTCCATGTTAAAGGTCTGCGATGGTTCTAGGTGTGCCTGGCCCTCAGACAGGAAGACAGAGGGCTGCAACCTCTGCTGAGCCTGAGTCAGCAGAAACGGCGGGACCGGTGGCATTGCGAGCCGCGCGTGTGCAGGTGGCACAGTGATGGTTGCCCTCTTGTTCCGGCCCCCTTTCCCTCTCTGACTCCTGAATGTACTGGTGTTTGCCCTCTCCTGCATGACGCCTCCATTGCTCCGTCTGAGCTGCAAATCCGTCTGCTTGTAAAGAATTCCTGGTTGCATTCCTGTCTCTCCAGCTGTGCCTGTGTTACATGTCCTTACCTGCCCACACAGTATCTGGGGGAGATACCTTTTCTGATACGGTAAAAAGCAGGCTGAAGAAGATGTCTATAACGTGGTGGGAAGTGCTTTCTTCCTTTCCATTCAGAAAGGACTAGCACCTGTGTTCTGGTGAAAGGTAACTATTTCACAGGACCTAGATCCCAGGCTGCTGAGATGGGCATCTGTCTCCTGGGGAAACACACAGCCTGCCATCTCAGCATTGCAAAGGGATTTTAAACAGATCGCTTTTCTCACTACGTCTGATCCTATGGTTCCAGGGTGTCCAAATCCATTTCCTGTTGCTCCCCACAGAAGGCTTCCGAATCAGGGTGAACTGAAAATTTACGAGGGGAATTCTCCCCTTCCTCACTCCCCTCTCCTCCCTCTCTTCCTTCCTCCCTCCTTTCCTTTCTAGTGTGACACTACTAGGGACATGGGGACAACTCTCTCTAATATGCAGCCACCTTGCAGACGTGATAGAGTCGAAATGGTCTGATGAACACTGTGTGCTAGAGAGATTCAAGTTCCATTCAGAGTGTAAGACCTGGACAGCACAAAACGTTAGACAATGAGAATCATGAGAATCAAAGAGATCACTCTGGAAAGACCTGCCCTTTTCAAATGTGGCACAAAGGCTCCGCTGCACACTGCTTCTCAGGATCCTGCAGAGCTGGACACAGTGGCATTCAGAAGCATGCAGGGGTGAGGCTGGGCCCTGAAAGGGACATCCCAGGAGGACTGGACGGGAGAGAAACAGGACAAGATGTGAAAGGCAGATGAAAAGAGGAGGGTCCAAACCCACAGCGCATGCACCACCAAGAGGGCACCCTCGTGCAAACTGTGGACTTTGGGGGACGATACATTTGGAATCATCCCTATTCTCATTCTGTCCACAGGACCCCGTTGGAACTCATCTGGCTGTGCCAGACGTGTCCCTTTTGATCCTCTGCCAAAGTTTGTCACTCTGGAGCTGGAAGGAATGTGGATGGGTTGCACTTCTCTGCTTCTAGTTAGCAAAGCTGCTTGGAGAACACACCAACTGCAGCGGTCACTTTCCTGTCTGGCCCCCTCAGGGTGGTACCTGTGCACGGCCGCATGAGGGGGACCGCCTAGCACAGACCAAGAAGGCAGCACCCCCACCCCGATCAGGTGGCTCTGCAATGTCCCCAAACCACAGACTTTCTTGTCTTTAAAAACCTTAGAGATGCTAAATTCATGGCTTCATAAGGAAGCTAATTTTGTTTTTATAAAGTCCTAAATACTAGAAAAAATCTTCCTTATATTAAACCAAATTTTGTCTCTCCCTAGCTGTGCCTAAAGCCATGGGCCAGCAATTAAATTATACTCCTTCAGACACTCAGAAAAGACCAAACTGTTGTGTTTGCTACAGTTCAAGTTCACTCAGCACGCCGTGCCCCTCAGTGATTCATACAGAGACACGTGGTTGGTCTGCAGCCAGCCCAGCCCAGGGCAGAACAGCAGCACCCAGTCTTCTGCTGGACACCATCCCTTTTCTGTTACACGAAGCAGATTTGATGATCATTACGCAGAAGTAACTGCCTCAGCTTTCTACTAGAGGGGGGGCAGCCACAGTGCTGCACACGCACATGCACACACATGCACACACGCTCACACACGCTAACACACACACACTTCTATTATCAAAACATTAGAAATCCCACTAGTATTTCTCAAGGCAGAATGATACAACCAGAGAGCAGTGTCTCCTGAAGACTAGTTGAAATGAGTGTTATTAAAATGACAAAGGCGTTCTTTTGGGTAAAAGCCCCTTTTTCATCTAGCCACGTACCATCTAATTGGTTTATATTCCTGAATCCAGGGGAAACATTTGTTAACTCAGAAGCTTCTCCTATGGACAGAAAAGCCAAGGGGGGCAGGGAAGGAATGCAATAGAGATGGTGTTGATTAGGGCAAGGTAGTGACTAATGAAAGGGGCTGTAAGGAAAAAAAGCACTGGCTTTGCCAACAATTTACTTTGAACCTTGAAAGCACTTATTCCTCAGGGCCTCAGTTTCCTCTTAATGGAATAAAAAAATTGAACCCAGTAAACAAGGACTTTTCTTCAAGTTCTTGAATACTCTATGGTTATTATTATAGCCTCCATTCCAGTGGGGAAAGATAAACGTCACAGAAGAGAAAAAGTAACATGTGTATGTGCTCTGCAGATGTTAAGCTAGCTGAATAGATGAAGAAGAACCTGGTAAACATCAAAGTTTCATTGAAGGTTAACCTTCCTTTAATTACAAGCTCTGTGGTAATCTAACCTGTCTTAGGAAGAATCTTACGCATCCCTAAAATGCCATTCCATTAATACTAACTGCCAATTGCTTAATCACTTTTGAAAGTTTCTTTTATGTTCTGGTCATAGCTGTATACAGACGCTCTCTGACGGCAAAGTGGCATGCCACGCAGATCTGCAGATCTGATGGGGCTGCAAGGAGAAGCCATTGGGAGCGAGATCAGGGATGTAAATTACTGTTTTCTCGCTTGCCTCCAACTCTTTTGAGTCTGAATAAAACATTTTAAAATTGTTTTAAGCAATGGTGGCAGAGTTGAAGCCAGTAGTTAAGCTCCTGCGGACAGGGGCCACATCTGAAGCCGTCCCCACAGGGTCCAGAGCATCACCTCACAGGACGAGGGGCCTGAAACACGGCTGGGCCGTGGACTGCATGTCAGGCCTTGTGTTTAACACCTTTGTGGGTCACATTAAGAAAAAGTGAATTGATATACAGATTGTGACAACATTTCCTAAACTAAAAGCTATGAAGACTTTGACAAACACACACGAAAGCATTCGCACAGAGAACACATGATCCGAGCTCTCTGGAATATGTGATCGCTATAACTGAAAGATGATGTTTAACATGTACCAGTAGCTTACATACTAAGTGTCTCACATACTGAGCAGCTGACGTTTCTGCACATGATTTTATTAACTACATGAGAAGGGGTGAGTGTCAGGGAGAGGGTCTGAGGCCAGAGTCTGAAATGCTGTATCCTACTGACATTTAGGTAGCCTATGAACTTGCACGCAGAGCACGGCAAATTCTACATTCGATTAGGGTTAATAGACATAGTAATGTGTATAATTAATAAAATTTAAAATAATGTTTTATGCATAATATTGTATAATAGTTATTCAGGTAAAATCAAAATAAAACACCACCACCCACCAGCAGAAACACGACAGAAATGCTCACACATTTCACCTGGAACACCCGTGCAATGGCGTCAGTCAGGGAACAGCAGACCTGCACTGCAAAGACCTTAAAAACCCCAACCACACAGACGTGATGCCAGGTCTGGGACCAGAGGATTTTGAGGGGTGCTGTGCATGCAGGTTTATTAGCAAAGAGGTCTGGAAACCCCGGCCTGCTCCACTCACACAGCCGTCACAGCTTGGAGCTCTGAGTGGGACACACAGTACAAGCCCCAATGATTAGTTTCAAAAACACACTTTACACATCCTCCCAGCTCCTGAAGCTGAGCAGGAAAGATATCCTTTTCCTGGAGTCAGTGGCAGGTATGGAACGCCCCGGTGGAGCCCAAAGGAAACCAGCAAGCAGCTCAACTGACACCAGAGCCTTTCTTGGGAGACCCAGCACCAGGCTTCTCGGCGGACAAACCTCCTCCCGCAATGTGGCCCCGGGCCCGCCAAATCCCGGCCTGGATTCCGGTGTGGTGGGATTGGAGTCCATTTAGGAAATTGGTCTCAGGAAGCCTACCCAGTGTGTCCAAGCACTAACCCAACACACTGTTCCGCCCTTCTGCAGGCAGCGCACGTGACAGAGAGACTTGCTAACCCAGATGAGAAACAGTCCTTCTAACCTTCCTGACTCCACTGTGGAACAGACAACGGTACACAGGGCACATGAAAGAGAGGGTAATACAGTGTTTCTTCTAGTTGAAGCAAAAATACGTTAGTAAATTAATACATAAACTATGCATAGAGATCCCTTTCTCTTAATCCTATTTTTAACAAGACAGTACTTAGAAGGTTTCATAGAAATCACATCTGGAATATTAAAGACAAGGAAAGTTATATTGTTTCCCAAATATGGGAAAACTTGGATGGAATTAAGGCTTCCAAATCTTGCTATACTAAGACAATTTATCATTATAATCTAAGTATATGACTAACTTTAATGGAAGTAAGAAAAGGTAGAAAATTTTTCCAATTAGAATTTTTTTTTAACTCACCTTACAATCATTATAAGATTCCTAAGTTTTTAGGACAATGCTTTTCCTTCAGCTATCTGTTCTGCATGTTTTTTTTTTTTTAAATAAGAAGCTTAGCCTATAAGATATTATTTTGTCTTCAGTTTTCCTGAGATTAACTGCAAGTACAATCTATTTGAAATCAGTAAAAGCCAAAGTGAGTGTCCTCTGAAACGACAAGTTTCAGGGCATAATGGGATTGAAACTGTAATATTCATTACTTCCAAAAAATTCTTTCTGAAAGAGCGTGACTTCTAAAGTGTTTCTCATGAGAAAGTCATCTGTCCTAGGCCTGTTCTTTAAGGAGTTCAAGGGACATCCCCAGAGATGAACATGTAAACTTATAGAAAATGTCCAAATGGTTCCATTCCCATGTTTCTTAGGAAGCACTTATCTGAGTGGCTCCTCTGTGGCACTAGACGTACAGGACCGAAAAACACAGATGAAAGAATAGGCCTCCTGCCTCACAGACCCTCAGACACAGGGGCAGAAATAGTATACTCGGAAAATACATACAGAGGCATAGTTTACCCAGTGTTTTTAAACAACTTTTAACACACTTTGTTAAATGTTTTCTTCAATGTTTATCCAGGTAGCCCTGCAGAACAGGCCAGGGAATTACTTTTTCAGGCCACTGGACAGATGAAGAAACTGAGGTCAAGCCCCAAGCAGGCCTAAGGTCACAGAATAAATTGTTAACCTTGGAATCCAGAGTGTGTGGCCCCGTTCCACATGCTTCCCACACCGCCTTCAAGTAATGACAGTAAAAGAATCCGCCTTCGGGGGCAGGAGCCCTTTCCTCCGGAAGGCGGCCCTTCCTTGGTCTCTACAAGCAAACGTGCTTTCCAGGAGAGGCGGGCTCCCACTTCCCGTGCCGCCATCAAGCTCCCGCAGCAGCACAAGGGTCAGCTCTCCCCGCGAAGAACCAGCGTGGAAAGCAAACTTCTGGACCAGCATCCACCCCAGTGCGGAAGGAGAGATAACCCTATTCTCCCTCGTCCTCCATCCTCCCCACCGGGCTTCCCACTGAACACTGCGTACAGCCTGGCTCTGTTCCTCTGCTCCTCCAGTGTTCCCGCTCTGTGCGGGTGCGCGTGTGTGCGGGTGTGTGGATGCGCATGCGTGCGGGTGCGTGTGTGTGCGGGTGCCCGGGTGCGCGGGTGTGTGGGTGCGCGTGTGTGCGGGTGCATGTGTGTGCGGGTGTGTGGATGCGCATGCGTGCGGGTGCATGTGTGTGTGGGTGTGTGGATGCGCGGGTGTGCGGGTGCGCGGGTGTGCGGGTGTGTGGATGCGCATGCGTGCGGGTGCGTGTGTGTGCGGGTGTGTGGATGCGCATGCGTGCGGGTGCATGTGTGTGCGGGTGTGTGGATGCGCGGGTGTGCGGGTGCGCGTGTGTGCGGGTGTGCGGGTGCGCATGCGTGCGGGTGCATGTGTGTGCGGGTGTGTGGATGCGCGGGTGTGCGGGTGCGCGTGTGTGCGGGTGTGCGGGTGCGCATGCGTGCGGGTGCATGTGTGTGTGGGTGTGTGGATGCGCGGGTGTGCGGGTGCGCGGGTGTGCGGGTGTGTGGATGCGCATGCGTGCGGGTGCGTGTGTGTGCGGGTGTGTGGATGCGCATGCGTGCGGGTGCGTGTGTGTGCGGGTGTGTGGATGCGCATGCGTGCGGGTGCATGTGTGTGCGGGTGTGTGGATGCGCGGGTGTGCGGGTGCGCGTGTGTGCGGGTGTGCGGGTGCGCATGCGTGCGGGTGCATGTGTGTGCGGGTGTGTGGATGCGCGGGTGTGCGGGTGCGTGTGTGTGCGGGTGCGTGTGTGTGCGGGTGCCCGGGTGTGCGGGTGTGCGGGTGTGCGGGTGCACGTGTGTGCGGGTGCCTGGGTGTGCGGGTGCGCGTGCGGGCATGTACGTGTGTGTGCGTACACGTGCAAGTCTGTGTGTGTACGTGTGTGCGTGTGGTGCCTATGGTCAGAGATTGTGACCGCTCACGTCCCAGTCTCCAGGCCCTTCCTTCCCCTCATTGAAGGGCTTTTCTGAATTCTGATTCAAGCAGGAAGCCGGCCCAGGCCTTGTTGTCTGGAGGCAGACAAGACTTTCTATTTTTACTGCAACTTTTTTTTACCACTAGGCCCTAAGACCCACTTCACCTTTGAAAATAAACTGTTCCTCCTACCCTTCATGAAGGTTGGAAGCCATCATCCAATAGGGGTTATGGAATCAGAGTAACAAATTGAAATGCAAAATCCCTCTGTAAAATTTCAGGTGTGTTTGTGTGTGTGTGTGTGTGTCTAATGTGTGTGTGTGTATATATATATATATATATATATATATATATATACTATATAAAACGTGTACATAAAATATAATAGTACTGTTTTGTAATTATAGTATTAAACTATATCAATACGTTACTCACTATGTATTACATTTAAATATATAATATGAATACATACCATATCATATAATTATGTTAGATATAATTATATATATTAGATTTATATTATGTAATAGCTATGATACACACATTTTATATAATATATATTATATATACACGTGTTATATACACATGAACACATACACACATGCATCAGAAATTTTAACTGAGACCTTTTGCATTTTAACTTGTAACTCTAATAAAAAAACATAACACATAAATTATAAATACCATACATTCTACATATTATGTGATGTCAACTGCACAGGGCAAGGGTCATATGTATACAGTATATACAGCTTGCCGGGTAGTCAACATATGCTACTTGGTCATTCTTTACAGTTTTCTGTGAGGTGAATTGAAACTAACTTTTGAACTACGAGAAATTGGCATGTTAAAAAAAATGTTATCAGTGACATCAGAGAAGAGGTCACCCTGATTAAGGTGATCTACACAATTTAGGGTTACCTGCCCTTCTGGCCCAAGTGTGTCTGTTAAGCAGGCTGGTTGATTGTATGATCTGTTCCGTTATTCACTCAGTGTATGTTTAGTAACACCTGTTTATACTGTCCACCCAGCTACTTGCTGGAGACCTGAAGCTGCCATTCAGCAGCTGTCTGCAGGTCACCCTCTGGAGGCCAGGCAGGAAGGCATCACAGAGAAAGTGCTAAAATAACCGTATCCACGATGCTCTAAGATGTGACAGCAAAAATCAAGTTTCTAGGATATTAAATACATTTGATATGTACTTACATATTCTATAATACACTTATTAACATATTTAAGTCTAAATGTATTTAAGAATCATAAATCTTAAATTAAAATCATCTGTTTCACGTGTGTCTTGCAAGGAGTCTCCTCCCATCACTGCAATTAGTAACACACTTGCCCCTTATACAATACTTAGTTGTGATTATGTTGAATAAAATGGCTTCAACACAATTGTTCAAACACCCATAAGTTTCATACCACACACCAGATAGGTAGTTAAATGTAGGTAACAGACATGGCCCAACCTCTCACAGAATATAGAGTGTATAATTAAATACAGAATTGTAAGAAAGTATTCTAAATGCCGTCCTGGCGGAATCCTGGGGAAATGGGGAGAAAAGAGGTCCTACTTGGAAGACACTTGTAACTGTCCCCAGTTTTCTTACTGACATTTTCTCTTTTAGCAGAATAAACTTTCCAATCTTAACTGGCAGGTGGCTACCCAGAGACTGAGTATATTTTCAAGCCTCTTTGAAGGCAGGTGTGGTCACGTGGTTGAGTTCAGTCTGTTGGTAGAGGAGCAGAAGGCATGTGCATAATTTGCAGATTACCACCTGCAACCATCACCTGAACTGTCACCACCCCTACACAC
This sequence comes from Rhinolophus hipposideros, assembly GCF_964194185.1. Lineage (NCBI taxonomy): Eukaryota > Metazoa > Chordata > Mammalia > Chiroptera > Rhinolophidae > Rhinolophus > Rhinolophus hipposideros. Next base: position 74,919,787 of record NC_138058.1, on the reverse strand, counting down.
ATCATCCAGGAGCCAGCAATGCAGGCGCTGCCTCACAGCGCTGACCTCTTAAAGGAGAGACAACTAAATGTCCATGTTACTTAAGCAGCTATGTTTTTGGATCTCGTTGTTGCAGCAGTGTAGCCTGTATGTTAACTAACACAGAGATTGGTCCCTGAAAGTTGAGGACTTGTATAACTGAAACAAAACTGAAATAAGTAATGTTGATTTACTAGTTGGGTGGTGGGCGTACAGACACAAATGTTGCATGCTGGGAATAGAATGTGCCTTGTGATTCTATGGCAAAATATCAAATATATCAAATATATATACATATATATACATATATTATACATATATATATAAACAACTAGCACCCGAAGCACCTCAGAAGACAGAGAATGCAGCTCGAAGGGGAGGTTGGAGGAGCTGAGAACATTAGTGTATGTTGAGTGTCCCTTGCTGCTTTTGGTAACATCATAAAAGAGAAAGATGTATTAAGGTTGAAACTCAGCAATTTTCAAAGAGAGATGAAAGGAAATAGAGATTCCTCACTGAGATTTCTCTGCCTCTGGCCAGCAGCCTAAACTAATTGAGAGTTCAGAAGTCAGGGTTCCTAGACGGTGTAATAATAGCACATTTATAATTGCCTGACACCCATTATACCTCAGATGCTGTTCTAGGCTGTGTAGATAATAACATATTTAACCTTTGCAATGAATGTTTACTTCCGTTTCCTTCACCTTGATAATAAGAAATACAAGGTTTTGTTCTATAGCATTATTGTTAAGTTTAAATAATATAAACAACCCTGCACAGTCCTTGGAGTAGGAAGGATCTTAAAAAATGCAAGTTGCCTTTGTCCCCATATCCGGCTTTTCCAGGCCACGCTTGCTCTGTCACTTCCAGCATGTCTGTGTCCCAACCCTGAAACGTGATGAAATAGCTGAGTCCCCACTTCTGCTTCTAGAACTGTCTGACTCCAGCCACATGCCTCTGTGCACTGCCACGTGCTTCTCTGTGACAGGCCCGAAACCCCACCTCTGTGCTCTGTCCTCTGATACAAACCTACGTCCGACCACTTCTTCTCACCTCCCAGCACCACTCCCTTCCCATGGTCCTTCACATGTGGCCACGCTCTCCGCATCCTGGGCCTACTTGTGTGCTGTGAGTTCCTTTGATCATATGGAAAGATGCGCCTATTCCTCCTTGGGGTCCTGCCCAGTTTCAGCGTCCTGGACTCTTCTGGCCGGCCGACCTCGTTTCTACAGAGTGCCTTTCTGAGACACGGGACCCAGCTCATTTTCAGGTTTTCAGCATAAAGAATATTGGGTTAAGTCCATCTCGTAACATTGCAGTCAAGGTTCTGGATTATTTGGATGAAAATTGAAAAAGAATAAATTCATTCATTACCCAGAAACATCTGATACCTTTTAATGAAAACCTACCACTGAACTGTCTGGAAACAAATCTATTCGTAGCCAACACAAACCCCCAGAGTTCTTTCCATCTCTTTTCCTCTCCAGCTGCAAAGCCTCATGAGAAGTCAGCATGCTCTTTCGTATAATTCTCCATTGAAAACGATCTGAAACTATTTCCCAACTCTTCTGAATAGATGCTGAACATTCAAAAGACATTTCACAGATTTGTACAAAAACCAATAGTATGTGAAATGTGTAAAATACTGCCTGTTGACACGTGTGAAAGAAAGCACAAACCCTGTATTCGAGACCTTGAATCGTCATTAAACTTATTATGTTTACTGCCTGACTCCCTCAGTGTCCAAGTTGAATCTTCGTAGGTAAAAGGCACGAAAATGTGACATGTCCGGCCTTTGTTGATAGATGCAAGTTATCATACAGGACTTCCAATGCTACTTTTTCACAGTTTTATTAAATGTTACCATTTTTAAAGCACTTTCAGCTACCTTATCCCATTTGACTCTCTTGACCAGCACTGAAGCAAGCAGGGTAGATATCATCTCTGCTTTGGAGAAGAGAGAACTGAAGACAGAAAGAGCCAATGACTGACTTGTAGCCAAGCTGGTGCCAGGACTCACCTCCTGACCAGCTACTCTGGGCACATCGACAGGCAAAATACTAGCAGAGAACAACAGTGAGACAGCACCTTATGCTAAAACGTGGCTTTTTCATTCTGTGAACCAGATATAATATTCAAAAAGGCAAGTGGGTTTGGAAACGTGGCTGCCCCCAAGGTGTGAAAGGACCAGCATGTTCCCTGCAGGCTTACCCCTAAGACCAGGTGCCAGGTGACACCTTCCTTTATCATAAAGGGGCCTGAAAACCAACCATAGTTGTCAATTCCACCTTCTTCACAGCTTTTAAAAAATGTGTTTAGAGAAGGAGAGGATACAGGCCAGTCTTGTGACAAGGAGCTGAGCTGAAATTCCCAAAGGTTCATTGTAATTGGAATAGGGATGTTCCCAATGATACTCAGAGTCCCCAAAGGACCATTTAAGATATGGGTCTGGTCTGGAAGGCACAGAAGGCCAGGCGGAGGCAATGGGAACTCTGTAGACAGGAGAGAATAGTCACAAAGAGAAAGAGAAAATAATTAAAATGGACTTTAAAAGACCACAAACCGAAGCATCAGAACAAATCAATAATAATTTACTGCTGAGAAACACAAAACAAACCAGCAGAAAAGGAATCCACTCCAGATGGGGTTAATTCTACAAAAGATCATGACTTCAAGTAAATATGAAAAGGATATCCAAAAGAATAAAACTTCAACTTTTGTCAAAAGATAAAGATATTCCTAAACAAAACAGGTCTAAATTACTAGGTTATCCGTAACCGTATAAAAGAACCAACTGTACATCTGAGGAAGAAAAATGTAGACATTGAACTTTTTAAAAATGTAATACATGGCATTTTAGTTTTCTGTGGCTGCACAACACATTGCCACAGACTTAGCTGCTTAAAACTCCACATCTTTACTGAGACACTGGCAGACCAGGGGGCTCCCTGGTTCTGCACTCAGGGTACCACAAGGAGAAATCAACGTGTCTGGGAAAGTATCCACCTCCAGTCTCAGTGTGGTTGTTGGCAGAGTCCACGTCCTGGGCCATTGGTCTGAGTCCCTCCAAAAGAGCCACTGTGAGCTTGTGGGGCTGCCAGCATTCCTTCCCAGGTGACCTCCAGTGAGGGCACACCAACTGCCCTCTGCTCCCATCTCTGAGACGTCCTCTTCTGGTCACAGCCAGAGGGTACTGTGCATTCAAAGCGTTCAAGTGCTTCAGTTTGGCCCATTCCGATCAACTCTCTTTAGCCCCATAACTTACAATCAAGATGTTCACAGGTCCCACCAACACTCAAATGGGGAAGATTTCGCAAGGGTTAGGGGTCAGTGTGTGCCATTCTTAGAATGCTGCCTTCCACACATGGGTCGCACCTAAGCCTGGAAAGTGTTAGAGAATAAATAAAATAAACGAACATAAGACTAACAACTCAATTGAGAAAGTAGCACAGAAACACAGAATTTATTATGTTTTAATGAATGCTATTGAGAGAAATTGAGTAAGTTTCCAACCTATTCATCCAACAATTAAAGAATGTTTCCAACATTCCTTTAATAAGAATCCCGGAAGACTATGAAGGGAATATCAGAGAGAGAATAAGAAATAATTATTAATTTGTTACAGGATTCAAGAAAGATATAATTTTTATGTAGAAAGTGTACCCAAGTACAATAAATAAAAATAAATTACCCGCAGAGAACTACAGTTGGACGGATAGCCTACTTCTCATTAGGGGCAAGAGGTGTCAGTATGAAATGGAGCTGTGTCTTCACACAGCGGAAGACCTGTCCACCCAGCTAATCACCAGCACTGTGTGTGATTAGACAATCACGTGAAAGCTATGGCCTCTGGAAATGTCTAACTAAAGTGAAAGTTAAACAATAAGAAAGAAAAAAAATAACACAGGAAAGTGGGAGTCGGATCAAAGAAGAGCTACTGGGGGGCCACGAAGCTATTGAATTACAGAACCTAAACTGCATGGATTGAGACCAGAGAACAGACTTTGACATTGCAAACTTTGAACACGTAAAAGTCATGGAACTCATAATCGTGGGGAATAGAGTTCACGAATAATGTTTAATTCTCTCACGTTTCCATCAGGATGATCTAACATTCCAACATGGAGCTTGAAAAGTGTAAATGCAAAACAAAGGTCTTTCCCAGCATGCGCTCGCCCTGGACGTGGCCTCCCTGTTCTCCACGTCTCCCCAACTCACTGGTGAAGAGTGTCCTCTCGCATTAGGGGACAGCCGGGCAGTCAGAAGGTGTGGCTTAAGGAACAAAGTGGGCACGTGAATTGCAAATGCGTGTGCTCAGTTCATGTCAAAAGAAAACAATTTCTTACGGTAAAAGACTGAAAACAAAACACTAAGCAGCAATAATATGGTAGGAAGGGGTACTCAAGGACTAGTTTAAGCAAGTTCAGGAGGAAGATGGAAATACCAAGCAACTTTCATCATAAGCAAAAAACAAATAGATTATATATGAGTATATCAGGAATATATGTATGCAAGAATAAAAGTAAAACCTTAAGAGGGATGAAGTCCTACAGAAAACCGTCAATCCAGGAGAAGGCAGTGAAAAAAGAAACAAAGGAAAAGGAAAAAGTTGGGAATAATTTCAAATATATGAATCAATAGTAACAGTAAACGTAATAATCTTAAACTAAGATAGGCTATCAAACTGGATCTGTAAACATCTAGTGTAGGATAAAATTAAAGCACACAGAAAACTGAATGGTAAGTCATACCATATAAATAGTAAACAAATGTAAACTGGTGTAAAAACATTAATATTAGGACGATTAGGATCAAAATGAATCTTATGCGATAGCAAAAAGAATATTTCACTACCAAGAATATGTAAAATCATAATTTTTACATTCCTGACAACATAATGTCAAAATATATAAGGCAAAAAATAAAATGATAAAATTATAAGTTAGTAAATTATAATCATAGGAGAAGATTTTCACATATCCACGTCTGAAACTGAACAGCCAGCCCGCCAACAAGTTCGTCAGGCCTCAACACGAAGCTTCGGGATTCTGTTCTGACAGACACAAACCGCCTGATTGAAACAACGTGACAGTGAACTGAGACTCATAATGATGACAACACGAACACACAGAGGGCGCATCTGAAATGAAGTGTGGGTATGAAGCGACAGCCAGGCGCTCTGCTTACACAGATGCGGCAGCCCAGGTCTTCCGAGGGCACAGGCATGTCCACAGGTTTAGGTAAAGCAGCCCCGTGGAGGGAAGGTCTGCACAGGTGCGAGGAGTTGTGTTTTCAATGAGAAGTCACTGGCATAACAGAGCACCCATCAGGGGCTTGGAGCCGAGGCTCAAATGTGTCCCATTTTCAGTCCCTCGAGGGTCGTGGCTGCCCGATCCCCACCCCTGACCCACTGGACCCCACCCAGCCTGCAGTACTGTGCTCTGACCCAGGCAGGGGCTTGGGCAAAGCTTAGTGGTGGCTGTCCTGCTACCGCTGGCAGCCACGTGCATTTGGAAGGCCCTGTGGCCGTGCAGCCCCTCACCCACCCTGATCCAGTATGGAGCACGTCCCAGTGCAGGGCTTACAGCCCCCTGAAGGTCACTCATCTGCTGGGGTTGGCACAATGGGGCCACAGGAAAGGAGACACGAGGCTTAGCTGTCCAAGCATGGAGATGGGGACGGAGCTCCGGTCCCCAGCCAGCAGGAGAGGGAACCCACAGACCACTTGCTGTCAGAGAAGAAGTCTCAGGCACCCCAAGCCTCTCCATCACCCCACAAGACTCCCATTCCTCAGGGAGCACAACGTGAAACAACAAATAAAAAATCTCCACTAGAGAGAGATAACCCAAAAAGGAAAGAAAATATATTTTAGTATCTCTAATTGCTATTTTTTAAACACCCTCCCATTTTCATTTTGCACTGGAGTTATTAAATTATGCTACACTACAAAAGGCCTTAAAAGCCCCTGAGTGTAACCCTCCTTCCACATTTGGAACAGTTGTCATTCAGAGCTATACTGAATAAGTCACTTTACTCTGTCATACATCAGCCCTTTAAATATTTAAAGACACAAGCAGTTTTTCCCTGAGTGCTCTCTTCTCCAGATAAAACATTCTCCTTTCTTAAAACTGTATTATCTCCCTACGACTGTAGACAATGCTAATCAGCTCCCTTTAGCTGTGGTTTCTCAATCAGTTTGGGTCTTCTTCAGATCTTTCAACAAAAAAGCTCAAGGGGTAAGAAGACTTGTACAAAGGATGGAGGGGCACACAGGTAACTCTTTTTAGGAGGGGCCATCAGTGACACCAAGATTTCAGCACGAAGGAGAAAAAGAAATGTCTTCATGATCAGTTCTGTCCCCAGATTAAACGGGCCGCGGGACAAGGTGATGAGCCCCCTTGTAAGACATTCAAGTGCCACTTATCAGGAATGTCTTGGAGAATAACCTCCCAGTGGAAATGAACTCAATGGACTAGAATGTCCCTTGTAGTTCTGAGGTACAGAAATGTCTGAAATTACTGTTAAATTATACTGGAATGAGTAGACACACTAAGCTAGGGTGAAGGATATCCATGTGCTTTTCAACCATTAACATCTAATACTTGGAAACTGCTGCTTCTATATTCCCACCTGATTAAGTAAATTAGTTCACAGACATCTGTGAATAGTAGGAAAAAGTCTCCAGTAAAACCTGTGCAGATGTGAGTTGGGGAAGGAGATGGCTATGGAGGAAGTAAGCTATGAGCTGAAGAAGCTAAGGACAGATCACCAAGGGAAGTTAGAGGAATATGCCCTGTAACCATTGAGTACTGGGTCAATTTGATTAAAATCAACATTCGTTCATATATGAGTGTTATTCCCTGGTTGGTAAATTCTGGAAATAACTACTTCTCCTCTGGCCTCTCGCTGAACAACAGAAATATCCATTTCATCCTCACACTTACAGATTCTTAGTAGGATTATACAATGCAATGAGTGATGGTTTTTCTGGCAATGTGTGTTTGCAATAAAAGTAATGTTAGAGAAGTCAGGTTTGCCTGCCTGAGATTGGTAAAATTTGGTGAGTGCTCATTAATGCAGAGAAATTATCCAAGATCAGTTCATGGGGGAACACTTGTCATACAGCCAAGGTAAGTGAGACCATTCATAACTGGCCAGAGGCCACATACACAAACTAAAATTGTCACAGGATTCAACGATGCTGGAAATCTATTTTTTTTTAAGTTCTTCAAGAAGTGTCTTTGAGAGAAAAGTATATGAAATTTTGCTAACTGGGACCCTTCTTTCTAGAGTCTTCCATCATAGAGCACTTAGTTACCTTCACGTCTCCCCATGCAAGCTCCCACTTTTGACCTGATAATGACTTTGCTTCAGTTATCAGGCACATTCTGTGAACTGAAACACACAGAGCAGCAGTAGGAGCTACACACAGCTCTCTGTGTCAGGAGCTTAGAATAAATGCTAAGTGTCATTAGCAGAGCCCCTCCCCCTTCCCAATGAATTCCCAGAACCCTGCTTTCTTTTCAATCTTCCTTTGAAAGTGACCTCATCCGGATCGAATTATGCTGATTCACAGACGTGGTAAGGTAATGCACTTTAGACAATGCATCATCTCACTGGCTCACACACGGGAGGACTAAGCAGGATTCCTGCAACCTCATGTGACAGTGCAGCCATCGGCAGAGTGCCACGCTGACACAACAGCCCCAGGGAAGTATAAGACGTGATGCTAGTTCTTCCTCCATGTGTTGGGATGTCAACTGAGGTTGCAGCTTTCCCTCAAGCAGAAATGGGAAAACTATGTTTCTAGGGGAAGAAATTCAACTTTTTAATATAGAAAGCCATGTGGAAATCTGCATGAGCCACAGGCAAATGACTTTTCTGTTAGTCTGTCATTCTCAGAAGCACAGAGTTTGAGTTTGTGAATAAGTATATACAATTAGAAGCACTTTGGAAACGAATGGCTATAAATGAATGTTTTACTGATCCTTGTAATGGAATCCAGACCCTCAGAGAAGTGCTCACATTTCACACTTATGTTCAGATTGCACTGTGTGTACTCGCCTAGCAAATTGCTATTTCTACTTCAGTTTTGTACATTTAAGTATTATCCTCAATGTGCTTTCTCAAAATAGATGCACATGGATTGTAATGGGAAAAAAAATGGAGTGTCTGGGAAAAAAGACAAGATCATGAAATTGTAGACATTAGAGCAGAAAGGGGGGGGTCTTCAAATTTACCTTCTCTAGAATCCTTATTTCCTGTGTGACAAAATTAAGACATAGAGAGTTTGGATGAAGGACAGAATCATTCATGTGTTAGTCCCCCACAGGAACTACATGTGGGGCCACGATTAGTGGTAGGGTCATGGTGATGGATACAGTTTGGTTCTTGCCCTTGGTTCTCTTTCAGTGTAGTAGGAAGCACAAAGGTATAAATAACCAACTACACGACTAGACAGAAGTAAGTGCCATAACTAAGTGCCGTGGGACAACAGAGAAAAGAGCAATGAACTCCCAATGGGGAGGGACCCCCAAAAGTGGAGGTCAAGGTGCACTTGGAACCTAAAGTGGAATGCCAATCACGGAAGAAGGCCAACAAGAATGAAGTAGGCTGCCGGGACAATAGAAGCGCAATGCAGAGAAATGATGCTTGGGTAGAGAGGGACACTGTGGCCAGGGAAAGTGACCGAGTGTGTTTGGGGAGAAGACACCAGACGACAAAAGCCTTGCTGAGGGTTTGAGGAGCCGCAGCTTGGGCGGCCCTGTATTTGCAAGCTACCTAGAGGTCAAATGAGATTTACAGCAGAGGTCCTCTGGCTCTGAAGGCTTGCTTCCCAACATCAGGCCACACCCAAAGTTGTGCACAACAAAATGGTTTTGTCAGCAAAACCAGAAAGAAACCCACGATATAATGAGCTCACCACCCTTATAAAGAAAAACATGGTGACAAGGATACTAGTTTTTTCTATTCCAGTTTGCTAGCAGGTTCTTATATACCATTTTGTTTGACCTCCACAATTTCTCTGGGAGTAGAACAAGTATTACTATCTTAATTTTGCAGATAAAAAAATGTACCTCTAAGGATTTTCTGAGTTGGCTAAGTAGTGGATCTGGGACTAATAATACCCAGGTCTTCTAGACCAAGTCCAGCGATCTTTCCCATATGTGATATTACTTCTCAAAAAATTATCTTAGTTTTTCTTTGTATAAAGATGCACCTGGAAGACCACATTCAAGTTTACATGGGAGACCAGCACCCCGTACTGTAGACCACCATCTGACAGGTCCCGCCACACTCTGTGGACATCCTGCCTTACCTCCCTCTGGTCCCTTGCTCCCTTCACCTTCCCAGCCTGGCTTTCATCCTATGCTGACAGTGATCATTTGTCAATTGATTACCCTCACGTGATCAGATCCAGGGACCTTGTCCTCATTGCCATTTTCTTTGATCCCTGCAGCCTTTAAAGCTGGTCACCATTTCCTCTTTCCTGAGGCTGTCTCCTTCCTTTTTTCCCAGGCTCTGAACTCACCTCTTCCAGCCCCCACTTCCTCCTCCTCTGTCTGTGCTCATTGTCCCTTGTGAGTTACGCCAACCTGTGACCGGGCTCGCCTGGAAGTGGGACCCTCCCCCAGGATGTGAGCTTGGCTCTCTCCTACTGGGAAACCTCTCCCTGGGGACTCATCATTTCATTCATTCCCTCAGAAGTTCATTGATTTAGTACCTGCTAATTTCCATGCAAATGGTTTCTCTGTGGATTTCTGGATTGAACTGGAATAAATGGGAAGAATAGTATGGTCTTTTTTCAAGAACAAATAAAGCTTCCCTTTATAACTATGAAAAACAAACAAACTGGAAAGGAAAAAAAAACAAAACAAACCAAAAAAAAAAAATCCTAAAACCTCCATGGTATATTTGAAAGCTTTTAAACTGTATTTAAATTAAGTGTTTAAAACCATTTATACGATTCTTATTTGTACATGGAGGCTCTCAGACAGCCCATTTAAACTGCAGTTCAGCCCATACCGCACCTTCTCCGACCCCCTTCCTGGCTTTCCTTTCTTCTACAAGACTGACAGGTGACACGCGCTGTCACTGACTGCTTTCTCTCTACCTTGGCATGGAAACTTCCTGGGGCAGCGATTTTCCTCAGTTACATGCACGGCTACGTCTTGGCACCTCAGAGAGTCACCGGCGTGCTGTGGCTCCTTGAGAAGTATTTGCTGGGTGAAAGGCCCAGTCGATGCTGGAGCACCCATCCCGTGGAATTTTCCACTGTCACGGGGCGGGCTTCACGAAGTAATCTGTGCTGACCTCACCTGTGACTCAGTGACTCTGACGTCATGGAAGTTTATGGGAAGCGATCTGGGGGTGAGCAGCAGGAAGGAGCTGTGGTTAGAGGTCGCTGTAATGTGGGGAGTGGGAATGGCACACTGGGAGCTGGGGCTCTCTGCCATGTTCAAAACCGTTCCCTGAAATGATCAACGCAAGCCCAGCCTGATCTGTGCTTGGTTCTCCCCGGAGCTGAGTTCACATCAGGGTGGCTGGCCCTGATTTCCTGGGTCCGTGCTTTCTGAAGTTGAGAGACATCAGGCAGAGGCTCCTCTACTCCAACAGCCTCTGTCACTGGGTTGGGTCTTCAAATGGCCATGCAAGGGAGACACTCACTTTGACTATTGCTCTCCATTGTGAACTATTCCTGTGTGTGCGTACGTGTGTGTGTGTGTGTGTGTGTGTGTGTGTGTGTGTTTACAGAAGAACCTGTGCATACACAAAATTCCCGGAAGGGGTAGCTGAGTTGTGGAAAACAAAAATTCCTCACAACTCTACAGGAAGGAAACATGGCTTTGGAAGCAGAAGCAAAAAAATAAATGTACTGGATGCCATTTTCTCAAACGGGTGTAATTAACCGTGTAGATAACATATCTTAATAAGAGAATCCCAAATGATACCCGTTTACATGAAAATGCACAGCAATAGATGTCTGGCCCAAACATACCGTTACACATAAGTGAATTCTGGTAAACCCTGGCTTTTGCGTAAGCAGTTCTCAAATTGGATAGAATAGCACTTTTATCATAGAAACTTAGTGTAAGCAGCTGCTCTGCTGCTGTTGAGCCGGTGCCAACGAGCTCTCAGAGGAAGGAGTGACTGAATGGCAGTCTCGGTGCCCTGGCCCAGGGGGAAGGTGGGACTGGCGGGTGCTGGCAGCCAGCCAGCCTTGAGATTCACTTGCTCACCAAAGGCAGGACTGTGCTTGATTTCTCAAGGTGCCCGATGTCACTAACCTGAACCTAAGGGCAAAGCATGCTTCTCCACATTCAACTTCAATGTCCTCTGCAGGAAAGAACCCCCAGCAGAGCGCTCCGCCTTTCCTAGGAGATCACAGAGACGTGATGTCTGGCTCAGCCACTAATACCAGTGCCTTCTTAACCTTGCCAGAAGATGGAAATAAATGAGCTGACTCCAGCTCTGCAGACAGGCTGTAGGGGAACTCGAGGAAGCTCATGCCTATGCACATACAGAAGAAGAAAAGGACGACAGCGATTCTCTAAGAACAAGCCGAAGAGATGATGGTCACACAGTTTAAAAATAAACTATTCTCAATAATCTTCACATAGTTGAATATATATGTTTTCCTTAAACTCCATTTCAGAGAAACTATACATTAAATCACAGATGTAGATAATAGCAAAAAGAAATTACGAAGAACCAACTCTCCCATTTTCTTCTTAATAGACATACATGCCGGTACAGAATAACACAGACTCTTAATTTTTGCTTGGAAAGATCTGTCCTCCTCTTACCCCTTGAAGAAAGACCAAAACTAAGTTTTTCTAAGGCACAAACCAGGACCTTGACCATGGTCTTCCTTTTACTTTACCTTTTTTGTTTTCTTTTTGGCATAAAGAGGGGAAGTGCCAAGAGAAAAATAGCGAGGGGATGTGAGAAATGTGAGGAGGATGTCAATACTGAAAGAGAAAGCAGTGCTCAGGTCACGCCTTTCTGTCAGAGGTTGGGTAGAGGCTTGGGTACAGGGGAGAGTGTTAGGCTGGAGACCCAGGAATGTGGGAATCCAGCCCTCCATCTCAGCAGTCCTTTCAAAGGGGTAGGAAGAAACTAAAGCACTCCTCCCCCAGTGCTGGAATAGAGCACTCGGCTGGGACCCTGAGTCACCAGTGACAACTGGCTTCTCTAACCTCCAATCTAAGGAAGCAGAGCAGGCCTTCGTCCATCTTAGCAACCCCTTTACAGGAAGGAGCAGGAAGTGAGAACAGCTCTTAGCCAACATGCTCCCCTCACACAATATTCAGTTCTCCATCCCAATGCATTGATCTGGGTCCCAAAAGTTGAACAAGGTGAGACAGAGCATAAGGAGATGAGGCCAGGAAGGCAGGCCAGGGCTTGGTGACAGCATGAGCTCTTGTCCCTTACTTTAGGTGACACAGAAGCCATTGGAGGAAGGGGAGTGACATAATCTGACTTAAGGTTTTAAAAGGTCCCTCTAGCTACCATGTTGAAACTCAATGAAAAGTATAAAAGGACAGAAATAGGGAGGCCACTTAGGAGGCCATTGGCAACAATCCAGGTGAGAGACGATGGGGGTTGGAGCATGTGGTCTATTTCCATTTTTTCTCAACATGGCTACAGCAATTTTGGTGGCTACCTATGTTTTGCCTTGCAGTGTTTTTGCCTTTCACTCCTTCCTTTCCCCAATATCCACTCTTTTCATCTAATCCCTTGGTCACCCCTATCAACAACCTGGATCGATGACAGAACTTTTCCTCTTGTACTTCTTATCTAGATATATTCTGGACATATATAAAGACATAAATATAGATGGAGATACAGATAGAGATAGAGACAGAGACAGAGATAGAGACATAGATATAGATACATACAAAGCAGCCTTCATTGATTTCCATTAAGCAGTCATCAATATTACATTATATATATATATATATATATATATATATACACACATATACACATATATACATATATATATACATATATATATATATATTTATCATCACTTTCTAGAGATTAGACTGCCTCTATGAGGTAAAACATAGTTGAAGAAATACATAGAAATTCTGGTTTTATATATGAATATATACACATACGTAGAGAGAGATCAGCCTTTAATATTATTGTCATTTTTTAAAACTCAATGGAAGTGTTAAAATTCCTCTTGGTTGAAACGTTTCATTTCTTGCTTAGAGCTATTTCCTCTAAGCTAGAACTCCAAGCCATTCAGCTCATTCCCTATGTTCTTTCCTTCTTCGTTCTTTCATTCCCTTGTTTAACGAGTACATTTAGCATGGATTATGTCGCAGGCATAAAGATGAGTAGATTCCTCCCGTGCCTTTCAGGAGTTCACAGATGACTGGGGAAGAAGCACACACTTAAAATCTGCAAACCCTTGTACAAATGCAGAGATGTAGACATACACGTGCTATGTTTGTACAGGTGTGGTTGGGCAGCTTCTCAGATGAAACTAAAATGGCCAAGAGACAGAGCGGGGAAGAGCAGAGCTATGTACGGAGCCCCCATGTAGGCTGTTTATAGAAATCGTTTAAACATTGGAAGATTGACTTTTAAGTTACCAAATTGTGTATATCACAGTCTTAAGAAAACAAACCCCAAATGTTTCACTGAGGACTTTCAGCTAATTTCTTTCTATACAGGGAACTTCTGAACCTCTAGAAGCTGAGCACAGCCTGCTTTACATGACTAAATATGCCGCATAGTGAAAACAATGCTTGTCATCCAATAATAAATCATTTACTTCTTTACCTCATCTTGATATTATTTCTCAAGCTACACATTCCTGTCCAAAGAGAGGAGGATATAGATTTGTTTGCCTCCCAAACAAGCACAGGAGTTGCTCTCAAATCATGAACCTGGTTCCATACAAGCCCTGCCACTTCCATCAAGCAAACAAACTGAAAGCCTTCATATTTTAAAAGCCTGTAAAAGTAACATATGAGAAAAGCATAAAGTTTGTCGAAAAGCATAAAGTTCATTTCTGTCTTATTCTATCCAGTGATTCTCTGGAGCTTGGAATTCAACCCTAATGAGCACACTGCTGGACGGGGAAGAGGGAACACCTTGGCCCCAGTGTCAGAATGAAGGTGCTAGAGCCATCACGGTGGGTGTGGTCGTGGTGGCTCCCCCACTTTACCCTCCCTCTGGGGAGAAGACCCTTTCAGAGACGCCTTAGCCTCATTGCAGCAGCCTCAGGAGGTGAACTTCTCATATGGTTCTCTGTTGCCCCCCTTGTTTACTGTGTGTCCCAGCCTGCCCCATGCCTCATGAGTCTGCGGATCCTAAGCAAGGCCACTGGAACAGTTTACGCCCAAAGGAGGTTCCCTGCAGAGGAGAAGCAGTGTCCTGTCAAGGACGGCGAGCCCAAGATGACCCACCCTGGAGGAGCTCAGAGGACAGCTCTTTGCCCTCATTCCAGTGCTTTCCCTGTCTCCACAGGGACTCCCCACTGGGGAAACCAAACAGAAGCCAGGGTAGGTATCCACAGAGCTGTGTACTCACCCTCCCGGGTGGGCATGGGCCGAAAGAGGGAGAGGACTCAGGCCAATGGAGTCTGTGGGCTACATGCACATTGGGGTCTGCTTGTTACATCAATTAGTCTGCCCTAACCAACGCAGTCTCCAGGTAATGGGGTAAGTACAGTGTATCTCAGATGCTAAAAGGAACCAGCGCACATGAATATTCAATGAGAGGAAGCTCATAATCTCATGGAAATTTTTTATCGTTAGAAAGCCTATCGAATACTGTGTCAAGTCTAATTTCCTACATCTTCCATCCACTGGGCATCTATTCTCTCTGTGAAGTTACACAGAATAAATCAAAACCCTCCGGCACATTAGAATCCTGCAAATGTTTGAAGGCAGTTACCATATTCCTCTCTCATGTTGCGTTCATCCCCCCCCCCCTTTGAACCAGGACTCCAGACGCCTCAGTATCATGTAGGCTGGGGTTTCTGAATCCTTCGAGACGTTGGCCGTCCTTCTCTTGTACGCACTGACTGAGGGTCTTCCTCAGAAACTGAACTGTCAAGACCTGAAGAGAGGACTCTGAGGGATGGCTCACTTATCTTACATACACAGAGCCCATTTCTAGAACTATCCTTTAATTAAATAGAGTAAAAATCACTTGAGATTTTAAAGTCATCATGTCATAGAGCAGACCACACTGACTTTGTAACCACGACGTCCCCTAGGTCAGAGGTCGGCAATCTTTCTCTGTGAAGGGCCAGACAGTCGCAGAGACACTAGATTCATGCTAGAATCTCCTGGGAAGATTTGAAAATCCCCATCACCAGGTCACAGCTCGTAACCATTAAACCACAGTATCTGGGTAGCGGAGGACTGGCTGGGGTGCAAGCCCAGCCTTCCAAATGGTCTCCACAGCCCAGCAGGGTGACTGGCTGGGCTCCCTGCTCTGACACCCAGCACAGCTGTTGGGCTGCCTTGTGACAGCCTGGTAAAGGGCGACAGTAGAGGTCCAAGCCCCCTACTCAGGGTTCCCAGGTGGGTTGGGATCACACGCTTCTTGTGTTGTCTGGAGTCGAACAGGTTTTGTCCACAAGTTTTCTGTCCAGCTCAGCAGCCCTTTCCTGGGTATTTTCTAGAGAGAAAAGGCGGTGGCTCTTCTTTGTGTGTTTGCTTGCTGGCATTTCCAGGTTGCCAACTTCTTCTGCTCCAAGTCTGGGGTACCTGAAGGCATATCCCCCACCAGGACTCCCCCGTCCTGTCACTCCTTGGGTGCCCTCGCTGGTCTGCCTTCCTCTTTCAGATCTGTCTGCCTTTCCTTCTCAGAAAGAAACACCTTTCAGAGTTTCTTAGGTTTGTTTTACTTAGAGTGTCCAAAGCTTTAGTTCTACTTGGTGGGGGAAATAGAGAAGCCTACTCCATTGTCCTGGGATGAAGGCCCTCTTGGTCTTTTTTAAGATTATGCCAATGGCTCATTCCCTTCCATCCTCTACAAGTACCTAAGCCCCTTAATTTCTATCTAAGAGGAAGGCGGTAGGCCCCGTGGCTCGGAGGCAGTCGGGAACCACAGGAACCAGAGCATATGTGGTTCTTTGCACAGAAGACTCGGGAAGGAATGGGTTGAACTTGCTGAAGTCTTTCCCGGAGACCTAGGTGTTCTGTGGAGCCTGGGGACCAAAGTGCCAGATTCATCCCACGGATGAGGACCCTGGAGTGGGCCACGGGCCAGCAGGGGCAAGTGTTTCCACAAGGCCTGTTCTTCAGTATCACATTCTCTAATCCAAGGGGCTTCTGATGTGGTGTGTGAGTTAAGTGGGCTGGAGTGTGGCCTGGGTTTCAGAAATTGTAAAAGGTCCCCAGGATGTAGTAAATAACGACCAAATTTCCCCCAGGCCCCGTCATTCCCTGTTGACAAGGAGCACCGTCTTGTTTTATAATCGGTTAAGACGTGATTGTCACCAATTTGATTTTATTTGAGCAGATCCAGCGGGCCCAGGAATATGCATTTTTATAAGAATCTGAAGTCCTCGGGTGCAGAGACCCTGTTTTGAACAACACTGACTGGCAGTACCGGACTTCCTCCCCGAAGGATTTGAAGTGGAAAGGCCTCTAGCAGAGAGAAAATCACTGGCCACCTGCACATCGTAGGAAGCGATCCAGAGTCCAGAGACTCGGTTTTGGTTTGCAGCAGGCTCCTTCTCCACACCCTTGTGGAATTTCCTCGCGTGTCCCCACGGCTGTGGCCTGGTTTCACAGGACCTGGTCACCAGGCTTTTGGCTGCAAGAGGTTTTCTGAAAACAAACCTTTCAGTCAGCCAGCCCCTTCCTGCCTATGCTTTCGGTGGCCTCCAGTGATCCCCTAGGAGTTGGTAATGAGAATTAATTTGCACTTGGCCCCCATCAGGACTCATTCTCTCTGCAAACACTCTCTTTCATTTACCTTTTACCACCACTTTCACCACAATATTTACCAGGGGATACCTCTCTAACCCGATAACACTGTAAAAACATGTCTGTACACCCAAATAAATCCCAGGCGGATTAAAGATGGAAACGTTAAAAACAAGAAATTGAAGCATATAAGCCTTGGAAATAATTCTTTAATCTTGAGGTTAGTGATCTGGCAGGACTCCAGTATCAATATGTTCACGCTTTCCTCTTGAGCAGGTCACATTCCTTAGAGAAGAGGGAGAGTGGGAGCAAATGGGGAAGGGCGCTTGCAGTGCTGCCACTCAGGGACCAACGTTACCCATCACCGCCTGTCTTTGGGGTGGGCTCCAGGCTGCTCCCACCTGGTGTCGCGGGCTGGGAGATACCACATCATACCACAAGCGAGAACAGACCTACAGTCCCTGCCATGCGGGGAATTCAGAGTGGCCGCGGAGAGAGAGAGGTGACCACGGATGCCGGGTCTGTAACAGACTGTCAGCCAGTCTTCGTCATGTTGTCCCCTGATTGCTTTCCACTCCAGAGTGCCCGGAGCTGCCCGTTCCTGGCTGTGGGGATGGGAAGGGTCACAGGGACTCCCTCACAGGTCCTCACTGTTGACAAAGGATAGCATGTTCCCAGTCCCGAGGTCCCTCTCCTCTTCGCCATGAGTTCCCAGCTCCTGAGGGCTGGCCCCTCTTGGGTTCAACATCCTGGAGGATGTATGATTTTTGAGAAGCCAGTTTACTCTAGTTTTCATGGAGTTTGGAGAGAAAGCAGTAAGAGACGCATGTGTCCAGCCATCGTTTACCTGGAGAAAATGATGATCGGTTTTTCCCCCCATGCTTTAAAATAGTAAATACAACAGTCCTGTGAAAAGCATCAAGAGGAAGTGTTTTTAAAAATCCAAGTGTGTCCAACTGGTGAAGTATAGCCACAAAAGAGAACTAATGATGGAGAAACGTCCATTCAGACAGGGGAGTGGGAACTGGCCATGAGACTAAGCTTCTCAGGGACTCGTTCCCAGGGAGGAAAGGAGCCACTGCTGCATGTGGCTGAGTGCCCTCTGCTCCCTTGGGAGACCCACACATGAATGTGACAGTAGGTGACTCCCTTCCTCACCTGCAGTGCCCTGCAAAAAAATTTAGTCCCTTTGTGAAGAAAACTCCAGACTCCCTCAGTCACACCATAATATTTTAAAATCCATCTTGGCAGAAAAATCCGTCCCTCTGTTTAAATGGAAGTATTCATGCATAAACTCAAGTCCAGTTTTGCTCAGGGGGCCAGTTTCCTCTCTGATGACTACTCTGTTGATTGTGTAAAGCCTGTTAGTAGGTTTCTACATCTTCTCTCTGCTAAATGAAGAGAGCCTACCCCTTAACCTTTCCTGGTTCTGGTTTTTAGGTGTTGCTTCATCTTGATTTTCCCTTCCTTAACCTCCCCCAAGCTGTCTGAACTACTTCCAAAATTGCCGATGCCATAACGCTCTAAAATCATGCAGTAAGCTGACCAACCGGTGTACTAGTCAGCCACGTTACCTTGTATTCAGGGTTACTTTTGCTTCCAAGTATATTGTTCGCTGTCAGTATATTGCTAACGAGTGTTTCTCTAGCCATGTACTGTGAACGTTAGACCTTTTCACCAAATTTACCTGTCATTCATTTCTTGGCTTGTGTTTCTTTACACCCTGATTGTGCAAATGCATTATCAGAGGGTCTGAGCTTTTTCAAAAATGTATTTGAAAATGATAACCCATGACTTAATAGGAATCAAGGATGACAAAGCATACTGTACAGTCCAAATATTCTTTTGTTAAATTCAGTTATAATAAAATTTAAATTGTATTTGTTCAGCACTACCAAATTAAATATTTTGTTGTGGTTGGAGAGAGCGTTCACTGCGTTTCCTCCCTCCCTTCCTTCCTTCTTTCTTTTTCTTTCTTTCTCTTTCTTCCTTTCTTTCTCCCTTCTTCCTTCCTCCTCTCCTCTCTTCTCCTCTCCCCTCCCCTCCCCTCCTCTCCCCTCCCCTCCCCTCCTCTCCTCTCCTCTCCTTTCTTCTAAACTCAGGTTGGCATTTAACAGTGAACTAATTACGTGACATTGGGTTACCATCATGCTAAGATGTGCTACTTTAATGATCACCTGGCATGGCTTTATTTTAAGAAGAAGCAATTACTTTCATACTCTAAAGAAATCAGGGTGATTTCTTCACCTGGGTGAACTGTGATTAAACAAATTCCTGTTGCTCCCTTCAAATTGCCCAGCCATGACGGTGTCTTCGCTGCCCTTCTCACTCGTTCTCTCTTCCTGTGGACGGTTGCTCAGAGCATCCTGGTTTCTATTCCAGGACTTTGAAGAGAGAGAAAACTGAACACCCCAGAATCAAGATTTTAGAGAATTCCAAAGTAAGCATGGGTCAGGCCACAGTTAAAGGACAGCTGACACGTCCAGATGTCACGTCTCTGCTGTATGGAAGCCAGCCCTGAGGAATGTCACAGGTGGCCCAGAATCCTATCATTACTGAAAGAGCATGAGAAGACAGAGGCTGTTCCTACGTCATTAAAAAAGTATTGGGAGACTGAGGCTCTTTTCATGTAACCCTGTTGAGGAATATTAGAATGAATTTGGGCAGTGATTAAATAATCATTTAAATGTAGTTCATAAAACTGTGATATAATACCTGTTGATAGAGAGTTATTTAAATATTTGCTCTATTTTGTATCTTGATTTATAAGAGTAATATAAACTAAACACAATATATGATAATGTTTATGAGTTGGATGACCATAACATTTATTATCCAACTCAACATTCTCTGAGAGTGAAAGGATATGCTATTAATAGTTATGCAGGGTCAATGGAAATAAGCCAGGACAATGTTGGGAAAATGGCAACACACAATCCTCCTTTTTACGAAGAGTTTTATCGTTAAAAAAAGCAGAGTTATCCGAATCGTGTCCTAAATGCCCCCAGATTGCCTTGACCACACCTGAGGAAAATCACATCGGCTTCCTCCGACTTCATAACTAATAGATGTGCTTCAAATCCCCGCATGTCAGGCACAGAACGACCTGTTCCAAGAGGCCACTGTGCAGTCGTGAGGGGCATAGCGGGAGAGCTGCCATTAGCCTGACGGACAGTTTCGTGTGTTTCCTCAGGATACGTGGCTTGACAACGTCTGTGCCTCTAGCTAGCTGGAATTCCTTCGGACTTGCTGAACAATGTTCTTAGCAAATCCCAATCTACTAAGGAAAGCGAAAGTGGAAATCGCAGATGAAGTGAGGCAAGCACTCATCATTTTGACTAGAAGCTAGTTTTGAACTTCAGTGAATTACATTTTTTCTCTGAGCCTCACTTACTTCATCTTTAAATTAATAAAATTTACCTGCAGTGGGATTTGAAGGAGATAATCAATGTGTGTTTTACACGTAGCACAGGCTTAATACATGCAAGTAATATACGACTGTCAATGATAATACAGGTGTGTTTTCAGTTTAAGATAATGTATTGAAGGAATCAGGAACATTTCTTCCAGAGAGAGGTGGAAATCACTCTAACTTAGCACCTGACATCACTCCTCCTTCACAGCTCCATGAATAGCTCCATCTTGACTTAATCCACCTTGGCTGTAATGGCTGAAATCGTCATGTTCTAGTAAAAACTATAAAAAACCCAACGATGCCCCTTCTGCAGGGCTTATGATGGTGAACATCTGCTTGTCAGTTTTGTGTTATCTGTTTCTCAAAAACTGAAAAGCATTCTTAATTAGAATGATCAGAGTCATATTCACTACAATTAAAAATTATAAGATGAAGAAATATATACATGTTACAAAGCACTAGTATGCCTATAAATAGGTTTCAGAAATGGAAATGGAAGCACCTGGAGTTAAATTCAGAAGATGAGGGATCAAAGCACTCTACAAAAGCTTGTCAGGAGACAAGAACCTAAAACGTTTAGGGATGTTAGAGTACATGAAAATGAAATGTGCCCTAAAAGATCAATTTCCTGTTGCTTTTCACAGTACAGTTTACATTTTGTCCATCTGACATAATTTTCAATCAGGCTGATTCATATTGACCAAAGGAGATTCATAAATACATGAGTGATGACATATCTTAAGTTTTAATCTCTGCTGTGACACAACAGAGTGACTTGAGAAAATCTGCAAAGATATTTTTCATGTATCTTTCAGATATTTCCATTTGTGTGTGACATATAAGTGGAGATTACATAGATATCCTGAAGGTTGTATTTCACAAATGGCTGTTATTATTTATTTCCTGTTTCTAAAACTTCCCAGCACGTATCCCCGATCCTACCAAGTGTAACTCTAATAACTCCTCACCCTTTATTCCTAAGCAGGTACCCAGAAATCGGGCCAAGTCCCGTGGCTATTTCAGCCTTTCATTCACACCCATGCTTGTTCTCAGAAGTGTTGGATTTCTTTTGCTTGAGAAGCCTTTCACGGAGTGGGTGCTACCTCCCCCCAGTGCCGACAAGCACACTGACATGCAGAGAGGGCTGTCTCAGATCCCACGGGATTTGGTGGGTGGAGCTCCTGTCATTTTGTTGTCCTCTGACTCCAAATCCCATACGCTTTCTGACCAGTGACTTTTTACTGTGTTCCTGAATTTTAAGGATTCTTCACACCATGCCAGGAGCTACAGGAAACGTGTGAGAAGGACTGAGGGGCCCCGGGGCGAGCCTGTGGGGGGTGGCACCATCACCCTTCTCCAACCAGTATTGCTTTCCTAAAATCTGTTCTACAGATTAAATTTGTTAGAATTTTACTTGAAAAAGAGCTCTGCTGCTTAAAAAAAAAAAATAAAACCATTGAAAACCATACCTTAAACCATGTTGTCCCCACATTCTGCAGGCAAACACCCAGGCGTGCATTCCACGTACACAGACTGTGCAGGCAGGGCGCAATAGGAAACGGCAGGACTGACACCCCTGCGCCACTTTGGGGATCTCCCTAGGGAACTCTGTCTCTTCGTGATATCCCGCCACCTCTGCCTTCCGAAGTCTCCATGGTCACATGTGTGTTGTGCAGCTTGTATAGGCCAGTTCATGGCCAAAGGAGGCTATTTCCAGAGACTCAGGAAGCAGGAGGGCAGCTGAGAGCAGGAGAACAGGTCTCCTGCCTTCTCAGCCTCGGTTCACGCTTCACAGCCTAAGGGTAGGCCCCACCTCTCAGGTGTGCCTCGGTGTGCCTAGTGGAGGTGAGGACACCTTACAAGGCACTGAGATCATTTGTTCAGGACAGAGCCCAGGGTCCAAGTCGCTGTGACACAGCAGGAAAAGACAGAAGGGAGCGGGCAAGACCAGGGCAGTCTGTTTTTGGTCCAGTGGAGCTGTGGGGAATCTCGCCTGCTCAGCCTGGGTCCTGACCCGTCTGATCTGTCAGAGGGCTGACCGGTCTTCCAAGCAGCACCACCCATTCTCCAAGCTGATGAAGGCCCAAAGGAGGGGGAGCTCAGTTTGAACTGAATGATAGGGTTACTTTCATTGCCAGGCAGGGGCCACAGCCTCACCAGCTGACAGGTGGCCAAAACGTAGGCCGATGGTGCTTCACAAGGAACCAGTCAAAACAAAATATGGCTACACTAACATGAATATGACACTATATTGCCGCACTTATGTCAGAAAGAGAATATAACCATTTTGGCACATAGGCCAGTGTTTGAGCACTGCCTGTGTAGATAATGCCATAGAGACAGAGGGCACTGTGAAGGAAATGTGACCCTAACTCTACTGTAGTTTGAACTCTGCAAATGGAGGCTTGTGTTTCTTCAATGTTTAACAGTCACAAATGTGGGTAAACGGGCTCCTGGAAATTCTTGGACACAGGGACCCGTTAGGAATCGGCA
This sequence comes from Rhinolophus hipposideros, assembly GCF_964194185.1. NCBI lineage: Eukaryota > Metazoa > Chordata > Mammalia > Chiroptera > Rhinolophidae > Rhinolophus > Rhinolophus hipposideros. The sequence goes on along the minus strand of NC_138058.1, from coordinate 74,896,954 downwards.
GTGAGATGTGGAGAGCCTCTCCTGTGTGGGTCACCTTGGAGGATGAGGCTGAGCTGGGAACGGGATGGAGACCTGGGAACGGGATGTGCGTGCTGGTAGTCAGGAGTGATTTTGTCCCCAGTGTCACCATCAGAGAGCAAGACACCAGACATCCCCGCATGTCACTTTCACATTTCCTAGCAGCCATTCTAAATCCTAAGTCACCGAAGAACAAGAAAACACCTTTCCCTATGTTGTCTCTTAGGAATTCTTTCTCTGCTAACAGTGCCATTCACAACTTGCGTGCATAATTTAATGCCTGTTCGACTAACATAAATAAGTAAAATAGAAACATACTTTATACATATTTGGGTTCTATGCAGCTACTGAACAGGAGAGATGGTCAAAGAGGTCTAAGGTGAATCAGATGGTGAAATCTCAAAAAAATAGGAATTAGACAAGTATGTAAAAAAAATCATTTATCATCTGCAGGTCCATTTATCACAAATATTTCCCAACATTTGCTCATTTGAAAATTATTGTAAATAAATTAAATAAAATTTAGTTAGATAATTCTTATTAGATCATTTGGTAGATTTGGCTGAAAGGTGTGACATAATAACATACTATCAGGCTACTGAAAAGGCTCTTTTCAGCTTAAATGTTTGTCACACACTTCTGTGGTTGAAATTCCACAATTGACTTTAAGCATTGGGTGGTAGCTAAGAGCTGGTCAATGAAGCATAGTTCCACTAGAAAGCCATCCTTTTGAATTATTCCTACATTCATTATATACCTAAACTATTTCTCTATAGATATTCACTGTGTATCTGAAATTTTGCCAAAAAAGCCTTTTGAAATAAGATAATTTTTCATGAAATATGAATAACCTAATTGTTTCGAGAACTTTCTGATGACTAAAATGACATGTTCGTGATTATAGTTAGAGAAAACAAACCATGTTACTTTAAATTACAGACATTTTAAATATGCTATGTACCTGTCTAGAGCATATTTATATATGAATTGCTTTGAAGAATTAATGGGGAAAAACATATACATTTTTTTTCCCTTCATTTTGTCAAAAACTTTAACTATATATTCAGAGCTCACAGTACTATTTGGACGGATGTCCTCATTGTGCTCATTTGTAACACTTTCAGGAAAGAAATAAGGCTCCCATTAAGTGCTATTTCATATGAAAAATGAGAAATTAAGTAAAATAGTTTTGATGATGACATATTAAAGCTGTTGCTTATGCATGAAAACAAAGATGAAGAATTCTAATAAAAGTCGCTTTTCATCTGTTTGAACCAAACAACTCCTCCACCGCAACATGAGATATATTCATACAACAGGGACGCTTAGACCTGTGTTGGTGGCTGTCGATTTCCCTGCCTATATTTTCATTCAGGAATTTAATTTCTTATAGCAGTCGTATACTTTGGGTTTGATATAATGTCGTGTTCTAGCGACAGCTTTCACATTCTCAAACACGAATCTAGATGAAGTCTTTAGACCTATTTACAGAAAGGTAGATATCCTACGGTAGCACGTAGAAAACAACAAAAAGTTATCTATTACAATTTTCCTATACGTCGTCCACTTCCCTTAACGTTAATCATAGATCCCGGGAACCTTTTAAATGTGCAATACCGACCCGAATTTCAAGACTTCTAAACAGCCACCTTCTTATTGGTCCCAGATATGGGTAATACCGGTTTCAGAGCCCGCCGCTCTTCTAGACCTCACTAAAACACTTCTCAGTCTGTTAAGCATTAACATGAGACAGTATAATGGCTTTTTTGGAGCCCTTATAATCTATTGGGTCAAAGCAGGTTTCATTGATACAACAATTTTGCTTACTCTGCAATCATGGAGGTCTGCGGGATCAGGCCAGACACCCAAAGCCTTATGAAATATTTAAAGAAAGTCTTCCAGCACGCACACAGATGTCTTCCAAATCAGATGGCTGAGGCTGTCACAAATGTGGAGGTTGGGAAGGTAAGAATGATAATAAAAAGGAATAACGATATCAACCAAATGGAAAATTTCAGATGAAAGAAATAGGTAGAATGTTTGTCACTGGATAATTACCCTGTAAATTCGTGGGATTTGTAGGGTCATTAATAAATATCCTTATCAGTGATCATGAGCGAGGTGGGGGAGGGGAGAGGGAGTGTATAATGCAAACATAATTATCAGTCTTCATTCTTTGGTTGGAAAAGATTCATGCGGGCCCTGAGATGCAGGGAACTTGATGTTCTGTTCAAAAATACGCCTTTCTAAACCAGTGAATTCCTGCCATTATTTCTAAAAGGGAAAAAAGATTTTAACAAGTCCATTTTTGTGAAAACTACTGCCAAGCAGAAACTGCTGTGTGTCTCCCTCATTTTACATAGCCACCATGTTTGGGGAAGAGAGAAACCACACCGCCAGTGGTCTCTCTCTCTGGTCGGATGCTGCCCTGCTCCTTTGACCTTCAGTAGCTGGTATTTTGTCTGTGGAGCAGGCAAAGAGATTACAAAGACATGGATTACCTATCCTGAAGAGGAAGCTTGAACTATGTGCCCAGAAGAGTTGGTTCTGCCTAGGATTTCGGGGCTTTGCAATAGCAGCAAACTAGACTTCTCCAAGGCCAAGATTACCACAGGAATGCTGTCCTCTTTCTTCTTGTAAAATGGAAATGGGAGCGATGTCAGTAGGAGGCTCTAGCTTTCAAAAGCCTGCACTCTTGGCTCCCCTCCCCTCCTCCACGCTCCCCTCGCCATCTCCTCTACCCTTCCTCTGCATCCATTGTAGCCCAGCCGGCTTATGATAAAAGAAGGATGCCATGCAGTGTAAATTCAGTCAGATTGTCAATGTATCCATACACATTCTCAGTCTCTGTTCAATGTTCCATGACAACAAGGTGAGACGGCAGAGGTTACCCCAACAGCTGCTGCCTAAGCTGGAAATTCCAGGCATTGAGCACCATCTGTCTATACATTCACAAATGTATATAAGGGCCATCTATCAGACTGCAGCTCTGCAGCTGCCTCCCCGTCAGTCCTGCTTCCTTTCTCGGCGCCGAACAATGAGAGCTGGTCCTTCACTTTGTGTCACACAGAATGGCTGATTTGATTAAGTCCCCAACTCTCATTATGCTAGGTAGGGGTGTAGAATTTCAATGATAATCCATAATGCATGACCAGTTTGTCACCATGGCAACATAAATTCAAGGTTACTAGCTCAGACGCATAATTGGGTGTGCATTGAGTGCTGAAGAAGGGCTGTTAAAATTCTTGTCGGAGAAAAGTAGCATCCATCATACTGTCTGAAATTGCAAAGTACTCATAATCAGACAGAAAAATCCTTGGAGAAAAATGTTAATAAAATAACTATTACAGCCTAATAAAATTATTAAGTTGAATCACTTTGGTTTTTAAAGTATTCCAGTTAAGAGGAATGAACTAGACACTTCATTAAACATTGGAGACTTAGATTTAACCTCCCCCACCAATATTTGCACTGAAATACGGACCTAAAGAATTTCTCAGGTCAATCAATCAATCTCAGCAAAATACACCACCACACATATTTGTTTCATTTTTGTATTTCACGTTGGATTTTTCTTAGCGGTAAGAATATTTCCTTAATAAAATGCTCTGTAAAAAAACTAGATCTACTTCTTTGCTTTAAAAATGTTAAAAATTAAATTATGCATGTTATTTGCTGTATCTCCCAAAGTAGAGACGTGAAAATCAAGGGGACGAGAAGAGGAAGAAAGAGTCAAAAACAGCATAAGAATATGCTGAATAATTAGCCCACCCCACTCTAAGCTTATTTTGGTATTTGTAATTATTCCTAATAGAAATTTGCTCAAATGTACATGGCTAATAAAAATCCAATATACAAAATAAAATGCATGCTCTATTAAAGGATTTCATCTCGGACCAAAATAACTATGGTAATTCCTTGTTTTGGTGTCTGCCTTTGCCAGTGAAGTAGAACCAGGCACAGGGTTAGAAATGAATCCTACACCAATGGCTGGGGTTTCAGCTCAGAGTGCCATTGGAGGGGGTGAGTGACATCGTGGCTCGTGGAGGATTTCCCCAGTTTTCTTTGCACATAACCAGTGTTTCTCCATGTTGTTGCCTCTATGAGATGCTTTGCTCTGTGGTGTTATGATGACTTTTTCATAAAACATGACAAAATTTAAATATATTTTCTTTAACGACATAACACAGTCATGCATATGGTTTTAAAAGACAAGCCTGCCCTTTGTTGCTGAAAACCAGCTTCTATTTAATCCCGTGGAAGAAACGTAAGATTCATTGACTTCAACAATAAGAGAATCCCTGCCCATTTAAAGCAGTTGTGGCCGCATGAGAAACTGTTGTGGGTTTGCAGACCTTGTATGAAGTTAGATTGAATTCCTCCTGAATTATTTCTACACATCTTTCTCTCTCATCCTGTCTCAGTCATGTTTTCTCCATCCGCACTCCAGGATATGCACAAAAGGAGTTATTTTCCTTCATATTCCTATCCTATCTGCCATCATTACAGAGTAACTAAAATGTTAGCAAAAGCTACAAATAAAACTAATTTCTAGGCCACTGACATCGTTGGATACATCATTTACCTTAGAGGATTTCTAGTCCCTGCCTCAATTTTCTACAAAGTCAAGTGGGATTAGATGATGTTTTAAAGTAAATAACAGAGATTTATTCAAGTTAAAATCACATCCCCAGGATCTTTGCAATTTTTAAAGTACAAAATAAGAGAGACAAAAAAAAAAAATTAAAATCAGATGACCTAATTCAGAATGTAGATGTAATTTCATATTTTTCATGTTGTGTTTAATCATACTAATGGCTGAGTCCTCTGGAATGTTTTTAAAATTGAAGATCGTTTGTGTGGTGCAATTTCATTTGAAATCTGAAGGAGTTTCGGTCTGAAAGAGCTTGCTTACAAAAGTCACATCTGGAAGTATATTCAGACCTGACTGCACACATGTAGCTCCAATTAAGGGTCCGAACGCTGAGGAAAATATACCCGGCAGCAGGCGGAGGGGGAGGGCCAAAGGGACTGAAGAAAGAGGTTTGTGTCTCTTATTTAAATACAAGTGACTTTCTGGAACAGACCTGCATGTGGTCAGATGAATGCTTTTTGTGGAAATGCATTGGCTCCGGAGACAATCACATTTAGGATTTGATGTTTAGTGAAGTGCAGCCACCATTAGGATGGACCTAGACTGAAATCCCACAAACTGTTAGGCTGTGATCCTGACTGGGTTTTGAGAGCCTTTAAGTAATTTACAACTTATTATCGGAGGGCTTTGTCTTTAGTATACTTATATATGTGTGTGTGTATTGATGAACACTAGTATATACTGATTTGAAACATACTGTTGGCTAGTATTAAAACTTCTTTACGTTTTATACACTCATTATAAGAACAAAAACAAGAACATACTCACTTTAGACTAAAGCATAAGCATCAATAGCATGGGTTTCATGATAACCAATATTGTAATGTTTTCTGGTATTCTTAAAAAAAAAAATCAATTGCTATCCACAATGTTTCCTGTGTATACAATCACAGACAGTAAAGACATTATAATTAGACTTATACCCATATTGCTTCAACTTTTTCATCAGGCTTCATAAAAAATATAAATGTGCAATTTGCAAATATATTGCAGTTAATTTTCATCTTTAACAAGCTACAATTTGATATTAGTCAGTCATTCCAAGTCCGAAATGATTATAAATTGAGCACATGAGAAACATCTATGAATATTCATACATCAAAGCTCTAAATAAATTGTGGGACAATGAGGTAAAGATTCTCTGTGTGTTAACATTAGGAAAGGATCCTAATTATTTCAGTACTGGTTACATCCAGGATGGACATCCGCCGGGGGAGCGAGGAAGTGAGGGACGGCTCCTGTGGTCAGCTGTGTGTGCGCTGGCCAGGCCCCCATCCTGCCGTCTCATTTGCCATCTGCAAACTGGCTGTTGTTTTTAATCACTTCATATTCCGATGCCTTTCCCTTCGTTAGTTAGCTTTATAAACTTCAGAAAAAAAATAACACCCAATATGGTTAAACATACTTTGTTCTGAAAATCTGTAAAATGTGTGTTTTATATTTTTTGTACATGTGATAAACACGGGGACCTCGTTGCTTTCTGCGAGTTATACTTGAGTGCTATGATTTTTAAAATACTTTCTGAAGTCAAGTCATTGTACACAGCAACTCCAGAGAATGTCATCTGTTCAAGTTAACATAAACTCTTCTCCCAGTATACATGCTATAGGTGTGTATACATAATTAGTATGTGTGTATATGGGTAATATTTATATGTATGCAAATCTCAGAACACTGTTACTTTTCCTGGCTTCCTATGATACCCATTTACAGTTGCATTTTCTCTTTTATTAATCCTGTAGTAATTTGACACAAAATTAAGTGTAGCAATCTGAGCACTAGTTTTGATTCATACTTAATCTCCATTTCTTTCAAGTTACAACTGAACACAGGTATGAGTAGCCCCTGATTCTTATTCTTTTGTGTGACACCCAGTCTTATCGCTCCAGCATGGTCGTCAGTCATGCTGCATTGAGTGAGAACCCGCCACTGTCTACAGAACAGCTGCTGTGATAAACCTGGTGCTAACAGGCCCCATAGCCAACAAGACGCACTTAACTACCATCTTAAAAATCATGATGGACATTCATGCAGACAAGTATCAACCAAAAATCAGATTTTTTTAAATTCAATTTTTTTAAATCACCAAAAAAGACTACAAATATATATGATAATCTTACTAGACCATATTATGGAAATATATTGAAGTTGTTAATCAATAAATATCCAAAAGAGCCAAGTAGATCTGTGAAAGAACTATAGTGAATTTGTCATGAAAGGAAATGGGCAATAAAGAGAAATATCTACTCCACACTTTCAATTACCATATGATAAAATTAACATTTAAAACCATTCTGAATATAGTTTAATCTCCAAAGTTAAGAGGCATTAAGTGCTTTGGAGAACATTTGAGTCATAGAGCTTTGGTCTAGAATAAGCTCTAAAAGGTTGTCTGCACTAGTCACACACCAAATATTTGAAACTATTATTTAAAACTTTCCAAAACTGACCCTCTAATTTATATACAAACATTGCTAGTGATGGATAACTTACTATTTCTTAAGGAAAGCCAGGATTGTCTTCATACTAAGCTGGAATCGTTAGTCAACTCAGCTCTTACCTCATGTCACCATACAAAATAAAAATAGTATAGCATATTTTCCTCTTTAATGCTTATAATTAAGGAAAACGCCATACTGTCTTCTTGAAAGGAAAAGAAAATCAATCTCTTTAAATATTACTCCTCTGACTTGGGAATCATATGAATGTTTTTATGGTAGCATATTAAAATCAGCAATCAGTGTACAGAACTGTATATGGAGACGCTTTAATGTCGGACTGAATCTATTATGATCCTTTCACAAACCAAAACTGGTTCTACTACAAAATAAATACTTGATATTAGCTTGTTTACTTCTTAATTACATAAGAATACAAATGGTAGACCAAAGGAATAAAGATGATTTCTGATTAACGTAACGTCAACTATATAACATAAATGTTTTTCCTATTCTTCAGTCCTCCTCCCCTCCCCCCCTTACCTGCCAGGCCACAGCTCCATCTCCTCCTCTCCAACATTTCCAGGGGCTTGTATATAACTGTGACTACTCTTCCTAATTGCACTCGCTTAAAGGAAAAGAAGGAAATTTCCACAAATGGATTGCCCTAAAAGTTTCTTCATGAGTTTATCCTATCAGCTGTCCTTTACAGAATTACCTGACAACAGTGGGACTATTCTGAGAAACGATGAAAGCATAGATTGTGGATAACATCTAGAAGAATGGAGACTCTTTATAAGATGTGATCTTCGTATTCACAAAACAAAACAAAACAAATCAGTATTTGATTAGGTATATGACATTTTTCAGAATGTCTTAATATTGTATCCTTTATTGCAACACAATAAAATAGATCATACGCAGACATTATATGATCTGCACCTAAAGTTTGAGTCTATCTATGAATAAAATGTCTGCTATCCGTAAAGTGCAAAGGTCTCCACTTCAATTGGCAGGCACTAACCCAGTGTGGGCACCACGTGTCACCACTCCGTCAGACTTTCGGGGATCCCGCTTTGCTCACTCAGCGAGGATGACGATGGCACTGGGATCACCATGGAATTCTTAGCTCCTATTGCAGTGCCCGGCATATACTAGATCCAGTAAATATTAGTGAATAAATAAACGGGTTGAAATATGGAAGTTTAGATAGCACCATAATTCTGTAATTGAAAATGTTTCCAAAATGTGGCTCTTCCACTGTTTCTTGCCTCTCTCTCTGTCTCTCTCTGTCTCGGTCTCTCTCTCTCTCTCTCTCTCTCTCTCTCTCTCTCTCTCTCTCTCTCCCCACAGCACTGCTAGGAATAAGTTGACCCCAGGGCACTCCTTCAATCATGCTATCTGCAAAGGCCAACCTCCTACCAGCACTCTGATACAAAAGCAAAACCAGAATCTTCAAAGGCCTCAATGGAACAACAGGATTTTAGCATTTCCCAGAATTGGGTAGCGAAGAGGAGAGAAGGGTTACAAGATAACACAAGGTGACTTGCCTACCAAGACATTCTACAGTTCTTGAAATATTTCCCATCAGTGGAAGAGTTCCAGGAATTCCCTTTCGACCCAAGCCCTGTGGATGAGTCAGAACTCATGTGCTTTATCAGAAATGACGTCTTTCTGGGTCACATTCTTGTAAAGTATGAGGTGACCGAAGGCCAGACTATGTCTTTCCTGAAACACTTCACATCTAGTGTCACCTGGGGCTCAGATTCCATGTGAGGTATCGAGGGACCCAGGGATCCTGGCCCTGTAAGAATCAACAGGGAATTCGGAGCTAGAGTGTAAACAGTAACCACACAACAGAAGGTCTGTGCTCTGTGGAAGAAATGACAGACCAGCAGCACAGAGGACAAAAAAGGCAGAGAGCCAAGAATTATGCTGCGTATGGAAGATGGAGGCACCATGGGGCCAGGAGAAGAGGAGAGGAGGTGCGAGGAATCCCAGGTCACAGAGCTGGACACAGATGTGCAGTGTCAAGGACATCGTGTCCTTGGGAAATACCACTTAATGATGAGTGCTGATGACTGAAGAACAGGATAAGCAGGGGAGCAAATGATGACACTGGAAAAAATAGGTGGGAACCAGAACGGGAGAAGGGTCAGGACAGAGGACGGGCAGGCCTGCGGCTGCTGGTCTTTTCAGGCATGGTCACATGGTCACCCACTGCACTTCTCAGCGGACTGCAGAGCCAGTCACGTGGAGCCACCAGCACAGGCTGCGAGTCCCTGAACTGTAAGGACGATTGTTGTCCCAGGTGATGGAGCAGCAAGCACAAAGGCATTCTCATTTCAAAAGCACCCGCACAAATACTTTTCACCAGGTAAATCCTGAAGGGTTTTGAAAACTTGAGAAAAGACGGTAGTGACCTAGATAACCTCTAAAGTCCCTTCCAGTTCCAACAATGTAAGGTGCTAGTGACCTGCCCCCGAACAGCAGTGACAACTCCTGAGGCTTGGCTACCTTGCTGGTCTCCTCTGTGCATTTGTTTCATTCCCTTGTACACTGGATTCTCAGAACTGCAAGTGTCTGCCCCCTTTGCAAACGCTGTGATCTCGAGGAAATGAATCCCAATAAAAGATTTCCCTCCTTTTGTTTTGCTTCTGAAAGTATGCACAGCGGAACTGGGGGTGCTACCAGAATTCAAAATCTAGGTTGCTCTAGTTCACCTGTGTAATTAAAGGGTTTGGTCTACCCAACATCTGGTCTGAATAGTTTTTAATCAGTGAAGTCCCTGAAAGCTAGTAATGTCCTGCAAACAATTCTGACTGTGGAAATAATGCTCTTTTTCTTCTGACACATACTTGTTCTCAGTTCATAGCACAATGAACTGGTGGAGAGTTAAATTCAGGTTTTCTTTATGGGTTATTACTAATAGCCTACAAAATTAATAACCATCCCCTGTACTCCTCTAGCACCTCTCGAAGCATATTAGCCAGCTTTATCATCTCATTTGCTCTCACAGCGCCCCTGTGAGCGATGGCCATTATTGAGCAGGACACTGGCAGGAGAGCATCATGTCACCATGTCGGTCGGAGTCAGGATGAGGCTGATGTTAAAGCCAGGTCCTGTCAAACGATCTCTTTCCCGAGGAACAAGCTACACACAGAAGCTGCATTCCTTGTTTACACTGTACATGTTTTGACACAGTTTGGCCTCTGTGGCCAATTTTACGGTTCTAAGGTGACTCATCCTGGGACAACGGCCCCATTGTTCCCACACATGAACCCGCAGGAACCACTCACAGCAGAAATCAGTGTTTACGTAGTGCCGTCCCAATTAAGCAGTCTGTGCCTGCCGCCTTTTCCTAAGGAATACTGTCATTTCCTACGGAATACCCAAGGCTTAAATACTGTAATTAGAGATCAATTACTTCATCAATAGTCACTGAGTGCCTGAGGCGGGGCTCCCTGGAAGCTTCGAGCAGACCTATTGCAGGAGACAGCTCACCCGTGTACTCTGCAGTCAGGTCTCGGCCCCAATGATCAGCCAGGTCTTCTTCTCCGTAACAATTCTAGAAGTGATTCCATCTTTCATTAGGTTTATAATGTGTATACAAAGCCTTCGTTGAGAAGTAAAATTTCACAATATTCTAAATAACTAAAGCATAAACGCATAAATGATGATGAAAAATTATGTAGCCAGAGCTGGAGCATGATTCGGGCATGACTGTAAACTAAGAGGTTGATGTCACTTCTAAACGTGGGGTTCCAAGTAAAATTTCAACTCATTCCTGGCTGAGTCTTTCTAGTCTCCCATTAAACAGTTCTGAGTAGTTAAGTGAATTTCTACATAATAACCTGCTTCCTAGACGCTGGCAATTTCCTTGTGTGAGAGCAAGGGCAAATTGCACAAAATTTTCAATCTCTGTAAGCAATTGTTACAGGGATACATTTTAAGTACAAAGTCTTTATGAAACACGTTTTGACAAATTTACCTATATGTCATTTCATAACTGTGGGCTGGTTTAGAGGACCAAAGAGTGTGATTCTCCTCACTTTCAGTCAATTTCCGCCTTGTGGCAACCACTGATATTTCTGGAATATTTATCTCTCTTTGAAAAGCAAGGGGATATATTTTATATGTTCTTTGGGGACATAGGAAGACAAAAATCCGGGATGACTTCTCATTCAAAACTGAGGAAGTGAATCAGATAAAGTGTTGAATATTATCCTTCACATGGTAGGCTTTAATTATTAAGGTGGGAGAAGCTTCTTAAACAAGAAACAAAATCCAGAACCAATAAAGACCTAGTTGGCCACAAAACTGACAGGGTGGGAGATTTAAAACATATAGAATAGATAGCACCTAATATCCAATGTGTTAAAGAAGTCTATATACAAACAAAGACCAACAGAGAAAATCTGAGCACAGGATAAGAACAGGAAATTTACGGAAGAACTAATATAAAATAATATTGAATGTCAACTGTAATTAAATATATATGTATATAGTCATGGGATATAAAGTACAGCATAGGGAATAGAGTCAGTGGTATTGTACTAGCTGTGTACCATGTCAGATGGGCAGCAGACTTTTTGGGGTGATCACTTGGGGAGGGGTGTAAATGTCTAATCGTGTTGTTTTGTACACCTGGAACTAATAAAAAATGGACTAATACAAAAAAAGTATAAGCATATAAAAGTATGCTTAATCTCATTAGTAGTTAGGAAAATACCAACTTAAAAACCATAAGACTCAATTTATTTGCCTATCAGACTTGTAAAAATTAGCATGTTGGCAACGACCTGGGTTCTGGGAAGAGCGGAGAGGAGAGTGAGTGCTGCTGAGGAGCCTCATCGCTCGGCCTTTTCAGAGCGCAGTTTAGGATCATTGTTTAAAGACGTAAGGGTCCTCATTTCTGACCCAGCATTCTTTTTATCACTGATCTTACAGAAATATTCGCAATTATGTACAAAGGAGCTCGTAGGGAAGGATGTTTATCCGAGCTTTACTGTAATTGCAAAAAGTTGGAAACAACTAAGGTCTTTGAAAGCAAAATTGCTCAAAAATGGAATATTTCTGCTCTAAAATACCATGAAACAATTACAAAGTTGTATATATACTGACAAGAAAGTTTTTCTGAAATATGCCTTTATGGAAATAAAAGCACATTGCAGAATATTTTACAGAGTATTACCCACTTGATATTTCATGTAATAGAAAGAAGAGAGAAATAATAAAGTGCATATCTGTATTCATGTATAAAAGCAGAAGGAAACACTGTTAGATACACACACAGTTGTTAAAGCGAGGCTCTGGGGAACCCAGTGGGATGGGGGTTGTGGGGACAGCAGTGGGAGGGTCAGGAGTGGACTGAGGGAAGACTAACAATTTTTATTTTGTACACTTCTATGCTGCTTGCATTATTTTATAAGGAGAAGAGAAATGACAATATTTTTTGTTGGTGATTGTATTGTGCTTATTTTTTGAAACCCAATCGTTCAAAATATTCATAAAATCAGGCAGGGGGGTAGCAAAAACGCAGGCCCTTAGTGTTAAGCTCCTGAAACTTAAAAAGTTGTTAACAGCTTCCGAAATGTTTGAGGAAGAATCAAAACCACCCTTGGGCTCTGAGAATGGGCCAAATCCAATCTAAGTAAACCATCTACTGACAGCCATTGTATTTGAGTAGATCTGCCTTGTTCATGAATAAATACATAGAAGAGAATAAACATAAATAAATGATCTCAACAAAAAGCAAATAGATGAAGCCTAAAACTCAAAGGAAAAAAAATTACCCATAATAAAATGTTTTCAAAAATCTTATCTTTTCTTGGGGCAGTGCAAGAAGTTTATGTGTTTAAAAGGAGCATGAAGACTTCAGAATTAAATGACAACCAAATGATGAGGAAGAGGAAAGGGGTGTAATAAGGGAGAGCTGCCACAAACAGAAAATACAGCAGCCGTCGTAAACCTCATACAAATTCACACTGAAAGCAATAAAGAGACAAACTGATTAAAAAAAAAAAAAATCAGTGATGTAGGCGTTATATTTGAATAGCTGTCTTAGAATACAGGAAGGACAAACAGTCACAAATGAGAAAGAAGAAGGTACACATGAAAAACAACAAGCATTAATATCTAGATAATTGGCCCTGACGAAGGAAACTCTGCACATGTAAAATGGAAAAAGTAATAAAAAATATAACAGAAGAAAACGCTGTTGAAATTGGTCTTGAAGACTGTTGAAGATGAAAGTTTCCTCACCTCCTGGTGTACTAAAATTTATATTTCAAAATGATTTGTCAGAAATTTATCCCATTCTTGTCACATCCTATAAAATACTCTGAATAGCTCCAGTAATAGCTGCATCAGTGGAAAGATCCTTCTCAAAATTAAATATCACCAAGAATTATTTAAGACCTTGCAGTTCACTGATGTCACCTTTAATTATATCAGTTGAAAATGAAATTGCTAAAAGTATAAATTTTGATGGCCCAATAAACAAATTTGTAGGAAAGTGAGCCAGAAATAGCATATGGTCAAACTATCACATTAATAAAGTATAGTTACTGTGTTTATTATATGTATACAATTATGACACTAAAAAATATTCATTTCCACAATTTATAAATTGTGTTACTCATCACTTTCGCTTATAAATAACAACATAGTTTCAAAGAAAAAAGCTTTAAATCACAGCACCTTTAATATCTCTTCCTCCTGCTTTTGGAACAATGGGCCCCACATTTTCATTTGGTACTAGACCCCACAAATTACATTGCTGGCCCTGGGGAAGTGTTTGTAAAATAATCAAAGGATATCAATACCTTTATAAGTTAGATACAAACACCAGTGTAAATTAATCAAAAACAACAGATGCCATACAGGAAACACTAAAAACAAAACAAAACAAAACAAAAAACAATAATAGAGCTTTAAATGTGTTAACTGGTAAGCAACCCTCCCCCCCCACACACAGTTGGGCCCATTTTCATCTGCACGATCAGTTATACACCCTAATAACTGAGTGATGACAGCTTTTACTGGTGGGTTACAGACCAAACAATGAGAGCCACAGCCGCGTTCCCCAACAGGGAGCTGGGGGCTGAATGAGGCCACCTGCCAACTCGTGAGAGCAGAGCTGCTTCCTTCCAGGCCCCGCCACACACATGCCTCACCTGAGTCTCACAGGAATCCTGCCTGTGTGCTCCTGAATTTAGGCAAGACAACAGTTTCCTCAAGGTCAAACAGCCAGTGAATCACATGGCGGGTGGGGGGCTCACACCCAGCTTTTCTGGCATCAAATGCAGAGCGTACACCACTGAGCCTTAGAGCAAATGAAGGCTGTCATTTCTATCGTCTTGCTCAGCATCCGCCAGATCTGGAGTCATGCTTGGGCCACACAACGGTGTCAGAGTCAACATTTTGACAAAATATTGTCCTATGACGTTGGACCCAACCAGTTCTTATGCATTTGCAGATTGTCATGCGCGTCCTCGTTAGTGAGATCGGGAAGTTTAGGAGTCAGAGGTTGACACTGAACTTTGGGCAGATTTAGGAGTTGTCCGCTACTGTTCCTCTCTTTGACCAAACTACGAAGCAGACAAAGTTGAAAGAGGAATGGACTCTGGCACTGCTGACACTTCCCACTGTGAGGGAGGCAAAGTTTGCAAGACACACACCCTGTGCGTAAATATTGCTTCCTGATATCGGAAGCAGCTTACACACAAATGGGCCACACAATCCAGGGCACGTTATTCACAGAGACCAACCTTCCCTCCTCCATCAACAGTTAGGAGGTTCCTATTTTAACACAGAGCTCTTTAGTCAAATTAGACTCTCAGTCTTGAGGTAACTTGTAATTATTTTCATTTGCATTCTGAGAACAGTTTCCTTACTAATAAAAATGTAGCTTTCACAGCTTTCTGAATTTAAACACATTTTCCATTCTTATGCTGATCAATATGGTCAGTAGCTCTACCCTAAACGGCAAAGTTTACTTTCCTTTTTTCCTTTTAAATGACACTGCCCCCTGCCCCCATGAAATGATTGATAATCTCAAAAAGAATCATGAAGTCTCATGCATACTATATTAAAATTGCTAACCTCTCCCCCTTAAACAGCATTTATTTTATGCATTGGAAAACAACAAAACCAAACACTGTGTCTCCATTTGCCAGAGGGCCAAGTCCTCCAAAGTGAAGGTAAATGGCAGCTTTTATTCGTCCATGGAGCATATCACACCCTAGAGGCCAGAGGCATGGAAACTGAAGACCCTGCAAAGTGTAAATACCCTGAACACTTATGTTCACTCCTGTGTGATCTGGTGGGCAAGTCCTTGCATGCCCAGAGACAATATACCTTTTATTTCAAGATAAAATTGAAATCGGGTGTTTCAAAAATGCTCTTAGCCAATAAGAAAGCATTGTAAAGGAAGGCATGTTTCAGAATAAACTTCTGGAAAGTTTGGATGAACTTTCTTACCTCACTCCTTTCCATGTCAGTATGAAAATGTATTCAAAAGACTTTAGCAGAGCTTAAAACAAAGAAGCATTCAAACATTAGAAGGCTGTGAACTATCTTATTTCTATATGGAATGCAGTGACAAACATTGTTAGGTATTCACTTGAGCTTCGTGAACATTCAAGTTTATTCATTTTCTCTGATGTCAGAAAAATGCAAAGTGAATCACTTCAGATTTACAAGAAACGAGAATTTAGTGTGACGTCGCTATGAGTACCCTTACCTGTCTCTATCCCCATCTCGACTTCACCTGCATCTGTATCTATACAGATCTGTGTCTATACAGACCTAAATAGAGATAATAGTGTCTAGCACATTGCCTGCAAGTGACAAGTCAAACTGGCGCTTCAAGGGCATGGAACAGAGCTAATTATTTCATATTTCCTCCCAAAGGTACCGAGATCAGTAAGAATTCCTGTGTGTAAAATACAGGTATTTTTAAAAATTAGCACCATGTACTTTTTAAACTTTTTTATTGTAAAATAACACACATTCAAGAAAGTACATAAAACACAAACTCATAGTTTAACCATTTGTTGTGAACACCCATGAACCCATTAACACAGTGAAAATTAGGGCATTGCCAGTGCCCCATGGGCCTCCCGAACCCCCAACGTCCCTTCTTGTTCTAGTCCTTTCCAGGAACAGAGATACTGTCCTCACTTATATGGTAATCACATCCTTTCTCTGTTTGTATTCCTATTTGTATTTGTGTCCCTAAATATTATGTCTTAGTTTTGCTTATTTTTGATTGTTATATAAATGACATTGTACAGCACATATTATTTTGCTCCTTGTCTCTTTTACTCAACAACATATATATATATATATATATATATATATATATATATATATATATATATATATATATATATATATATAATTTTTTATTCTTTTTGTTAGTTCATGCTTCATGAGATGGAGGCTTTGCATTTCTCTGTGGTACTCTGTTGTTTGTATAATTCACAAGGTATTTGCCCGTTAGAATGATGATGGTTAATGCATTATTTCCAGTTGTTGGCTCAAAATATTTCATTGCCATTATGATTTTTGTTCTGATTGGTGGGTACTTGGAAGGCTACTTCTTAATTTCCAAACTTAGGTGTATTTTATACCCTTTTTGTTGTTCTTATTTATCTCGTTTAATTGCATAGTTGTCAAAAAAAATAAAACATGTTCCGTGTAATTTGAATCTTTTAAGATGTGTTGAGAGTAGGATGTTCAATTTTGGAAAAATGTTCCCAGGAAGCTGGTAAAAAGTGTGTATTCTGTAGCAAATTAGATTTATCTTCCTTCCACCCTCCCTCTCTTTCTTCCTCTCTCTCTCTCTCTCTCTCTCTCTCTCTCTCTCTCTCTCTCTCTCTCTCTCAGGTTAGATCTCATTTCTTTGTTTAAATCTCTCTATTTTAATGAGGTTTCATCTACTTGTTACTTTAATTGTTAAGGGTGACATTGCAAATCTGTCCACAATGATGGTGAGTTATTCCATTTTCTCTTATAATTGCGTTAGTTTATTCTTTTCATGTTTCCAGGCCATAAAATTACTTGAAATCTGTAAGTTGCTGTGTCTTCCCAGTAGAAGGAACCTTATATCGTTTGAACCTTTCCTTACCGCCTTTATCTCTAGTAATGCTTTGACTTCATGTCAGTTTAGTCTGATATAAATTAGTATCATAGTTACATGGTTTTCTTTTGGTTGGTTTCTTTTAGTTGATATTTTCTTGGTATGTCCATTTTTCTGTTCTTTTATTTCAACCTTATGTTTTAGATATGCTTTATGCTTTAGATGTGTTTCTCATAAATTACACATAGTAGTTGGAATTTTTTTATAGTCAGTCCTTTTTGTTTTAAGTAGAGTCTCGTAGTTCTTGTTTTAGCTGCAACATTAATCCATTAGTATATTAGATATGTATTAAATATGGTTTATTTTATGGAAGGACTCAAGCAATGAGAAATGCTGAGTTCAAATTAAAAATATAGTTCTGGATGGGATTTTCACAATATTCATTCACTATTGACTTCTGCTGGAAGACGCTGGGAAAATAAATTGAGATGGGGTGGAAAATGGAGCCTCTAGTGGAAAACCACTGTTAATAGTAGTTGACTCAGGGGAGAATATAGAAAATATTGCCGGGAACAGAAACTATCAGGTTTTAACCTCCTCAGGCAGTTATATCTATGAGATAACAGAGGAATGAAGTTCAATACACTGTGGAATTTTGAAAACAAATTATTTTTGGACCGATAAATATTTTATTCAAAACATCAACAATTAAAAAAAACATAATTATAAAGGAGGCAAAAATAGCAATTTCTAGGGTACAACAGTAAGAGCAAAACACAAAAATAAATAAAATGTGTATGTGCAGCCATTCCTAATAAACATTTCATTGCTGTGATGCCGAGTGGGAGGTTTTGAGAATGCAAAATAATTTAGCATCAATTCCATGTCCCCATGGCAATTTCACAAGTGCACACTTATGGGTCTAAGGCTTCGAGTTGGTGAAAGACTGTCATTTAGAACCCTCAGCATGTTTACATTAATTTCCACTCCAGCTGCAAAAAAATGGAAATGAAAATGGGGTCTTTTAAGTTTTATAAAGGAAATTATAGAAGCTGGTAGAGATTGAGAACTCTCCATCCAGCGTGTGATCAGTTTTAAGCCTGAAAATATTTTAGGATGCAATAATGACCTAAAATATGCAGGAGTCACTAGAACTTTTATAGATATTGTTCAAGCCTAGAGGAGAATGAGTATGGCATGCTCTGAGAATAAAAGCAGGAAAGAGAGGCCGGGCAGTTTCCTCTCCTCGGTTCATGTTGCTTGTGACAGTCCCTCTCTTCACAGGGGCAGTCGGCTCTGTGCACATAATTACCTTCCTGTCCTGACATTGCCATGGGAAGTCTTATAAACAGTTTCATTATTTCACAGGCGATGCTAAATGACGTGACACCAGATACTCCCCAATTGATAGCTCCACTGATAATCCAATACACAACCTTCTTTCATGGCCTTTGCAGACCAGTATTTCAGGATCTGTGTAAATGCTTTCTTCATACTTGAAGCCAACCAAACCAGAAAAGAAAAAAAGAACTAGAAAACCCAAAGGTATATCTATTTGGAAAATATGAACAAAGCCTAAGTCTTCTACACTCAATTTTCAATTTAATTTTCAAGCATTTTCTGAATATATGCATATGCACTTCGTTGTATTTCCTAAATATTAAACATGACACAAAATGGCGCATTTCTCTAAGCAGCAGACGCTCAGCTGAATCTTTTAAGGCTGAACACAGACAACTTTTCAGACAAGAAATGGGAACATACCAAGTTAATAATAAAATGATTATAATAATAATGTTATTACGAAAGATTTTTTGTATGTTTTTAACCAAATAATCATAGTTTGAGTTAGGAAAGAATGAACCCAGACTATGACAAAATGAAGTTACACTCCAGTTGAATTTCTGCAGGGGTTACCAATACGCCTTTGGATTTTGGTCAGTATCTGTAAGAGAACTTCTAAAGGCATGTCCTCACTGAGGAAAATTCTTGAGATGCCACTTTCCAACTTAAAAATTATACTTCTTGGCAAGCATGTGTGTGGTGCGTGTATACACATTCATATATGTTTAAATTCTCTCACCCACCCCCACCCCCCAAAGAAGCTGGAAACATCCACGATAGTACAAATGCCAGGTTCTCATCTAAAAATATATGTTGAATTTAAAGACAATAAATAAAAGTCAACAGAAGAATTCAAGCCAGATTTGTTTAATTTATGTCACATAAATATTGACAATAAAATATCATTGCCTTTTTCCTGTTCTTGTGGGATGTGATCTGGCTTAGTCTTTCCAAGTCGTATGCTGGAAGCTTCAGTTAGCTACCTCCACTATCAGCCAGGAGTTATGAAAAGTGCTGTGCAGACTTTTCAGTAGTTATCAGACACTTCTCATTTTGCCAGGAATATTGTTATCGGTTGGATTAGATGTTTCTGTTACATTCATAGGAAACCCAACTCAAATGGGTTTAAAAAAAATAAAAAAAAGAGTGCTGGGGGAGACCTGCCAGCAGTCTCAGACGGTGTTAACAGGACAAGCTTCCCGGGGCAGCTCAGCTCTGCTGCCTCTGGGCCGAACCCCTTTCAGGCTCCACTTCCCATTCAGGCAGCTATAGCGGGCCTACTGTGTTCACCCATCATGTGCTACAGAGGGAACAAGGCTCCAGGGAGCACAGATAAAATGCTGGAATTGAGTCTCCCTGGCCCTGACAGGCTTGATCTGAGGCACAAGTTCCTGTCTGAACTCTGTGCTTGGTTGGGGACCTGAAGAGGGTTAATTAGGCAGTTTACATCAAATGCGCCATCTACGCAGCTTCACATTTCCATTGACTGAACATAGAGAGGGGTAGTTCCCACAAGTCTCTGGGGCACGGTTACTTCAAGGGGAATGGAGTGATGCCATGAGGCAAAAACAGCCACCACTGACTACAGTCCACCCTGTTAGCAGCCGCTTCTTCCCATCCATCCACAGCTATGTTCTCAGGAAAAATCTATGCTCTTAGGAAAAATGCCACTTCCTCAACTACCACAAAGTTTCATCTGATTCACTTACGCAGCTCTAGGTCGAGATTAAGGATCTCTGACTGACACACAGGTTGGAGGGCTCAGTCTTAATCTAGCTCCTCATGGTTTGGTGGTCTATGGCTAACTGAGAAACCATTTCCGAAGCACGCAATATACAAAAATAGAACCAGACTTGGGGTTGGGGGTGGGGAACCCCTTCCCTTAGGATATTGGAAGACAGTGCTCAGTGGTAAACATTCCACAATGCATTTCCTGTCCTGCTAGAAGGAGCAGCAAGGATTCCCTGGCTGGGCTTGAATGTCGTAATCCTTCAGTCCACCTGCTCTGATTTCATTCTCTGGAGAACCACCTTTGTCTACTGTCCCCCAGGGTCACATTGGCAATAGCTTGGGGAGGAAATCATCTCTGGGACTGTTCATCTGTCACATCCCGGATTGGTTTACATAAGGGCAGAGGTCGATGGATTGTCTCAGGCTTGAGCAATTCCAGAGCATTCTTAGCCATCCTGGGAGTCACTCCAGTTATATAAATCCTTACAAACATACAGGTATTTTGTTTATTTCTATTAACTAAACTCCATGGTTTGTGCCAAGGTGGGGATCACATTGAGATGGAAGACAATCTTGACGTGGAATATGGTTTTCCAGCAGCTGGCTAGGACTCGATGCTCTCTGTCTATCACCTAACAGTTTCCATCTTGGCCATTACCTAAGAGCATTTCCAACAATGGTGTGCCTTGAGGAGACACCGCTAACCTCATCTCTGCCCTTACATTGCATCTCCCAGAATGATTATTTAAAATGGAAATAAATCTTTATTTTCTGAGGGAGAAGGAACACAATATGATGTGCCTGTGAGTGGCGTGTGAAATTCAGTTTCTTCCTGGTCCCACACTTATCACGCCAAAGGGTTTCCTCGCCTCTGCCTTAGCAGGGTTTAATTTTACCTAGATGTACAGAAGTCCAGTTTTCCATCCCTCTCGATTAAAATACACAAGAAGAAGCGGGTTTGGCCAGCCTCAAGTTAAGTTGTCTTAAGGAAATCTGCAATATGTACAAAATTCTACGTTGTCCTGAATTTTTCCTGTCCAGTCAACCAGCTTTGAAAGGTTGGCGGCAGCATATGACCTTAGTGACAAAAATACAACAGAAGGATGTGAACAATCACTTTGCTGCCATGTAATAAGTACCATGCTGCTCCCTTGTCTTCCTATCCTGCATTCCCAGCAAGGATGTGCATACTTCCAAATTCTCCACGTCTTCACTAATACTTATTTTTTTGATAAGAGCTATCCTGACAGGTGTGAGGTAACATTTCATTGTGATTTTGATTTCCATTTCCCTGATGATTGACATTGAGCTTTTTTTTTTTTTTTAATGCACCTATATGTCATTTGCATGTCTTCTTTGGAGAAATGCCTATCCAAGATTTTAGCCCGTTTTTTATGGGATTATTAGTTATTTTACTAATGAGTGGTAGGAGTTCCTTGTGTATTTTGGAGATTAACCTTTTATCAGATAAATGGTTTGCAAGTATTTTCACCTAATTCACAGGCTGCCTTCTCACTCTGTTAAGTTTTCCTGTGTTGTGCAGATTTTTCATTGATGTAGTCCAATTTGTTTGTTATTTGTTTTGGTTGCTAGGTGGAGTCAATTTTAATAACATTTTATTTTACTCAATATGTCCAAAATATTGTCATTTTAATGTATAAATCATATAAAAGTTCCTAGTGAGGTATTCTACATTCTTATTTTTCTATTAAATCTTTGAAATCTCATGTGTGTTTTGCAATTACTGCACGTCTCCATTTGGACTAAACCACGGCAAGTGCTCAGCAGTTGGGTGTCGCTAGTGGCCACCATATTGGAAAGCACAGGTAGAGACATAGGGTCAGAGTTCAATGTCAGCTCATTTTTCTGGTGGTGGGTAACATATGGATCCACTGGGGAAGGTAGTTAAAATAAGCAGAAGTTGATCATTTTAAATCAACCTGAAAAAGTGGAGGGTATGTGCCTTTGCAGCACTTTTTCCTCTAATTGCTAATATTTATTGCAATTGCATATGTATTAAAAGTGTTTTATTTATTCCTTTATCCTATGGCTCAAGCGATAGTGGAAAAGACGCCAGGAAAGAATCTGTGCAGTGTTGAGTTGAATCATCTCTGTCTAGAGCCAGCGGGCAGAAATTCACGTATGGAAGAATTCCAAGGGGCCCTCAGACCAGACCATGTGCACCGTGAGCTTCTTACACAACAGCACCTCAGTATTTAACTGGTAGTGGCCAGTGCAAGGCCCTGGCACCACTGCGCCTGCACTCAGGAATCCCTTTGCTTTGAATACTTTTCTCTTCCATTCCAGGATTTGTCGTGATGTTGTAGCTCCATCACTTAGTAACTGTGGCATTAAGGCACTTACTTCTCTTATTCTTGGTTTCCAAACCTGCAAAGTAATCTAACGATGTTCACCTTGCAGGGTCCGCATCGTAACAAGGTGGGTATATGAAGTGCCAGCACAGTGCTCGGCAGGAAGTAGGCATTCAACATTATGATCAGTGTAGCGTCCGCGGTAGTGGTCGGGGTGCTGGTAATGGAGAGTCTGAATTAGAAACGTTTGTGAAAATGTTTCTTCAGAATGAAATCTCTGAATGAAAAATAGTCCATGTGCAATCAAAGCTTAGTGTTCACTGACAGAGGAGAAGGGCTAGAAAAGTCCAAAACAATTTAAATTATATCATATAATACCAAAAAAAAAAAAAACAGAACGTTGCTATCTGGTAACAATTCATGTATGAAAATGTCAAGAGATTAATAATGACCGATTTTTAAAAAGAATTTGGAAGCAAATACAAAGAGCAATACGAAACAGAACAGTACACAGAAAATCACAACCTACTATTTCTTCCTGCACAACCAGATGGCACCGTCTTGCCCCTCCTCTGAGTGCCACCCCAGGTCCCCGTTCAGCGATCTCTATGGCATCATCTTCCCATGAGAGAATGCATGTCATTTGTTTACTGACTGTGTTACACTTGTCACAGCACAGCATGATGTCACAACTTATCAGTAAAACACACTCTGGTCCTTTTCTTTCAATAGGCGCAACTTTTGTGAAAACACAGGTTTTTCCTCTGTTTGCTGCTTAAAAACTTCTGTGAATCGGAGGCACATTTGAAGCAGTGTCTTTGAGCGCCTTCATAGTGTCTTCTGAGGACAAAGTGCTTCAAGGGTCCTTGCTCATGGCTCACAGGCACTGCGTGAGCCGTCTTAGTCCTGTGGTGACTATGGTTCCCTGAGGTAAATGAAGGTAAGCACTGCAAGCAGGTGGATGATGGGAAAGTTGAGTTAAGCGTGTGCTGGCCTAAGAGCCCCTGATGAGGGGCTTCTGGTCTACGCGCCAAGCAGACATTTCAGACAGAAATGTCTCAGTTCCAATCGTTTCTCTCAGGTCAGTCATGAACATAAAGGTTCTGCGTGCTCAGCAACAGATGAGTCAAGTAATGAAATTCCTCTCTCTCTCTCTCTCTCTCTCTCTCTCTCTCTCTCTGTCTCTGTCTCTCTCTCTCTCCTTGCTTTTTCTCATTCTCTCTTATTGCTTTTTTTTTATAGGATCACACTATCTACCCCCTCCCCTGCCACAAGATTAGAAGGTAGCAGATGTAAAATCTTACACATTCTCATTAAAATGTCACAATGTGGCATGTCATTACACGGTGGCGTGAAACCCAACATCAGACATGACAAGCGGTACCCTCACGGGTTGTGGCCCCCTCCCTCTGAGTGCAGGTGCTCTATGAATGAGATGAACAAGCTGAAAGGACTCCCAAAGCAGGTGTGAAGTTTCATTATTCTAAGCAGACGTGGCTGCCTGAGCTCGCTCCTGCGGACACACAGCCTTGCGTTGGTTGAATCTTTCTTTGGCATAGTGCTGACCCCAAATTCTGGAGTTAGCATGAATCATGGGGAAGATAATACACAATCTCAAAAATCAGTGTTTTTAAGTTATTTTTTGAAGGATAATTTTTTTGAGTTCCACAATGACCCAAATTCTGGTATAAAACTGTTGAATATTTTCCCCTTTGCTTGTCAAGACTATTAAAGAAAGGAGGAAAAAAGTGTGCCTACCGTGGAAGACACTGCATGACATGAATCTAATAAGCCTGTATCTGCATTGGCCATGGGAAGAACAGACGCTTTGCAATCAGAAAAATTATGTAGGATTTTCAGTGTGTTACTCAGACTTCTCATTCTCTGCTCTGTATCATGGAGAGGATACGTGCAACCTTGTAGGACTATAAAGATCAGTGATGACATTATGTAAGTTTCCTAAGGAGCGATTTGGCTTCTATAATATTTTGGTCGAACAGATGATTTTTGGTGGCACACAGATGACCTTGCATTTTATGTGTGCATTTAATTGTGCATGTATTTCTTCATCTTGCATCTCTGACAAATGCTACGGGTTTCCACATTTTGTTTTAAAGATTTCCCTTTATTCATTCATTTAACTGAAAGAGTGAGTCTATCACACAGCAGTAGAGGAGTATGAAGAGAAAGCATACCCCTTATCAAGCTCCTGTGTGAAATGCTGAAATTTGAAAAATGTTCGTACATGTAACCCGGGTCCTGACACCTGACATTTGGTGACTGGCCTAATGACCAGTATGATTATTGCAGAGGAAATACCAAGAGTCTGACCTTAATGGTGAGGCCCTCCAGATTGATCTCATTCACAGCCGCCAGTGGGAACAGGGCTCCAGGCTCCCGGCAGAGGGGGGTGCGCCCCCCAGGGCCCTGCCTGTGCCTGACTCAGAGCCTGGACTCTAGGAACCGAGCTGGGATTTTCTCAGAGCACAGGAGCACCAGGAACCTCTGCTCTCCACCTCTTTCTATCTCAGGTCATCATTCGCACTCCCCTTCACCCTCCACAATACAGAAACAGAAGTGAAGTTACCATAGCAACAAGGCTGGATACGGTTCATGACGTGGAGGAAGGCAGGACTTTAAGAGGTGCCATGATGTTTAAGACCTTGAGTTTTTGACACACTGAGGATAAAAAAAAAAATCCTAGCGGCTTTTTTTTTTTTTAAAGTTCCATCTGTGAGGTAAGACTTTTCATCTCTAAGACTCAGTTTTCTCTTCTGCAGTGTCAGGCTAAATGGTCAGTCCTGTCCATTGCACAGGACATTGCAAGAATTAAATAAAAAGACACAAGCGAGGTGCTCATAAGGTATCTGGTAGAGGGAGTTCAATAAGAGATAACTATTTATCAGCTTCTGACATGTTAATAGATAATTCTTATTAACAGTTTAGACTGGACCAAAAGAGTTACTGTGTAAGTATGGACTTGGTCTCTGCTGGCACATTGCTCAGCTTATTGCATATGTGTGCACAACAAGCACATGTAACATGCACATACAACATGAACACAGCATACACACACAACATGCACACACATATGCATAGCATGTACACAATATGCATGCACAATGTGTAGACAGAGCATATGGACAGAACATGCACACATGCATGTACAATGCACACTAACATGCATGTACAAAATGCACACATATGTATGCACAACATGCACGCATAACATGCACACACGTGTATGCAACCTGAACCCACAATATGCGCACACAGTCAAGAAACTTTGAAGCACCGTGTCTTCCAAGACCAGAGAAGTCACCTTGCCCTAGCCGCTGAGACTGCACAAAGACCCAAGACACGGAGCCCACATTATGTCCGAGGGTCCCATTACCAACTGGTGTTTGATAGTATGTCACCTACATACGTCCTCTGTTCTGGTCTCAGGCTTGAGAAAATTAGAGTCTGCAAGTTATACAAATGTTTGCTGTATATTTACTAAATTCATGAAACCCTTTGTTTGCATCTATTCTCCCATAAATTTGTTGTTGTTGTTGTTGTTGTTGTTGTTTTTTAGGCACAGATGGCTGGAGAAAGAGACCTCAGGGACCACTCTAGAGAGGAGGGCAGGCTGAGATCAAGTATGACTTTGTAACCCACATGAAGGGACTTGACTTACTTTGGGGACTCTGGAGCACTACCGAAGGGTTAAACCAGGAGAGTATTGTGCCCACATCTGTGTTTGGAGAGAGCCTGCCTGGCTGAAGAAGGGAGACTACTGGAATGGAACAAGGCCGAGGCAGATGCCAGGCAGGGTACTTTCTGTACTTCAGAAGACAAGTGGAGAAGGAGAGAAGTGGACCGATTGGAAAGACCCTTCCAAACAGAATCCGCAGGACCTGGTGAGAATTCAGTGGGGACAGAAGAGAGCAGGAAGGCGGACCCACGGTGTTTATCCATCACAAGGATACTTCTAGGGTCTCGCTGAATCCTCTGTAATCCTGTAAGGTCAACCCCATTTTTTAGTGGGTTGTTTGGATTCTGAGTAGTTTCTGAGAGCCGCTTTGTGGACCCAGCTTACATAGAAACCACTTACGTTGGTTTCATTCCCTTCAGTTCAGTGCAACCTTAATGCAAAGCAGACAGAGCTGCAGAGATGGGAAGGCGGCAGTCTGTGTTCCCAGCCTGAACGACGTGATAAAGACAGAATCACGCTGGTCCCTGACCAGCCAGAAACCGTTTCTCGGAAGATTCTTTTTAAAAGTACATTCACGTCTACACGTGACACCATGCTTCTGAAAACTGGTGTGAAACCATGGGAGTAATAAGAACATTTAAGTAAATCCCTAGAAATAGGAATCTAGACCCTAGATTTTTCTATTTTCTCTTCAACCACAAACACACACACACACAATATACATGAACTTTTTACCTCTCCATTTTCAAAAATAACCATGCTGGGTACAGCAAGAAACTGCAGCCTAGGTATCTCTGTGAGTTCAAAGTCCTAAAACAATTACCTTTCATTGCTTTGAGATGACCCAAAAGGATGAAAGAGCACTTCCAGGGTAAGTGAGACCCAACAACATACCAATAACTAAACAAATTACCAAGTGAATGTCAAGTAAACTAAACTCTCAGAGTTTTTTAAGTGGAAAAGAAAACCTTTCTTATAAGTAGAAACAACTTCAAGAGTTTTTATGCAGTCTGTGCTGTGGAATAAATGCATATTTACTCATGCATAACTCACCATTATTCTGTTTCAACAGCGCTTGATGTGTATTTATTTTTTTTTTCAATTGTTCTCATTTTTTGTATGTTATACGTTTGAACCTGGATAGGTCTTATTGGTACTTCAAACCCATTTAGATAAGACTGAAATCAAGTTCCTGGTCAATAATAGCATTATACTGGCACCCCTCTCCCCCCATGTATTCACTACAGCACCTTTTTATTCAAAGGAAGAGCGGGTCCTCTATTCCAATCACAGTTCGAAAGAGTGGAATGAGAATCATGGATTTCATATTGAAATGAAGTTGAACAGTCCTCCTCACTGTGCTTCAACAATACAGCGCTCACGAGTGCAGGTGTTAGATACACAGTTAGCAGGTGACTGGAGTCGGCTGCAAAGACAGTGCTCTTCAGAGCTTCAGGCTGCCTGCCCTGTACCTGAGGCAGAGATGTCCCACTTTAAATTTGGAATGGGTCAAGCTCTTCCTTTGAATGCAGATAAATATGAGAGCGATATCACAGGGCAGGCATCAGGAGTCTCCAAATGGGCCTTACCTTTGACCCTGCTATATTGACTTCATTATGAGCTGCATCCTGCCTTTGGAGCCCAGGCAACAATGTACACATGGGAAGCTAACCATTCCACTTGGAAATATCTCCGTTCCTCGACATTGTTTGTTTTATTTTGCTTCAATGACGCTGAATGTCCCTTAACCCTCAGCTACTCTTAAGTGTGGCGGGGAGTGGTGGGGACAGACAACCCACTTTTAGTCAGGACTGCAGATAAAACCCCACACGGCATTTCTTGGATGATTTTCTGGCATTTGTCTTATTTTAATTTCAAACTTAGAGAAATGGACTTTGTCGGCTTGCCAGGATTTTGCCCTGCATTTTTCACATTGACACTCAAGATTGGACAGTTAGGTGTCCTGTGTCAGAGGCAGTGAATTCTTACAAGAATTTACAATCTTCCTTAATATGCTCATGTGTCACGGCTATCCTTCCCATCTGCCTTTTTGCTTGGTTCAAAATAAAATTATCACAACTTGCCCACTATTTAACACCCTTCAAATGTTGTACTAAGAACAAGAAGAAAATGTTTGCAACTCGTTCAAACCCCACTGAAGAAAATTACTTCCTGAATTGTACTTAACATTATCTTTAGGAGTACTTCCTGTCATGAAATATAATCTTTCTGAAAACAATCTTCATAGAGCTTATAACAACCCTTTAATAAATGAGGCATTTTTTTCTTGTGTCCAATTAGTACCCATTGTATT
Source organism: Rhinolophus hipposideros (assembly GCF_964194185.1). Classification (NCBI taxonomy): domain Eukaryota; kingdom Metazoa; phylum Chordata; class Mammalia; order Chiroptera; family Rhinolophidae; genus Rhinolophus; species Rhinolophus hipposideros. The sequence goes on along the minus strand of NC_138058.1, from coordinate 74,868,359 downwards.
AGCATATCCAAGTATATTTCATATTGACATTCCCCCTAACTTTCATGGATTATTAATATATTCCAAAATTTAAAAACCTGACAATAACAGATATATTATTGTGTTTAATGGCTCAAAAGTCAAGACTACAACAAGGACCAATGAAATGTGTGTTTTGATGATACATATAATACAGATATAGTATATGTAAGTTAACATCAAAATACGGAAAAGTTTACTGAAGCATTCACATGGAATTATACTTAGAAAGCACTTGGTCTTCCGTTTTTAAAATTATTACAAGATATTAAAAATAAATGGGCAAACTGAATTATAGTATGTAGTGAAGCACACTTTGTACCATAAAACTGGTACAAAGGTAAGGAAGTGACTTCCATAAAAGTGGGGAGACTATGTCAGTTATAGGTGGTAACCAGGTGACTGCATTTCCATGCCCTGACCTGGATGTCATCACAAGGGCATTGGCCTTACATGACTCATTATGTTGTACGCATATTTTACACGCATTTCTCTCTGTGTCATATTTAACATCAAATAACTTTTTCCGAAAGCTTGTTCTAAGAAAAATCCCACAATGGCACAGGGAGTGGGCCCTTTGTGGGAAATCCTGTGTATGTGTTAGGCAGCACTTCATGCGTTGGCTCCTCCCACTGACTCTGAGACAGCAGCACAGCGGTGCCTGTGTGCAGCACCCACGCAAGCAGAGACAGCCTGGAGATCTGGCTGCAGAAGCCAGTGACATCTACAGCACGCGGGAGCCTACCTGACAACAGTTACAGCCTGACCGAGGACGGGGAGGGCGCTGGGAATGACCACTGTGGTTAGGTGAGCAGGCAATGGGAGGCAGAACAAAACGCGGCCCTGAGAAACATCAGGTAATCAACAGCTTTACTACATGTCCACTGAGCACCAACTCCATTGCAAGATGGTTAAAGCAGGAGGAAGACGTACAGAAGCTCTGAAGCAGGTTATAGTTTACTTGAAGGAAAACATTCACCCAAGAGAGTAATGTATGAAGTCATAGGCCCCTAGTTACAAACGCAAAATAATATATGACAAAATAAAGAAAACATAAGTATTGATGGGGCATAGTAAAGGAAAGATTAGCTCTGAGAATAGTGTGTGTGTGTGTGTGTGTGTGTGTGTGTGTGTGTGTGTGTGTGTTTTGAAGAAGGAGACAGGCTTTAATTGGTAGGAAGGATGGGAATGAGATCCTGGATTGGCTTGGGGGAGAATCTGTGCTTCAGTTGGAGAGTAATGTGGTCAAAGGAGGTTGAAGAAGAATGCTCACGCTTGCGTGTGGCATCGTGGGAGGGACAGAGGAGTTGGGGACTGCCATTAAAAGTTCATTCCCAGAGAAAGTGCAGTGTTAGAGGAGGGCCTGGCCAGGTCTGTAAAGAATCGCTACAGTAGTGGTGAGGAAAACCTGGACTCAAAGACATTTTAGCAAAATAATTTGAATCACCTATTTATGCTGACTGGTTTCAGTGAATGGGGATGACTATAGTAGAGTTTATCAAGAATATCTGACAAAATAAAATGAAATCACTCATTATTGGACAATCCAAGACGGCAGAGTAGATAAACACTGTGCCTGCTTCCTTCTGTGAACACATTACAATGAAATTACAGAACAATCAACCTGGAGAACCACCTGAAACCTAGCCAAACAGAAGTCCTATAACTGAAAATATAAAGAAGCCAGGATGAAACGGGTAGGAGGGGCGGAGACGTGGAACAGGCCCCACAGCTGTGTGTGGAGGCGGAGAATCAGGAGGGCTATTTTGGCATGGAGGTTCTCCCCAGGAAGAGCGAGAACTCCAGCAAAACACCAAGCTTCCAGCCCAGAGTACGGACGGACAGAGGGACGCGGGAAGGGGAGCCCCCACATCTGGCTGTGGAAAACAGAGGGGATTCCAACCATCTGGGTGGGACAGAGGCTGAGGGAAAGGCATCCTCTTAAAGGGCCGGTGCACAGACTCACTGGCTCGCAGGCACTCACCTGGGGCTCCAGCGCAGGGGCAGCGACTTGGGTGCAGCAGAGGCATACGGGGAGCAGACCGAGGAGTGTGGCTTTGCAGCGCAGGATGGAGGAAAGTCACTGTTTTCCCCATAACAGGATCCTCCTACCAGGCAGCCAGCAAGCAGGTGACATCCTTCCTGTGTTAAGCCCACCCCCACGCAGGCAAATGTGAATCTGATTGGTTTAATGAGGTCTGCTCCCTCTACCCTACTGACTCACTGGGACCCTGCCCCACCCAATGCTCCCAAAGCTGGAGGCACTTTCTCTGAAAGCAGCAAGCCCCACCCATATTGTACTCTTTCTTGGAAAACTATCAAAGTTCACAGGCTCCAGGCAGGCAGAAACTGGCCTCGATGTGCTCTGAGACTTTTGCTGAGTGGCTCCAGGCTCAGCATTGGCACCAAACCAGAATCTCCATTAACGTAGTGACCAAAACTCTTGCCACTCTAGTGACTCCCTAAGACCCTGCCTCACCCAATTCGAATATCTCATGAGGCTTTATCAGTCGCTAAACCTTAGCCGAGCCAGCAGTTGGCAGCAGGCCTCGGGGAGTCCTGGCTTGTTGCAAAGCTACCTCAGGCCCAGTACTGGTGGCAGCCATCCTTGGTTCCCAGTGAAACCTCCCCCACACACCTCCAGGGTTAGCACAGGCAGCAAACAACTGCAGATCAATTTGTAGCTCCTACCAGGTAGTCCCCAGCCAGTCAGAGGCAGTGGGTGACTTCAGCCTGCCCCACAGCCTCTCCTAAGAGGCCCCAGGAACAACATACTTGGAGGATGGCTTCAGACCACAGCAGAGCACTGCCCAAATAGCCCCATAAGTGGCACACAAAGGATGGTCTCAACAGGCAACAGAGCCCATTGGGGTGAATCCCACTGAGTGGGGTAAGCCCCTTGTACAGCAGCCTGTAAGCTGTGGATGTGGCCAAACCCCACAGCCAGTCAGCCTCAGGGTCAATCCCACCCACTGACATGACAATAGCAATCAAGGCTCAACTACAATAGGAGGACACACACAATCCACACAAGGGGCACTCCTGGAGCAGGTGACCAGGGAGACTGTGCCACGGCTCCACAGAGCACCTACTATGTAAGGCTACTGGGCAAGACTGGGAGACATAGCAGACCTACCTAATACATAGAAACAAACACAGAGAGGCAGCCAAAAGGAGAAACAAAGAAGTGCATCCCAAATGAAAGAACAGGAGAAAACTTACGTATGCTGCCTACAAGAGAGTCACTTCAGATCGGAAGACACGCACAGATAGGAAGTAAAGGGATGGAAAAAGATATTACATGGAAATGGAAACAAAAACAAACAAAAAGCTGAAGTGGCAGTACTTGTACCAGACAAACTGGATTTTAAAACAAAGACTACAAGGGACAAAGAAGGACCTAGTAATCCCACTTCTGGTATTTATCTGAAGAAACCCAAAATGCTACTTCGAGGGGACGTGTGTATCCATATGTTCATTACAGCATTGTTTACAATAGCGAAGAGATGAAGTCAACCTGGGTGTCCCCGAATGGAAGAATGGATAAAGACGTGGTACATATATACCATGGAATAGTACTCAGCCAGGGAAGGGAATGGGTTCTTGCCATCTGCAACAGCATGGATGGACCTGAAGGGTACTGTCCTGAGCAGAGTGTCAGACAGAGAAAGACAGATGCAATGTGATTTCATTTATATGTGGAATCTAAAGAAGGAAATAAACAAACAAAAAATACCAGAAACAAACTCATAGATACAGAGAACATTTTGATGACTGCCATATGGGATGGGGTTGGAGGGGTGGGTGAAAAAGGGGATGGGATTAAGAAATACAAATTGGTTGTTACAAAATAGTTATGGGGATGTTGGGTACGTCATAAGGAATAGTCAGTGATATTATAATAACTATGTATGGTAACAGATGGGTACTAGATTTATTGAGATCATAGATGGGAGGGAGTTGGGGGGGCAGGGTGAAAAAGGGGAAGGGATTAAGAAGTAGAAATTGGTAGTTACAAAATAATCATGGGGATATAAAGTAAAACACACGGACTATAGTCAATGATAAGGTAATAAGTATGTATAGTGACAGTTGGGTACTAGACTAGTCAGGGGATCACTTCTTAAGTTATATAAATGTCTAACCACTATGCTGTACAGCTGAAATTAATATAAAATAATAATGAATGTCAACTGTAATTGAAAAAAATCATAAAAGGGGGGGAAAGGTGACGGGAAATAAAGGGTCCAAATTTCCAGATGTAGAACAAATAATTCATAGGGATGCGATGTGCAGCATGGGAATATAGTCAGTAATATTGTGATAGTTTGTATGGTGTCAGATGGTTGCTGGACTTATGGTGATCATTTCTTTAGGTATGTAAATGTTGAACAATTATGGTGTACACCTGAAACTAATATAATATTGTATGTTAGTTATATTTTTAATAAAAATTTTTTTTAAAAAAAGAAGAAAGAAAATCATTCATTCTTCTTGCAAAGCAAAATACGTAAAAAGCACAGCATTTAGACAGCTGGTAATAACCGATGTGTTAATTATTACGGGTTTAGTAAGAACTCTAATAATTCAATTTTTGTTTAATGACTAGATAGAGTTTACCCAACCGTGGCAATCATTTAATACTTCGGGCTCTGTTTTATTATCGAATTTGCATAGACATCTATACAAAACATGTAGGAGGAGATATAACATTTCTTTGTGTCTTACAGGAACAAACTGCAATTTTTGTTTCAGCAATATGAAGAATGTGAGAATCACTTTGAAATTAGCAAAAGTTATAACCGTTAAAACTGTCAAATGTAAGGGGGAAAAAAAACCACAAGAAAACCCAGCCCTTCTTATTTCTATATGCAAGCTTCCAGCTGTGTTCATTGTGCAGGGAGAAAGCGAAAATGAAAAGATATTGGGTTTCTGCCAGACAAGTAAATGGAATCTCCATATTCCGTTTGCTGCCTGGCCAGCTTGACTTCTATTCATAATATATTTAGCTAATGCAAATAAAATGACTTAGTCCTGGTTGGAATGAATAATCGCATTAATGATCAGAGTCGGGCTGTCAAGACTGTCAGCTTCTTCAGCTAAATCGAAAGGCTTAGCTTTTTAAGTACAAGCTCTGAACACTATTTGGTTGCACATATTCTCCAATTTTAGGGCCACCAATTCCCACCTCTCTCGTGTTTCAGTATGTGGCTTGTTTCTCAATGATCCCTATAAAGGAAATACCCAGGGACACATTTTCCCCACTTCCTACTCCCGCTTTCCAGCTGGAATCCTGAATCGAATTATAACTCCATTAAAATGTATATAAATGGCTGAAGCCATAGCAGGCCTTTTCAGAGTTCAGCCACTTCTTGCTTCTGGAATTGGGCCCTAGCAATAGGCTGTGTGGACTGGATGTTTAGACAAGCCATCATTGTAGAATCCGGTTGCTATACATTTGATGATTTTTCAAATGGCAGCTTACCATATCTTCCAGTTTTATTTTAAGTAGAGGTACTTGAATTTCCAACTCATATACTTTCAGCCACATGGGAGGCCAGTCAAGCTACTCTCATTTGTAAAATAAGAATGATGTAATGACAAATCTGTCAGAGCATTAATATAACGGGGCATTTAAAAAGATATTTATTCAGGCAGACACACTAATTTACAGACATTTCTTAAAGGCTTTGAGGCCGGTAGAAATATAGCTGTTTACAAAATGCTTTGCCCAAGATGAATTGTTTCTCAAATATCTTTACTAGACACTTTATTAATATCAATTTTCTTCTACCTGCTCAAAATAATATCTTCATATCCAGTATCAGGGCCCCTAGACAAAGTGTTTTTGGGTCTTCATTAAAGTAGACCATTATTTTCTTCTTTATTTAAAGGCACAATTTTCCTTTCATACATGTTACTGCTCAAACTGAGAGAACATTTGATGTTTCCGTTTAGAAGCTCGTGCCTAGAAAGGGAGAGACCGTATTTGTTTAGAGGCCAAGAGCAAACCACCCAGCTGGAATGATAGGATAAACCTAGGTGACTTAATTAAATACGTCAGACAGAAACATTTAAAGAGCTCCACAGACAAGTTCAGTTGATGAAATAACAGACTTGGATTTGGCCTAGCAGTTTATGATAGTGTCGGTATAAAGAATCACTTTCTTCCAAACCATCACAGACTCTTTTTGTGGATATATTCTGAACTTCTCAGCCAGCCTTTTAAAGCTCACTGAAGCTATTACATCTTTAGCCGACTTAGCCTCCATTCTTCTCCCAAATCTCTTTACAGACCCCACTCCAGACTGTCTTCTGATTGTTCTGTGTAGGTCCCCACAAACACAGCTGGAGCTATGCTTGCACATGTTCCTTCTGATGACTGATTTTTACTCGCATTTCCAGGGGTGTTTTGACTCCTGTATCTACCAAGAAGTCTTCCCTGGCTAAGCGAAGTCGGAAAATTGTTTGCTTTTCTAAAAGCATGCGATGTGCCCTTTACCACTATCTTGTGGTATCATTAATCACTGGGACTTATACTGTAGTTATTTATATAGATATCTTACTTCACCAAAAAATTAAAATCTTATTAAAATCATAGATTACAAATCGGTCTTTGTTATACACCCAATGAACAGCCTCTTGCACATTTTCTTTATTCGAATGCCCCATTTTAAAGTGCCCTTTCACACCCTCTTTCTCTCGGTGCCATTTGAAATCTAAATCCTCTTCGGCACCATCTCCACCATGGATACCTTTCTAGATCCTCCAAAACTGGAAATAAACTTAAAACATGATCCAGGATGTTGAGAGCAATTATACCTTAGAGTTACTATGCACGGGATTAGGGACCCCTAGGTCAATGCAGTAGTTGAAGTAGAAGCAAGGTTTCAAGGAAAAGCAAGTAGGAGATGAAAACCCCAAGTTCAGACTAATTCGCAGAATAGAAAGAAGAGGGACAAGACAGCATTTTGAAGAGGACTGATGAGGTGAGGAAAGATTTTATTAGATCATATTTACAGAAGGAGCAACGAGGCGTCCTGAGGATGCGGGCAAGAAGACAGATCGATCACTTCAAAACACCCTTGGAAAGCCAAATGAGTTCTACATTTCAAATCCATTCTGGAAGTTGGCAACTTACAAATATCGAACAACCAACACATTAAGAGATGTTGTACCCGGGTTGTGCGTCGTGTTGCAGGAGATGCCCCAATACAATATCCACAGCTCAGATGGTAGCAAAAGCAAGCTGGAAACACCGAATCCGGGATTCTTTTAAGGCGAAGATACAATGCCTGCAGAAGACGCCTGTCGGGCTGCCATGATGCAGGGACTTGAGACCACGTCCTAGACCACTTTTCTAGGTCCCCTGGGAGCCTGTGGCAAAATCAGGCAGGAGCCCACATTCTCAGTCTTGCCGACTTAGCCACACCTGTGGGGAGAACCATTCACAGCACCATAACTCTAGTCTTTGAACAACTCTAAGGTCAGGCACACTCCTGCCTCAGTCTATCTCCCACGCTGATGCCAAGTTACTGAGTCTGAAAATGAAATGTGGATAGAAGTTTTACAAGCTGTAATGAACTAGATGGCATATTTTTTAATGCTGTGGCCTGAATGATTGTTTGAATGCATGAATAACAAACAATTTTGAGTGAACACGCTGTGGCCCAATAGGTACAACATAGTCTCTTATCTGAGGCTGTAGGGGCAATACCATCCCTGCTTATCTTCCTGCTACGACAGCAAGAATAAGCATAGTTGAGGCAGCTGGATGGCTCAGTTAGAGCAGGAGCTCTGAACAACAGGGTTGCCGGTTCAATTCCCGCATGGGCCAGTGAGCTGCACCCTCCACAACTAGACTGAAGACAACGAGGTGCCTCTGAGCATCAGAGGGGCGGCCAGATGGCTCAGTTGGTTAGAGCGCAGGCTCAACAACAAGATTGCTGGATTCAATTCCCACATGGATGGTGGACTGTGCCCCTGCAACTAAAGATTGAAAATGGCAACTGGGGCGGCCCAGTGGCTCAGGTGGTTAGAGCGCCCATGCTCCCAACGCAGAAGTGGCCGGTTTGATTCCCACATGGTCTAGTGAACTGTGCCCTCTACAGCTAAGATTGTGAACAATGGCTCTACCTGGAGCTGGGCTGCCATGGGCTACCATGGGCTACCGCGGGCTACCGTGTGCTGCCGTGAGCTACTGGGAGCAGCCAACCGACAATTGGCAACTGACTGCCTCAGCCAGGGGGAGCACAAGGCTCATTACACCAGCATGGGCCAGGGAGCTGCATCCTACACAACTAGACCGAGAGACAACAGCTCGAACCAGAGTGGGGGAGGGGTGAAAAGGGGGGAAGAAAACGGCGACAGGACTTGGAGCTGAGCTGCGCCCTCCACAACTTGATTGAAGGACAACAACTTGGAGCTGATGAGCCCTGGAGAAACACACTGTTCCCCAATATTTCCCAATAAAATTTTTAAAAAAAGAAAAAAAATATGCAATAGTACCTCTCTCCTAGTGCTGGTGTAGTCTCTGTGTCCCAGCTCTGAGCAAGGGTTTTTGACTTCCGGTGGCTTCTACATTCCTCTTGCTCTTCGCCAGTATCTCTGTCCCCCATCAAACAATAGCAACAGTAGGGATGCCGGGACCATGGAAGGGGAGGAAAGGACAGAGCCGGCCATCGAGTCCTTATAAATAAGAAAGTATCTGTTTATGACACTTCTACAGAACTTAAATCTTAGCGCTACTTAGACACAAAAACTGGGACATTCCTTTTACATTGTTCAATATTTCTGATGTTATTGATATCATAGATTGAAAATGTAGAGCTCCTATCATTTAAAATCAGTTGCGTTGGAAGTAGGGTATTTCAGTTATATTTCAATTGTATTTCAGTTTTAAGGATTTTGATTACAAACAACTGCAATTTTGCAATTCAAGGGAAGACGTACCTAGCAATATTTTACATCAGCAGCTGCCTCCCTCACCAGCTCCACCCCTGGCCTTTCCTCTCAAACCCTGGAGTATATTGTAAGGAGCACCTCTTTTTAGAAAGTTGCATTTGCTATGGAACAGCATGCCTCTTGCTACTTTCGCTTCCACAATGTTTTTCTTCTCTGGTTTTCAAATGTATACATTTGTACACGCAGGCAGATGTTTATACTGACCTCCAAAACATGTGCTCCTCACCCATTTTGCAACTCAGCATCAATGTAAAGCTTTCTGTGTCCACACAAGTAATTGACTCAGTAGATAGAGCACTTTGTTCAGTTGGCACCTTAAATCTCTCATTTGCACTCTTGTGTTGGCTGACTTGTTATAGGGTTATGGTGTTGGAGACGAATACACCCAGAGCACTGGGGCTTCCGCCTGCATTGGGGCTTCGGGGTTGCCTTTTGCTCCTCCCGTGGCTGTCCACAGACTGACACACTCACGGAGCCCGCAGTTTCGCCATGTGCCTCGCCATGACGTCCTCTTCCTCACACTCTGGAACGCTAAGCTGCAAACACTAGGCCTTCTCGCGATTGCCACTCATCAGCTGCCACTGGTGTGATTCATGCTGTTTTCTGCCACTGGTTTGGTGTGTTCGTGGTTGCGAGTTCTTCCATCCAAAGTCACAGTGATTTTCTTTCCCTGCCTTTCCTCAGACCCGGCCCTTAGTAGATGGGGCCTGTCCGTGGGGAGCAGGCCTCTGGCGGCTGGCAGTGACTTAGGAAAGCAGCAGCCAGCCCCTGGCTCACTGGATTTCATAAAACCACAAGGCTCTCAGGAATGGTCCTGTGTGGCCACAAAGCAGGGGTACAAGCTGCCCGGCGAGCCTTTGGACTTTTTCCCCTCCATGACATGAGTCGGACCGCTAGGGACACCTCGGTGACAGGCTTTGGCTCATTCCCGCCAGCAAACGCGGCCTAGCGTGGGTCTGAAGCAGCTTCTAAATTTCATCTCTACAAGCTTCTTCGGATGTGAGGGGAAGGCGGTGAGAGGTGGGTTTAACACCTGCCACTGCAGCGACACCCTGCGACCGCGGAGTGCTGAGCAGGATTCCGGCTGATCTTCCCTTCCCGCGCGCAAGCAGTTGCGACAGTGTGCGTGCTGGCGGTCACGGTCACGGGTGGGAGGTCACGGTCACGTGTGGGAGGTCACGGTCACGGGCGGGAGGTGGGTCCTCCCATCGATTGCTGCAGAGGTGGCTGCCCCGCTGGAGGGTCTGGTCACTGGAGTCGCCTCCAGAGGCAGGTCTGCTGAGCCACAGGACAGCCCCACGAAAAGCTGCAGGGAACGTAGGGGTTCAAACTGGAAAGATAAAGGTGTTAATGCGGCCTGGCTTAGAGCACAGGAGTGGTTTGTTCCTACTACTGCCCAGACCCATTCATGAAAGTTATTTGGAACCTGTAAGGCTTTGGGTTCGCTCTTTCCAGGTCACGTCCTTCTTCTTGAGCTAAGTGTAAAAGTGCTGAGTGCTAACATTATATTTCTTAAATGGCCAATTCATAATCAAAACATAATTCATTCAACATGTTATTTCAGCCTCTCCAATTAGCCGGCATTCTTCACAGCTGAGGTGCTGGCGAGGCCAGGATGGAAAGCACGCGCATCCACCCCCGGTGAAAGTGTGAATTGTCACAAATTTTTTTTCTGAAATCATGTTGAAAATATGTTTCAAGAGCTTCAAAAGTGTGCATACTGTATTAATACACGGAATCAATCTTGAGGAAATTATGTGAAAGTTACAGATGATATTTTCATGCACAGAGACGTTCATATAGCAATTAAATTGAAATCCAACGATTTTCAGGAGTAGGGTAAGCTCGATGCATTATAATACACCCCCGTGATGAAATAGCATGTAATCACTAAAGTAGAATTCAAAGTGATTCATTCGGTATGCAAATACATCAGTGAAAATATCAGACTGATACAGATATACAAAGAACTTTAGTATGTGATCATGTACACTTTTATATTAGAAGTGACGATTAACTATGTGGATATAATTTGCTGTATTCATGGAAATAATAAAGCTACGTTACACCATACCTTTTTCAGATCCATTGTATATTGTGGGGACAAAACCCCAAAAAACAGTTTCCAGGCTCTCGGCCTCACATAGAAAGGTGCTGGCTCGGGTAGTAAATGGCCATCAACTGTGATCAGATGCCAGCAGCTGTGGCTAGTTGGCCGTCAGCTGTAACCCGTAAGCCATTGGCCACTAATATAACTGCTGTGGCTACGCTAGCAGAGAAGGAATGGGGGCTAGCGAGAAGATGGTGGCTGGCAAGCGCGGACTGCTGTTAGGCAGATTATGTAGATCCTGCTTCCTGTGTCTCCAGCCCAGCCGCCAGCAGAATATATTGGTTTGACTCCCCTATCTATGGCTCCGTGGGTGTTCCTTTTTGGCCTTACCGTGTCCTGCGTTCTTGGACGGGGAGTGGGAGCTGAGACCCTGCACGACAAATGGCGCAGTGAGCAGGGTTCCCTGCGCGACACATGGCGTAGTCGGCAGGATACGGTGCTGGCCAAAGCTTTCCGAAGGGCAGTGGAGCAGTTTGTACGTATGAAAGCTCAGTCTGAGGAAGACCAGGAGGAGCAGCTGCCGGAGAGCTCGATTCCCATGGAGGGGTGGAAAGAAGTGGATGGTTCCCCAACCAGCAGAGGCCGGAGAAAGCGGAGAAAGCGGAGGTTGTTGCTGCTCTGTGAGCTGGGAACTGCTTGCTGAGCAGCCCGGATGCAGGACTTTTAGTCCCAGGAGGAAACGCTTGCTGAGTCCTCTGTGGGAGATGAGGGTGAGGTCAAGGTCATCCCTCACCCCCAGGACAGCCCTGGCAAATGACTATGGACTATGGGGAATTGCCTTCCATCCCTAACTTAATGGACACTTGACTGTTTGGGAACATACCATCATGTAGTGGGACTGGTGGATGTTTGCTTTTGTGTCTTGACTGGCCGCCATTGATATGTAAGCACCTTGATGTGAGCCGCTGTTGTTCCAGCACAGTACCCCGAGAGGCCCAGAGAGAGAGTGGCAGTGCCCTGAGGCCCTGGCTGTGTCCAGGAAGTCTGGCTGTGTCCAGAGAGTGGCAGTGCCCTGAGAGCCCTGGCTGTGTCCAGGAAGTCTGGCTGTGTCCAGAGAGAGTGGCAGTGCCCTGAGAGGCCCTGGCTGTGTCCAGGAAGTCTGGCTGTGTCCAGAGAGAGTGGCAGTGCCCTGAGAGGCCCTGGCTGAGTCCAGGAAGTCTGGCTGTGTCCAGAGAGAGTGGTGGTCCCCTGAGAAACTCTGGCTGTGCCCGGGGAGACAGGTGGTACCCTAAGAAGCCCAGGAAGTCTGGCTGTGCCCAGAAGTACTGTGGTGGTGCCCTGAGAAAACCTGGCTGTGCCTGGGGAGACAGGTGGTACCCTAAGAAGCCCAGGATGTCTGGCTGTGCCCAGAAGTACTGGTGGTGCCCTGAGAAACCCTGGCTGTGCCCAGAGAGCCTGGCTGTGTTCGGGATAGTGCATTCACCTCCAGGCTCCTTGCACAGGGCCCCTCGCAGAAGACGCTTGTCGCGTAGATTGTGAGGCGAGACCCTGTAGGGGTGGAGTGTGGGGACAAAACCCCAAAAAACAGTTTCCAGGCTCTCGGCCTCACATAGAAAGGTGCTGGCTCGGGTAGTAAATGGCCATCAACTGTGATCAGATGCCAGCAGCTGTGGCTAGTTGGCCGTCAGCTGTAACCCGTAAGCCATTGGCCACTAATATAACTGCTGTGGCTACGCTAGCAGAGAAGGAATGGGGGCTAGCGAGAAGATGGTGGCTGGCAAGCGCGGACTGCTGTTAGGCAGATTATGTAGATCCTGCTTCCTGTGTCTCCAGCCCAGCCGCCAGCAGAATATATTGGTTTGACTCCCCTATCTATGGCTCCGTGGGTGTTCCTTTTTGGCCTTACCGTGTCCTGCGTTCTTGGACGGGGAGTGGGAGCTGAGACCCTGCACGACAAATGGCGCAGTGAGCAGGGTTCCCTGCGTGACATATATACATACCCATACACATATGTACCCCAAATTTGTCCATATAAAATTTAAAATATAGCATATATGTACTTACATAGATAGTTGTCTCGTATGTCAAAAGATATGAATAAAGCTAATCTGAGAGACAGTACACTTTAATGGAGAGACAATATTTTCCAGATTAATAAGAGACAAAAGCACAATATTTCTAATATGTAAATAGTTTCTATACATCAATAAGGAAAATAAAAGCAATCCAATACAATAAATTTTGCAAAAGACACATAGAAAAGTAACACACATAGAAATAGAAACATCTTTGAAACACGTGAGAAGGGAAAGAAGCTGAGGTCATTTGTAGTAAGTAAAAATGTTTTTTAAGTTAGAGTTTTTTTCTGTCAGGGTGGCAAATGGCAACATGATTGCGGATACACATGAGTTAAAAAGGAATAAAAAAAGTGCTTTCATACATTACCTGGGGAAGTCTAATCTGGCACAAATGTTCTAAGCGCAATTTGTTAATTCCTATCAAATTGAGCTGACATTTAAAATTCTCAATACACTGCAAATCTCTGCTTGTAAAAATATATTCTCATAACTATTTCTGGAAGTATGCAGATATTTCTTCAGGAATGTTTATGAAAACTTTATTTCTAATAAGTAGATGTCAATAAACAAAAATCTCTAAAATTAGGGAAATGGTTAAATAAATTCTGATACATATCTGCATATTTTATACCTGCCCATAATCGAGTTATATTCATTAAGGTAATGTTAGCTACCTAACACGTAAACCTATCATTTCAGTGGCTCAGCAGATGGAAGTCTTTCTTTCTCATAACCCTCCAGGTGGCAGGTGTTTCTGGTCGGCAGGAGGCTGCCCTGCAGCTGTTGGTTGAGAAGGAACCACTCTACGCTTGTGGGTCTGCCATCCTGTGGGGTCTCAGGGTCCTCGCTTCCAGCCAGTGACGGGGGCCCACATGGGCGAGGCCAGCAGGGGCCCGTGGGCCCGGTGCCATGCACACACATACAGGAGCACCTAGGAACGCTAGTCTCGCTGTGTGTCGAGGTGTGGTGAGCAGTCTCTGGCTTGAGCCATCAATTCCTGCCATGTTCTGGCTACTCTGCAAGAGGGACAAGGGACAGCTTCCCTCCTCCCACACTCTCCTGTAAACACCTCCCTGCTTCTGGGCGCCAGACTTCCTTGCACCAGGGAGTGAACTGTTTCTCTGGGTTTCAGAAGGTTCCGGAAACACACTGCCAGAGGTATTAGATTGCATAAGCCAAGGGTTTACCTATGAACTCAAGGGAGCAGGTGGAAAACCCCGCAGTGAGATTTGACTTTCAACCAAGAGAGTCAGGTGGCAGCCATGTCAAACTTAACTTAAAAACAACTCAAACTATAAAGAAACGATCATGTATCTCAATTTTATAAAATATGTTTCTGAATTTAACAGTGTATTAGGGAACAAAGAGATAAACTTCTATCAGCTTGGGGTCAAATTCTAAACATTAGAATTATCCAGAAGGATGGCAGGCAGCAACCAGTGTGTGGGTACTCCACTGGCCAATTAACAAATCGGGGACTAGAATTTCCCTTCCTCCAGCGATCATATATATATATATATGCAAATAAATGTATCATCACTGGTAACAATATTTGCTTGACTTTCCGTTCTCATTTTAGAATTTGTTTACTTCTAGCTATCTGAGGGATGTGGCGGGGGGGCACATCCCCCTGAAATACCGTTTTGTGTTCGGTTTCTGTATGGCTTAGAGAGTAGCAGATTTTCTCCAAGAGAGGTACCAGGAGTCTGCAGCCATGGAGCAGCTGAAGCGGAAGTGCCCCTCCCTGCACACGTAGGGGCAGGAAGATGTCAGGTTTACGTGGAAATTCCCAGGGAGTCCTCTGAAATGGGAACAGACCAGACGACACACAGCCATGCAGGGTGAGGCTCCCCTTATTGCTCCATGGGTGTTTCACAGCGTCCTGTCCCTGAAATTGGATACGTTTGGGTCATAGGGATCTATATTTACACATTTTTGATTCTGACATGTGCCCCTTACCGTTTGTGAAATAAGATGCATCTTACAAATAGTGTAAATATTGGACAACAGTGCCTATGTCTCCTTTTCCTTTTTCTTTTCTTCCAAAGAGCCCTCTTATAATGATGATGCATTTTATAATCTATGAAATCTTTGAGCTGAGGAAATATAATGGTAAATATATCCAAAGGAAGACTGGAAAATAATGCACAAGAATATTAATCCTGGTTATCTGTGTGTGATGGGATTATGAGCTATTTTATGTTTCTTCATACTGTCTCGATTTTATAAAATTTCAATAGAGCAAAGAAAAACTAATAAATGTTATTAAAAGTCTGGCGAGTATTCAAAACAAGGGATTCAAATTAAACAAGATTGCAGATTGCAAACAGCTGACAGTCACTCAATTCCATCCATGTTATGGCCACGCTCAGGCTAGACGTCCCCCCAGGGAGTGACAGAAAGAGTTGCACTAATTGTGCCACTGAGGAGCCTGCAGTGCCCTCCCAATTCTGCTCCAGCTCACCCTGCTGGGGCTGGGTCTCCAAGAGGCACAAGGTGCCTCAACCATGAAAAGCTGTTGCAAAGACAGCCGGAGCGAGGGTGACTCCTGCAGACAGACGGAAGGCCTACCTTTGGGTTCTTTCGGGACTCAGCCTGGAATCTTTCTGCTGGGCACCGTCCACAGCTCCCACTACACTGGGTGTTCATTCCCCATTGCTACCCGCACACCCAGTGTTGTCTTCCCCCCTTGCACTCTTTCACCTTCAGGCTCCCTTTCCTGGGCTCCGAGATGCCAATGTGCCATCTCATCAAACTTCACTTCTCTTACTGGTCTTAATCCAGGACACAAATTGAGAAACAAAATCTGCGCTTACGGGGCATTGGTTAGCTCCCTGTTCCCTGTAACATGTCTGTAATTTCACAAGAAGAAAGGACTTTGGAAACAGGACACGGCTCTGCCCTCGTTTTCTGGAGAAGATATAATGGGGGAGATATTTTTAGCTCTGTAGTTGTTCCTGCTCCCCAAAATACCCCAGGCCATTAGCTACTTACAGTGAGGTCCCAGCACCATGGCAAACCTGAGAGCAGGTGATTTTAGCATCAAAAGCATAATTTGCTCATGCAATAATTTTTTTAATGTAACTTTTAAGAAACATTTAAATATTTTTCCTCGACCCGTACAATTTTTAACTTCTAAAATAATTGCTTAGGCAATTATGTATTGTTGTTTATGTTAACTGTTGAATCAAATATATTCTTCAAAGTAAAGCTGTGATTGTGCGAACGTGCTTTGTTTAAAGTCTAAGTTCCCACCACAGATAATCAGATGACTATCGTGTACGTCTCAGAGTGTCAAGACCTCAGACTAGCAGAGTGTGCTGGAAGTTTCTTGGAAGACGAGTTTCATGAGAACTGGGAGGTTTTGATGCTGAGGTAGTTTCTGACCTTAGGGGCTATGTTTGTTTTTCCACTGATGTTTATTTTCTTTGTAGACTCCCTGAACACCTGATGCTCAGTAAATGCTTCTTGGTTTTTGAACAAATCGAACTGACCTGAAGCTGGGGTCCCTCTCTTAAGGAGATGATAATTTGGTCAAGAAGATGGGGTCTATGCTTGGGACAAGCAGACCAACAACCATGGGAGCAGGCCGGCTCCCCCTGCTACACTGTCAAAAATGTATACTGTTCGTCTTTCTCCCAGCCTTTCCCAAAGGGACCTGTGGCCTTTGCCAGGGTGAGTGTGCAGCGGCGAAAAGGAAGTACTCAAACTGGGAGGGGGTGACGGGACTAGTGCTGCACTGACAACACTTTCAGGACACTCCTAATGTCACTGGGCCCACTAGTCAGAGTGGGGTTTGGGAGGTCAGGTGATCAGCGGAGTTTTAGCTCAGGGCCGAGGCTATAGCGGGTCCAGTGGGTCTCCAATACCACCCTGTGGTTACTGCCCCAGTTCCACAATGCTTCATCAGACTCAACAACTGCCAGAATTCATACACATATAGATTATATCCATGTATATAATTATATATATAATGTGTAATCATTACATAGGATTATATATTATAACACAAATATAATTATTTAAAACATACACTCATATGTCAATTTTTATGTATATACATATGTATAATTTTATATATTATATATAATCATACATAATCACATATAATTACATGATTCTGAAAGTTCTATTCTACTCCTGGCTCTGGAAAGTTCTATTCTATTTTCAGAAGAGGTAAATCCATAGAGTCAAAAAGCAAATTGGTAGTTGCCTGGGGCTGGGGGAAGAGGGAGATGGCATGGGGCTTTATTTTGGGTGATGACGGTATTTTGGAAGTAGATAAGAGGGGGTGATTACATAACCTTGTAAACGTACTAAAAGCTACTGAATTGCACACTTTTAAATAGTTAATTTTGTGTTACATGAATTTTAACTCAATACCAAAAAAGGCATTCTTCTGAAAAAAATTTACATGAATATGGCACAAATTAAATATCTAAGTAGAGAGAAAGAAATCATTTGGCTAGCTCCCTGACAATAAGGGAAAGGGAAATGAAACGGGGTAGGAAGAGAGATTGAGCAGGATTATTTCAGTTGATAATCATTTTTGATTATTGAAACTCTTGTCTTTCAAATAATTGGTACAGAGGTCATCAATGAATTCGAGGTAGGTTGAAAGTTGAAATCTATTTGCGATAGATTGCAAAATAACTTTTTTTTTCCAAATTTGCACTAACTCTGCTTCAGCGTTATGTTAAAAAGTAATATGTGTTTATGAATTTAAGTATGAAATTTGGTATTTAGAGAGTAGGACTAAAGACCTATGGAATAATTAATTTCTTAACTACCATCTAAAAATTCCCTACGCACAGGTAATGCTGAGAAAATGCAATATATGAAAATCAAGCGATTATTGATCACCTACAAAAGAAATTTACTTATTCAGTGTTCAGGTTAGATCAGAACCCCCTAAGGCAACACTGTTCAACAGACAGACAGCATAAGCTATGCATAGAACTAAGTTTTCTAGTAAGCACACTGAAGAAAGTAAAAAGAAAGATATAATTAGTTTTAATAATAGATTTTATTTTACCAAGTGTTTTTAAAATATTATCATGTTTATGTATAATTAACGTTAAAAAATCAACGATCTAGTTTTCTTTTATTTTTTGTACTAAATAGGCTGTTTACCTGGCCGGCACATCTCAGTTTGGACCAGCCACATTTCGGGTACTCCATAGTCACAAGCAGCCTGTGGCTGCATTATTGGAGGGTACAGACAAGGTTTCCGATCACATCACATCCCAAACGACTAGTTTGGGGTTATCTTTTCCAAGCGTGGAGTTGGTGAAAATGAAAACTGGTTAATTTTGTAGCGAACAGGAGGGAGTTAGACAGATCTAGTTATTTTCAACAACCAGGTGGCCTTGAACAAAAGACGATTCTACCCCAGGTCCTCGCAGAGCATGCTGGGTTTCCCCAGGTGGTTCCTGTATCTCTGTCATCCTTCTTCATAAACCTGCACACCAGAGAGAAGCCCCACACTGGACGGGAATTCATTATCTTCCACTCACACTTTTGACAAGCTGTTAAAGTCCACGCACACTAGCTCTTTTTATGAATTCACACCTTGCACTGACAGTAAGGCCTTCCATTAACCCCAGGGCTGTATGCGCGGGGGCCACGGCGCTGCCGTCATGTGCACACCTGTCGTCAGGCGGCTGCCAGCAGGGGACAGCCCTTCAAAGTCATCAGAACACACTGGCCTCACCTAAAAAGCTGGGCTCTGCCTGTGCAGCTCTCCGTCCTAAAGACACAGACTCCAGGGTGCTGCTGAGTGTTTCCTGGATGCTGCTGCTAAGTTTAGTTACACTCTGAAAGCTCCTTGGCATGGCAGGGAACTGATTCTGTAACTTGATGTGTTCATGGAAATGTCCAGAAGGAAGACGAGCCACGCAGACTTGCATTGGGCTGTCAGGCGGTCATGGAGCTCAGTCGCCAACGTGGGTGGCATCACCACCAGGCCAGATCTCGTCACAGGGTTTCATTTTAGGACTTTCAAGACGTGATTACCCACTGCTGGGCCTGCGGGAGGAGGGGTGATTTCAAGGAAAGCCGACCCAACACTTGGGCTGGGTTGGGCACTGAGGTTAGAATTTGCACACCAGGATTTGACTGGTGCAGCAAAACGGGGTGAATTTTCACATTAGATTTTCAGGGTTGGAAGCAAATGCTTAGAGTCTAAAGCAGAATCCTTCCAAATCATACACTGTAGACTGTGAGATTCTTTTAGAACCACAGAGAAGGAGAATGTAGCCCATATGATAATAACTTCTCATTAGCTAGAATAACATGGAGCATCGTAGATAATTTGAGTACACAAGTGTGCTTTCCAATAGATTTTTATAAAGTCTACTGTCAAATTACATAAGTTCTAAAAGTAGAAAATCGAAGCTAGGCAAAATTTCAACTGGTGAACAACTTTTCAAGTGTGTCCTATCATATACCATCAGATTATGTTAATTTCTTTCCAAGACATGAAACTTCCATTTCAGAAACAAGGTTCTTAACTCATAGATGATTTCCTACTGATTAGTACCTCTGGGGGACCGTTTACTACTAAATACATTCTTCCCATTGCCCGCTTGCTTACCCAGAAAAGTGTCCTGATGGGAATAGGAAAGTAAAAATCAGTGAACTAAAATAAAATTACATAAATTTACCTAAAAATATAAAAGTTTTGTAACCATTCCCCAAGGTTGATGTCATTGAGTTTTATTAGAATTTCTTGTGAAGAAAGGACCTTATACATAAATCTTATGTAATCCTTTCCCTCTTACTTGTCAGATGAGAAAACTGAGGCCCCCAAATGTAGTTTCTCTAAGGTTACATGGAGAACTGGTGGAGTAAGACAGGAAGCTATGGCCCTTTCTAGTTCAACACTAAAAGTTCAACTAGACATGTGAAATTTTGATCCTGGATTAGTGAAGAGAACTTTTCATCCTAAGTCGCTCAACTGGCGGGCTCTTACCCTGGCTTTGATCTGAGACAGTTTTCTTTAATTATTTGTTCCCTACCTTGGAAGTGAAGAAAAATTATCCAGAGAGCTTGTTGAAAGTAACTGTACAGGTACCTAAGCCTTGCTCTCAGAGATTATTACTTATTTGATTTGAAGTAGGGCGAGAAGATATGTCTTTGCAACAAGCACTCTGGTTATCCCAGTGTTACTGAGACCCAGTTGAAGCTTCGGGAATTGCTAAGGTATTGTTTTACAGACTTTGAAATCTGTGGCACGCCTGTGAACGTGCCTGGATAAATCAGGTTGCAGGTCACCCTTTCTTTCAGCTCCTACCACTCAGAACATGGCAAGAGAAGTGAGAAAGGGTCCATCATCAAAACATGCTGATGACACCTTTACAACACACTGTAGTAGAAAGAATGTGGGCAAAGATAATGACCTTTTTGCTACATAGGCCTCATTTTTAGGCAACCCCTTCTTTTATGAGACAGATTGTTTAGGGTCCCATTTATGAAGAAAACATGATTAATCAAGTAGATTGCTGGTGTGTCACTATCTTTCTTTCCCCAACCCAACCCTTTATTCAAACTAGCTTAAAAGTAAGGAAATATATCAACTCACGTAAGATTATATTTACAAGTAAGGTTCAAGCAGTGCGTGATTCAGTGACGCAATCACGTCATCATGACCCACTTCTTTCCACGGGTTCCCTCTTACCGTTGCCGAGCTAGCTACTGCCATGGCTGAACGTCCAACTGGCCAGTAGCAGAAAGTGATGCTGAATCTTATAACACCATTTCTTGAGACCAGAGAGCCACGTTGGTGGCAGGTTGATTACGTGCAATTTGCCCCAGACCAGCAGCAGCAATTTTACGGGCAAATAATATGCATCAACAGGCATACGACCACAAGTTTTACCACCACACAGAAGCATCTCTCCTGACCGAACATTGCAGTGGCTGATTAAAAACTGAGTTTGGTGGTAGACTTTAGGTGGTTTTGGGAAAATGACCTCCTGGATGCAGTATGTGTGCTGAACCAATAACCAATACAGAGGTAAATGTTCCTGATAGCTAGCTTATGTGAGCATGTTGTCCAAAAGATGGACGTATGATTGGCCATTGTCACCATCACTCTTACTGACCCACTGATGAAATGCATATTTCCCTTTCCTGTCCCCTTTGGTTTAGCTGGTCTGCAATCTTGATACCCAATAGGGAACTCTTTTAATGGAGACCAATAAAAACCCCACTGAACTGGAAGTTCTGTCTAATTTATCTCCACTTTCATCTCCTCAGGCCTGAGTACACAGAGACCAGAAAGCACTGCAAGTGTAACTGAGCCTAAGTGGCTAAGTTTACTATCTGGATGATTCTGTGCCTGGTGACATATGCACAAGCTGGGACCAATACCTGCCAAGGATGAGTCAACTAGACACCCCATCCTTCCGGAATGAAGGTTGGGATCACTCCACCAAGAAAGTAACCAAAGCATGAAGACTGCTGGCCAAGGGCAAAGCAAACCTAGAAAGGTCAGGGCATTCCCCTTAGATCTCAGCTCTAATGAGTGGTGGTGGAGAGGAAGGTAGTGAATGTCACCTGTGGTCTCAAGAGCAGCTGAGATGGTGGAGGGTTCTCTTCATCTTCTTGACTTGTTGAAAATTATGGCCAGCCACCACCTTGAAGGGGACTCTGTGATCTATTAATCTTTTCCTCCTCCCTCAGGAAAGAAATGATGGCACTCGTTATGACAAAAATCCCATGGCATCTGGATATAATGGGGGACCATGAGTTCAGGGCAGTGCCAGGTATGGGTTGCAGAGTTTCCCTTGGGGACACCTCTTGGCCCTTGACCCTTTCCTCACTCAGTGTCATGGGACAGCTTCACAGCCGCTGTTCCATGCCTATCTATGTATCTCTCAGCCCAGATGAGAGGTTCCCTGCTACACCTGAGAGAGTGAGACCCACTCTGGGCCCGTGTGTACAGTCTGAAAGTATTCAGACATAATGTCCCATAGAGTGAGCTCCGACCAGAGGGAGATAGGACTTGGTGGATAAATTCTCCCTTGCCCCTCCACAGATGGAACTCCCGAGAGGTCAGTGATCCATATGACATCTCTGAAAATGGCTCCTTGAGACGAACAGGTGGTTTTCCTTAATGCCAATAGTGGCTAGCTCAGCGATGCCCCTCCATGTTTTATTTTCACCTTCCCTGTCCCACTCCCTTTTTCCTCGAGCCTGATGCCATGGAATTGACCCAGAATTACACAGATTTGCTGTGAAGCAGCTAGAAACAGGGAGAGTCTGAGTTATAAAAGTTAAAGTAGGTTCTGTACTGGAATTGTGAACATCAGGAAAGCACAGAGAGATAAGTACGTGTCATTGACACAAAGTCCCAGGGGAAAGAGGTGGTCATTCCCTCTCAGGCCAGTGTGATCCCTGAAAGACATGGGACTCAGCAGAGTAGGCTCTACATGCTGACCACGGTCACATCTGCCCTGCCACGCGGTTTTTGTACGTACATAAAGTCTGATTGGGCAGCCACCAGGCTCACTCTTTGTGCTTCTTTTATGCCTGCTTTTGAGCTAAAACAGCAGAGCTCAGTGTTTATAACAGAGATCATATGGCCCCCAAAGCCTAGACTATTTACTATCTGACCATTTACATACAAAGGTTGCCAAATGCAGCAGCGGAGGCTCAGACTTAGGCCAGATGGTAAAGGAAAATCGTTTGAATGGATCAGGACGCTAGTGTTTCCCTTACACGTGCCGAGTGAGGGTTCCAACAGGCCCTGCTTGGAAGGAATTTGCAAGTAGCAACAGAAGCAGGCTGTCAGTCATCTGCTGATGGCTGTGCACACATGCATTTGTGAAGTTTGCACATACTATATGCACGCAGGGTGATTCCAAAGGTGCTCTTTTCTAAACTTCTTGAAGTCATTTTATTCATCGCTGCATTTTCAGAACCCGGCAATAATGAATCAGGAATCTAACTGATAAATATAATGTCTTTTGCCAAGTTTAAATATTCTTAGAAAAAGCAGACGGGTAACGTGTACTCTTTTCAAAATGGCATTTGAGAAAGGTTTTCTCTGCCTTCTGAAGATTCCTGAACCAGCTATTTTAGACAAACAAAATGAGGTTTATGAGTTTGTTTTATGAGGTTGTTTTAAAGAGTTAACACTGATTGTTTTTCCTCCCAGAAGTGTGCTGAATCTCAAGAATAATGACAAAACCTGTGCCAGAGGAAAGCATGGAGGAGCAGAACCGTGGGATTAAAGGCGGGGTGGGAATGCAGGGCGTGAGCAGGAGGCCCAGAGAGCCGCGCCCACTCCTACAAGGACGCCTGTCTAGTAGGTCTGCCTGCTCGGGTGTCGGATGCCGCAGTGTTCCAGGGAGCTCACAGAACCAGACTGGCCAGGGGAGGGACGAGATACATGAGCCCCAGTGTATCCAGACGCTGGACAGAGGACGCAGAAGGTGGCTCAGCACGTGAAGCCCTGTCAGGTCAGGGGCACCGCCTGACATCAGGTGGCTTCATGCGCGTGCTCCAAGCACACCCCACACGATAGAAGGTCTGATGGACCCACGCACAGATTGACGTTGGGCAGCGATCTCTCTGAGCATCACTGGGAAAGTCCACAAGCTCGGAATAACTTTCATATCACAGGGTGTGTACTGCCCCTAACTGCGCCTCTCCACAAATACACTGGCTCTTCCATTCGGAATGAGCCTGCACGGCTTTTTAATTTAGTGGTCATGATCCTACTCCATACTGCTCAAAATAATATATTTAAATTTCACCAGAAATGTAGTTCGGACTATGCTGAATGGAAGTCTCACGTCTGGCTGCTACGGTCGGTAGTGTCGGTGCTGGGAAAAAATTATTGGATTGGGTGTCAGGAGGCCATGACCCGAGTTCTGGGCCAGCTGTCCACTATCTGATCTTAGGCCAGCTGCTAAGTCTCACTGTCATTGTCCTCACCTATAAAATACGCCATAATCCACCAAAAAGGGCATAGTTAAAATTAAAAGGTAGGTTTTAAGAACTGTATAAATGAAGGATTTCTGTGTGTCCAAAGTGAATTTTACTTGCACTGTTTTGTTTGTTTGTGTTTGTTTTCTAAGAGGAAGAGCTGTTAGCCTCATGGCCGACCACCGTCATTAAAATGGATTGCACATGTCCAATCACACCTTTGGTGCCACACTCAGCACCTATGAACTGTGTTACCTGGGACACGTCATATTGGACCTCTCTAAACGCAGGTTCCTTGTGTGCAGTCGAGGTAATTCCAACCATCTGAATTTGAATAGGTGTGCGATTTCATGGAAGGCCCAGAGAATGCTCCCAAATGTCAGCTCCATTTGTGACCTCAGCCTGGGCCTCACATCGCAGGCCCTGGAGGAGGGCGGGAGCATGTTGCATTGGAGCTTCTTTCCAGTACCAGTGCCAGCTTTCGAATGAATGACACTCCTGTCAGGGATGGTGGATGAGAATTGACTTTCAGCTTACTCGTCCAAAAGGCCCCTTGTGGTTGGTGTCACAGTTTCCTCCCCTTCTGTGTCCACTCGCTGTTGATGGGCATCTCTCCTTTGCAGACGCTGTTACCGGCAGCATTTGTCTAAGTTCTGCATTTGTATTTTCTTCATGCACCCAATTGCTCTTGGACCAGTGGAATTCTGTAAGGGTAGCGAGTGAGTGAATCAAACAATTTCCTCACAGTGTGTGTCAAGGGCTGAGCGACGACGTGCCTGATGCACTGCAAATCCAGAGGGATTATTTGGATTTGTGAAAAAGCAAAGCATTCTTCTGCCCTGAGCCCATGTAGAGTGAGAACGGGGATCTTCCCAGCACTGGGTTTTTCTCCCTCAGCAGTCCTCCCCATTGTGTTTACCTGATTTCCTCTTTTCTCTCTTAAGTTTTCTTTCTCAGAACTGGGCAGCTCAAAGCAATGCTAAACCGGCGCTTCTGTGAGCACTGCTTACAAGGTAGGATCTAAGGGCCATGCGGAGCCCTGGAGCTTACCTGGCACAACCTCTGTGCTTCCCAGAGGAAACACCTCAGATGGCAGTGTTTTCCGGGGTCACAAGACCAGCTGGGAGCAATGCTGGGACCTGTGCGTACATGTCCATCCAGCCCAGTGGTCATGGAAACATTGCACAGGGATTCAAGGTGTCACTCTGGCTTTATAGATAGATAGACAAGTTGGGTTTCTCTCCCTGCATTCTGTCTTCGGAGAGAGTCACTATCGGAGGGCCGGCTTAAGTCCTACTTGGATTATCTTGTCCCCTATCAGCCCTGCAGCCTGGGACCCTCCAATGGTGCCCACACCTGCCTCCAGAACCCAGACACCGGAGACCAAACACTTCCCAAAGTCCAGTTGTCTCAATGCTTGTTCATTTTCATCTTGGCTCCTGAAATTTCTCTGATGTCCGCTGGCTCCATCTCTGGCTTTTATCTCTAATCCTAACTCCTCCACTCAATTCCAGCCTACAGTCTTCTCTCTTACTCAAAATTTAAATTACGATTTCCACTTAGTCATCCAGTTTTTAAAATCGCCTACTTGCGCTCCCTAGATTGTAGTGAGAAGCTGTTTGCGTGAGGGACTGGTGGAGGCACGTGACAGGGGCGTGGGCACAGGGGTCTCGCAAACATGAGTTGTCTTGCATGGAGTGTCTGCCTGGTCTCTGAAATGCCCTTTGGAAAATAATTGCCTGTACCCACACGGGGGGGGGGGGGGGGTCTTGACAGTCATACTGACACACCTGATCCTGTCCCTCCGCCAAGATGAGGACATGAGAGCTGGGCTCTGGAGCCCGCCGTGCCACCTGCCAAACGGATTATTTCTCCCGCAAACCCATACAGGGATTCAGCTATGCTAGCCGGTCTCTGCAGCTGTGAAAACTCAGAGGGTGTACACATAGGCGGTGTGGCACGGTGGTCAGCGCTATGACAGAGGGAAGGCTGGGGGGGTTGCAGAATGGGGGACAGGGAGCAAGACGGAGAAAGAGAAAGATGGAGAGAGGCGGGGGAGGGCAAGAGGTGGGAGGCAGCAGTTCCTCCATTCATGATGGCTCTTGTAACCCGCATTGGCTTCTCTGCTATTCGCCATTCAACTTTAAAGTAAAACCTCTTCCCCAATTGCATAACCATGTGGCATAAACTAAAATAACGCTGAGTAAGAACCTACCCTCTTCCTTGTCACTCCTCCCTTACATCTTTCCGGTCATCATTTCTTTCTTCCCCACTTAAGCTATGTCTGACCCCCCCCCCCCGTTCTGTGTCCTCTCCACTGTCCCTTAGACCAGTGGTGTTCAAATGTGAGTGTGCGTCAGGAGGCCCCAAGCGCCTGGTGACACCTGACTGCCGTGCCAGGTCTCAGAGCTCCTGATTCAGCAGGCGTGGGCAGAGCGGATGTCGTGCAGGGGACCCTGCTCGGTCTGCAGAGTCTCTGCCCCCGCTCCCCACATAAGAATGCAGGACATGGTGAGGCCAACAAGGAACACCCAAGGAGCCATAAGTAGGGGAGTCATACCACTATATTCTCGCCGGCGGCATCCGCCTCTCTGCAATCCGCTCTTGCTAGCCCAGCCACCATCTTCTTGCTAGCCCCCATTCTCTGCTAGCGTAGCCACAGCAGTTATATTCGTGGCCAATGGCTCACTGGTTACAGCTGACGGCCAACGAGCCACAGCTGATGGCCATCCAATCACAGTTGATGGCCATTTACTACCTGAGCCAGCACCTTTCTATGTGAGGCCGAGAGCCTGGAAACTGTACTCCTGGCTCTGTCCCCACAGCAGAATTTTCACTTTTAACAAAATCCCAATTGTTGTGAGGTGAACTATGCGCCCCCAACCCAAAAGATATGTTGACTTCCTAACCCCCGGAATCTGTGACTGTGACCTTATTTGGAAACAGGGTCTTTGCAGACGTGATCAAGTTCAGATAAGGTCACACTGGACTCGGGTGGGCCCCCATCCAATGGCTGGCGTCCTTACAAGCAGAGGAAAATTTGCCCAAGGAGACACTGAGGGAGAGCACACCACCACCATGGAGGCGGAGATCGGAGCGAGTGGCTGACCCACGAAGGCCAGCAGAGATAACCAGTGGTGCTCAAACGAGAGGGGACAAGGCGCAGATCGTCCCTCTGAGACCTGAGAAGGACCCTGCAGACACCCTGGCCTCCAAAGCTGGGAGAGGATGGATTTCTGTTGTTTCAAGCCCGTGTTTGCGTACTTAAGGGCAGCTGTAGGACACGGTGCACCTGTTGGTGCGGCGGCCGTGCAGACGCCCCCTAGGCCCCGCTGACCTGGGCTACGGCCACTGCTCCAAGTGGACCCTCTCCCCACCTTACACCTTCCCAAGGTAGCTTCACACCACTGCTGACATTAGCGAGGGGGAAACGCAGATCAATAACGCCGTTTCCATGGTCAAAACCAAGCATCCATTCAAGCATCTGTGATGCAGACCCATTTTATACATGTGTGTGAGCACCTGCGCCCTCAGCTCTACTCTTGCCTTTGAATGCCTGTCGGCCGCCAATCCACTGGCCAAGCTCCAGGCCACCGTCCAGCCTGCGCTGCACTGAGATTGCTTGTTCAGCCTCGAATGTCCACCTCCCTGGTCCTCCCGAAATTCCTCTTACTCATCAGTGCTGGACTAAAGGCTTACTTTCTTAAGGCTTATGTGTACATTACACGAAGTTGTGCATTTTTTTACAATGTTTTGACAGCCTTCATGATTATATCTTTATCTGATTCCTGTGAAAGATAGCTCAAAATATCATTACTTTTATTTCCTGGAAGGAAATTCAACTTACTAAGATCTTCCTAAAATCAATTTGAACCCAGAACATCAGGTTCCAAATGCGATGCAGTTACCACTTGTTTTGTGACATTACCTAAAAATACTTATGGGTCCATGCAGGCACATATTCCATGTTCTTTGTATTGGTTAATTGCTTATCCAGTAGGCTCCATGACAACAATTGGGATGTCTACTATACCTGGCCTCATGTCTGGCATGTATTGGATAATTGGTGTTTGTAGAAGGAAGGGAAAAAAGGAGGGAGGAGAAAAACAAAGAAAGAGAGGGAGTAAGGAAGGAGAAAGGGAATAAATGGAAGGAATGAATTGAGATTAGGGCAAAAACTTAGCTGGAACAATTGATTTACTTTACAAATTTAGGTACACTATTAAGTAAAATGAGAAAGCATTTGTATGCACATATATGAACATTACACATAGGAGGCAGTATGTACTTTTCACCTCTGCACCCTGCCAATTAAACTCTTAGTTTATTCCATGGAAATGCTGATCTGGGTTGGATACTGTCCTCATATCAACATTTTTAAACAAAGAATAAATTTCACAGCCCCAGGCCCTTGTAATACATACACTATTATTCATGTGTTTTTACATTATTACTTAATTTATTCTTTTAAATACCTTGAAGCCACATGCTGCTCCTAACCTGTGCGAGATTCTCTCCCAATGAGATGGAGACAAACCCAGGATGGTAATCAGCATTGATTCCCACGTTTTGTTACTTTTTTAAATAAACTGGCAGATTTATGTATTATCACCTTCTACTGAAAGTGGAGGGTTTTATTCCCCCAATTATGACTCTTCATAGACTCCTTGGACCCCACGTCACAGTCGACCTTGGGAGTTGAATGGATTGCCATCCAAGGGAACCCCACAAGGGAGATTGGTCGGCTCTTGGCCAAGTTGGAAACATGCATATAATTCACCTGTCCAGGACTAGTGCCTGGATGGCCTCTAAAATTTTCCACATCTCTCCCTACATCGTTCCTTGTTCTGCAAACGCATGTTCCTGGGACTTTTTAGCACTTCTTATAAATCCTGGAGTCAGGTCTCACCTACTCATTTTCGGACAAGCTGCAAACAGCCTGCATCCCCTGCGCCATGGTTTTCTGCACAAAGCCAGCTTCCTGCGGGGTAACAACGCTGAGTCTGGGACAGCCTGAGAGTCAGGCAGGTGCTGGGGCACTGAGGGCTTCTCCCCAGGGCCCCCCCACAGAACCCCATGTTCTTTCTGGGCCCTCCCACATCAGTCAAAGAGCAAAGGAAGAGCCTGGGCCCATGCGTATTGTAAGTGACCACCCCCACCCCAAATTATGCTGACAAGGACGATGGAATCCAGCAGTCAGGCACAAAACGGGAAAGCCAGCTACACACAGCGATTAAAATCAGAGGCCTGCAAAGGCGCTGCAACCTGGAGAAGCTGACGGGCACATTTCCCTTTAAGGATGGAGTTGGGGGACGGTTGTTGACGGTGATTTGAAACTCCCTTCCCTGAGGGCTGGATGTCGACTTCATTGTTCTCTCAACACTAGCACCACCTCGGCGTAATTACTGGTGTGTCACTGGGGTGGGCCAAATTCTATACCCTCCATGGGGGAGGTATAAAGTTGCAGCCACAATTGTCTGGAGATGGTGATCAAATCCAGATTAGTGAGCCTGGGCCTCCATGGGGGGTGGATTCCGGTTACTAAAGCAGGTTAATAAATAAGTGAATAAATAAGGGAGAAATGTTCTCATAGATGTGAGTAGGATTCTCCCTGTCATTTTTAAAGTGAAACTAGATCATTTGTGCTTTTATTAGACAGGATTGTGCAGTGTGATTTTTCCCTTTCCTCTCCATTTGCATATTTCCTAGGAGACAGCCTCCCATCTAATCATGGATTAGGATTTGGAAAATCAGCAAATGTTATGCCTTTAAAATGTCATTTTCCCCATGAAAATCGAAGCACTCATAGCTACTCTTTGTTGTAAGCATCATGTTTTCCAAACCCTACATAAATCTAAGTGTGTAAATATGAACCAAGGAAAATGTATATCGCATTCTGAAATGCAAGGCTGCTTTCCCTAAATGTTTGTCAAAATACACTACTTGCAAATACATTTTCTCTCAACATCTCCACATCAAAATTCCTCAGAGAAGGAAAGCTTAATTACTCATACAAAGCAAAAAATAGCATATATATGCATATATGTATATTTATGGAAGAACATATATATTTAGAATAAAATAGCCTATTTATTTTTTCTGTGCCTAGTAATTCCAATGTTATCATATTTTTAAAGTATTTTAAATATATTTGTACATGAATACATAGTAAAGTATATTTAAATATCTTAAATGTATGTATATATCTACATAGATATATGCACGTATATATATATACATACATATATATACACACACACACGTGTGTGTGTGCACATATATGCATTCTTGTAGAAAAGAGATTTCTAAGTACTTCTTCATAGACCAAAAAAAGGTGCAGGAGGGTGAAGGAAGCCCTGAAGTGAGCTAGTTTGCAAATGGCTCAGTACTTGAATTACATTAGGCAAATCTGGTCCCTCCTCTGTCAAAAGATGGGCAGGAGCAAGCCCTTCAGTAGTTCCTTTCCAGCCCTGGGCCGGAAAGCCAAGTCCTCACAAATTAAAAGGCCTTTATTTCTATGTTTGATCAATCATTTACAAGTACTACTACCGTGTTTTCCAGAAAAGAAGACCAGGTCTTATAGTCATTTTTGCTCCAAAAGACGCATTATTGCTTATGTTCAGGGGGTGTCATCCTGAAAAATCATGCTAGGGTGTATTTTCCGGTTAGGTCTTATTTTCAGGGAAACATGGTATCAGTCTAAAATATGATAAAATGAGACTTGTTGGGCACAGAAAAATATAGCATCGAGTCCTCGAGCCAAGAGCTTCTAAAGCATCTGTTTTGTTGGCCAGCATGCTGAGGCCACATGCAAACCTTCTTTCCAGCAATTCGAGGTCAGTGCCTAAGGCCACCTGCTATTTGTGCAAGAATCAGGAACTGCGAGGACCTAGATCCCCACTATGGCTCAGTTGGGCTTTAATTAACTCGGGTGCTCTCCAGTGAAAAGAATGACAACTGTCGGCAGGGCACACACGCAGCCCCAGCCTCCCAGGGACCCTTGGGGGTTTCAGAGGCGCCTAAGCCAGGTGATTGCTTCTTCCATCAGCCAGCAGCACCTCACTCTGAGCAGGCAGATGTCCAAGGCGAGCTGTGGGACTTTTGCCAACGGTTTATTTTTGCTCCCGTGTGGGTTCCTGAGGGCCGAGGATGTAGGAGGCAGGTGCAGCAGGAGAAAGTGATGCTGGGTTAAACATCCCCACCCAGCTTCGGAGCCAGGCCTTTAGGGGCCAGCAGGAGACGGGCAACTGGACCTTCCTTCCGACAGCCGCCACTCTGACAGCTGCAGGGTTTGGTGTCCTGGTGTCTGACAGGAGAATGCCATCCTGCCATCTCTACCACGAAGTTAATGAACATTGTAATCGGGGGTTCCATGAGGATCCCTTTTTCTAAGCAGTCTCTGTCCCCAGAAAGACAGTCTACGGGGAAAGCATGAAGACATATCACAAAACAAGAGGGACCCACTTCTCAACTCTGATGCAATCCTTGCAGGAGCCCAGAGCGTACCCGACAGGGTTACATTTTGGAGACAGAGAGGAACATGAAAACACAGGGGGGACCCAAAGCATTGCACCGGAGGCTGTGGGGCCTCAAAGGGGTGTTCGAACACGTACCTCACCCTGCAGCGTGTAGCCAGGGGAAAACACACGAGTCTCTCTAAACACTCTGGTCCCACCAGGTAGAAAACCATGTGTGTTTTGACTTAACATTTTCAGATATTTATAAGCTACTTCCTCCTGAGGAAAAGCATTTTTGTCTTGTAGGATATCCAGCTGACTTCCTCTTTTGCCGGAAGCCCATTGTTCCAGGTTTGGATGTCCCAATCCTATTCATTTCCTCTCTCCTTCACCTCTTTCTCTCTAAGGTGGACTTTTCCCCAACATGGTAGTTTTCTGTTGCTCAGCCTCACAAGACATCTTGTCAAGGCCACGAGCTTTAGCCCTCTGAGGAGAAAGCAACCTGTGCCTCGGTTTAAAAGACACCAACATCTGGGAGAGGTTGACAAGGAAGTGTGGTCGGGCAGCTCTAGGATGTGTTGCAAAAGTGCCTCTTGGGAAAGAAAGCGTTTTAACAAAGCCCTTTCGGTCCCCTCGCATCTGGTCTCCTTGACAGATAGGAGGTGAAGACATGGCTCTGGAGTTCGATCCTCTCAGTCGCCGGAGCAGCTGTGTTAGCAAGACGGTCTTTATGTACATCCTAAAATAAAAATTGTAAACCTCAAGGAACCGCAGGCTGGACAAGTATGGACAGACTCCACGTGGCTAAGACTTATAGAAATGCAAACAGCTTAGGACCTTGCTATGTACACAGTACGTGCTTAATACTCTCCAGCTCATCTACCCTGAAGCCCAGGAGGAAACACTCATGTGACTTTCCTGCCAAAGTCACAGACCTCCTGGTCTTGTCGAAAGGAATCCTGCAGGCCCAGCCCAGAACTGGGCCTTCACACAAGTCCCAACTAGGGCTTAACTGGCCAAGGAGGGCAGTTTTGCAGCCGGGCAACACCGACTATCAAACTGACATTTTAATCTGCAAGTGTGAAATCTGACCCTGGGAAGCAGGGCGTGGGGGCATGCAAAGTGGCTCGCTGTGGAAGCTTTGCCACAACATTTCCCTACGCCAGAAAATGATTTTTCAATCACTTCATTCCAGCACAGTGCGGGCTCCATTCAACTGGCCAGACAAACGTCTGTGGTGACTCTTGGGAAATAAAAACCTTGCAACTTGCAGTCAAAGTTGCTGTGCATTTCCTGTGAGGCTGAGAGAGAAGGCGGGGAGCACAGAGATGAGAAGACCATTTGTTTCTGCTTCCTCGGAGATGAAAGGCATCTACTTAGGGACCCTCTGGGGTCTGTGCCCCCATTCATCACCCCACCCCCAAATCCCCGTATAGGTCAGCGCCAGGGGTAAGACACTGCAGGAAATGGAGTAATATGACCGCAGCACGAAAATTACAGCATGGAGACCTGAATGTGGTATTTGATAGCATTCAGAGTGTTACAGGATGATGTATCTTGGGAAATAATTCTCTCTTCCTGCCTGGCAATATGATTGTGTGTGTGTGTGTGTGTGTGTGTGTGTGTGTACACACCACGGGTAGGTTTTTAAAGTATTTAAAAAGTTTTTCCTGGATCAGCAAAGAATAGTGGTCCCCCAATGTATGGATGCCATGTGCTAAAAAAACTAAAATGCAACTCCTGGTTGAGACAGGTCATTAGGTGGTAGATAGATAGATAGATAGATAGATAGATAGATAGATAGATAGATTGATTTAAGGAGCTTTAGACATTTTAGGGTCACCATCGGTTTACAATAAGAAAGTTGGAGATTAGGGGGGGTATCAGGTAAGTGCTAATGTAAGAAGTGAGATGTGAATTCTAACTGAATTTTTTTTTCCCCAAATACCTGTGTCTCTTCTCTCAGAGCTCAGTTTTCTATCTGTAAGTGACAGTGGTGAATTACATAACTAGTAAACTTTTCCACCCTAAACGTGACTGGCAATTTCTGGGATTATTGAGAAGAAAGATGGAGAAAAACGGGGGAGGTTAGAGAGCAGCCTGTCAGAAAGTCCATGCACATTAGATTTTCAAAGGAAGATAGCATGGACAGGTCTCACTAGGACATCAAAGGTTCATGAAATATAAAAAAGAAGGATTTCTCCATGCTGAAGGAAATGCAAATAAAAGTAAAAGCACCTAAAGAAACATCTGGCTTGTGTCTGAATGTGAGGAGAGCCAAAGCACAGGTTTGGTTGACTTGAACTTCAGGCGTAGGATAGATGACATTTCCCGGAAAGGACCAAGGAAGTGATTCTAGGCTCAAGTTCTTCCAGAACATTGAGGCACCCAACCAAGACCTGGAGTCTGTCTCCTGCCCCACTGCCACAGCCAGCTAAGTTCCAGAAGGCAATGCCGCTTCTGCTTGACTCTCAGCCAGGTCACGCTGGGACCCCGGCCGCCATGCTGTGAGGAAGCTCAGACCCACAGAGAGCCCACAGGGAGGTGCTCTCGTCTCAGGTCCCCCTAAGGCGTCAGCCACCGTCAGCATCCACCCCTCCCACACCCTGCAGTCAGCAGGTGATGATAGCCTTTGAATGTCCCCAGCTAAAGCCACGTAGAGCAGAGCTAAACTGTACCCACAGAGCTCCACCTGTGTTACATTCATGAGCAAAACGAAACTGGGAAGTGTTGGAGGAATTTGTCAGATACCCGTCCTCACTGCATCAAGGGACTGGTACCTGAACCCTGGAGTGGAGAAGAGGTTCCACCTCTTGGGATGTCTGTTTGACTGTTATGTGAAATGATGGACTGCTTGTGAAAACTGAGTTAAGCTGTGGCCAGGGGGTAATTTGGACCTCTGTAACTTGTTCCAGGCATGGGGTAGATCCAGCAGGAGTTGCCCACACAGCAAAAGAAGTGCGTGGAATAGAGCCCACCCAGCACATGGAAAGTGCTACATGGTTTTTTGTTAAATAAGATGAAAATAAATGTCTTTTATGCATAATTGTGGAGAAGGTGGATAATAGCAACTTCCAAAGCCCAGGAAATGGAAACATTACTGCCCAGGAGCCCTGCTAAGATGTCCTGAAAGTCACCTTCTGTGTCAGCTTCCAGGCCCCAGAATAACATAGCCAGGCTCCCTACCCTCGCAGCACGATTTTCAAACAGGTTCCAAACCCTGGGGTACGTGCCGACTGCATTGCCCTAGTTGTACCTTAAGATTTCGTAGGACGGTTGAAAAGACAGACCCCTGGGTGAACTACAGATGTAATCGCACCAGCGAAAATGAATGCCAACCATTCAATATCCACAATGAAGATTGCCAGACCCAAAATATCACATACTTTCCCACTTTTACCTCCTTAGCCTGGTGACACCAAGGAGAAAGCATCTCTGTCAGATGTGTGAGCCAGCCTGGACCCCGAGTTAGGGAACAAATATGTAGGGGTCTCTGAGGGCTTAGAAAAAATGTCCCACTTCAGCAAAATACGTTTGCAACTGGGCATCACTGATGGGGAAACTTGAATGGCAGTGTCGTTCCTCTTTTAAAATTTCCTTTTTTTAGAACATTAGCATCTATTGTATTCGGCACGGTGAAACTGGCCGTTACTAAGCTCTGTTTACTGAGCGCCCAGCACACACCAGGCACTGAGGTAAGTGCTGGCGTACAAAACAAGGAGGGGAAATTCTCCGCCTTAAAGAGATGACAGCCGAGGAGAGAGAGAAAGACGTGTCAATGGAGAAGGAAGATAAACAATTAGAAAGGAGGCACGGGCTCTCTGGACATCAGGCTCATTTTCAGGGACGTTTAAGCAAATAACAATTTATGTTGCAGCTGTTATTTTCTGCCCGGTACTGAATGAGAATGACACTCTATATATCTCAGTTTTCCTCTACTTATAATTGTTCATCCAGAAAGTTTAT